>NC_053041.3:142814112-144016380 GCF_002575655.3 Aegilops tauschii subsp. strangulata
AAAGGATCTTCAAGACCACATTTTCTTTTTTAGGACCTGTATACAGCTTTACCTTGTTTACAAATTCTTGGCATGTAAAATAGCCTTGACGCTTGTGGCATTCTCTGTAAGAGCACGTTTTGACGTATCTTTTTTTTCGAGAGTACGCCAATGGCGTATCTTAGCTTGATAGAAGGCATAGAATATTTACAAGAGATTACAAAGCGAAGGACACAGCAAGCTTGTGCCTAAGCCCCACCATACTCCACTCCTGAACCTAACGCGATTACTCAATAAATTGCTGAACTCCTTTAGCTCCTGCCGTAGCCCATAGCTTAAGCTCTTGGAATATAAGATCGGTCGTGCCCCATTCATTGAGAATCGTAGGTCCATCAAACACCCTACCATTCCTTTGCTTCCAAAGACACCAACATATGAGGGCTATGAACGTGTCAAATCCTTTCCTCCTAGACTTGGGAGCATGCTTCCTCACCGTTGCCCACCAATCTTCCAAACATGCGTGGTGCGTAGGCAACATTGCCAAGTTGATCCCTGCCCTGGAGAAACACTGGAACCAAACTTGCCTTGCGAACACGCATTGTGTTGGGGAACGTAGTAATTTCAAAAAAATTCCTACGCACACGCAAGATCATGATGATGCATAGCAACGAGAGGGGAGAGTGTTGTCCATGTACCCTCGTAGACTGAAAGCGGAAGCGTTATGACAACGTGGTTGATGTAGTCGTACATCTTCATGATCCAACCGATCCAAGTACCGAACGCACGACACCTCCGAGTTCAGCACACATTCAGTTTGATGACGTCCCACGAACTCATGATCCAGCAGAGTGTCGGGGAAGAGCTTCGTCAGCACGACGGCGTGATGACGGTGATGATGAAGCTACCGGCGCAGGGCTTCGCCTAAGCACTACGACGATATGACCAAGGTGGATTATGGTGGAGGGGGGCACCGCACACGGCTAAGAGATCAATGATCAACTTGTGTGTCTATGGGGTGCCCCCTGGCCACGTATATAAAGGAAGGAGGGAGGAGGAGGCCGGCCTTCATAGGGCGCGCCCAAAGTGTGGAGTCCTACTAGGACTCCCTAGTCCTACTAGGATTCCACCTCCCACATGGAATAGGAAAAAGGGAAGGGAGAAGGAGAAGGAAGGAAGGGGGCACCCCCTTTCCCTAGTCCAATTCGGACCAGTCCATGGGGAAGGGGCGCAGCCACCCTTGAGGCCTTTCTCTCCTTTCCCGTATGGCCCATTAAGGCCCAATACGAATTCCCGTAACTCTCCGGTACTCCGAAAAATACCCAAATCACTCGGAACCTTTTCGATGTCCGAATATAGCCTTCCAATATATCGATCTTTGCGTCTCGATCATTTCGAGACTCCTCGTCATGTCCCCGATCTCATCCGGGACTCCGAACAAACTTCGGTCATCAAATCACATAACTCATAATACAAATCGTCACAGAATGTTAAGCGTGCGGACCCTACGGGTTCGAGAACTATGTAGACATGACCGAGACTCATCTCCTGTCAATAACCAATAGCGGAACCTGGATGCTCATATTGGTTCCTACATATTCTATGAAGATCTTTATCGGTCAAACCGCATAACAACATACGTTGTTCCCTTTGTCATCGGTATGTTACTTGCCCGAGATTCGATCGTCGGTATCTCAATACCAAGTTCAATCTCGTTACCGGCAAGTCTCTTTACTCGTTCCGTAATGCATCATCCCGCAACTAACACATTAGTCACATTGCTTGCAAGGCTTATAGTGATGTGCATTACCGAGAGGGCCCAGAGATACCTCTCCGACAATCGGAGTGACAAATCCTAATCTCGATCTATGCCAACTCAAGAAACACCATTGGAGACACCTGTAGAGCACCTTTATAATCACCCAGTTACGTTGTGATGTTTGGTAGCACACAAAGTGTTCCTCCGGTATTCGGGAGTTGCATAATCTCATAGTCATAGGAACATGTATAAGTCATGAAGAAAGCAATAGCAACATACTAAACGATCAAGTGCTAAGCTAACGGAATGGGTCAAGTCAATCACATCATTCTCTAATGATGTGATCCCGTTAATCAAATGACAACTCATGTCTATGGCTAGGAAACTTAACCATCTTTGATTCAACGAGCTAGTCAAGTAGAGGCATACTAGTGACACTCTGTTTGTCTATGTATTCACACATGTACTAAGTTTCCGGTTAATACAATTCTAGCATGAATAATAAACATTTATCATGATATAAGGAAATAAATAATAACTTTATTATTGCCTCTAGGCATATTTCCTTCAGTCTCCCACTTGCGCTATAGTCAATAATCTAGTTCACATCGCCATGTGATTTAACACCAATAGTTCACATCACCACGTGATTAACACTCATAGTTCACATCACCATGTGACCAACACTCAAAGGGTTTACTAGAGTCAGTAATCTTAGTTCACATTGCCATGTGATTAACACCCAAAGAGTACTAAGGTTTGATCATGTTTTGCTTGTGAGAGAAGTTTAGTCAACGGGTCTGCCATATTCAGATCTGTATGTATTTTGCAAATTTCTATGTCAACAATGCTCTGCACGGAGCTACTCTAGCTAATTGCTCCCACTTTCAATATGTATCCAGATTGAGACTTAGAGTCATCTGGATCAGTGTCAAAACTTGCATCGACGTAACCCTTCACGACGAACCTTTTGTCACCTCCATAATCGAGAAACATATCCTTATTCCACTAAGGATAATTTTGACCGTTGTCCAGTGATCTACTCCTAGATCACTATTGTATTCCCTTGCCAAACTCAGTGTAGGATATACAATAGGTCTGGTACACAGCATGGCATACTTTATAGAACCTATGGCTGAGGCATAGGGAATGACTTTCATTCTCTCTCTATCTTCTGCCGTGGTCGGGTTTTGAGTCTTACTCAACTTCACACCTTGCAACACAGGCAAGAACTCTTTCTTTGACTGTTCCATTTTGAACTACTTCAAAAACTTGTCAAGGTATGTACTCATTGAAAAAACTTATCAAGCGTCTTGATCTATCTTCTATAGATCTTGATGCTCAATATGTAAGCAGCTTCACCGAGGTCTTTCTTTGAAAAAACTCCTTTCAAACACTCCATTATGCTTTCCACAAATTTCTACATCATTTCCGATCAACAATATGTCATTCACAAATACTTATTAGAAAGGCTGTAGTGCTCCCACTCACTTTCTTGTAAATACAAGCTTCACCGCAAGTCTGTATAAAACTATATGCTTTGATCAACTCATCAAAGAGTATATTCCAACTCCGAGATGCTTGCACCAGTCCAAAGATGGATCGCTGGAGCTTTGCACACTTTGTTAGCACCTTTAGGATCGACAAAACCTTCTGGTTGCATCATATACAACTCTTCTTTAAGAAATCCATTAAGGAATGCAGTTTTGTTTATCCATTTGCCGTATTTCATTAAATGCAGCAATTGCTAACATGATTCAGACAGACTTAAGCATCGCTACGAGTGAGAAAAACTCATCGTAGTCAACACCTTGAACTTGTCGAAAACCTTTTGCGACAATTCGAGCTTTGTAGATAGTAACTCTATTATCAGCGTCCGTCTTCCTCTTGAAGATCCATTTATTCTCAATGGCTCACCGATCATTGGGCAAGTCAATTAAAGTCCACACTTTGTTCTCATACATGGATCCCATCTCAGATTTCATGGCCTCAAGCCATTTTGTCGAATCTGGGCTCATCATCGCTTCCTCATAGTTCGTAGGTTCGTCATGCACTACAAAAAAAAAAGACACATCCATGACATTTTGGGCCGAACAAATTTTTTTCTGTCATACTTATGACACTTCTATGACGATAATTGTGACAAAACCCGATATCATCATAGATGTGGTGGGGTCCTACTTCTATGACAAAAAATCATGACAGAAAATGGGCTTTTCATCCTGGGCGGGCCGGAGACGCAGCTGCATGACATTCTTTGGGCCGTCCATGACGGAAAAAACCGTGGTAGAAGCGAGGGCAAGGAAAATATCGGGGTGTTCCCGGTTACGGTGGGTGGTCGGGGCCGAGCGATGCGCGTTTCTCTCGTACACGCACGCGCGTGGGTGCGAGGCGTTGGGCTCTAACTGAACCCAAGCGATTGCACTGCAGGCTACGCGTTACTGAGCCCGAGCGATCGATCGATGGCTGTTAACTGAACCCGATCGAGCGATTCCTTCGCTACTGCTGCTAACTGAAGCCGATCGATGCTGCCTCTGCATGAACAGTGAGTGTTGCTAGGGGGGTTTGGATGAACAGTTCCCGGTGGGGGTGGATGAACAGGACCCCGTGGTGTTGCCTCTGGATGAACAGGACCCCGATCGATCGAGCCGGTTGGGCTGGATGAACAGGACCCCGTGGAGGGCAGGATGAACAGGACCACCCCGTGGAGGGCTGGATGAACAGTAGATGCTGGAGGGCTGGATGAACAGTAGCCTGTGGAGGGGTGGTTGAACAGGAGCCCATGGAGAGGGCTGGTTGAACAGTAGCCGGTGGAGTAGCGCGCGGTGGAGGCTGGATGAACAGGAGCCCGTGGATGAACAGTAGCAGGTGGAGGCTGGAGGAGGTCGACGATGGATGAACAGTAGCCCGTGGAGGCTGGAGGGGGTCGACGGTGGAGATGAATAGTATCCCGTGGAGTCCCGTTTTGCGGTACGCCACACCCCTCCCGATGAACAGGACCCCCGTTTCAACCGTAGCGCTCCAACACAAGTCCGTTTCCTCCGTTTTGCGGTACGCCACACCCCTTCTGAGCAACAGGACCCCCGTTTCGACCGTAGGAGGTCTGTTTCCTCCATTTTGCGGTACGCCAGACCCCTCCCGATGAACAGGACCCCGTTTCAAACGTGGCCGGTCGAACACAAGGCCGTTTCCTTCGTTCTGTGGTACGCCAGGCCTCGTTTCCAACGGCTATTCCGTCCAAGCCGGTTGGCTCCCACGCGTTCCGTTGCCTCCCGATGAACACGACGCATTCCATTGCCTCCCCATGAACACGACGACGACACAGTGTCTCCGTTCCGACCCAGCCACGTACACGAGCCCTGGCCGTACGTATGCGCGAGTAGGCGTTCGAGACCCTGCCCGTATGTACGTACGTGGTCATATTTTCTTTCTTGCACACTGGCCGTTGTACGTACGTGTACATGCTATGTGCGCGCCTCTACTACGACACGTGCGCGCCTCTACATCGACCAGTATGTACGTAAACGTTCGCGACCAGAATGACAACGCTACGTACGCTTCGACCAGGTGGGTCCCAACTGTGAGGCACTTCCTTGCGCGCGAAGATGTAGCTGGTGGGTCCCAGCAGTCAGGGGGACGAATCGTTTTTTCGGACGCACTTCCTTGCGTGCGAAGATGTAGCTGGTGGGTCCCAGCAGTCAGGGGCAAACGTTTTTTTCATGAAATACGGTGGCCCGTCCGGTGGGTCCCCGCTGTCAGGTGGAGGAATAATTATTTTGCGCGTAATAAGGAGGCACTTCCTTGCTGCGGCCGTGGACCCAGCTGTCAGCCTCTCCACGTACAGTACTCTTCCGATGGAAGTCAACCGTTGACCACATTGACCACGCCGCGCCGAGAGCACCAAGGCGGTGGACGACGACGAGGCCTAGGAAGGGGACGACGCGGAGCCAGGGAAGACGCGGTAGTGGATGCCCACGCGGAGAGGAGTACGAGGGTTCACTGGTTCGGCTGCGGTGTGAGGCTGCCGTCGCCGCAGAATAACAGGGGGTGTGGGTGAGAAGAGGGATGGCCTGGCGAGCGGTGGGAGTAGTAGGGGGCGGTGAGGCCTCCGCGGCATAGCAGCCGGCCACGGGAGGCAGGAGCACGAGGCATGACCGGCGCTGGTTTGGGCGGCTAGAGCAAGAAGACCAGAGGTTGAAGAAGCACTACGGCCGTTGGATGGACATCGTATGGTCACTAGAGCTATAATCGTGCATATTGACTAAGTTGACAAAGCCTTCCGTCCCCGTCAACTTAGTAGGCCCACAAGTCAGCCTGCCACTATACTGGGTCCCAGCTAGCAGGGGGATTATTCATTTTTTTGTTGCGTAATAAGGAGGCACTTCCTTGCGTGCGAAGATATAGCTGGTGGGTCCGAGCTGTCAGCGGCGGTAACATTTTTTTCGCGAAATACAGAGGCCCTTTCGGTGGGTCCCAAATGTCAGGTGGAGGAATCATTATTTTGCGCGTAATAAGGAGGCATTTCCTGGCGTGCGGCCGTGGACCCAGCTGTCAGCCTCTCCACGTACAGTCCACTTCAGATGCATGTCGGTCGTTGACCATTTTGACCAGGCCGCGCCAAGAGCACCAGGGCGGTGGACGACGGCGAGGCCTAGGAAGGGAACTACACGCAGGCAGGGAAGACTCGGCAGTTGTTTCCCACGCGGAGGGGAGTACGACTGTACGAGGGTTTACTGGTTTGTCTGCCATCGCTGGAGAATAATAGCAGGTGTGGGTGAGTAGAGGGATGGCTAGGCCAGCGATGGGAGTACGGTGGGGCGGTGAGGCCTGCGCGGCAGCACAGCCGGCCGCGGGGAGGAGGGAGCAGGCAGTCCTGCCGGCGCTTGTTTGAGCGGCTGGAGCAGGAAGAGCAGAGGTTGAAGAAGCACGACGGCCGTTGGATGGAAATCCAACAGTCACTGCTTGCGCGTCAACCTTTTTTTTAGGAAAGCCTCAAATCTGTGGAAAACAGCATATAGCCCATCTGCCATTATTTCTAATAATTTACAGCCCATTTGCTAATTCTTAAGTTTTTTTTGGAGCCCATGTTCTTTTTGTTAGCATTACAGCCCATATTGTGGCCACGGTTAAAAAATTATACGAAATTTTGCATATTTTGGTGCGGTCCGAACTGTTTTTAATCCCGAAATTTTGAGTCACATTCAAACTAGTTTTAAAAATAAATGTATATCAATATAAAATCCAACAAATTGTCCATGCATAAAAATCAATGCAATTTAAAATCTCGAAATTAAAAAAAGAAATTTGAAACTAATTGCCGGTTTGACGTGTTTTAAAAATGTACATCCCATTTCTCATTACTGATAGGCCATTTTCTCGGCCAGCCGAATGAAGCTCTCCTCATCTTGAAAGATTTGCAGGCCAACAGGCCTGACAAAGCGACTTACATGGCAAATCACAAAAAAACTGGGATGTGGCCGTGGACCCAGCTGCGGCCGTAGACCCAGCCGTCAGCCTCTCCACGTACAGTACTGTTCCGATGGAAGTCGGTCGTTGACCACATTGACCACGCCGCGCCGAGAGCACCAAGGCGGTGGACGACGGTGAGGCCTAGGAAGGGGACGACGCGGAGCCGGGGAAGACGCGGCAGTGGATGCCCACGCAGAGAGGAGTACGAGGGTTCGCTGGTTCAGCTGCGGCGTGAGGCTGCCGTCGCCGCAGAATAACAGGGGGGTGTGGGTGAGTAGAGGGATGCCCTGGCCAGTGGTGGGAGTAGTAGGGGCAGTGAGGCCTCCGCGGCATCACAGCCGGCCACGGGAGGCAGGAGCACGCGGCATGACCGGCGCTGCTTTGGGCGACTGGAGCAAGAAGACCAGAGGTTGAAGAAGCACTATGGCCGTTGGATGGACATCGTACGGTCGCTGGCGCTAGAATCGTTCATATTGACTAACTTGACAAAGCCCTCCGTCCCCGTCAACTTAGTAGGCCCACAAGTCAGCCACCCACTATGGTGGGTCCCAGCTAGCAGGGGGTATTCATTTTTGTGTGTGTAATAAGGAGGCACTTCCTTGCGTGCGAAGATATAGCTGGTGGGTCCGACCTGTCAGCGGGGGGAACATTTTTTCGCGAAATACAGAAGCCCTTCCCACGTATAGTCCACGTACAATGCATAATAAGGAGGAACTTTCTTTGCGTGCGACCATGGACCTCGTGGGTCCCAGCCGTCAGGCTCTCCACGTACAGTCCTCTTCCGATGACTCTCGTATGTTGACCACGCCGCGCCAAGCGCACCGAGGCGGTGGACAACGACGAGGCCCAGACTGGAATGACTCGGAGATGGGGAAGACGCGGCAGTGGAGTTGCAGACAGAGAGGAGCGGGAAACTTGACTGGTTCGGGTGCGGGATGGGCCTACACTTGGTAGAGAATAACAGGAGGTGCGGAGTGGAGGGATGGCCTGGCCGTCGGCGGGGTAGCGTTTCGCTGAGGAGCGCAAAACAACACCGCTGCACGCCGGAGGCTGGAGCAAGCGGTCCCGGTAGCGCTAGGGGAAGAAGACGAGAGATTGAAGAAGAATGCCGGCCGTTGGATGTAAATCCAACGCCTTCTTAGGCTTCGACCTACTGGCCCACATGTCAGCCAGTCCATTTGTTTTTTAGTCCATTTGGTGGGCTGGGTGAAACAATGATGTAGCATCTATGCAGCCCGTTTATATATATGGTAGAATTTAAAGCCCATTTGCATTTTTCTCGAAATCCACGGACTTGCTGGGCTGGGTGAAAATATCATGTTGGGCTAGACGGACAAATGTTATAAAAACATAAACACATGATTGCATGTCTATTACTGCATTGGTTAGTAAAATCTTTGCAAGCTTATGTACGCAATCACTAGGAGTTAACTTGCCAAGTTATATATAAACAATTATTATTATTATTTTGTAAGAACTTTCAACTTATGAAATAAAATATCATTTAAATTTGATGAGTTAATAGTACGTGGGGTATTATTATTTTTTAGGCTAGACGTGGGACAGTTGAGTTGGTTCTAGGGAAAAGTACCGGGAGAAAACTCAGTTTACATCGGAAAAAAGTGGGAGAAAATTCAGATAAAGGATTAATGAAAACAAAAAATAGAACTGAGCTGTGCGTCGTCTTGAAAAAACAAACATAACTTGGGCTGCTGACGTTATAGACAAGCTAGGTTGGGAGGCCCAGAGGCCGCTAGATACCTGCTGGATCCAAAAAATGTTAAAACATGTCGTGAGCTGCCCATGTTAAACAACAAAACCTAGGCCATGGACCTGGTGGGCCCAGGACTGTCAGCCTCTCAATGAACGGTTGTCTCCCGATTCCTCTTGTTTTGCTGACCATGTTGGGAACGACAGACGGTGGCGCCGCGGCTAGAGCACCAAGGCGGAGGACGATGTCGAGACCTCGGACCGAACGAACCGGAGCGGGGGAAGACGCAGGCGGAGGGGAGTACGAGGGTTGACTTGTTCGGGTGCAGGGTGGGCCGGTGGAGCTGCCGCCGCCGGATAATGTGTGGTATTAGAGGGATGGCCTGGCCAACGCCATAGGCTATGATGGCCAGCCGCTGTATAGGAAGAGGACGAAATATTGAACAAAATAAAGAAATACAAATGGATAGGTGGTTGGTCCCATATGTCTGTGTACGAGACCTGCTGGGTCCACCTGAGGAGGGGAATATGTTCGGAGGAAGGAGATTCAAAGCACGGCAGCTGAGTGAGCTAGTTTTTTTAACGGACAAGTGAACTAGTTACATACATAAGCAAATAGCCACTAAAAAAAGCAAACATGTTAATGGGTTCTTGAAAGAAATAATTCGGACAAAACAGATAATTATGACACATAGGCTAATGCATGAAACACTCAGATGATAAAGGTGCTTATAAACAGATAAAGTACAACATCTAAACCTTCCTGGCACGCTTGATCATGACGCTGCGGCTGTCCGTGTACTCGCCGGTTACGGGAAGCAGACACGCCCTCATGTCCAAGATCTGCCTGTACATGTCGTAGCATGCGTATGCGTCCTTGGCCGCGTAGGTTATGTAGGCTAGATTCAGAGGTACCTCCCACGTGTTCAGGTCCTTGGTATCGTTGTCTTCTTTCATATTGGCGTATCAGGGGTCGATGATGGTCTTGGCGAGCTCAACCACGGAGTCCTTCTCCTGCCCGTTGCTGATGATCTTGTATTGCTTCTGGATGTCAACAAGCTTGTTGCACCAGATGGCCGAATTGTCGCGTTCTTCCTTCTCTCCACCGTAGCAAAGGTGCAGTCGGCGCTGCCGATGAAACGGGTGAATGCTCCAGAACCTCTGATGGCCCTATAGAAGTGGTAGATGAGAAACTCGTCCCGCACACATACCTGGGCGACGGCAATCCACTGGTCCCTGTCAGGAGACGAATGGATGGGCACAAGGTCTAGTCCTGCAACCTTGTGCTTTCTCGTCCTGTAGGTACTGCTTGAACTCGGCGAGGCAGAGCTTCACTGAGTCCAGATCGTTGGTGTACATCACATTCAACTTGGTGCAGCCATAGGACTGAACGGCGAACTCAAAGGGGAACTCCTTGCTGAAGTCCATATCCAGCAGGTTCACCCCTCGGATCGCCATTGGAGTATCTTCAAGTGAACGAGTGTGTAGGCGGCGGCAGCAGTTTGTTTTTCAGCTCATGGGGAACTGGATTCAATAGTAAACTGAGTGTGTACAGGGGACAACAGTTACTACCCCTCCCTCGTCCGCTGCACGCCCGGCAGAAGATGCACCCTCGGCGCATTCAAACGCCTCCATTAAGAAACCTACTCCGGCCACACGTCGGTTCACGAGCGGGTCTGTATTGGTACTGTAATAACAGGAGTTAGTGGTCACTTTACTTAAATTTAATTAGCTTTAATAGAAATTTATACTTAAAACAAGCAATGCATTGGCTCGTTCTATCAGTGCCACAGGACGCACAACAATTAGAATTATTATTCTCAGGACGCACACGATCAGCACATTTGTCGCACTTACACACAGATAATACTACCAAGTTTGAACTGTTTGTTATGGTTGTTGTCCTCTGCATCATCATGCCGTGTTTCCCAGCTTGCAAGATTCAGAACCAACAAATAAGATCCAAATAATAAGTACAACAAAGATGCCTACACATCTCATTGATTCCCATCTTGCAAGATTCAGAACCAACAAATAAGATCCAAATAATAAGTACAGCAAAGATGCCTACACATCTCATTGATTCCCAGCTTGCAAGATTCAGAACCAACAAATAAGATTCAAATTATAAGTACAACAAAGATGCCTACACATCTCATTGATTCCCAGCTTGCAAGATTCAGAACCAACCCATTAGAGCCTTTTGATAAAGTGAATGTCGGGATTAAATCCATCTTGGCTAGCCATGTCATACAATCGAAGAACTTGGCGAATGCTCTTGACCGTCACAACATCTGTAGTTGAGTATTCCTGTTTGCACAGCACAAACAAGAAGAGCATGATTTCACTTTAATAGTGGCCTCCTTGAACTCAACCTGCAGCTCCACTCGTATGAGGCCTGCCTGGAGTTCCATGATTCAATTCATGCGCCTTTTTCTGTAGTTCACCTGAAATGAAGCAAAGATTGCATCATTCAGCTAGCAAGAAGTACCTACTCTCATGAGCTGGCAGGTTCTTCTTTAGTAGTTGCACTAAAATTGAGGAACATTAAGGTTGGCTGTCCGGCTCATGTAAGGTGCAACTATTATTTTTATTATCCTTTTGTGCAGTTCCACTAAAATAAAGTGCCATTGTGGTGACAGTGACGGCTCATCTTGCAAAGGCTAATAAAATGTTGCACGAGATTACCAGCAGAACTTGACAGAGATTTTGGAAACTCCAATCACCATTTTGTGCAGTTCCACCAAAATTGAGAGATGTTGCCCACGTGACATTTTAGTTGAACTGCACAAGACACTCATTCCAAAAAAAGTGTTTTGTGCAGTTCACCAAAAGGTCACAATAGCAACAAGGTGAAATGGATATCCCTATCTGCACAAAAAGATAGAGAGTAAACAGTTGCTGGCCAATAAGAATATACGAAACATATACGAAATGAAAAGAAGCATCTTAATTATGTTCATGGCAATCACGCAAGGACAGTAGAAATTTTAAAACGTCAGCAATGCTTCATGTTACCAAAAGCATTACGATCAACAATGAGATTCCTCAAATATGGGATTACTTTAATGGTGGCATTACTTGTTTACCAGATACAGTAAATCAACAGCAACTAAAGAGTTGGTTTAAGGGCATGGGACCGTGGGGACACCAGGACACTCAGCAGCGTAAAGGAGCAACTTACTTATCATACTGGGGAAAACAGCAGGAGTGCCATTTGTAACACAGTTTAATTGCATCTTATCACTGGAGGCATTAGATTAACAATAACACTGGTTAGACTTGTCCCTAAGGTAACAGTGTGATCGCTTCATTTTACATGCGCCCTTACATTAACAACAGCAAAAGGTTGGTATAAGGACATGCGATAGTGGACGCATCAGCACAATGTGTTGGAAATATGCCCTAGAGGCAATAATAAAATGGTTATTATTATATTTCCTTGTTCATGATAATTGTCTATTGTTCATGCTTTAATTGTGTTATCCAGAAATCGTAATACATGTGTGAATACATAGACCATAACATGTCCCTAGTGAGCCTCTAGTTGACTAGCTCGTTGATCAATAGATGGTTACGGTTTCCTGACCATGGACATTGGATGTCATTGATAACGGGATCACATCATTAGGAGAATGATGTGATGGACAAGACCCAATCCTAAGCATAGCACTAGATCGTGTAGTTCGTTTGCTAAAGCTTTTCTAATGTCAAGTATCATTTCCTTAGACCATGAGATCGTGCAACTCCCGGATACCGTAGGAATGCTTTGGGTGTACCAAACGTCACAACGTAACTGGGTGGCTATAAAGGTGCACTACAGGTATCTCCGAAAGTGTCTGTTGGGTTGGCTCGGATCAAGAATGGGATTTGTCACTCCGTATGACGGAGAGGTATCTCTGGGCCCACTCGGTATTGCATCATCATAATGAGCTCAATGTGACTAAGTAGTTAGTCACGGGATCATGCATTACGGAACGAGTAAAGTGACTTGCCGGTAACGAGATTGAACGAGGTATTGGGATACCGACGATCGAATCTCGGGCAAGTAAAGTACCGATTGACAAAGGGAATTGTATACGGGATTGCTTGAATCCTCGACATCGTGGTTCATCCGATGAGATCATCGTGGAACATGTGGGAGCCAACATGGGTATCCAGATCCCGCTGTTGGTTATTGGCTAGAGAGGTGTCTCGGTCATGTCTGCATGATTCCCGAACCCGTAGGGTCTACACACTTAAGGTTCGATGACGCTAGGGTTATAAGGAAGGTTTGTATGTGATTACCGAATGTTGTTCGGAGTCCCGGATGAGATCCCGGACGTCACAAGGAGTTCCGGAATGGTCCGGAGGTAAAGATTTATATATGGGAAGTCACCATACGGTCACCGGAAATATTCGGGGGTATATCGGTATTGTACCGGGACCACCGGAGGGGTTCCGGGGGTCCACCGGGAGGGTCCACCTGCCCCGGAGGGCCTTATGGGCTGTAGGTGGAAGGGAACCAGCCCTTAGTGGGCTGGGCGCCAACCCCCCTAGGGCCCATGCGCCTAGGGTTTGGGGGGAACCCTAAAGGGGGGGCGCCCCCCTTGCTTGGGGGGCAAGCTCCCTCCCCCCTTGGCCGCCGCCCCCCCTCTAGATCTCATATAGAGGGGACGGCCCCTTCCCCCTTCTCCCTATAAATAGAGGGGTGAGGGGAGGGCTGCAGCACCACATCCAAGGCGCAGCCCCTCCCCTCCCCAACACCTCTCCTCCTCCGCGTGTGCTTGGCGTAGCCCTGCCGGAGAACTGTCACTCCACCACCACCACGCCGTCGTGCTGCTGTTGGAGCCTTCTTCCTCAACCTCTCCCTCCTCCTTGCTGGATCAAGGCGTGGGAGACGTCACCGCTTCGTACGTGTGTTGAACGCGGAGGTGCCGTCCGTTCGGCGCTTGGATCATCGGTGATTTGGATCACGACGAGTACGACTCCTTCAACCCCGTTCTCTTGAACGCTTCCGCTCGCGATCTACAAGGGTATGTAGATGCACTCCTCCCCTCTCGTTGCTAGTAAACTCCATAGATTGATCTTGGTGATGCGTAGAAAATTTTAATTTCTGCTACGATCCCCAACAGTGGCATCATGAGCTAGGTCTATGCGTAGTTTCGATGCACGAGTAGAACACAAGTTGTTGTGGGCGTCGATTTTGTCAATTTACTTGCCGTTACTAGTCTTATCTTGATTCGGCGGCATCGTGAGATGAAGCGGCCCGGACCGACCTTACACGTACGCTTACGTGAGACAGGTTCCACCGAGTGACATGCACTAGTTGCATAAGGTGGCTAGCGGGTGTCTGTCTCTCCCACTTTAGTTGGATCGGATTCGATGAAAAGGGTCCTTATGAAGGGTAAATAGAAATTGGCATATCACATTGTGGTTTTGGCGTAGGTAAGAATCGTTCTTGCTAGAAACCTATAGCAGCCACGTAAAAGTTTGCAACAACAATTGGAGGACGTCTAACTTGTTTTTGCAGCAAGTGTCATGTGATGTGATATGGCCAGAAGGATGTGATGAATGATATATGTGATGTATGAGATTGATCATGTTCTTGTAATAGGAATCACGACTTGCATGTCGATGAGTATGACAACCGGCAGGAGCCATAGGAGTTGTCTTAATTTATTTATGACCTGCGTGTCAACTGGAACGTCATGTAATTACTTTACTTTATTGCTAACCGTTAGCCATAGTAGTAGAAGTAATAGTTGGCGAGACAACTTCATGAAGACACGATGATGGAGATCATGGTGTCATGCCGGTGACGATGATGAACATGGCGCGTCCCGAAGATGGAGATCAAAAGGAGCAAAATGATATTGGCCATATCATGTCACTATTTGATTGCATGTGATGTTTATCATGTTTTACATCTTATTTGCTTAAATGATGGTAGCATAAATAAGATGATACCTCGCTAAAATTTCAAGAAAGTGTTCCCCCTAACTGTGCACCGTTGCGAAGGTTCGTTGTTCCGAAGCACCACGTGATGATCGGGTGTGATAAGTTCTAACGTTCGCATACAACGGGTGTAAGCCAGATTTACACACGCAATACACTTAGGTTGACTTGACGAGCCTAGCATGTACAGACATGGCCTCGGAACACAAGAGACCGAAAGGTCGAACATGAGTCGTATAGCAGATACGATCAACATGAAGATGTTCACCGATGATGACTAGTCCGTCTCACGTGATGATCGGACACGGCCTAGTTGACTCAGATCATGTATCACTTAGATGACTAGAGGGATGTCTGTCTGAGTGGGAGTTCGTTAATAATTTGATTAGATGAACTTAATTATCATGAACTTAGTCTAAAAAACCTTTACAATATGTCTTGTAGATCAAATGGCCCACGCTAATGTTGCCCTCAACTTCAACGCGTTCCTAGAGAAAACCAAGCTGAAAGACGATGGTAGCAACTACACGGACTGGGTCCGTAACCTGAGGATTATCCTCATAGCTGCCAAGAAAGCATATGTCCTTGAAGCACCGCTAGGTGATGCACCTGTTTTCCCAGGAACTCAAGACGTTCTGAACGCCTGGCAGTCACGTAGTGATGATTACTCCCTGGTTCAGTGCGGCATGCTTTACAGCTTAGAACCGGGGCTCCAAAAGTGTTTTGAGCAGCACGGAGCATATGAGATGTTCCAAGAGCTGAAAATGGTTTTCCAAGCTCATGCCCGGGTTGAGAGCTATGAAGTCTCCGACAAGTTCTACGGTTGTAAGATGGAGGAGAATAGTTCCGTCAGCGAACACATACTCAAAATGTCTGGGTTGCACAACCGCTTGTCTCAGCTGGGAGTTAATCTCCCGGATGACGCGGTCGTTGACAGAATCCTTCAGTCGCTCCCACCTAGCTACAAGAGCTTTGTGATGAACTTCAATATGCAGGGGATGGAAAAGACCATTCCTGAGGTATATTCAATGCTGAAATCAGCGGAGGTGGAGATCAAAAAGGAACATCAAGTGTTGATGGTGAATAAAACCACTAAGTTCAAGAAAGGCAAGGGTAAGAAGAACTTCAAGAAATACGGCAAGGGAGTTGCCGTGCCCGGTAAGCAAGCTGCCGGGAAGAAGACAAAGAATGGACCCAAGCCTGAGACTGAGTGCTTTTATTGCAAGGGAAACGGTCACTGGAAGCGGAACTGCCCCAAGTACTTAGCGGATAAGAAGGCCGGCAATACCAAAGGTATATGTGATATACATGTTATAGATGTGTACCTAACTAGCGCTCGTAGTAGCTCCTGGGTATTTGATACCGGTGCGGTTGCTCAAATTTGTAACTCAAAGCAGGAGCTGCGGAATAAGCGGAGACTGGCGAAGGACGAGGTGACGATGCGCGTCGGGAATGGTTCCAAGGTCGATGTGATCGCCGTCGGCACGCTACCTCTACATTTACCTACGGTACTAGTTTTAAACCTCAATAATTGTTATTTAGTGCCAGCTTTGAGCATGAACATTGTATCTGGATCTCGTTTAATGCGAGATGGCTACTCATTTAACTCCGAGAATAATGGTTGTTCTATTTATATGAGAGATATGTTTTATGGTCATGCCCCGCTGGTCAATGGTTTATTCTTAATGAATCTCGAACGTGATGTTACACATATTCATAGTGTGAATGCCAAGAAATGTAAGGTTGATAATGATAGTCCCACATACTTGTGGCACTGCCGCCTTGGTCACATTGGTGTCAAACGCATGAAGAAACTCCATGCAGATGGACTTTTGGAGTCTCTTGATTATGAATCATTTGACACGTGCGAACCATGCCTCTTGGGCAAAATGACCAAGACTCCGTTCTCCGGAACAGTGGAGCGAGCAACCAACTTATTGGAAATCATACATACTGATGTGTGCGGTCCAATGAGCGTTGAGGCTCGCAGTGGCTATCGTTATGTTCTCACCCTCACTGATGACTTCAGTAGATATGGGTATGTCTACTTAATGAAACACAAGTCTGAGACCTTTGAAAAGTTCAAGGAATTTCAGAGTGAGGTTGAGAATCAACGTGACAGGAAAATAAAGTTCTTACGATCAGATCGTGGAGGGGAATATTTGAGTCACGAATTTGGCACACACTTAAGGAAATGTGGAATTGTTTCACAACTCACGCCGCCTAGAACACCTCAGTGTAATGGTGTGTCCGAACGTCGTAATCGCACTCTATTGGATATGGTGCGATCTATGATGTCTCTTACCGATGTACCGCTATCATTCTGGGGTTATGCTTTAGAGACTGCCGCATTCACTTTAAATAGGGCTCCGTCGAAATCCGGTGAGACGACACCGTATGAATTATGGTTTGGAAAGAAACCTAAGCTGTCGTTTCTTAAAGTTTGGGGATGCGATGCTTATGTCAAGAAACTTCAACCTGAAAAGCTCGAACCCAAGTCGGAAAAATGCGTCTTCATAGGATACCTTAAGGAAACCATTGGGTATACCTTCTACCTCAGATCCGAAGGCAAGATCTTCGTTGCCAAGAACGGGTCCTTTCTGGAGAAAGAGTTTCTCTCGAAAGAAGTAAGGGGGAGGAAAGTGGAACTTGATGAGATGACCCCTCTCGAACCAGAAAGTAGCGCAGCACAAGAAAATGTTTCTGTGGTGCCTACACCGACTAGAGAGGAAGTTAATGATGACGATCATGATCAAGTTACCACTGAACTTCGTAGGTCCACAAGGACACGTTCCGCACCAGAGTGGTACGGCAACCCTGTCCTGGAAATCATGTTGTTGGACAACGGTGAACCTTCGAACTATGAAGAAGCAATGGCGGGTCCAGATTCCAACAAATGGCTTGAAGCCATGCAATCCGAGATAGGATCCATGTATGAAAACAAAGTATGGACTTTGACAGACTTGCCCGTTGATCGGCGAGCGATAGAAAATAAATGGATCTTTAAGAAGAAGACGGACGCGGATGGAAATGTTACCATCTATAAAGCTCGACTTGTCGCTAAGGGTTATCGACAAGTTCAAGGAGTTGACTACGATGAGACCTTCTCACCCGTAGCGAAGCTTAAGTCCGTCCAAATCATCTTAGCAATTGCCGCATTCTACGATTATGAAATATGGCAAATGGACGTCAAAACGGCATTCCTTAACGGCTTCCTTAAGGAAGAATTGTATATGATGCAGCCGGAAGGTTTTGTCGATCCTAAGAATGCTGACAAAGTATGCAAGCTCCAGCGCTCAATCTATGGGCTGGTGCAGGCATCCCGGAGTTGGAACATTCACTTTGATGAGATGATCAAAGCGTTTGGGTTTACGCAGACTTATGGAGAAGCCTGTGTTTACAAGAAAGTGAGTGGGAGCTCTGTAGCATTTCTCTTATTATATGTGGATGACATACTATTGATGGGAAATGATATAGAATTCTTGGAAAGTATAAAGGCCTACTTGAATAAGTGTTTTTCAATGAAGGACCTTGGAGAAGCTGCTTACATATTAGGCATCAAGATCTATAGAGATAGATCGAGACGCCTCATAGGTCTTTCACAAAGCACATACCTTGACAAGATATTGAAGAAGTTCAATATGGATCAGTCCAAGAAGGGGTTCTTGCCTGTATTGCAAGGTGTGAGATTGAGCACGGCTCAATGCCCGACCACGGCAGAAGATAGAGAAAAGATGAGTGTCGTCCCCTATGCCTCGGCCATAGGGTCTATTATGTATGCCATGCTGTGTACCAGACCTGATGTAAACCTTGCCGTAAGTTTGGTAGGAAGGTACCAAAGTAATCCCGGCATGGAACACTGGACAACGGTCAAGAACATCCTGAAGTACCTGAAAAGGACTAAGGATACGTTTCTCGTTTATGGAGGTGACGAAGAGCTCGTCGTAAAGGGTTACATCGATGCTAGCTTCGGCACAAATCTGAATGACTCTAAGTCACAAATCGGATACATGTATATTTTGAATGGTGGGGCAGTCAGCTGGTGCAGTTGTAAGCAAAGCGTCGTGGCGGGATCTACATGTGAAGCGGAGTACATGGCAGCCTCGGAGGCAGCACATGAAGCAATCTGGATGAAGGAGTTCATTGCCGACCTAGGAGTTATTCCCAATGCATCGGGGCCGATGACTCTCTTCTTTGACAACACTCGAGCTATTGCCCTTGCCAAGGAGCCCAGGTTTCACAAGAAGACCAGGCACATCAAGCGTCGCTTCAACTCCATTCGTGAAAATGTTCAAAATGGAGACATAGATATTTGTAAAGTGCATACGGATTTGAATGTCGCAGATCCGTCGACTAAACCTCTTCCACGAGCGAAACATGATCAACACCAGAACTCTATGGGTGTACGATTCATCACAATGTAACTAGATTATTGACTCTAGTGCAAGTGGGAGACTGTTGGAAATATGCCCTAGAGGCAATAATAAAATGGTTATTATTATATTTCCTTGTTCATGATAATTGTCTATTGTTCATGCTTTAATTGTGTTATCCGGAAATCATAATACATGTGTGAATACATAGACCATAACATGTCCCTAGTGAGCCTCTAGTTGACTAGCTCGTTGATCAATAGATGGTTACGGTTTCCTGACCATGGACATTGGATGTCATTGATAACGGGATCACATCATTAGGAGAATGATGTGATGGACAAGACCCAATCCTAAGCATAGCACTAGATCGTGTAGTTCGTTTGCTAAAGCTTTTCTAATATCAAGTATCATTTCCTTAGACCATGAGATCATGCAACTCCCGGGTACCGTAGGAATGCTTTGGGTGTACCAAACGTCACAACGTAACTGGGTGGCTATAAAGGTGCACTACAGGTATCTCCGAAAGTGTCTGTTGGGTTGGCTCGGATCGAGACTGGGATTTGTCACTCCGTATGACGGAGAGGTATCTCTGGGCCAACTCGGTATTGCATCATCATAATGAGCTCAATGTGACTAGGTAGTTAGTCACGGGATCATGCATTACGGAACGAGTAAAGTGACTTGCCAGTATCGAGATTGAACGAGGTATTGGGATACCGACGATCGAATCTCGGGCAAGTAAAGTACCAATTGACAAAGGGAATTGTATACGGGATTGCTTGAATCCTCGACATCGTGGTTCATCCGATGAGATCATCGTGGAACATGTGGGAGCCAACATGGGTATCCAGATCCCGCTGTTGGTTATTGGCTAGAGAGGTGTCTCGGTCATGTCTGCATGATTCCCGAACCCGTAGGGTCTACACACTTAAGGTTCGATGACGCTAGGGTTATAAGGAAGGTTTGTATGTGATTACCGAATGTTGTTCGGAGTCCCGGATGAGATCCCGGACGTCACGAGGAGTTCCGGAATGGTCTGGAGGTAAAGATTTATATATGGGAAGTCACCATACGGTCACCGGAAATATTCGGGGGTATACCGGTATTGTACCGGGACCACCGGAGGGGTTCCGGGGGTCCACCGGGAGGGTCCACCTGCCCCGGAGGGCCTTATGGGCTGTAGGTGGAAGGGAACCAGCCCTTAGTGGGCTGGGCGCCAACCCCCCTAGGGCCCATGCGCCTAGGGTTTGGGGGGAACCCTAAAGGGGGGGGGCCCCCTTGCTTGGGGGGCAAGCTCCCTCCCCCCTTGGCCGCCGCCCCCCCTCTAGATCTCATCTAGAGGGGCCAGCCCCCTTCCCCCTTCTCCCTACAAATAGAGGGGTGAGGGGAGGGCTGCAGCACCACATCCAAGGCGCAGCCCCTCCCCTCCCCAACACCTCTCCTCCTCCGCGTGTGCTTGGCGTAGCCCTGCCGGAGAACTGTCACTCCACCACCACCACGCCGTCGTGCTGCTGTTGGAGCCTTCTTCCTCAACCTCTCCCTCCTCCTTGCTGGATCAAGGCGTGGGAGACGTCACCTCTCCGTACGTGTGTTGAACGCGGAGGTGCCGTCCGTTCGGCGCTTGGATCATCGGTGATTTGGATCACGACGAGTACGACTCCTTCAACCCCGTTCTCTTGAACGCTTCCGCTCGCGATCTACAAGGGTATGTAGATGCACTCCTCCCCTCTCGTTGCTAGTAAACTCCATAGATTGATCTTGGTGATGCGTAGAAAATTTTAATTTCTGCTACGACAATGTACCTACAAGGAGGCATAAAGTGGTGATGCCGAGTTTGTTCATGCTATGTGAGGGCAGCAAATCTAATCCTGGAGACCTTTTACTATGTGAGGGCGGCAAACCTAATCCTGGAGACCTTGTACTAAGTGAGGGCAGCAAATCTAATCCTGGAGACCTTTTACTATGTGAGGGCAGCAAATGTAGTCCTGGAGACCTTTTACTATGTGAGGGCAGCAAATCTAATCCTGAGACCTTTTACTATGTGAGGGCAACAATTCTAATCCTGGAGACCTTTTACTATGTGAGGGCAACAAATCTAATCCTGGACATACCCTGTTGACTTGTCCACCAGCCGCCACTTTCTATCCTTTTTTCAACCAATAATAGATCTGTTCCTTATCCAGTTTGTACCGCGTTTTCCCATTATTTCCCTTTTCAACCAAGAGACCGGTTGGGTATCCGGTCTCTACTACTTTCACCATATTATTTCATCTTTGAATCAAGTCCTATATTCATGCTACAACTTTCCCCCCTTTCTTCGTTGTTTGAACAAAGCCCTAGATTCGAATGCATGAAGTAGCTTTACCTCTAATAATACTAAAAATTTAGGTGGCTTTGGAAGAGCTGATGGGAGTAGAAAAATATGCACATGCAGACACGTGGGGAGCTGGGGCAGTAGAGCAAGGCCGCTTTCGAAGAACTTATACCTGAGGGTCGCCGGGATGTCGGCGGCGGCAGGTCGGATCTGCGGACAATACGGCAGGGAGGAAGAAGGGTCGGAGGACCTCCCGAGCCGGCGCTGTGTCAGAGAGAACGGCACAGGCAGAGGATCGGGCCCCTCCGGCAGCTGTGGGTTTCCTCCCTCGGCGGCGATGACCGCGTGAACGGTGCACCTTTTAGTCCTCTACACACACCGGCCAAAGGGATCCGGCCGGATCTGTGACCAGCGGTGAACAGAGAGAAAATGTCGCTACCGATGTCTTGTTTATATCTGGAGAGGATGAGAGAATGAAGAGAGAAACCCTAGTAAAGCAAGCACTCAGGCCCCTGCGTACATATATAGTGGAGTGATTATCTTTTTCTCTCCACAACAAGCATTTCAATTTGTGTACGTGGGGCATTAAAGAAAAGAAACTCTCTATTTAAGGTGACTATCTGTATGACTCCTACTTACTACTACTAGTAGTAGTATTGTTCACTTGTGCTCCCCGGCCCTCCATTCATTGAACAACCCCATGGGTGAATAAACATACATTACTAGTATTTATATAGAACGAACAAGCTCGAACTATTTTCGCGTAGTTAAAAGTTGAGGGCGGGGCTTTTCCCGGGCAGTACGCGCGGTAGTTTTCACGTAGGCGGTTTGACAGAGAGGCGAGGAGGGTGAGGGAGTAGCGGATTCAACTTACTTACTGCTGGAAAGGTCGGGCTGTGCGATTTGACAGCGCGTTACTGTTTGGATTCATGTGTTAGAGTTAGTTTGGGTTAGTTTGAACTCAACTAACCCAAAAATATCCAAACAGGAGGGTTAGTTTGGGTTACTGTTTGGATCCATGTGTTAGAGTTAGTTTGGGTTAGTTTGAACTCAACTAACCCAAAAAAATCTAACCCACCCAAGATGTGCTTATTTGGGTTAGTTCTTCTTGGGACACTAAAAACACATTTTTCTCTCGCTCTCCCCGCAGCAGATCCCTCCCCACTTCCTCGAAGCTTCTCGTCCTCTCCCTCCCTCCCTCGCGCACCGCCCATGAAGGCACCTCGCTGTATCCGCACTCCATCTAACCCTGTCATCCAAACACCTCTTGCGCTAGAGTTACTTCAGGGTTAGTTCAGGATTAGAATCTAACTCTAACCTTTAACTGAGTTAGAGTATCCAAACAGGGCCAGGCGGTACGACCGGGGTGATGCCCCCCTTCTGTTCCGCACTCTAATCTGGTGCATGACACGTATTACGTCGACCCGGATGCTGCTGGCTGTCCCACATGTCGGCGAAGTAGTACGAGTAGTAAGAAGAAGCAAAGAATCATGCGGTATAAGTCTTTCTAGAGATTCCAACAAGTGACTAGACTACACCGCGTGCAGTATCTCAAATCTCAAATCTCCCTTCCGGTTTATAGGGCTCAAATCTCAAATCTCATCAACCAAGGCATTTTGCGATTGGAGGAATGTATCTCGTACTTTACAAAACTACCCTAATTAAACTCATGCATTAATTACGTAGTTCTCTCGTTTTCCTCTCCGCCTTGGTCGCGGTGCACAATATTGACCACTCCTACTGTATATGACTAGCCTCTCTATCTACATGCGGGACATCAAAGCATCCGGGCCCGCGTGCCATCCACCAAATCACAGCGAGGTGCTACAGTCGAAACTCACCGGTCACCCCGGTGTGGCCATCATGACCCGTCATATCACAAAACCCACACCTTTACCAGCAGTGGTAAAGTGGCCTCGAAGTTGGACTGGACGAAGCAACCATCATTTCACTGGAACGCTCGTTGAAGCCCTTTCTCCCCTTTCTTGAAGAAAACCTCACTTCAGGCTACTCACTTCTGCCATTTTTCTTCTATACCGACGAAGGAAAGGTGGGCGAATCAGTGATGCTGCTATATTTTCATTCCAAGAATCTTCTTTCTGCGAAGCACCGACCGATTTTCACAGCCTATTCTTTTCCCGTTTTCATTGCGATTGTGGTTTCCTTTCAATTGCTTTTTGTTTGTCAGTTCATTGATGGATATTGGAGCACTAGGCAAAGAGTTGCCAGCGGACAACCCACTGGAGACAGCGATCTCCAGGAAGCGAGCACCAACCAACGAGTTGACCATGTTGGCGGGCCAACCCATGGAGACGAAGAACTCCAAGAAACAAGCACTGGCCAAAGAGTTGACGATGTTGGCGGACGAACTCCTCAAAGAAAGTTGGAAGAATAGCAAGGGCCCCACCGTGCCTACCCCAGAAACTCTAATGGCCACCTATGCGAGCCTCAAGGCCGAGTTTGAGGAGATAGTCACCGTTGAGAAGCAGTATTCCCCTGGCAAGGTGATGGCCCCCATCGAGGACGAGGAGATGGCCCCTGAAGCGATGGGATCCCCCGGTGAGCTGCACAAGGTAAGAAATAATGGCTTATTACTGAAAGTTGTGGTTTTTGATTATTTGCAATGTGCTTGCTAATATGTTAGGGTTGTGTAGGTGCCGGTGGACGTCCTTGATGATTCCGATGTCGCGGCCCGTCCTGTGGACAACGCCCCAGAGATCGTTTTCGATGTCGTGGTCCATCCTGTTGGCATCGCCCCGGAGATTAGAAAAAACTCACAGTGGGTTTAGGGATAATCAGGCTCGAACTGATGACTTCCCATTTCATCTGTTCAAGTAGTCTCCTTTTCAAGTCCGATGCCACTGTCCATCCTATGGACATCACCCCAGAGATCGATTCCAATGTCGCGGTCAGTCCTGTGGACATCGCCCCAGAGATCGATTCCCATGCCGCTGTCCGTGCTGTGGTCATTGCCCGAGAGATCGATGACAAGAAATAGTTGGTCACGCTAATCCTTCAGGGTAGTTTGCATTGCCCTGTGTTTAATTACCAGAACGATGCGTGTTATCAAACCATCTTAGGGCTAGTGCACTGTCTTGTGTGGGCGGCACTTGCTACTTTTGTTTGATAGTGAATCATGCGAACCCTCTCCGAGTTATGGAAACAGATGTATCCTCACCAGCTTTTGATGTAATATATGGCATGCTTAGATGTAAGTTTGAACTGTTTATCATATCAGCAGGGCTTATTTGATGATTCTTGGTGTTAGTAGGCTAGCTACTGTGCGAGCTATAGTACTTGCAAAACACTCACCGAAGAGAAATGTTGGGGCTGATGAGCTCGTGGTACGCTTATACTGATCCGTCGTCGATCAGCCAATAGCCCAAGCTCCTAAAATTGTAGGCTTAGCGACCGATCAAACAATAGTCGACACAGATACATTCAGGCCTCATTTGGTTCATAGGGTAGGAAAATCATAGCAAAAGTATAGAGACGCACAACACAAAATCATAGCAGTACAGAGACGTCCCTCCGTTCCAAAATAGATGAGTCAACTTTGTACTACTAGCTTTGAAACAAAGGGAGTACAAATCCTAGGCGGGCTAGTTTGGCCTAGTGGGTTTTAGTGATATGACGTGGTACAGTGCCGTCCAGTCTTCGCGTGTGGTAGCAGTACTGCGGGTAGAGTAAGTTTTCATGAAGAAGTGGAATTCAACGAAGTCATGATGGTTCCTTCCTCCGACTAACTTTGTGCATGGCAGGTGGACCAGGATAATTTTGTGCATGGCAGGTGGACCAGGATGGTCGACGTCCCACATGTCGGCGAATGAAAGTATTCTTTCCAATATAGTGGACGAGCAACGAGTATTCATTGTTTACTTTTGATGAAACCTATTGTCTCCACTGTTACGACGGAGGAGTGTGAAACACGGCAGCCCAGTGAACTTGGCATGTGCACCACTCCCTCCTTCCTCATGTAATACTACCATAGTGTTGACTATAAGGTTACAACCTTTTCTCACTCTCTCTCTATCTATTTCCTCTCAAATGTTTTTTACCTTTCTTTTTTTAGACACAATTGTTTTTTATGCCTCTTTTTTTAGAATTAGTTTTTTATACCTAGGAGCACGTGTAGAGACGGGCTCCTGCAGATCCCACTCCTTGACTTTGTCAATGCCTCTCTCTCCTCCACATAAGCGGGCTTGTCGAGAAGACAAGAGATGATCTCTTAGCACAATATGTTTCACCATGTTTTTAGGAATAACTAGTTATTGAAGATAAGGCTAAGAGATGATCCATTGTACACATGTTTTTTTGTCATCTCTAAATTACATGCAAGACTTATGATAAGACTATCTTATCAACCATTGTACATGCCCTTTATAGCCCAGAATTTTACTGGTACTACTTGCTATGAATGCGGGCAGCTGGCCTCTGAGGGGGGAGCGCGTGCGGGGAGGTGGTGGGGTGGGGGAGGGGTTCTGGTGGGCCAGGGCGGTAAGAAGCGGGCTTGGAAGCGGTGCGGACTCCCGCATGGCCCACCTCACATTATCACCACATATTTCTTGGAGTCCATGCACGGCGGGCGGGCGATCTCTTCTCCCTCCTCCGTCTCTCTCCTCTCAGCCGACGCCCGCCGAGCGATTAGATTTCGGCTATCGATGGTTTATTCAATTGCAGTCCCACATGTCAGTGAAAATGCAAGACAACGCGTGTCCCCTCTAGTGAGCGGCGTGCGAGCCGGACTGTCGGGGGTGCGACGTGAACGCGACGCATACGAGTTGTAAGTGTGCCGCCTTTTCCTTTTGAACTTGCAAAGCATAACATTTTCGTGCGATCGATTGATAGAAATCCAGAACAAAATGACGAGGGCGGTGCTTTCCCGCGCGCTAGGCGGGCTAGTTTGAGTGATATGACATGCTACAGTGCCGTCCACTTGCTCCATTTTTATGTAAGCAAGAGTCTACACTCTTACGTGGGAGGAGTGCGAAACACGACGGATCTGATTTTGATCGAGGGATAACTGTTCCCTGCGAAATAATGGAGCACCGTTAGCGATTATAGCATGATAGTTAGGGCATATCCAGTGCTGGCCCTCAAATTTACACCGGCATCCGTCCAAGGACACTGATGGATGCCATCCAATGCTGCCCGCATACTTTTCGACAACTATATGAACTAACCGGACGAAATTCGTGCAAACAAAGCAAATTTCAAATTGACCGGATGAAATTCATTACATTTCGAGAACTTTTCCTATAAACTGGACGAAATTCATTACATATTTCGCACAAAACGTACTAAAACCTACTGTAAACCTAATCTAAACGATCGCCGGGCCCCGACCACCATGTCCGGCCATGAACCCGAGAAATCCGGCCATTGCCTTTGCCTCCTCCTTATCCGCCTCGATAACCTCCTCCACCGGAGCACAAGGTTATGAAGATTTCCGCCTCCACGTCGCCGTCAAGCGGCTAATCGGCCGCCGATTTTTATCCCACCAAGCTTGGCGTCGACTGAGTGGAGGAGCGGTGGCGACCTACCGTGTACTACTCTTCCTCGCTGCCGGATGCGCCCGCGCACGCGCGCCGGCTTCATGGTCGTGGCGGCGGAGGGCGGCCGGGGGGGGAGCCAGCGATCTCCTTCGTCTGCTCCTGCGAGAGTACGTCCAAGAGAGCTTTGGAGCGCGCCCGGAGCGGAGCCACCGATGTCCTTCGTCTGCTCCTACGACAGTACGTCCAAGAGAGCTTTGGAGTGCCCGGAGGCTATGGTTGGAGTGGTGCCAATAGAAGGAAGGGACCGGAGGAGAATGAGTGTGGGTCTTTGGCTATGGCTGGGAGCTGGGGCTCAAGTTAATATAGCGGGCGAATGGCAATGAGCTGCGGCAGACGGATAGACGGCTGGCACCGGAGTAGGTTCGTTGGCAGCCGTGGTGTCATTAACGCGGAGCAGTCGCTTGCACCGGGATGCCGCGCGGGTGGCGCTCTCTCGGCCGTCACGCTGCTGCAATGCCGGCGCCAGTGAGAGGTCGCGTCGGGCGTGAATGCGGACGCTGCTTCAGTGACTTAACCGCAGGTGCGTTGTCTCACTGACATGTGGGCCCAATGGGCATCAGGCCCGCATGTCAGTGACACACCAACTGCACCTGCAGTTAAAGCCGGTGAATGCGGCATTGACGTTCTGGAGAGACGGTGATTGTTTCAGGCGGGAAGCGCGCGCTAGCGATGGAAGGGGTTTCGGTAGGCCAGGGCGGTCAGACGCTGGCGTGGTGGTAAAATGTGAACTCATGGATGACGAGCCTTTGAAGCGTATGCGGCACGTATTGACAACCAGGCATCCATGCAACCGCTCTTGTCACCAGCTAGCATTCGACGACCACCATTAGACACCACACAACCATACATAACTTACGAATAATGGACGAATCGACCAGACACACACTCGTGTGCAGTGGCACTATGATCGGTTGCTCACGATAGTACATACTCCGCACCATAGTACCCTCTCTAGCTAGGATGTTTTAGAGATTGTCGTTGTGATGGACGATATACATGAGCAAGGCGCCGAGTCACGAGTATGACCGTTGGTGTTGAGCCAGGTGAATACATGCTCGGTGTTCGCGGAGGCCTCCAGCAAACGTCTAAACAGTAATGTCACATACGCATAATTTTGGTTTTTACTTCTTTCTCCACTGACAGGTAAGCCCGCATAGATAGATAGATAAAGAACACGAGCTGATGAGGCGCATGCGGACTATTTGACTGGTCAACCAGACAAATACGGAGATATACGCTGACCCAGTGACCGTATAATCACCATATCTCGTATACAATGATCAAAGTGAGCTATCAAGACAAGTTCAATGACCGCCAATGCATTTTACTCGGTAATAAATGACCAAGATTGAAGGGGAATCCAAATTTCCTTTGTCTTCTGACCTTGAGCTCTTGACAAACCAATGCACTTTACGGTTGTCCGGCCACTCCACCCCAGAGCTGTCACCAAGCGTCGTTCATGCCACCGCGCCGCACACTAACCGGTAAGGAAGCGATGGCATCCCGCCGCGCCAAGTTCCCCGCCACCCACGACCGCACACAGAATGGTAGGCAAGCGGTGGCATCCCATCGTGCCGAGTTCATTCCGCACACCTATGTGGGCGGAATTTGAAGCTGCCAAGGCCGAATGGGCGGTAGAGCAAGAGGCGGCCAAAGCCGCACAGAGGGAGTGGAAAAGTCAGAAAGCACTCAAGAAAAGAGAGGCCCGCCGCCGCAAGAAAGAAGAGGACGCACGCACTGCTGCGGAGAGGTCGACAGAGATGGGGTGTCGCCGACAAAGCCGGGAAGGAGAACGACGACGTCAGGCCAGCATGTGAGAAGTAGTAGTACTAGTAGTTAGTGTGTGTGTCTGTGTCGCCCGTACGTTTGTTTAATTAATTACGAGCATGTAACAGTACTACTAGTTACTACTGTAGTTTTTAGAGCAAATTACCAGTACATTAGCCTAGACTCAATGGAAAAATTCCTATCCTATGCATCAAATGGCATCTCTTTCTCTATAGGAATTGAGATGCATGTCATCTCACTTCCTATGATTTTCATATTCCTATAAAATTCCTATCCTACGAACCAATGGAGGCATCTGTTGGAGTAACTACTGTAGCTAGCAGTACTGCTGGTACAGTAGTTTTCTTCAAGAAGCGGAATTCAACGAAGTCATGATGGTTCCTTCGTCCGAGCAACTTCACAGTGGGTAAGGATGGGCTTGTGATTTGACGGCTCATTAGTAATTACTGCGGTGCGACGACCGGGGTGACTCTCCCTTGGAGTTCTGCGGGCATGGCAAGTGGACCAGGATGGTCGACGTCCCACATGTCGGCGAGCGGAAGTATTCTTTCCGATATCGAGGAGCAAGTAAACCGCGTGGTATAGTATCACTGGTGATTTATATATATTTTTCTAATGAATGCTAGCGTTTCAACTCTTACGACGAAGGAGTGCCAAACACACGACACGTGCTGGATGTCGTACACGTCAACGAAAGGAGTGGGACATGAATAGCGTGGTAGAGCGTCTCCACTTCTGGGTCGGAGACCACACGTAGTAGTACTGCTGTACTAGTGGTATGAACGATACAAAGTGCGACCCGGAGAGAAAGATACATCTAGTTGGAAGGTCTCGGGGCATACACGTAAACAAATATAAAACCTAATATGTGCCTCCAATTAATATAGTAGTAGTAGAGTACTTAGTCACGTACTCCATAACATCACCGGGCATTGCACGTACAACATTTAGTGGTACAGTAAGAGACAAATGCCTATATGCCACGCATGTTCATACTATTTGTGCCTTTCTACTTCACTTACTGCGCTACGTTACACAAGTTCGCACGTCCACTCCTGGGTACATGTCCGTCTCGTAGTTCCAGTCCCACGTGTTCTTCATATAGATGGAACGATCCTTGCATGACACGTGCACCTTGATGCTAGATGTGTCGCGTGTTGGCAAAAGGATGAATAAAGCTCACATAAAAAATAGAGTGGAAGAACATAGATTCCCGACGACCGAGAAGGAGCAAGGAACCTCGGGGTGGAGCGTCTGCACTCATAATATTTTATATTATTCAGTGATATAAAATCAACCAATCATCTCCACAGTGGACTGGAAGAGTACGAAACACGGCAGCCCAGTGTAGTTCATCATACTAGTACTCCCTCTGGTCCTTTTTAGTTTGCATATAAGATTTGTTTGAAGTCAAGCCTCGTAATGCTTGACCAACTTTATAGAAAAAATACCAACATTCACTATGTGAAATCAATACCGGTAGATGCGTCATGACTTAAAGTTTCATATTGTATAACTTTTACATGGTAGATGTTGATATTTTTTCATACAAATATGGTGAAACTTTGTGAACTTTGACTTCAAACAATTCTTATATGTAGAGTAAAAAGGACCGGAGGGAGTACATGGCTAACCCACGCTATCACCATATTTCTTGGCTTCCGTGCGACACCTATCTCTAGTAATCCAGCAGCCCGTATCGCTTCTCCCTCCTCGTCTCTCTCAAAGTGCGGCGGGCTGGCGTTTTTGCCGTCTATTGAGGTCGGTTAACTCATCACATGTTAGCCACATGCCAAGAACATTCTAAAAAAATTCCTTTCACGTTCCGTTTTCAAAAAGAAAAAATCCTTTCACGTACGAATTTGACTATATGCTTTGAGCAACTTGCATGTCCTATACTACTCCTGTTTGGATACTCTAACTTAGCTAGAGGTTAGACTAACTCATGACTAACCCTGAACTAACTGTAGCCAAAGAGGTGTTTGGGTGACAGGATTAGATTGACAATAAATGCACTTGATGGAGAGAGATAAGTGATTTTTCAGTGGTCCCAATGAGAACTATCTCCAGTTAGCACCTCTTGGGTGGGATAGTTTTTTTTGGTGGGTTCGGTGCAACTTGCTCCAATTTAAACCCTCATGCTTGGATACTTTAAGGCTATTTGAGCCCTAACTAGCTCAAACTAACTCTAACCCATGGATCCAAACAGGGCCTATGGCCAGCCTCGACGAGGAGCAGTCGGTGCACCGGGAAGCAGCACTCTCTCGGCCGTTGCGCCGCTTCAAAGCCGGCGCCAGTGAGAGGTCGCCTCTGCTTTGGCCGTGGATTAATGCGGCACTGACGCTACAGGGTGACGCTGACCGTTTCATGTGGGAAGCGCGCGCTGGCAAGGGAGTATAGGTTTTGAACCGTTTCATGGGTAGTACTAGTAGTTTGCAAAACTACTCAATTACTGCACTCAGTTTCCGAAGAAATTGTGGTAAAAATGTTAATCCACAGCCCGCTTCCCTTCTCCTTCCTCTTCCACCGCCCGCGCACGTCCGCGGGAAGCGACCGGTCAACCCTTATATAGGAGTGCTAGCACAAAAAGATGCATGCATGACCACTAAAATTTCCAGATTAAAGAGCCGCTCCGGCGGGAGTATGGCGTATGTTGTTACCTTTGGCCGGGCCATGGCTACCGGGCGACGGCGACTAGAGAAGAGGCGGCGGGAGGGGAATGAATGCAACTACTGTTTGGGTTCACCGTCCGGCTTAAATAAATGCGCAGCATCACGTGTACCCGCGGGTGCACAAATTGTAACATACGTGTCTGCTTAAGTGGGCGTCACGTAACTGGTGTGTGTGTGTGTGTGTGTGAGATTCTAAGAGACAGAGTGCGTGTGTGCGACTCTACTCTTCGGACATGTACTCAACCTTTTGCATCGGGATATAAGTATAATGGTATTTACTTTAGCTAGTGATTTACATGGCCATGTTAACGTGGTTGTGTAAAAAAAATGTCACTTCCTGCTCGTGATTTGCGCTATATAATTACAAGCAAGATGCTCGTGCATTTCACGGAACATCAATATGCATTTTTTTACAAAACACATGTTGTGATTTACCCATGCAGGAGTAATCCCATGTGTAAAAACTAATGATATTTCGAGAATTTTATCGGAAAACTGGTATCTCGAGAATGTCTTCGAATAAATGAAAGATGAAAGATAAGGTGAGGAGGAGTGGAGCGTGGTGGTGACTGGTGGTCGGAATGGGCGGAGGCATGGGGATGGACGGCGCCGGCAGGCGGCAACCGCCACCATGCTAGATTGTTCCGGAGACTTCTCTTTTTAATTGCTCAGCAATGAGGTGTGGGAGATAAGGATGTGGAGAGAGGTGTGGCTATCTTTTGTAAAATTATCATAGTTTGCTTTCTATCCATCAGATATAGATCAGACGGTCTATATTACAAGATGGCACGCAGACCATCATCGCCAACTCAGTTTTTTATAAGGGTACAGATGATAAGTTTGCTAACTACTAAAGTAAAGTGGAATTTGTCCATGTTATACAAGTAAATTAAGGTGATTGTTTATCATACGGGTAAGGGTGGATGAAGGGTGGTAGGAACAAATGCTCCGCCTAGAGCATGTGTGTGTGTGTGGGAGAGAGAGAGAGAGATGGAGTCTTAGTGTGTGTGCGTGTGTGTGGGTGTGTGTGTGATGGAGTCTTACTGTGTGTGTGTGCGTGTTTGTGTGTGTAGGGGGGTGGGTGCGTGCGCGCGTGTGTGTGTGTGTTTGTTTGTGTGTGTGTGTGTGTGTGTGTGTCGCGGGGTCCTCGGTGGCGGATGTAATTTAAGTGTGCATGGCTTCATCATAGAGAGGTGATGTGTATGGCAGAGGCCACCAACGATGGGGTGCGAGAGAGAAAATGCCCGTAGAGAGGGAAGAGAAGGTGTGTGCGCGTGAGAGTAGTCGACATCGAGAGAACGTGTTTGTTCGAGAGACACCGAGGAAGACCACTATATATCGATGGTGCATGTAGGCGGGAATTAAACGAAGGGATGGTCTTATTGGTTTCGGGGATATAGGGGAAGAGTGAGAGGGGGGTAGCTACAAGGAGATTGTTAAGTGTGAGTGTGTGTTTTACCCATCCAGGCGGAAGTTATGTGCACACAAGAAGAGAACGATTTGATGTGGCGTTAGGGTTGAGGGTAATTAACTACGTATGGAGACATAGAGACCTTCAACGTGCATGTGTGAGAGGTATACATGTATACGTGGGATGTGTGTGTGTGTGCGCACGCATGATCGAGATAAAAGAAAGAAGACATAAGTCATAAGCTAAGATCAACGACATGGGAGAGACGGATCAGTATGACAATATGCATGCATGCGAGAATGCAGGGAAGAAGGCCCGACAATTGAGCATGTGTTTTTGTCTTTAAGAGATAGTGGCGTGGGCTGGAGCATGCATCTATGGCGAGCAGAGGGAGTGAGGCACAACGATTGTGCAAAAGAGATCAACCTATAAATGAAAGAAGGTTGATGGAGAAACAGATAAATAGAAAGATAAAGATGCTAGCTAGTGTGCGTTAGAGATAGGAGTCGAGTGGATCAGAAGGCTGAGTTATGGGTGTGGGTGTGAGAGAGATGAAGAAAGGGTGCATGTGATTCACATACAAACAAATATCGGAGAGAAATGAGATCCCGAGAGACGGAGTTTTGTGTCTGCGAGAGAGAAAGATATTTCAAAACGAGAGTGATAGCTAGAGAAACATATGAGGGAACACAAGATATCTCTAGGGAGAGAGAGTGTGTGTGAGCGACATACAAGAGAACAGTGGAGAAATATGAGACCCTGGGAGACAGAGTTTGTGTTTGTGTGTGAGAAAGAGATATTTAAGAGGAAGAGTCATAGGTTCTCATACCTAAGGAGCGAAAGACATCTCTGTATGAGGGGTGTGCGAGTGGCACACAGGGGAATAGTAGAGAGAAATGAGACCCCGGAAGACAAAGTTTTGTGTTTGTGTGAGAGAAAGAGATTCCACATGGAGAATCATAGTTAGAGACACATAGCGGCGAGCGAGATATACTTAGAGAGAGATAGAGTGATGAAGGTCGAGGGAGAGAGTACCGTCAGTGTGTTACGAAGATAAAAGATCATTGTCGACATACAGGTAGCATGAGAGATACCCGAGAAACGATGAACGTGTATAGGTCTAGAGAGATAGTCCTATATAAGCATGAGTGATGTTATATGAGACGAATATCTGGATTAAATGGGATTCAAATATTTAAACTGGAGATCACGACATCGATAATATCATAACGCAAATTGGTGTATCAAACATGCATATTCATTTGAATTTGGGGACAGGTGTAATGTTATATAGTGTATCAATATTGGTGATCCATAGATTCTTTAATTAGAAACAATGCATGGTTTATATGCAATTAATGTCTAAACGGGATTACACTATATGTTGCGTGTGTGAAACACATTATACATGTTTGAGAAGTAAAAAAAAACCGCATGAAACACACATTAATTGGAGACAGTTAGCGAGGAATGCATACACTGGATTTCAACATAAAGTGGTTTCAAATATTTGAAAATCCAAATTGATGGATACAACCTTATGAATCTGAGATCATGCCATTTGTAAACCATATTTATGTATAAAGGGTGTTGTGCTTTTGAAAGTATATATAAAAAATGATGTATATAGAATTTTATTCCAATCGAAAATGGATCCCGCCCGAAAAAAATAGAATACAAACGGGATTCGAATTGAGTTGGCACGATAAACGTGCACTCTGCAAAATTTGAACGAAGCGGGGAAAGTCGCAGTAACTGCCCGAAACCAAAATCTACGAGATGGAAATTACTACTGCCTATCCCTGCCACCCAAAGCCTATCTGCTCGATTTCTATAGGTTTCGATAGGGGTAGGTTTGTGATTTCACTCAAACATGACATAACCGCCCCTCACCCGGATTCATACACGGTGGGCGCCAAAACACAGTGTGTCCTCCGCTGATATCGACTCCCTCCCCGATTCATACATGGTGGGCGCCAAAAACAAACTCTCGTCGGCAAATATTCGGTGTATGCGAGATTACCGTCCTATCCCCAACCGACTAATATTGTTGTGATGTAGGAAATTTGAAACGGGGGCTAAGTTTGTAAATTTCCTCGCATTTGAGACAAGCGTGCCCTGAAGACATGGTTCCCCCTTCCTCTCCACCTCCATTTCCCCATTCATACTCCGTGGGAACACCCTCTCCACCCCAGCCTCCTCCGTCCGCCACCCCATCCACCGTTGTCCTCCTCCACCATGCAGGAGCTGATACCCCGACGCCACCGTCCATTACAAGAGATCGACCTCTCTCATCCACGGCTTCGGACCGGGATCCTTGCATCCCGTCCTCTCGCTTCATCCCCGCCGTCGTCCACCTTGCCGGCGCCGCTCCAACGACCGTCTCGTCCACCGCGCCCCGCCGCCACGGGCTACCCTCCTAGATCTGCTTCCACGCCGCCGACAGCCATCGCTACCACAGCAATGTCAAATTCTCAGAAGATGCATACACGGCACCGCACCAGAGGCGGTACTCTTTCGTATCTGCTCAAGTTATTTATTGCAACAAGAAAATAGATCGCCACTGCTTTACTCTGATTTCTTGTCCATCACTTACTTGCTAGTTGAGAGCAAACATTGGTTGCGAAGTTGCCTTTGTCCGGTTTGCACCTTCAGATCCGCCATGGCACGTTCAACACTATACTCCCAATGCTTATGGTTTTCCCCTTTTATATTCCACACTAGTTAAATCACAGTAGACTAAATTTCAAAATTGGGTCAGTCGATTTTTCAGAGCTCGCCGGAGTTCGCCGGTGCGAACAAAGGGGCTCGGGTGGGGACTTTGGTTGTGGGGGCGGTGGTGGGGCCTCGCCGAATGAAGAAAACTCGACGCGGGTGGGGGCGGAGGTGGGGGGTGGGGGTGGCGGAGGAACACAGGCGGTGGGGGCCGGTGGTCCGGCCGGCGGCCCGTGCGGTTAGGAGAATCAGAGACGAGGAAGAAGAAGGGTTAGGAGACGTAGGATCTTCATCCAACCGCCTGAAATGGTCGACTGACCCAAATGACAAAAGTCACGCGACTTGCATGAAGACATGCCTTTATATTCAGTACCATCATCGTACCTGCTTAGCACTGCTCCTGAATCCATCAAGCTAAACAACGTGCCACTCATAATTCCAAACTTGTTGCTCAAGTACGAATCTGATATGATGCTGATATTACTAAAACAGATAACATTTAATTGGTCAGCTAATGTTCCTACTTTACTTTCGAAAAAGCATGTGCACCACATATAGAGAGACAACATGAGTTGCTTTCTTAATGCGCTCTGGTTCATCATGTGTGGGCACTGCGCAACGAACATTTTATTATCCAAAATCTGCTTGCTCTCCTTTAGCATGTTCCTCTTCCGTTCTTCTTCAATAAGTACTCTCTCCGTTCCTAAATACAAGTCTTTGTATAGATTCCACCATGGACTACATATGGAGAAAAATGAGTAAATCTACACTCTAAAATGTATCTGGATACATCTGTATGTGATCCATAGAGGAAATCTCTACCAAGACTTATATTTTGGAACGGATGGAGTATGATAGTAGTACAATATGTTCCTTGTAGTGAAGATGAGCAGGGACATTTGCAGTGTAGAGGTCTATACGGTCGGTTGGTATGGACACTATGAACTCTTCGAGCCTCTTTGATTCATAGGATTTTGTAAACATGGGAATAGGATTTGTAGTGGCCGGCCCACTTGAATCCTATAAGAATAGCAAGGAAATGCGGGGAGCTGTGTCGCCTTTGAGAGTTGCACTGATATTAACAGTACCGCACCTTCAGTTGAAGAGAGCTGGTATCCAAAGCCTTTCTAGCCGTACCGGCAATACTAGCACATATATTCCAGCAAGTTCCACTTTGCTGATTTTACTCTGATGCTTACGGTTTTCCCGTTATATCTACACTATGATCTGTGTTGCTGCTTTGTGTCACACTAGCAGCAGTCCACTCTTGAAGCTAAACACCGCAATGACTTACAAAATTGGCACCAAGGCATTGAGCGCCATTCTGGATGCAATGAAACTCATACGCTCCCCACCTGTTGACTCTTGTTTAGAATATGATCCTAATGACTCTTATTCAAAATTGCCACATATAGAGAGACAGCATGGAATTGCATTTCTTTGGGTGTTGTGATTCATCATGAGTGGGCAACCAACATTGTATGCAATTAAGCGAAACCTCAAGAATATGCTTCCTCTTCTGTTCTTTAACATGTTCCTCTTTTGTTATTCTGTATTTAGTCCGTACAGTATGTTCCCTGTCAGGAAGGAGAGCAGGGACATCTGCAGTCAACAGCTGATAGAGCTGGCATGTACCTGATCGATAGGCTTTCAATTACTAGCGGCAATACAACACCGTATTTTCAAGCCAGTTCCACTTTCCCGATTTATATATCGTGGTTATGGCGTACCCCTTTTATGTACACTATGATCTGCCTAGTTGTTGTGTGCTCTTGTTATCATGGTTTGGCAATAAACTCTCTATACAGTATATTTTGAACCTATCATCTGCCAACTATCCTTACTTCTGGAGCCTATTTTTTGTGTACTTGTGCCAGATTATATAAATGCACGCACCATATTACAGCACACATGATCTCTCTCATCAGAATCCAGTGATAGCACACAAGTGTTTACAGGGGCGCCCCTATATTAGAATATCCTCTGCATTACAAAGATAATCTCACAACTATTTATGTTTTCATAGTTCTCAGATATTATACGTAATTACAGTGAATATCAGAATCCGCGCATCAGAAGAATATTGTGGAACACTGCAATGACTTACAAAATTGGCACCAAGGCATTGAGTGCCATTCTGGATGCAATGAAACTCATACGCTCCCCACCTATAGATTCTTGTTCAGAATATGATCCTAATGACTATTCTAACCTCGAGGAGTCAAAGGCACATGGCCTGTCATGTTCTCCCATCAAGGTGCCTGCTCTAATTTGGCAAGGTTTTATTGATTGCGCGTATCTTGCATATGTTGTCTTGCATTTCTTCTACTTTGTTGCACCGCCATCTGCTTAGTTTACTCATCATATATGTCGAGATGCCATGCCCATCCATTATCAATACATATTCCATCTGTCATCATACCATGTTTTTTCACTCAAATGCTGTTCTTGTGCATCAGACATCAAAAAGGAAGAGGGTGATTGCCGTACCTGAAGGAGCACCAGCAAAGTCCTTGAAAAACATGGTTGTGCCGGAGAAATCAGACAGCACCCCACTTATATTGGCTGTACAACCAGTGACACAAAACGTAGGACCGACTCCAGCAGACTGTGCCCATACTTCACTGGCCACACCACTAGCCCCACCACACAGGACCTGCACTCCAGCAAAAGGTATGCCGATTTCAGTTGCCATAGCACCAGCCGTACCACAGAAAATCCCACTCCAGCAAAAAGTACAGCAAGTCCACCGGCCGAAGACCTATCCCAACTGCAGAGACGACCAATTCCTGCAGATCGGAACCCCATTCCAGTTATTCCCAATTTAAAAGACATTTTCACATCTTCCTGCCCCACTTACGTGTAAGTGCTATTATTCATGGTGATTATTTTCTTGTTTTCTGCTGATTGAACACATCAATGATTTACATTACATTGTTGTAAGTAGGCAAGGGTCAATCTGGATAGTCATGACGAGCAAAGCTTGCTTGCGCTTTTCAAGGAAGCATTGCAGCAGTATTGGTGTTACCTGAGGAAATCACACTTTGATGGCAAGTCTATAAACGAATTTCTAGTGAAGTCTCCTGTGCTAAATTTAGAAGACATTGAATGGAAAAACCTTGTTATGCACTGGTCTCGTTCCGAGGATGCGGTACTGTCTATGATATCGCATGACAATTTGAACTTCTACTTTTCCGCATGTGCCTTACGGATCTTTTTTGCAGGAAATCTGCTCGAAAAAGAATTCCGGTTTGAAAAGAACGACAGGATATCGCAAATATGCTGCCCACTGCTTTGCTCTTGTTAGTACCTGTTGTCCTGTATCACTATACTTGCATACATACCTGGTTCATTATGTGACAGTAGTATGCATGATAGCTTGCTTATCAATTGTTCGCTCCAAATTATCTGATCTGTATGAATGGTTACATTAGTGTAGAATATATCCAATGCCAATGAATTTTTTTAGCTCTGCATTGTTCTTGTAAGTACATGCTGTCCTTTATCAGTGTACTTATATTGACAGGTAGTTGTTCATGTACCATCACTCTGCAGCTTATTTTCCTTTGCCCTCCATTTTCTAAACATAAGATCTATATTTACTCTTACCATAAGGTTGTATAACACCGATGGTACTGAAGAAGTTTAGCTCTGCATTGCTCTTGGTTGTACCTTTTGCCTGTATCGCTGTACTTACATTTATAGCTACTTGGTTATGTAGCATCACTCTTCATCTTATCTGAAATATTCTCCATTTTTTCTTATATTGTCACATCTATATTTACTCTTAACAAAATGTAGAATAAAGGCAATGCTTATGAAGAAGATTCTATGGTAAACTTCTTGAATTGCCCCCCCCCCATCAGCATGGAAAAGGGCTTTATAGAGCCTGCCTTCACCAATAATGTAAGTTTGTCCTTCTCAAGCCTTCAAACTTTGTTGTGTATATTTGATTAGGCATGACTGCAACAGCTGTTTATTTTTGGTGTTTGCATCAAATTGCATGTTTAAAGTTTGTTATGTACTCCAGTTCATAAACAAAAGTTTGTCCTTCTCAATTTAAGTTTTCAATTTTACAACCAAGTTCCTTCTTCATACCATGTAAATTAAACTATACAGAGCAAGTGATCTTACTTTGCCAATCTGAAATGGAATAAATTGACAGCACACTAACCATTGATACTTATGAGTTCTTGATCTGTAATCCAGTGGTGTCGTGAAGCTGCCAACTCCTTCACAATGTCATTTCCTGCCATGTCTTGACCTGAACAATACCATATTGTGTTAATGCTATTTTAAACTGTGTCACTTTATTTGTCAGTAAGAAATGTGATGAATTGTCAGCACTTATACTTATATGTGCAAAACCTGTCATCTGTCAGCTTGTTTATCTTTCAGAGTGAGGAGGATATAAGTGTCAAACAAGTGCAGTCTCACCAGCTTGCTCAGCTGCTTGCGCTGCAGCTCCCGAGCAGGGCTAACCTTTCTTGAACTCTATTGAAGTGCTGCCGGTTTTGTATATTATTTTGTGGGCGTGTTTAGTTGCACTGGTGGCGATCTTTGATGCCCAGTGTATGTAATCTGCTGTCTGCTTGTGCTTTATTATCATAGTGGCGAACTTTGATGCCCAGTGGATGTAATATGCCGTAATTTCTTTATTGTATAGTCTAGGTTTTTTCTTCTTATTCACGATGCTGCAGTTATTTTACTGTATATATCCTGTCTTCGCAGTAAACCGGCCAAACCGTAAAATTATGGTACATAATCGGGCCGTCATGCAAATCACCATGTATGATCCGCATCATGGGCCCCGTCATCTTGGTCCGTTAACAGGCCTAAATGTAAACTGGCCCACTAGTAGATTCGGGCCTTTAATAGGCCGAGTAAACCGCCGGCCCTATTTTCCCAAGAAAACTCAATGGGCCTTTAGGAGGCTGAAAAGTAGGTTCGGCCTGAAACGTGCCGAACAGCTCACGGGCCAGCAGCAGGCCGAAATAGACCCGGCCCATGAATGTGCCAATCAAATCATGGGCTTATAACAGGCCAAAATTGTCTCGGTCCTTGTTTGGCCCAATCAGATTATCGACTGCGAGCAGGCCGGATGCAAACCGGGCCATAGTTAGGCCCAACTATATGACGAGCTTTTAACAGGCTGAAATTAATATAGGGCCGAAATGTTCAACGGTCCCTTAACAGGCCGAAACTAATATCAGGCCGAATTACTAAATGGGCCTTTAGCAAGTGGGCCCAAAAGCATAGCGTCCAATTGACGGGACGAATCTGACATGGGCCATAATTTAGCCCAATCCTCTTAAAGGGTCAGACCTGATCTGGGCCGTAATTTGGCCCAGAACGTGGTAGGATTTTAACGGGCCGGATCTCATATGGGCCATTAGTAGGCCCGGAACGTGGCAGACCATTAATGGACCGGATCAAATATGGGTCGGCATTTGGCCCAAAACATGGCAGCCAGTTATTGGGCCGGCCTACTAGGGTCCTCAAAATCTTGTGGGCCTACAGCTGGGACGGCCCATTAATGTCGGCAAAATCTCGTGGGCCTTTAGCTGGGCCGGCCCATTATGGTCCACAAAAATCTTGGGCCTTCACCTGGGCCGGCCCATTATGGCCCACAAAAATCTTGTGGGCCTTTACCTGGGTCGGCCCATTATGGCCCGCAAAATCTTGTGGGCCTTTAGCTGGGCCGGCCCATTATGGTCCACAAAATCTTATGGGCCTTTAGTTGGGCCGGCCCATTTAAACTTTATGGGCCACTTTTGGGCCGGTCAATGTGTTAACATATCATTGGCGCATCTTGCCCATTGGATGAGTGAGACCTGTGCCAACACGGAGCTGACACATGTTTCCTCCAGCCAATGATGATTTTACACGTGGAAAATCCCCATTGGTCGGGGCTGTTAACGGGTTATCGGATGCAAAACCGGACCCGATAGCTTAACGGTGTTCCATTACGGTGGATGCCACGTGTCGGTCACCCTTGACGAAAGCACTTCTGTGACGCGCGATTTATCGTCATGGAAGTGGACACTTCCGTGATGATAATTTTGGTAATGTCATGGAACATTTCTACGACAGCACAGGTATGACTATCTTGATTCTGTCATAAATTTGTCATGGATGTACATGCATGACAGAAAACGTGACCTACTGTGACAAACACGTATCATCATGGACGTGTATTTTTTTTGTAGTGATGGTCAAGTAACATGACCTCTAGAACAGGATTGTCGTACCACTCTGGTGCGGATCTTACTCTGGTTGACCTACGAGGTTCAGTAGTAACTTGATCTAAAGTTATATGATCATCATCATTAGCTTCATCACTAATTGGTGTAGGAGTCACAGGAACTGATTTCTGTGATGAACTACTTTCCAATAAGGGAGCAGGTACAGTTACCTCATCAAGTTCTACTTTCCTCCCACTCACTTCTTTCGAGAGAAACTCCTTCTCTAGAAAGGATCCATTCTTAGCAACGAATATCTTGCCTTCGGATCTGTGATAGAAGGTGTACCCAATATCTCTTTTGGGTATCCTATGAACACACATTTCTCCGATTCGGGTTCGAGCTTGTCAGGCTTAAACTTTTTCACATAAGCATCGCAACCCCAAACTTTAAGAAATGACAGCTTAGGTTTCTTGCTAAACCACAGTTCATATGGTGTCGTATCAACAAATTTTTAGATGGTGCCATATTTAATGTGAATGCATCTATGTCTAATGCATAACCCCAAAACGATAGTGGTAAATCGGTAAGAGACATCATAGATTGCACCATATCCAATAAAGTACGGTTATGACGTTCAGACACACCATTGCGCTGTGGTGTTCCAGGTGGCATGAGTTGTGAAACTATTACACATGTTTTAAATGAAGACCAAACTCATAACTCAAATATTCGTCTCCGCGATCAGATCGTAGAAACTTCATTTTCTTATTATGATGATTTTCTACTTCACTCTGAAATTCTTTGAACTTTTCAAATGTTTCAGACTTATGTTTCATCGAGTAGATATACCCATATCTGCTCAAATCATCTGTGAAGGTCAGAAAATAACGATACCCGCCGCACGCCTTAACACTCATCGGATCGCATACATCAGTATGTATTGTTTCTAATAAGTCAGTTGCTCGCTCCATTGTTCCGGAGAACGGAGTCTTAGGCATCTTGCCCATGAGGCATGGTTCACAAGCATCAAGTGATTCAGAATCAAGTGATTCCAAAAGCCCATCAGCATGGAGTTTCTTCATGCGCTTTGCACCAATATGACCTAAACGGCAGTGCCACAAATAAGTTGCACTATCATTATTAACTTTGCATCTTTTGGCTTCAATATTATGAATATGTGATCACTACGATCGAGATCCAACAAACCATTTTCATTGGGTGTATGACCATAGAAGGTTTTATTCAGGTAAACAGAACAACAATTATTCTCTAACTTAAATGAATAACCGTATTGCAATAAACATGATCAAATCATATTCATGCTCAACGCAAACACCAAATAACATTTATTTATGTTCCACACTAATCCCGAAAGTATAGGGAGTGTGCGATGATGATCATATCAATCTTGGAACTACTTCCAACACACATCGTCACTTCACCCTTAACTAGTTTCTGTTCATTCTGCAACTCCCGTTTCGAGTTACTACTCTTAGCAACTGAATCAGTTTCAAATGCCGAGGGGTTGCTATAAACACTAGTAAAGTACACATAAATAACATGTATATCAAATATACCTTTGTTCACTTTGCCATCCTTCTTATCCGCTAAGTATCTAGGGTAGTTCCACTTCCAGTGACCATTTCCATTGCAGTAGAAGCACTCAGTCTCAGGCTTAGGTCCAGACTTGGGCTTCTTCACTTGAGCAGCAACTTGCTTGCCATTCTTCTTGAAGTTCCCCTTCTATCCCTTTGCCCTTTTCTTGAAACTAGTGGTCTTGTTAACCATCAACACTTGATGCTCTTTCTTGATTTCTACCTTCGTCAATTTCAGCATCGCGAAGAGCTCAGGAATTACTTTTGTCATCCCTTGCATATTATAGTTCATCACGAAGTTCTAGTAACTTGGAGATAGTGACTAGAGAACTTTGTCAATTACTATCTTATCTGGAAGATTAACTCCCACTTGATTCAAGCAATTGTAGTACCCAGACAATCTGAGTACATGCTCACTGGTTGAGCTATTCTCCTCCATCTTGTAGGCAAATTACTGTCAGAGGTCTCATACCTCTTGACACGGGCATGAGTCTAAAATACTAATTTCAACTCTTGGAACATCTTATATGCTCCATGACGTTCAAAACATTTTTGAAGTCCCGGTTTTAAGCCGTAAAGCATGGTGCACTAAACTATCAAGTAGTCATCATACCGAGCTTTATCAAACGTTCATAACGTCTGTATCTGCTCCTGCAATAGGTCTGTCATCTAGCGGTGCATCAAGGACATAATTCTTTTGTGCAGCAATGAGGATAATCCTCAGATCACGGACCAAGTCTGCATCATTGCTACTATCATCTTTCAACTTAGTTTTCTCTAGGAACATATCATAGATAAAACGGGGAAGCTATTTGCGAGCTATTGATCTACAACATAAATATGCAAATACTATCAGGACTAAGTTCATGATAAATTTAAGTTCAATTAATCATATTACTTAAGAACTCCCACTTAGATAGACATCAATCTAGTCATCTAAATGATCACGTGATCCATATCAACTAAACCATGTCCGATCATCACGTGAGATGGAGTAGTTTTCAATGGTGAACATCACTATGTTGATCATATCTACTATATGATTCACGTTCGACCTTTCGGTCTCCAGTGTTCCAAGGCCATATCTGCATATGCTAGGATCGTCAAGTTTAACCCGAGTATTCTGCATGTGCAAAACTGGCTTGCACCCGCTGTATGTGAACATAGAGCTTATCACACCCGATCATCATGTGGTGTCTCAGCACGAAGAACTGTCGCAATGGTGCATACTTAGGGAGAACACTTATACCTTGAAATTTTAGTAAGGGATCATCTTATAAAGCTACCGCCGAACCAAGCAAAATAAGATGTATAAAAGATAAACATCACATGCAATCAAAATATTTGACATCATATGGCCATCATCATCTTGTGCCTTTGATCTCCATCTCCAAAGTACCGTCATGATTTTTATCGTCACCGGCATGACACCATGATCTCTATCATCTTGATCTCTATCAACGTGTCATCATATGGTCGTCTCGCCAACTATTGCTTTCTCAACTATTGCTATCGCATAGCGATAAAGTAAAGCAATTACATGGCGCTTGCATCTTATGCAATAAAGATACAACAATAAGGCTCCGGCCAGTTGCCGATAACTTTAACAAAACATGATCATCTCATACAACAATTTATATATCATCACGTCTTGACCATATCACATCACAGCAAGCCCTGCAAAAACAAGTTAGACGTCCTCTACTTTGTTGTTGCAACTTTTACGTGGCTGCTACGGGCTTAGCAAGAACTGTTCTTACCTACGCATCAAAACCACAACGATTTTTCGTCAAGTATGTGCTGTTTTAACCTTCAACAAGGACCGGGCGTAGCCACACTCGATTCAACTAAAGTTGGAGAAACTGACACCCGCCAGCCACCTGTGTGCGAAGCACGTCGCTAGTCTCGTGTAAGCGTACGCGTAATGTCGGTCCGGGCCGCTTCATCCAACAATGTCGTCGAATCAACGTATGACATGCTGGTAAGCAGTATGACTATAATCGCCCACAACTCACTTGTGTTCTACTCGTGCATATAACATCTACGCATAAACCTGGCTCGGATACCACTGTTGGGGAACGTAGTAATTTCAAAAAAAATCCTACTCACACACAAGATCATGGTGATGCATAGCAACGAGAGGGGAGAGTGTTGTCCACGTACCCTTGTAGATCGAAAGCGGAAGCATTATGACAACGCGGTTGATGTAGTCGTACGTCTTCACAATCCGACCGATCCAAGTACCGAACGCACGGCACCTCCGAGTTCAGCACACGTTCAGTTCGATGACGTCCCACGAACTCACGATCCAGCAGAGTGTCGGGGAAGAGCTTCGTCAGCACGACAGCGTGATGACGGTGATGATGAAGCTACCGGCGCAGGGCTTCACCTAAGCGCTACGACGATATGACCGAGGTGGATTATGGTGGAGGGGAGCACCGCACACGGCTAAGAGATCAATGATCAACTTGTGTGTCTATGGGGTGGCCCCTGGCCACATATATAAAGGAAGGAGGGAGGAGGAGGCCGGCCCTCATAGGGCGCGCCCAAAGTGTGGAGTCCTACTAGGACTCCCTAGTCCTAGTAGGATTCCACCTTCCACATGGAATAGGAAAAAGGGAAGGGACAAGGAGAAGGAACGAAGGGGTGCCCCCTTTCCCTAGTCCAATTCGGACCAGTCCATGGGGAAGGGGCGCAGCCACCCTTGAGGCCTTTCTCTCCTTTCCCGTATGGCCCATTAAGGCCCAATACGAATTCCCGTAACTCTCCGGTACTCCGAAAAATACCCGAATCACTCGGAACCTTTCTGATGTCCGAATATAGCCTTCCAATATATCGATCTTTGCGTCTCGATCATTTTGAGACTCCTCGTCATCTCCCCGATCTCATCCGGGACTCCGAACAAACTTCGGTCATCAAATCACATAACTCATAATACAAATCGTCACAGAACGTTAAGCGTGCGGACCCTACGGGTTCGAGAACTATGTAGACATGACCGAGATTCATCTCCGGTCAATAACCAATAGCGGAACCTGGATGCTCATATTGGTTCCTACATATTCTATGAAGATCTTTATCGGTCATACCGCATAACAACATACGTTGTTTCCTTTGTCATCGGTATGTTACTTGCCTGAGATTCGATCGTCAGTATCTCAATACCTAGGTCAATCTCGTTACTGGCAAGTCTGTTTACTCGTTCCGTAATGCATCATCCCGCAACTAACACATTAGTCACATTGCTTGCAAGGCTTATAGTGATGTGCATTACCGAGAGGGCGCAGAGATACCTCTCCGACAATCGGAGTGACAAATCCTAATCTCGATCTATGCCAACTCAAGAAACACCATTGGAGACACCTGTAGAGCACCTTTATAATCACCCAGTTACGTTGTGACGTTTGGTAGCACACAAAGTGTTCCTCCGGTATTCGGGAGTTGCATAATCTCATAGTCATAGGAACATGTATAAGTCATGAAGAAAGCAATAGCAACATACTAAACGATCAAGTGCTAAGCTAACGGAATGGGTCAAGTCAATCACATCATTCTCTAATGATGTGATCCCGTTAATCAAATGACAACTCATGTCTATGGCTAGGAAACTTAACCATCTTTGATTCAACGAGCTAGTCAAGTAGAGGCATACTAGTGACACTCTGTTTGTCTATGTTTTCACACATGTACTAAGTTTCCGGTTAATACAATTCTAGCATGAATAATAAACATTTATCATGATATAAGGAAATAAATAATAACTTTATTATTGCCTCTAGGGCATATTTCCTTCACATTGTAGAAGAATGTGATCCACCGTGTCCTCTTCTTGGTCACACAGGAAGCAAGGGGACATCCTATCTTGTAGCCCATGCCTGAATCTTCTGTCCAAAGTCCACAGCCTGTATTGCACTGCCAGCCACATGAACTTCTTGCAGGCTAGCGGCGCTCCATTCTTCCAGATAGCAGAAGAGAACTGGAATCTGATCCCCCCTTCACAAAACATCTTGTACACCGATACAACAGAATACTCTCCTTGTTCTGTCCATGCCCAAACTGGTTTATCCTCAATGTCTGCGTGAGGTGCACCTCCATCAGTACTTCCCATAGCTTTATGAATTGCGCCAGTCCATCTGTGTCCATGTCGCCCACGATATCATTAGTCTAGGCGTGTGAGGCTAAACCCTCCTGGACGGATCTCCTGTTGGCTACTTGGGTCCTCACCCTGTTTGCAACCAGTGGTGCTATTTCCTCAATCTTATACCCTCTGATCCATTTGTCTTTCCAAAACAATGTCCTTTTACCATCTCCTATCTGCCACTGTACTAGACTCGCAAACAACTCCATGACCCTCTTATCCGTTGTTAGTTTCAGTCCCTGCCAAGGTCTAGCTGCGTCAGTTCTTCGGAGCCATTACAATCTCAGTCTAAGAGCAATGCCTTGTTTTTGCAGATCGATCACGCCTAAACCACCGAGATATTTAGGCCGGCATACTCGCTTCCAAGATACTATGCATTTGCCACCCTGGATCTCCTCTGTGCCTGCCCAGAAAAATGCCCTGCAGCCTTTATCGATCCTATCCAGTGCCCACTTGGGAGCTTCGGCCACTATAAGGTGGTGTGTGGCCCGGGCTCTCATGACCTGATTCACCAATATGACCGACCTGGCCTGGTGACCATCCCTCGCTGCCATCCAGGCAGTATTTTGAGTGCTGCGTCAACCATGGGTTGCCACTCTGAGCGAGTCAGTTGCTTGATACTTAGCTATAGCCCCAGATATTTGCAAGGAAAATGATTAATTCTCCATGGAAGAGCGCTTCGGATCAATTCCTCATCCTCCTCTTCACCTCTGATCAGTATGGCAGATGACTTGGCAAAATTCACTCTCAGACCAGACGCATTGCCAAATATGCCAAGAATTTCTTTCACAAATATAATGTCAGTAGCCGTCGGCTTAATGAACAGCACTACATCATCCGCATATAAGGAAAACCTCTGCATTGGCCCACATCCATTTATCTTGCTCAAAACCTGCTGGTCATGTGCTTTCTTCATGATTGTTGTGAGTACATCCATTGCAATGACGAATAAAAGCGGGGAGAGGGAGTCTCCTTGGCGTAATCCACAGACATGCATGAACTTCTTGCCTGCACTGCCATTCACCACAACTCGAGAGCTTGCTGAAGACAGCAGTATTGTGAGCCAAGATAGCCATACTTCACCTCAAACAGGAACGGCCAAGATAAGGAATCAAACGCGCGGGAGATGTCCAATTTGAGCAGGACTCCTTTTGCCTTCCTTTGGTGTAATCTTCTTGCCATTTGCCTAACTAGTAGAAAGTTATCGTGCAAGGCTCTTCCTTTTATAAATGCTGACTGATTGATGTGAACCAGGTCCCCATCCGTGGCCTAAGCCTAGTAGTCATTAGCTTTGACGCCATCTTCGGCATACTGTGTACCAGGCTAATCGGTCGGAAGTCCTGAATACGGCAAGCCTCCGGGGACTTCGGTATTAATGATCAGCGCCTGATTTAGCCTTCCAAATCCCCTCCCGTTATTCAGGAATAGTTTGTGGAGGGCCGTGATGACATCCCTCTTGACTATATCCCACGCCTTCTGGAAGAAGATTCCATTGTAACCATCCGGCCCTGGTGCTCTATCCGAAGGTAGCTCCTTTACTACTGCCCAGATTTCCTCCTCACTGAATGGTCGATCAAGCTCCGATAATTCAATAGGCAGTATGTCCAGCGCTTCCAGATTTAAAGCATGCTCCCTTGCCGTATCTTTCCCAAGAAGCTCCTGATATGCCTCATAGAAGGCCTCCTCTTTGCCTAATTGATCGGCAATTACTTGGCCATCCACAGAAATTTCCGGTATGAAATTCTTTGCCTTCCTACCATTTGCTATCAGGTGAAACAACTGTGTGTTCGCATCTCCGTCTCCTAGCCATCGAACCCTAGATCTCTATCTCGCAATCGTTCTTTCCAGAGAAGCCAGTCCTAGCACCATATGCTTTAATGTCTTCCTAAGCCACCTTTCCTCCTCAGATAGTAATCTCTGCTCCTGCGCCACATCGAAACGAAGAATAACCACATTGGCTACTGCAATCTGCATCTTGATGTTACCCACTTTCTTTTGTCCCCAAGCAGTGAGATAGCATTATGTGTTCCTCAAAAGCACACCCAGTCTCACGAAGGGATCTGTGATCTCCTCCTGACAGATCCATGCTTCCTTTACCGCGTCCAAGAAACCCTCAATCTTCGTCCAAGACAGCTCAAATCTGAACCTTCTCTTTGGCTGCAAGTGTTCCTCCAGGGACAATTATAGCGGACAATGATCATAATGCAAAGTTGAAAGTGCCTGTAGTAGGCTCTCCGGATGATCCATCTCCCAGTCCACCGAGAAGAATGCCCTATCAATCTTTGGTGAGGGTGGGCCTTTCCCACTCATTACTCCATGTGTATTTTCGCATGTGCAAGAACATTTCCTTAAGTGCATTATCGTCCACAAATCTCTTGAACTTCCCCATCATCCTTCTATCAATCCGTGAATTGTTCTTATCCGCAGCATGTAGAATGAGGTTGAAGTCCCCAATCACAAGCCATGCCCCAGGGCAATAACTTCGTCTTTCTGCTAGCTCCTCCAGAAACAGGACTTTCTGCGCATCCTCTTGTGGCCCATAAACCACCGTAAGCCACCACGCAGTGCCCTCCTTCGGCAAGACGTATGCCGTTATGGAATTAGTATCAGTCGAAAAGTTAGAGAGGTTAACTTTCATGGAATCCCAGCCAACGAAGATTCCTCTCAAGTTGCCGACGCCAAAAGATAAGCAAAACCATCGTAAGATGGCCCAATGCATTGCATTATAGTGTACTGTTTAACAACCTCATATTATCGCGACATGCACCATGTCGACGAACTCCCTCAACGCCTTCTTCTTGTCAGGGCTATTTGGCCCTCTCACGTTCCAGCACACCACCTCCATTGCATTGCATGACATTGGGAAACACAATCTCCCCTGTCACACCTTAGTCCTCTAGACCTGAATTGCCTTCTCTGGCACCACCTCCATCATTTCTTGTGTCAGATTCGTTGGAATCACCTTGCCAAAGATTGCCACCATTGCCCTTAGTTGGCCTTCTTGCAGCGGCGAGTCAAACACCGATCGTAGTTGACCTAGCGCATCCTCCGAGACTGCCAGATCATCCCCTACAATACCAAGTGTTTTCAACAGAACTGCCTCCGCCATCGTCGCCTTAGATTTCCTCGACACGTTGATGCAGCCAGACCTGGTTGCCCTTCGTGGAGTGAATGGGTCTTGCCTGCCCTCACACTAGAATCCCTTCGATTTCCTTAAGAAGTGGAGGTGCAAGCTTTTTTAGCAGCCCTGCACAAAAGGACTTGATGTTCCCAATTGCAACTTGCTCTCTGGAGGATAGCATTCCTGCCATGCCAATCTGTTGGGTTTCCCCACCATGCAGTTCTAGCTCTCCTCCATGCAAAATGGTGCTCTCACATGCATGCGGCCGGGACGTAGTCATGTCATTCTCCTGTAGCACTAGTGGCTCTGGATCCGATGCAGAAGTGTGCATGGGAGCCGCGTCGATCCCGATAACCACATATGTTCGTAGTATTGCTTTTACTGGGTCCCAGCCCTCAGACTGAACCTGGCCCCTCCCCAAACCGGCCCTTCCTCCTGTTGGCCAGTAGTTTCCTCCGGGATCCTTTGCGCTCCGATACTCGGCCCTGCACCCAGTCCATCAGCAATCATAGCCGTTTCAATCCGCACCGGATCCGGCACCGCACTCACTAACCCCTCAGTGTCCTTTTGTGACAGGACCGCACCCACCATATTCTCTGGGCCAGTGTGCGGCGTGGGGTCTACCGTCCTGACAGGAACACGATCCACCTCTGGCTAGCCTTCCATAACCTGCTCTTTCCTCTTTTCCACCTCGGGATCCCTCCTGGCCAGTTGCCTACCAATGGGGTTCAAGTCAGCGGAATGATTGCACATCAGCCCCGTTGCCTCCGCCATGATAGACTCGCCAGCTGTCGCCACCACATTCACCATGTCTCCCTCCGGACAGGGAGGCGCATTTGAATCCCTCGGTCTTGGTCTTGTTCTCCCGACAGTCTGCATCCCAGGGGGCCCGCTAGGTGCAGGTGTCACCACTGGCGTCCCCAACATGATGGAAGGAATCCTCCAATCTGAGGGCCCCAGCCGGCCCTCGAGCGCCTGCCGGTAGGAACCACGGCCGCCGTCGGCCCTGGTGACCGCCTCCCAGCTCCACGATCATCACAGACACCACGCGTCCATGGCTGCACGACCCAGTCCCCTCCTGGGTGCGAACCAAACGAGTCATTCGGCAGTCCACTCTGCCCACTGTCTCCATCCGAACTCACATCCCCCCTCCAGTTCTCTGGTGCTGTGAAATCACGCAAACAGCCGACATGGATGAAGACGGGGTACACCAGAAGCTGACGAGACTTGACACGCTGCACTGCCGGCTCCGGCGGCTCCGACACCCACAGTCGGCGGAAAACCGGCACCTCATCAGGATCAACACACCAAGCACGCAACATGAACAAGGAGAGATCCTCCCTACTCTCTGTTTCTGGAGCCACACTCTCATTGAGACAGGAGCTGCCCAGGAGCTCCGCCACCGATTCCCGCGACCATGCGTGAGACGGGATCCCTTCAATCATGAGATCAACTTGAGTGCGCATAATCCTAGACGCCGCTTGCGCCTGCCTGAGCCCGGCTTGATGAAGATCTTGACGCCCAAATGTTCCACGAACGGCACCGCCAGGGCCCGATTCCTGAACTCATGCGCGGCGAACACCACGAGGAGATCTTCTGGGTAGAACTTGTGGACTGAAAACTTGTGTCTTGGCACACCTAGCAGAACCGAGAGCGCCACCGCCGCCTCCTCGCAGGATACCACAAGCCTGGGACCTCCCACGTATGCAACCACCACCATCTTGAGCCACCGCTCGAGGTCTTCCAACCCAACCGAGCGCTGCAGGATGCACAACTCCGACGGCGCCGCCAGGAAAGCAGCATTCGCGGCCATCGGAGCGAAGTTGGGCGCGCTTGGCGAGAGCGGTGCCGGTGGCACGCTCTGCCTAGGTGCCAGCAACCTCACCTCCGGTGATGGGGACAGCCTCAGCACTGGCTCCTTCCAGGCCACTTTGGCAATGACCGCCCGCCGGAGCTCCTCCTCCGACATAGGGCTACGCGGGAGCATGCACTGCGATGAGACATGGCCCGCATATCCACACCTGATGCAGAGTGGCTCGTTGGTGCAATCTTGTCGGCGGTGGCCGTCTTGGAAACACCTGAAGCAGAGCACGTAGAGGTCCGGTGGGATCTTCCTCCTCTCCGAAGAAGTCGGCGAATCCGCACGCCTCTGGACACCAGCCCCCTGTTGGCGCCTCAGAGCACGGCGCCGCCGCCACATGGCCTTGCAGGACGGACCAGGCTGTCGCCACCCCACCTCCGGCGCAGCCGCACCGCACACCATAGGTGCCGCACCGGCGGACGAGGAGCGCGCCGATTCGGGGGAGGCAGAGAGCCCCAGCTCCGATGCCACAGGCCGCATGGAGGAGGACACCGAAGGGGGGCTACTGGAGCCCGACGCCATGGCCACGTAGATGGGGTCGCCGGACCAGAACGCCATCGACCGGGGAGGGAAGTGGACACCGAGGCCGGAGTGGCACCCAACGGTCAGGGAAGGTGGACGCGGGGGCCGGAGTGGCCGCCGGCGGCGGTCGGGGGAAGGGAGCGCTCAGGGAAGGGGGTCGGGGGAAGGGAGAGTAGTAAAAAAATACGTTTGGACGTATCAATCAGACTATAATGGAAATAGTTTTGTCCAACCATATTCGGTATTGGTTTATACTCTGTATTCCCTCTTCACGTCAAATTGGCATATACACCTCGGCATGATTTAAAATGCCAGGGGCTCTGTTCAGCCACATATATTTATAAAAAAAGTCCGAACACTTTTACAGTATACTTCGGCATCCCGAATACTGCATTATATGCATCGGCTCCGAATCATGTCTTTGGTCAATAGTTGGGTTGCCCGACTCCTGTGGTTACTACCTTATGTTCCGCCTGTTCGGCTAAGGTGGTAAAGGGAGAACTACTGTGATTGTGTTTTCGGTTCGTCCGGTCAAATGCCTCAGTAGAGAAAACCGAAAACCGACTGTCATGATGCGGCGAGAGCTGGTGAGCGGTTCGGTGACTTGATGTAAATTTCTCGCGATTTCTTCCTTTTATACGCAGGACTGGCCTTCGTACAGTCACACGTCTGAGGCTCCCTAGTTGGGATAGCCGCATACGCACCAGGGGCTAATCTCTAGCCCCACCGTCAAACTCCTATGGCTAAGTAAGAGTGATAAAGCCGCATACTCTGATTGCCTGGTTCGCTGCACAGACACCTCCTTTACGGACCAAGACGTTGGGTCAAGCTTGATCATGTGCTATTCGGAACACCCCCGTAGTATCTATGTGGGGCTGAAGCCGACGACTGGTAAACTTTCAGAAATAAAAACGACCACAAAGAAGGAAAATAATTTGAGATAAAGGCACAAATATATTACAAAGCCTTGGTTCATAAAACAAAGTCTGGGCAGCCCGGATATATTCATTCAAACATGATATCCTGCGAGCATTGACCCTCTATTAAACGGGCACACTCTAGGACGTCTTCGAAATATCGCTCCGGCTTGCGGTGGTCCTTGCCTTCGGGTGGGCCCTTGACTGCCATGACGGCGGCCTTCATCTTCGCCCAGTGCATCTTGACACGGGCAAACGCCATCCGCGCACCCTCTATGCACGCCGAGCGCTTCATAGCTTCAACTCGGGGTAGGGCGTCGCCGAGCAGCTTGACCAGGCCGGAGTAGCTGCTAGGAATGGGTCCGGCTGGCCACAGCCGGACTATGATCTCCTTCATGGCCAAACCGGACATCCTATGCAGCTCCGCCAGCTGCATCATCTGGTTGTTCAACAGCGCCATACGCTCTGGCGCCAGGTACTGTGACCAGAAGAGTTTCTCCGTGGTGTTCCCCTCCTCGGCCCAGAAGAATTGTGCGGCGTCGGCCGCACTCCTCGGAAGGTCCACAAAGGCGTCTGGAGAACTCCATGGTCGATTATGCAAGGCATTTCTCCGACCGCCAAATATACTCTGTAAAAGAAAGGGCTTACCAGCCGCTATCTGTTCGGCCTGCTTGATCTCCTCGCGAGCCGCCCGGGACTCGGTCCGCGCCTCCTTGGCGTCCTGAAGAGCCTTGGTGAGATCGACCACTTGGGCCTTATTCTTCTCCTCCAAGGCCTCGCACTTGCTGGCGGCATCCTTGAGCTCCTGCTCCACTTCGATCACCCGCTCCTCTTACTTGCGGCGGGTGACCTGCTCGGCCTTTAAATCCGCAGCCGCTTTGTCAGCGGCCACTTGGTTCACCCGTGCCTACTCCTTGGCTTGGGCAAGGGCGCTCCTCAAGGTCTCGACCTCGTCCGCACTACCTATAATCATGATCAGGGCAACACACGCGCTTAAAACTATGCATTGGCATATAAATTCAGGTGTGTAAATAATTTTTCAAACATACCTTGCGCCTCATCGAACCGCTTGTTCATGCGGAAGATATCCTCATCGGCCAGCTCCATCTTCCGCTTGAGTTTGGAACTTCAGCGGCTTGGGCGGTAGCCGCTAATAGTGAAGCATGTTTATCAAAATAGACAAGTATGTTATCTCCTACGAATATTAATTGATCCTCTGTTCGGTTGTTTTTTTTCAAAAACTGAACAGAGTCTCATGGGCTACTATCTATACACATGCATATTTTTTGCACATGAAAAGCGGCTAAGAATATTACATCGCATACCTCAAAGCCTGTTAATAGGCTGGTGAAGACTTCGTTCAGCCTGCTCTTGGAAGATTGAACCTTCTCAACCACCGTACCCATCAAGGTACGGTGTTCCTCCACGACGGAAGCACATTGCAGTGCGTCCATTAGAGTATTCGGCGCCTCCGGATTCGGGGAGGTCGCCGTTGGAGTGGGCGCTCCCCCTCCTTTGAAGGGGGTTACTCGCTCAATTCCGGGGCCACATGGGTCCCCGGAATGGTGTTCGGCTGGGGGCCGGACTAGTCAGGGCCCCCGTCGTCAGTCTCCATGGGGGTTGTGCCCCCCATGTTCTCGGCAGCCGAGGCATTACCCTCTGGCGCCGTCTTGGCGGCCTCTCGCACCTCTCTGTGGCCCGGAGAGGCCCTTTGGGACAACACTTCGATGTCGTCTGTGGCGGTTGGCGGAGAGGCTCGGGGAGGCGTCTCGCTCTCCGCCATCCCCGGCTCCAGCGAGTTCCCCGAAGATGATGATAGTTGGGGGAGATCGAGGCCGAACTGAAGCACACAATACAATGTGTTAAAACTACAATCATAAAGACCAGATATATGTACAGTATCCTTGGATACTTACAATGCGGTCAGAGGCTTCGACCTAGGGCGCCACTCAGGGATGGCTTCGGCATCCGAATCCGAGCCGTCCGAGAGGGATATCTTCCCCCTCTTGGACGCCTCTGCCTCTGGGTCTATGGAGGCTGCCCTTTTCTTCTTCGTCCCCTTAAGGGGAGAATCACTTTCGGCCTCCTCCTTCTCTTCGTCTTCATCTCCCTCGTGGGAGGAGGGAGCCTCGGTCTCTCCGGACATAGCGTCCGAAGTACCTTTACGGCGGAGCCACCTTTGGCCTCCTTGCTCTTCTTCTTGGCCTTCTTCTCCGGCGCCTGATACGGCACCGGGACCAGCATCCTCGTTAACAGAGGAATGGATGGGTCTTTGGGCAGCGGAGCCAAACACTTGATCCGCTCCGCCTTCTTCGTCCAACCCTGAAATAAAGGATGGAAGGCTCATCATACTCTTTGATTGGTAAACTAAAGTTATGTTCGGAAATTAAAATACTTACCGGGGTGGCCGGATGAGCGCAGTCGAGGCCGATGCGTCGGTCTTCTCCGGCCACGACTTCTGGGCCTTGAAGAGCAGCTTCTATATCTCTTCATGCGTCATGCTGAAGAACCACTGCAGGGTCCGCAGCCCTTCCGGATTGAACTCCCACATATGGAGAGGCCGGCGCTGGCAGGGAAGGGTCCGGCGGAATAGCATCACCTGGATCACGTCTGTGAGGCTGGTGTTCTTTTCCATCATGTTTTTGATGCGCTTCTGCAGCATCAACACCCCGTTGGTCGACCCCCAGTCCAGACCCTTGTTGGTCCACGACGCGAGCCGCATTGGGGGTCCGGATCTAAACTCAGGAGTGGCTGCCCATGTGGCACCGCGAGGTTCGGTGATGTAAAACCACTCCTGCTGCCATATCTTGACAGTCTCCACGAAGGCCCCTTTGGGCCAGGTGACGTTGGGAGCTTGCTCACCATGGCGCCACCGCAATCCACGTGCTGCATGTCGACCACCTTCGGCTTCACATTGAAGACCTTGAGCCCATAGGCCGAAGTGTGGGGGGATGCGGAGGAGCGCCTCGCACATGACGATGAACGCCGAGATGTGGAGGAAGGAATTCGGGGCTAGATCATGGAAATCTAGCCCGTAATAGAACCTGAGACCGCGGACAAAGGGACGGAGGGGAAACCCTAGTCTGCAGAGGAAGTGGGGGATAAATACCACCCTTTCGCCGGGCTCCGGGGTGGGGATGACCTGCTTCTTGGTAGGGATCCTGTGCGCAACGTCCGCACTCATGTACCCCGCCTCCCGGAGCTCCTTGATGTCCTTCTCCGTCACGGAGGAGGCCACCCACTTGCCTTGAGAGCCGGATCCGGACATGACTGGAAAGGTTGGTGGCGGTGGGGAAGATCGAAGCTTGGGCGCTGGAGCTCGGGGATGGGAAGGCTGAGGAAGGAAGAAGGCGTGGGGTGAAAAGAAGGGATCTTTATCCGTTTATATAGGCAGTGAATATCAAGCACCCCCCTCAAGCCTTAAAACTCGCCTGTTCCCAAGGGGTAGTACAAATGGCCCGGTTGGATTACCAAGCCCGTATTGATGAGAATTCTGCAATAAGGGGACACGATCTTTGCTTTTACAAGACGTGTCAATGGAGGCTGTGCCTCGAAACGCGAAGGGGGAGGCCAAAAAACGGTTTGAAATAATAAAGAGGCCAGACGTAACGTTTCGCCGAAAAAGTTGTCAGTAGACAGGCCTTATTTTGGTTAAGTATTGTGCCCTTGTGGTTGAAGGTTGTGACTGTTATACAGAGCCGGATAAAATTCTCTTATTCAGAAGACTGCTTTGAAGTATTCGGAGGAGGAACCCGCCTTGCAATCCCGAAGACAATCTGCGTGCCGAACACATCGTCATCGAAAGACTGGTTCAGGGGCTACTGAGGGAGTCCTGGATTATGGAGTCCTCAGGTGTCCGGGCTATGTGATATGGGCCGGACTGATGGGCCGTGAAGGTACAAGGAAGAAGGCCTTCCGCCGTGTCCGGATGGGACTCTCCTTTGCGTGGATGCCAAGATTGGCGTCCGGATGTATAGTTTCCTTTCTCTGTAAACCAACTCTGTACAACCCTAGGTCCCTTCGGTGTCTATATAAACCGGAGGGTTTAGTCTGTAGAGGCTATCAGAATTTGCATAGGCTAGACAGTTAGGGTTTAGCCATTACGATCTCGAGGTAGATCGGCTCTTCTAACCCCTATACTCATCAAAGTCAATCAAGTAGGAATAGGGTATTACCTCCATTAAGAGGGCCCGAACCTAGGTAAACATCGTGTCCATTTGTCTCCTGTTACCTTCGATCCTCAGACGCACAGTTCGGAACCCCCTACCCGAGATTGGACGGTTTTGACACCGATAGCGTCGGCCTACACCTCACAGAACTGCTCCACCCACTCCTCCTGCACCATGTCCATGTAATGGGCATGGGTCTCGCCGATAGTCATGGTGTAATGCACGGGCAAGGGTGGCGTCGGTTCGTCGTCGGCAGCGTCCTCCATTGGGACGTCGTCATTCTCCGGCTGCCTGCCGCCAGCCAACCGACAACAATGGTGTCATCTCCTTCTTCTGGTCCTATGTCAGCCCGCCCCTGAGAGCTTTGGCGGGGGAGAATCCATGGTAGGAGTGATGCGGAGAGGGATCAGAGGTGGATGGCTGCGGCGACGGCTGGGCACCGGTTTTTATAGCAATGGTGGCGGCAGAGGAATGGACGGGTGGCGCCAGAGGAGACACCTCGGCAACCGCATGCCATCAATGTGAGCGGCAGACAGATAGACGGGCGGCAGTCGCCTGCACCGGAAGCTGCGCGGGCGACGCTCTCTCGGCCAACGCGCCGCTTCAATGCCAGTGCTAGTGACTGGTCGCGTCCGCTCTCGCCGGGCATGAATCGGGCGCTGACGCTCTAGAGCGGCGCTGACTAAAAACACGCGGGGTGGGGTGGGGTAGGGGTTTAGGGTGGTCAGAAGAGGGCGTGGGATCGGTCCAGACTTCCGCAAAGCCTCCCCCTACGTTTGTCTCCGGTTTGCGGGAGAAATTGCATTTGGATTGCCCTGTGGAGCGATACAGGACCGAGTTGGATGACTTTCATGGTCCGGACAGCGCGGATGCGGGCGGTTTGTGGATCCGCCTTGGAGATGCCCTTAGTGGGAGTAACTGAATTGTCTATGCGTGAGTTTTGGGTTTCATTCGTGATAATGGAATCGGGGAAGGCCTCCCTGTTTTTCTAAAGAAAAAGGATGGAAACACATTCATCTAAAAATAATTCTAAAAAAAGCATTATTTTTGCGAAAAAGATTTGGATATATTACAAAAATAGATCTTACAGAACATCTCAACCATAATGAGAATTACACCGGGGTCTCTAGACCATGAACGACCAAACCTAGGTACTTCCCCTCCCCCTCTACATTATGAATTCCGTGATGCCCCTTCTGCATCATAAGGACACACTACAATGGCAGATTTTTGGGGATTTTAGTAAGGTTGTGCATTCTCAGAAATTTTCCCAAGAGGTCCGCGTGGATATATGATTTTCCATGAAATGTAGTACCAGTGATTTCTTAGGAGGGAAATTCCTGTTAAATTTAACCCTACAAATCAAATGGTCAACATAGAATAATATCATGGAACATGGAAATCAAAGGAAACAACATGGAGCAACCGGAAACGAAGGTCCTCAAAATGTTCATCATGCACTCAAAATGTTCATCATGCACTCAAAATGTTCACTCTGTTTATTAATGTTCAAAAGGTATTTTAAAAAACATTCTTTTTCTTTTTCATTATTTAAAAAAATCACATTTCTTTTTTCGTTATATTATTTGATTTTTCATTTTTCCCATTTCTTTGTTAGGAATATTTTTTATACATGAACATTTCTCAATACTTGATTAAATTTTTTAATACATAACAAATGTTTTCTAATACTTGATGAACATTTATTGAAACACATACGAACAGATGCACGATGAACATTTATTCAAATTGCAAGATGAATAAATTTTAATAGACAATGAACATTCATTCAAATTTCAAGATGAATAAATTTTAATAGACAGTGAACATTTTTGGATTACACGATGAGTACTTTTTAGATTACATGAGGACCATTTTTTGTTGCACTGTGAATTTTTTCTAAAATTATCTATGTACATTTTTTAAATTACTTGACGAACATTATTTTAAATACACAATGAACATCTTTTACTACAAGATGAAAAATTAAACGATGACCATTCTTCAAAATAAGCACACGATGAACATTTCTTTAAATACCCGATGAATGTTTTTCTAAAACCACATGAGCATTTTTTTAAAGGATAATATTTTCAAAATTGTGAATTTTTCTGTAAAATAGGTAAACACCTTTTAAAATTACATGAACATTATTTTGCAACTCTTTAACATTTTTATGTAGGTAATGTTTTTCCATATGGTTTTCACTCAAGCGAATGAATAGTTAACGTAGTTTCTGTGTTTTTTGGAAGTAATATTTTTTTTATATTCCCCTCTCTAAAGAAGAGAAAAATACACAGGTGACTTTTTTTAGTATTGACTACCACACAGATAGCGCCAACAGTTTTTTAGCTAAAGATAACGCTAATTGCTACTTTCTTGTACCAACATGAACGCACAACGAAAGATTGGTACATAGAGCGCACGTATCCATTCCCATGAAGCCTATGTCTGGCTTGTAGTGAGACGAATGGTTGTGTTGCCTCAAGGAAGCTGCTAATTAGCCGACCCAACTCGCTAGTTTGTTACGTACGTTTGATTCATACTTTTTTTCTTTCTGTTATCTATTTTCTTCAGTTTATATTTTTGAAATATTATAAAAATTAATTACATAAATTTTTAAAAGCATTCATCATGCATTAAATAATGTTAGCGTGGTGTAAAAAACTCTTTCGCACAATTTTAAAAGAATATTTGTACCATTCAAAAAATGTTTGTGGCATTTAAAAAGGATTCACACGTTTAAAAATATGTCTGTGACATTTAAAGAAATGTGTATACAATGTAAAAATATATTCATGAATTTTTAACAATGTTTCGTACAATTTAAAATTGTACAAGTGTTCAAAATTGTGTTCATGACACTTTAACAAAATATTTAACAATGTAAACAATATGCTCGCAGAATTTTAAGAACATGTTTTGTACCATTTCGAAAAAATGTTCATAACATTTTTTAAAAACAAATTAATGGAATCAAATGTTTTTCATGTTTTGTAAAAAAGTTCAGGACATTATGAAAAATGTCTGTGTGTATTAAAATTAATTTAAATGTAAATTTGAAAAATATTCAATGTGTATTTCTAAAAAATGTTCAACGTGTAGTTGAGAAATGGTTAACCTGTATCTAAAATAGGTTCAACCTATACACGAAAATGTTAAACATGTATTTGGAAAAAAAAGTATGCATGTATTAGAACAAAGGAGAAAAAACAGAAATAAGGAAAAGAACAAAGGAATATAAAAATAGAAACCAATACAGAAAACACGAAGGAAGAAATCTGCACGAATGCTTCTAACAGCGGTCGATAGAAGCTTCGTATAACCCGCTCGCAGAAAAAAATATCAAAGGAACACACATGGCTATCTACCGCGACATGGGCAAGACGAGCTACCGTCTCGCAAAGAGCAAGATATAGGTCTCATGGTGAACACACAACCACGTAAATATCAGCACGCACAGTTGATGTGCTGGCCCAACGCGGTCGATGCCTGGTATAACTCGCCAAAGGCGAGGCATAGACATTCCCCTCTGAAGGATGCTGATGTTTGTTCGTCCTTACTGCCCGTGGGCTTAATTTCGTTAGTACTATTGACTATTGAAGCCGTTGCTTCAAGGAAACATGCTGCTGCAGTGCTGCTACACCAAATATGCATATGCAACTTGTTTCCTCTCAGCTTAAAAAGAAACTTGTTTACTCTAATAATTGGAGAAGATCAGATTTTTTTTGGGAATATTTGTCAGAACTTAAGAAAATGAATCCAGAACATCGAAAGGAAGAGATGTTTATGGTTTGTCTTTTCTAGTCAAAGCATCCTGAGAGACTGTTACAGACCATTAATAACTTCGTCCGCACCAGATCCGTCGAGATGGGAACAACAACTTTAAATCAGAAAAGCAGTCAGTTTCGAAGGTGTTTGGAATCAATCAGAATCTCCCTTCCCAGCCTTCCATCAGGCACCCTGGTGAGTGATGTTCGCGTTCGTCGCCGCGGCTGCAGAGGAGGAGGCCTGGCCACCAGCCGACTGCACATCTGCACCCAACATCAAAACATCACTACTTCTAACGTGAAAACACCTTCGAATTCCCTATAAACTCAGTGCAAAAAACGAAAGAAAGTCGATCCTCGACATACCGGTTGCGTTGGGAGGCAGCAGCGACACTGCATGGGAGGGCAGCTGCAGCGCGAAGTTGTGCGGAAGAGAAGGCACCTGCATGGAGAAGCCCTGCATCTGCGCCGCCGCCGGATGCGGCACGTACGGCTGCCCCGCCGCGATCTGCTGCGCCACCGGCGAGAGCACTGCCGCCCTGGGCGTCGGGGCCTGCATGTACCCCACGTACTGATGGTAGGGCGGTGGCCCTGTCGGCGACGCCAGCCCAGCAGCATACAGCTGAGCATAGTAGTTCTGCATCATCTGAGGGGTCATCATGGCCTGCAAATCACTCATGGGTTATCATACAAGCGTAGGAAGAAACATGGCCACAACAGGAACATGAGTGTGTCAGCCAGTGCCCGAACAATCAGCACCGATCATTTGGAAATGAATGGTTGGTCGATGGCTCAAAGTGTTTCCAAATCCTAACGGTGCAACTAATCTTATCATGTACCCGAACGTGCCGATCATGGAATGTTTCTGTAGCAAATCATATGACTGAGCTGTGCGTTTTATGTAGGCAGGGGCAGCGGCAGCGCAGCGGAGGAACCGCTCGCGGGGCATGTGGTGTGGCTGGGTAGCGCGCGAGTGGCATGCACTGGGCTGGGCTGGCTAGTGTGTGTGCTGCACTGCATGTGATAAAAGGTAGTGAAGCAAAGAAGGTGGGCGTTGAGGGGGCACAGCAGAGCAATGGGACATGCTTACCTGTGGGTATTGATAGTCAGGTGGGCACCAGTACCTGCAAGCAAAAGACACGGCAAAGCTTCTTCAGCGAGTGATATGATCCGGGGAAAAGAAAAAAGCTTGGGGCTGGCCCTCGGGCAGTTAGAAGAGGCCTACTTATCCATTACCAAGGCTGTAAAGTCCAGAATCTAGATCATTGACCTACCTAGCCCACAACTCACCTAAAAGAAAAACCTAGCCCACAACTGGCTAGGACCATCCTGTTTATGACTAGAAAAAAGCTTCTCTCCCCCTTTTTTTCCCAACTTTTACCACTACTTAAATGAATAAAACCGCTCAGGTTTCTTTTTTCCTTTCTCAAGGAAAAAGATTTACTTGCCCTAAAACATACTCCTTCTGTTCGTGCATATAGATTTTCTGAAAAGTCAACTTTACAAACCTTGACCAAATTTGTAGAGAACACTATTTATATCTATAGTATCAAATATATATATACAATATGAAAGCACGTCTTGTGATGTGTCTGAGGACATGTATTTGATATACTAAATGTATGTGTTTTACGCTACAAACTTGGTCAAAGTCTATAAAGTTTAACTTCTCAAAAGATCTATATGCGCTGCATTGTGGAACCGAGGAGTATCAACAGAGAAAACTGATTATTGCCACAGACACCTGTAAAAACTAGGAATGGCAATGGTGCACGCTGGACGCATTAAAAATCCTGCGGCAAGCAAACCAACAGGCGCAGAAAATGTTGGGGGCGAGGCAACACGCTGCATGGCGAAAGAGACCCACGCCACCACGAGAAAGGGCTGGGGGACCGTCGCCGGTCCGGTCAGCCTCCCGCCTCCCTTCCCTCCACCGCCCACCCAAACCGATCACGACCTCTATCAGTTACTCCTATCACCCATGCGTGCTGTAGGTGTAGCCATGTGGAATTTGCAGAGAGAAGACAGGGCTTACCATGGCTGCGAAGGGGGCTGGTGGTAGATCGCCGGGCCAGGGCTGGGCATCAGGCCCATCTGCTGCTGCTGCGGAGGAGGAGCCCTCGGGCTGGGGATGTAGTAGTGCGGGCCCTGCGGCGGCACCGGAGCCGGCGGGCCCTGCTGCCAGTAGGGCCCGGGCGACGGCCTGCCTGCATTCATCCATTCATTCATCATGTTAGTATTTACAGTGTCAGTAAATAGGAATGTCTCAAGAAAAAGTAGTAAATAGGATGAAACCTCAAACCATTTCTCGGACATGTTAGTCGCCGCAGAGCGGCAGAGGGGGCGCGAAAGCAACAACACATGCAAGTAAATGAAGCAGTACGTGCGCGCCAGATGTGTGCATGTCTGCATGTACAATCGTACGTTTTCGGCGCGCAAACCGCTACGAAAAATAATACAGTACGTTTTCGGAGCTGGGAGGCGGCCTCGCCATGTGCGCTGCGTGTTGACGCTTTGACCGGCCGGTTCTGGCAGGCGAGTACTACTGCTACTACTGCTAACTGTTGGCGCTCTCACGCCTTGCAGGCCACGGAAGCCCTCTGCCTGCCTTCCCGGAGAAAAATATTGGTCACCGCTCAGTACAGCCTACCACAGCCTACAGGAGCATCAAATTCTGGTTGGCGTCGTGGCCCTCTTGGTGTTAAACTAGTGGGTTTTCCTGAGGAAACAAGATACTCCGAGTAGTAATGACGAGGTAAGCAGGGGCTAAGCCGGTCAAAGGGTATATGCGTCGAAGCATTTTGTATGGGTTGCTTGCTGGATTCTGTTTTTTACCGCTGGAAAGCGGGCTTCCTGATCGATCCTCCTCCACTCCACCCGACAGTTATCTTGTCCTTTACACCACATCCCTGCTGCCATGCCATGCCGCAACCGACCACGCCACATCCAGTCAAAGCAAGCAGTCCCCCTCTCCCTCCCTCTCCCCCCTGCTTACTCTATTTGTTTTTGTCACACAAGATAAGAAGCTACTTACTGCTGCTGCTAGTACTACATTAACATGATCATTAAGGAATCTGATTAAGCAAAAACGGGGTTAATTTTTTGATTAAGCCCCACGCAACCGCGGATGGATGGATGGATCACATAACTGCCGTTTCTAAATTTCGATAACTGCCAGTTGGTCTCTAGTACGCCAATAAAGAATCCATGGAGCAAATACGGCTAGATTAGCTGTGGCTAGAACTTGTGTGCGCATATATAGACACGCGTGGACGTGGTGGTGGGGCACGGCAGGAGGACGCACCGAGGCGGCAGCGGGACGAACTGACAGGCCAGCCTGGTCAAGCCCAGCCCGGCCATACGACCCTCCCTCCCCTCGCGCCGTGCGTGCCCGCCACACCCACACTAGCGCCTGCCTGGCTCCCGTGCGCTGGCATGGCAGACGGACGGCACTACCCCGGCCGGATGGGTTGAGATCCGCCGCGGCCTCCTCCGGATTGCCTCCATTTGGCGCGCACCGGAGGAACAGTGGGCGGAAAGAGGCTTTGGGTTGGTTGGCGCGACTCTGGTTTGATTTTCCGGAAGGGAAATGCACTTCTGTCTACGTGTTCGTGGGAGGGGGAATTTGGGTGGTGGTGGTAATAAGGAAGGAGACAAATTTTGTTCTTGTTTAGTAAGATTATTAGTTTCCCTTTTCCTTGTGATGGCCGATGGATGGATGGATCACTCACCTCGAGGATGTGCGGGCCGCGGCGGGCCCAACGAGGCAATGTTGCAGTTGGCGCGCCGCCCGGTGATCGTCGGGTTCGGGTCCTGCACCGCCCGGCGCGCCGCCTCCGCCTCCCGGAACGTCACCTGTTGCGCCATGCGTCCAGCGATCGATCTCGTTAGGCGCGAGGGGAGCAAGAATTTTTACAGCACGCCGCACGCGCGCGCGCGCGGACAGGCCGGGGGAAGAGGAGGGGGAGGAGGAGGGGGAGCGCGCGGCTTACGAATCCGTAGCCCTTGGAGCGGCCGGTGAGGCGGTCCGTGATGACGACGGCCTCCAGGATGTCGCCGTACTGCTCGAAGTGCTGCCGGAGCCCCTCCGACGGCGTCTCCCACGCCAGCCCGCCCACGAACACCTTCGTCTGCGTCGTGTCGCCGAACCGCGACCGGTACGAGGACGCCGTCGACGACGACGCCGCCATCACGCACGCCCTGCTCCGAGTCGCCGCAAGAAGGGGGCTTGCTGGCGTGGAGGGTCGCCCGGCGATCTTGCTAGACCTCGGCGAACTCCCTTGCGCGCTACGGTCGAACTGGTTGGTTGATTCCGGCGCGCCGCCGCAGCCGCCCTCAGTGCGCGCGCTCTTGCTGTGCTGTGTATGGCAGCCTAGGCAGTGGCGGAGCGCACTGCCATATATAAACCTAGCTCGCTGTGATGTGCTGGCTTAATGATCAGAAGCGGTGGAGGGGAATTCTGATCAGGCGGCAGTTGCAATTGGGGTGGCCGGTGGAGATGGGGAGAAGGAAGAGGGGAGGGGGTTCAGTGGGGAGGGAGGAGAGACAGGCAGGCGCAAGGGGTTGTGCGCTGGAAGAGACGGTTAGGGTGGGGTGACAGCTATGTGCAGCCTTTTATACTGTTCCTTTTTCTCTCCTTTCCTTCCCTTATGGGCGCCCTCTCTATTTTTGTTCCTCAAACCCACATCTTATTTGATTTCATTTCGGAGGGAAATCCCACATTTCCTTTTAATTGAAATAGAACTACTCTAGTGTGTCATTTTCAGAAGACAAAAAAAATAAGTGCATTTCCTTTGCCAAGAACTCACACGCTTGAAATGGGTGCCTCGACGTAGCCCCGCGAGGAAGTGGTGATTTTTTGATAGAAAAGAGGGTGCCCTGTGCTAGGGTGCCGACAAACGCAAACCGCGGCGAAGAAGCACAACACCCCGCCCCTGTTTGGCGTGTTTTTGCTACTGCTAGAGGATGGATGGCAAAGAATGCCCGAAGCACGTGTCATAGGAAATGAATGGAGAGGCGACGGGGAGGTGGGGTCCAGGCCAAGACCTCTGCGCCGCACATAGAGGGAGAGTGCACGGATCGCGTGCCAGGCATCTTTTGGCTCGTTGATTTCACTAAACAGTGGGCCACCCCTAGTAGGCGTGTTTTTGCTACTGCTAGAAGATGGATAAAGAATGCCTGAAACACGTGTCATAGGAAATGAATGGAGAGGCGACCGGGGGGGGGGGGGGGGCAGGGCAAGACCTCTGCGCCGCACATAGAGGGAGAGCGCACGGATCGCATGCAATGCATCTTTTGCCTCGTCGATTTCACTAAACAGTGGACCCCACCCCTGTTAGGCTTGCTTTTTGCTACTGCTAGAAGATGGATGGCAAAAAATGCCCGAAACACGTGTCATAGGAAATGAATGGAGAGTTGACGAGGAGGTGGGGTCCAGGCCAAGACCTCTGCGCCGCACATAGAGGGAGAGTGCACGGATAGCGTGCAATGCATCTTTTGTCTCGTTGATTTCACCGAATAGTGGACCTACAATTACACCGGTCAACTTTCACCGGCGAGATGCATGTACCTAGTACACGATTTAAGGAAGTAAAACAATGAGTTCTGCCAACAACAAAAAATATGGGCACATGTCATATATAGGTACATGAACATATATCAATACTTGGGTGCACAGAAAAAGAACCCCAGAGAAACAACCCATAACCCACTCTACCCCCCTCCCCCGAGGTGTCATGTGCCACATGAAACACCCATAGAAGAATTGGTGTCAAGTGGCAATATTGGTAAATCTAAGAAACACTTTTGATCCCTAGGTCATAACACTCTATTTTGTGAGAAGAAATATCTAAATCGATGTTGGGTCAAACAGAGAACCTCCAGCTACTGATCAAGTGCCATATAAAATGACTGAGCTATTACTCCTTCCGTACGGGTTTATGAGGCCTCCTTGTATTTTGGGTCAAAATTTGACCATCCTACCAGAAGATGGATGGCAAAGAATGCCTGCAACACGTGTCATAGGAAATGAATGTGGAGAGGCGAGGGGGGGGGTCCAGGCCAAGACCTCTGCACCACACATAGAGGGAGAGTGTAAGGATCGCGTAATGCATTTTTTTGCCTCGTTGATTTCACTAAATAGTGGACCCACCCCTGTTAGGCGTATTTTTGCTACTGCTAGAAGATGGATGGCAAAGAATATGGGCACATGTTATAGGTACATGAACATATATCAATACTTGGGTACACAGAAAATCCCCCAGAGAAAGAACCCATAACCCACTCAAACCCCCCCCCCCCCCCAGGTCTCATGTCCACACGAAACACCCATAGAAGAATTGGTGTCAAGTGTCAACGTTGGTAAATCTAAGAAACACCTTTGATCCCCAGGTCATAACACTATTTTGTGAGAAGAAATATCTAAATCAATGTTGAGTCAAACTAAGAACCTCTAGCTACTGATCAAGTGCAATATAAATGACTGAGCTATTACTCCTTCCGTCCGGGTTTATGGGGCCTCCTTGTATTTTGGTTCAAAATTTGACCATCTATTTGACTAACAAAACATAAAACATATGTTGCAAAAAGTACAATGTTGGAATTCTATTTGAAATAAGAGAGGGCCTAATAAACTTGGACAGAGGTAGTACATCGTATGTCTTGATGCTAGCCTTCACAATATTCAAGACCGTGTTTGTCATGTTCAATGTTTCCTTCAAAAAAAGTTTAGCACATTACTCCTTGAGGTTTCCAACATCCTGTTCCGTTTCTTTGACCATCATTTCAGCCCAATGATCAAAAAATCTCGAGGAAGTGATGATTTGGTAGAAATGAGGGTGGCTCGGGCTAGGGTGCAAAAAAAAAACCGCGACAATGAAGCAAAACGCTCCACCTCTATTAGGTGTTTTTTTGCTACTGTTAGAAGATGGATGGCAAAGAATGCCTTAAACACATGTCATAGGAAATGAATGGAGAGGCGACGGGGAGGTGGGGTCCATGCAAACACCTTAACACCACACATAGAGAAAGCGTGCATGGATCGTGTGCAATGCATTTTTTGAAACATTTATTTCACTAAACAATACAATGGGCCTACAATTACACCAGTAGACTTTGATCGGCGAGATGCGGGTAATGTACTTAATGCACTATTTAACTAGATAAAAAAAGATTTTTGCAAACATAAAAATTATACGCGCATTGTGTAATATATAGGTACATGAACATATACCACTACTTGGCTAGACATGAAAAAAACAGAGAAACAACTCATAATCCACTCAAGTCCCCCATGTCTCATGACCACACGAAAGGCCTATGGAAGAATTGGTGTCAAGTGACATTGTTGGTATATAGCAGAAACACCTTGATCATATCAATTTGTTTTGGGGAAGAAATATCTATACTGACGTGGAGTGAAACTAGAACCTTTAGCTACCGGTCAAGTACAATATAAATGACTGAACTATTGCCTTTTTTAGGAACCGACGGGAGCGTTGCCTTTTAATATAGACAAAAAAGAGAGGAATAATATGAACATAGGGGCACATGTTTTGAGGGAAACATGGTGAAACCAATGGAACTACTAAAAGCAAAATACAACACAGCCGGCACCCATAGTGGGCATGGTGCCACCAAAAATTATATGATGCTGCTTAATGTCCTCTAGGGAAACATGCATGGCCACCTCAAGATGAGTCATTCGGGTGCCAAAGAAAAATATGCATGCTCCTCTCCTTCCATATATTCCATAGGGCGTAGATGAGCATATCGATCCTCCACTTATAGACTTCCTTTGACATTGAATCAATGATGCCCTCTCACTAGTCAGACACACCTCCTGGCTCAGGTAGGAAGTTGGACAAAACTAGGTTCTCACCAGTACAGGCGTTCACACGGTTCCAAACACAAATGGAGAAAGGATAATCCTTGAAAAAGTTTATAACCGTTTCTGGAGCCTAGAGGCAGAGCTGGTACATTGGGCCATGGGGCCATCTACGAGCAGCAAGCCTATTCGCAGTAAGAATAATGTCCTGAAGAAAAGCCATGCGAAAAAACCGTATTTGGGCTCCGAATGCGAAATCCAAATCTTGGAGGAGTCAAACCTGGGGTGAGGTCTATGGAATTGAGTTGCATAGGCCGAGGCAGAAGAGTAGATGTATTGATGGTAGCCTCCACAATATTCAAGGCTATATTTTTCATGTTCGATATTTTCTTCAAAATTAAAAAGTTTATCACATTACTCCTTGAGGTTTACAACATCTTGTCCCACTTTCACTATCATTTTCAGCCCAAAGATAACAAATATATGCATATGGTCCAAAAATATCCAAGCTACGAATATAGAGTCTTGGAACTATGGCCCTTAGGGCCTGTGTAACCCAAATGAATTTTATATTTTTTTAGAATCCCAACGAGATTAAGCAAAATATTTATAGAAAAAGGTGTTCACCACTATAAATTTAGTACTGTGGTTGACGATAGTGCTAGTCTAAGGGCATTTTTATCCCTTAGTTGGTTTTGGTGATTGATGACAATGCTTTTGCGGACTAATCATGTGCATCGAATATTTCAGATATATTGACTAGGCACAAGATGATTGGGTTCCCCTCGAAGGCTATAGAAGACGGCGTTTCTCTTCGGTTCTTTTCGGTGGTATTGAGTCGTAGGGAAGCCATACTATTAAGAGGGGGCCCACGTTGGAAAGGTTGGGTGGATTCATCACGTACACATCTTCCTTTGCACCTCCTTTCCTCTAGCCTTTGGAGCATCCTATGTTTTCCTTGTCTATGCAAATATTGCTCTTGTTTGCCGAACTAGGGGGGTGCGGTAGTACTGCTCGTTAGAGCGGTAGTACCGCAGGACCTTGCGGTAGTACCGCCCGCTGGTGCGGTAGTACCGCAAGGACCCACGGTAGTACCGCTTCTAGTAAGCGGTAGTACCGTGGTCCCTGCTTAGTTCCACAAGTACGCGACAGTAAGGGGAGGATGTAATTTTTTACATCCGCGCCTCGCGCGGTAGTACCGCGGCTGGCTTACGGTACTACCGCGTTGGGTTTTTTGCATCGACTCCAACTCTGCGGAAGTAGCCACGGATGTAATTTTTTATATCCTTGCCTTCCCATCCCTGGACAGCCCCTGCCTTGCGGTAGTACCGCGCGAGCAGTACTACCGCCCTCATCCTTAGTGCATGTGTGGCTGTTCTGGTCTCTGCTGCGTGGGCGGAAGTACCGCGGGGCTCTGCGGTAGTACCGCGTGCCCCTGCGGTAGTACCGCGTGCCCCTGCGGTAGTACCGCGCCTCAGGTCCGGTAGTATCGCGCTGCGCAGGCTGAGTTGGTGGATAACGGTTGGATTTGTTCTTCCACTATATAAGGGGTGTCTTCCTCCTCTAGTTGACTACCTCTTTCACCTCTAAGCTCCATTGTTGCTCCAAGCCCCATTTTCGCCCGATCTCCTTCCCTAGCCAACCAAACTTGTTGATTCTCTAGGGATTGGTTGAGAAGGCCCCGATCTACACTTCCACCAAGAGAAATTTGAATCTCCCCACTAATCCCTTGTGGATCTTGTTACTCTTGGGTGTTTGATCACCCTAGACGGTTGAGGTCACCGCGGAGCCATAGTCCGTTGTGGTGAAGCTTCGTGGTATCGTTGGGAGCCTCCAATTAAGTTGTGGAGATTGCCCCAACCTTGTTTGTAAAGGTTCGGTCGCCGCCTCCAAGGGCACCAATAGTGGATTCACGGCATCTCGCATTGTGTGAGGGCGTGAGGAGAATACGGTGGCCCTAGTGGCTTCTTGGGGAGCATTGTGCCTCCACACCGCTCCAACGGAGACGTACTTCCTCTCAAAGGGAAGGAACTTCGGTAACACATCCTCGTCTTCACCGACTCCACTCTTGGTTATCTCGTGCCTTTACTTGTGCAAGTTTATTTGTGCTTTATCTCTTGCTTGCGTGTATGCTTATTGTTGTTGCATCATATAGGTTACTCACCTAGTTGCATATCTAGACAACCTACTTTGATGCAAAGTTTAAATTGGTAAAGAAAAGCTAAAAATTGTTAGTTGCGTATTCACCCCCTCTAGTCAACTATATCGATCCTTTCAATTGGTATCAGAGCCTCGTCTCTTTATTAAGGAGTTTACCGTCTGAAGAGTATGGTTGACGTCGTAGACGGTGTGGAGGAGCACTCCGGTGTGAATCCGGTCTCGTCTACGGGAGATGGGGGAACCGCGGTCTCTCGTGAGGAATTCAATATGGCGTTGGACACATTGAAAACCTCCATGACGACCGAGGTCGAAAGCATGTTTAATAAATTCTTAGAAGGGCTTAAACTTTCCACCGCACCGTTGAAAGTGGGTGATCCCGCTAACAAGGTGACGGATGCTACCTTCGACAAGGGGGAAGCTACTAACGAGAAAGCTCCTTCTTCTAGTGGTAAAAATGGCACCTGCATCTTTGCCCATGTGGAACCTCCACTTGTCTATGGTGGACCGCTTCCTTACACTCATTTGAATCATGCCGGCCCGGCCCCTAAGATTGAGAAGAATGTAGAATTTGATTCTTGGGTCTATCGTTTTAAGCGTCATTTAAATCATGTGAACACTAACCTTTGGAGAATCATTGAAGAAGGTTTCTATCCGCATGACCAAAGCAACTTCACTCCTAGAGAAGTCGTGGACCATCAATTCAATGAGAATGCTCTCTTCATCATCCAAGAAGCAATCCCACCCGAAGATCTTCCTCATCTCCGGCCCTACACCATTGCCAAAGATGCTTGGCAACAAGTGATTTCCCTCTATCGGGGAAGCGCAAGCATTCAACGCTCCAACTATGAAGTGGTGCAAGATGAAGCTGATGAGTTTGCAATGAAAGAAGATGAAGAACCTCGTGAGCTTTATCGGAGAGTAACCAAACTCGCGGTCTCTCTCCGAGATCATGGAAGTAAGGACACGGATGACAATTGGATCAAGCGCAAATTCCTCAAGGCAATGATGCCCTACCACAAAGCCATGTCCTTCGTCATTCGTCAAAGGCCGGACTTCCACACCTTGTCCTCAAGTGAAGTGTTGGATGAGTTCGTTGCTATGAGCATCTTGGACAAGACCGCCGACAATGCGGTTCTTCGCTCTCAAAGAGTAAAGAAGCCCAACCTTGCGCTAAAGGCCAAGGTGAGTATGGAGGAAGAGGATGAAGAGTAAGAAGAGGAGAGCAACCTCGAAGATACGAAGTATGCCTATCATGAACACATGGCTCTTGCTTCAAGGCAATTTTGGAGCAAGAAGAACTCAAAAACTTCAACAAGAACAATTCAAGTGGCGCAAAGGGCAAGCAATGAGTGAGGACTTGCTTCAATTGTGGCAATGTGAGCCACTTTTTTGCGGAGTGCCCTTACGAGAAGAGGGAAGACAATGGTGGCAAGCTCATCCGAAAGGACAAGGCCAAGTCGTTCCCCAACAAGAGCAACTTCACCAAGAAGACTCCTCCCAAGGCATGGGTGGTACAAGAAGAGTACAATGAGGATGATGACGATGATGAAGATGGTGAGTCGGTTGCCATGGCCTCCGTTGCCATTGCGACGACTCCACGGATGTCTCTCTTCGACTCACCCAATGAGAACATCACCGCCAAGTGCCTCGTGGCTAAAGCCACCAACAAGGTAACCCCCAACATCAAAACTACCATCATTAATCATCCTTCTTCGACGAATAGCATTGATGAATATGAGGGGACAAATGTGGAGGAGAATGAGTTGGAGACCTTTATGGGTAAACTCAAGGGTAAATCCAAGAAGCACTTCGTTGCTCTCTTGGAACAACTTGGTGAAGCCAATGACATGATCGAGGCTCACAAAGATACCATCTCTAAGATGGAGGGGCATAGTCATGACTATGCCAATGAGATTTCGGATCTTTCCAATGCTCTTGATGAAGAGCGTGGTCTTCGTTTGGTTCTTGAGGAGTCACACAACGATGATCATGCTAAGTTAAAGAAAGAACTTGATCATGCTCTTGTTGTGTCTCGTGTGCTAAACTCCGAGAAGGCAAAGCTTGGGGTTGATCTTCCTAGACTCAAAGAGGAGTTTGACATTCTCGACAAGGCTCACAAAGCTTGAAGGGTGTTCATGCTAGCCTCAAGGAGTCTCATGATCAACTCCAAGTGAAGCTAACTAAGGAGAAAGCCACATTTCCTCATATGGTGTTAATTGATAATGCAAATGCTACTAACCCTTGTCGTGAGCATGTGCATCTTGTTGTGGAGAATGATAAGTTGAAGGAGCAACTTGAGAAAGGCCCTGTGTCATGCATACAAGGTGAGAAGAATCTCAACGACCTTTTTAGCAATCAAAAGGAAGTTGTGGCCAAGGAGGGGATTGGGTTCGCACCCAATCCCAAGAACAAGAAGAAGAATGACAAGACTAAACGACCTCCTCCTCTCAAGCAAACTTTTGTGAAGGAGGGAGAGGGTGCTTCCAAGGAGAAGAAGAACAATGCAAAGGGTGGCGGTGTCAAGAAGGGCAATGCCACCCCTTCCAACAAAGTCGGCGACTTTAATCCTTCTTATGTGTTATGCCGTGCTAGTGATGGGATTTTTATGCCAAATTTGTTGGTTCTCCTCATGAGTATATTGAATGGTCTATTTGGGTTCCTAAGACCCTTGTTACTAACATCAAAGGACCCATTACAAAATGGGTACCTAAAACCAAGCATTGATCTCTTGTAGGTGTTTGCTTCCGGTGGGGGATCATGGTTGCTCGATAGTGGAGCTACAAATCATATGACCAGAAGCAAGGACTTGGTGGTGGACGTGCACAAGATTCCATCTATGCCCACCAATGTCGAGTGGGGTGATGCCTTGTCTTCTAAGGTATTGGGACTCGGCAAAGTTGTCATTTCTCATGATCTCACGATCGAGAAGATCATGCTTGTTGAGTCCCTTGCATACAATTTACTTTCCGTTCGTCAACTTGCAATCATGGGCTTTGCCACTTTCTTTGATATTGATACCGTGGCCCTCTTGTGGAGCAAGACTCTTAAAGTAGCCTTTGTTGGGCATGTCGAGAATGGTCTCTATGTGATTAACTTTTCGAAGCGACCCACTAAGACGGCGACATGCCTAATGGCTAAAGTTGACGTGGGATGGCTTTGGCATCGCCATTTAGCCCATGTCAATATGAGATCTTTGCAAAGTCTTCTCAAGGGGACCATGTCCGTGGACTAACGAATGTTAGTTTTGCTAAAGATCGTGCTTGCAGTGCTTGTATCGAAGGAAAGCTACATGAGAAGGCTCACCCTCCCACGACTATCATTTACTCAAAGAGGCCTTTGGAGCTCCTTCACTTGGATCTCTTTGGGCCTCCATCTTTTGATAGTCTTGGGGGTAGGAAGTATTGCTTGGTGATTGTGGATGACTATTCAAGATACACTTGGGTGTATTTCTTCAAGAGGAAGAGCGAGACCCAACAACCCATCATTGACTTTGCAAATGAAGCCCAACGTCAACACAATGCAAAGATCTTGACAATAAGAAGTGACAACGGCACCGAGTTCAAGAACTACACCTTGGATGAGTTTCTTAGTGATGAGTGGATCAAGCATCAATATTCCGCACCTTACACCCCTCAACAAAACGGTGTTGCGGAGAGGAAGAACCAGACGTTGATGGATGCGGCAAGGACCATGATGGCGGAGTTCAAGTCTCCATACAACTTTTGGGCCGAAGCCATCAACACCACGTGTCATGCATCCAATCAGATCTACCTCCGCAAGGGCTTGAACAAGACTCCATATGAGATTCTCACCGGTAACAAGCCCAACCTCAAGTATTTTCGGGTGTTCGGGTGTAAGTGCTTCATTCTCAAGAAAGGTGTTCGGTTGTCTAAATTTGAGGCTAGAGCTTATGAGGGCATATTTGTTGGTTATGCTACAAACTCTCATGCTTACCGTGTCCTCAATAAATCCACGGGACTTATTGAGGAGTGTAACGTGGAGTTTGATGAGAATAACGGATCCCGAGTGGAGCAAAGTGGCACTTGTGATGTAGGTGATGAAATTCCTCCTCAAGCCATAAGAAGAATGGGTGTTGGTTTTATCCTACCCATTGAGGAACCCCTTGTGGCCGAAGGAGAAGGACAATGCTCCACTCAAGTGGAGCCATCACCAACCCAAGGCCCACACGCTTCCGAAGAACAAAGTGAAGGCCCTCAACCTCATGAACAAGACCAAGGGCAAGATCATGCTCAAGACGGTGTTGACACACCAAGTGATGCCCAAGGTCAAGTTCTCTCCCCCGAGCAAGTTCAAGATCAAGAACAAGCTCAAGACGGCGCTCAAGATGATCAAGTGACTGCTCCTCAACTCACCACCGAGGAGGAATTGGAGCGTCGTGTCGCCAAGATTGCATCCAAGCTCTCCACCAAGGGTCATCTCATGAAGAATGTGCTTGGAAGCATTCAAAAGGGGGTAAGCACTCGTAGACAATTGGCAAACTATTGTGAACATCACGCGTTTGTCTCTTGTGTTGAACCCCAAAAGGTATATGAAGCACTCGAAGATCCGGATTGGCTTAATGCCATGCATGAAGAACTCAACAACTTAGAGTACAACAAGGTGTGGAGATTAGTGCCAAGGCCAACGGGGAACCACAGTGTCATTGGAACCAAGTGGATATTCAAGAACAAGCAAGATGCTCATGGGACCATCATCCGCAACAAGGCACGATTGGTGGCACAAGGCTACTCCCAAGTCGAGGGTATTGACTACGGTGAAACCTTTGCTCCTGTTGCTCGCCTTGAATCTATTTGTTTGTTGATTGCTTATGCTTCTCATCACAACTTTAAGTTGCAACAAATGGATGTGAAGAGTGATTTTCTTAATGGTCCTATTAATGAGTTGGTTTATGTCAAGCAAACCCCCGGGTTCGAGGATCCCTACTTTCCCGATCATGTGTATCAACTCGATAAGGCACTCTATGGCCTTAAACAAGCTCCACGTGCGTGGTATGACCACCTTACCGAGTTGTTACAAGATCGTGGGTTTGAAGTTGGGCTAATCGACCCCACTCTTTTTACTAAGAAGGTCAAAGGGGAGTTGTTTGTATGCCAAGTATATGTTGATGACATTATCTTTGGTTCTCCTAACAAAGCTTTCAATGAGGAATTTGCCGCACTCATGACCTCAAAGTTCAAGATATCTTCCATGGGAGAGTTGAAGTTCTTTCTCGGTTTCGAAGTAAAGCAAAGAAGAGAAGGAACCTTCATCAACCAAGCCAAATACACTCAAGACATGCTCAAGAGATTCAAGCTAAGTGATGTCAAGCCGGCGTCAACTCCAATGCCCACCAAGTGCCAACTTGACATCGATCCCAATGGTAAAGCGGTGGATCAAAAGGTATATCGCTCCATGATTGGTTCCTTGTTTTACCTTTGTGCATCTAGACCGGATATCATGTTGAGTGTGGGAATTTGTGCACGGTTTCAAGCCGCACCTAAGGAAAGCCAGTTTGTGGCGGTCAAGCGAATCTTTAGATATTTGGCTCATACCCCAAACTTTGGCTTATGGTACCCAAGAGGAGCAAACTTCAAGCTTGTAGGATATTCGGACTCCGATTGGGCGGGAGACAAAGTGGATAGGAAGTCCACTTCCGGATGGTGCCAATTCCTTGGTTGCTCTTTGGTAAGTTGGTCTTTGAAAAAGCAAAGTTGTGTGTCTCTCTCATCCACCGAAGCGGAGTATGTGGCGGCCGGGAGTTGTTGTGCACAACTCTTATGGATGAGGCAAACTTTAAAGGATTACGGTGTCATTTGTGACAAAGTGCCTCTTTGGTGTGATAATGAAAGTGCCATCAAGATTTCTCTCAACCCTGTGCAACACTTCAAGACGAAGCATATTGAGATTCGGTATCACTTCATCCGAGATCACATTAGGCGAGGGGAGATCGAGCTCAACTACGTCAATACCCATGATAACCTTGCAGATATTTTCACAAAGCCTTTGGATGAAGCAAGATTTCGCGAGTTAAGGCATGAGCTAAATATCATTGATTCAAGCAATGTTGCTTGAACCCTTGCACACCCCACCACACTCAACTTGTTGTCTAATCTAGGTGTAGGCATGGACATAGGGGGAGTGTTGTTCTCTCAATGAACTCTCCCTCCCCCATTATGCATAAAGTGATCAACTCTTTCACATTAGCCATTTTTGATGGTACTTGTGCTTCAAAGACGAGTTTTGGTCATGGGCCCAAGGATAATTCTTCGCGGTGCCATACCAATTGACTCAAACATAGGTGGCTCCGGCCACCGCCCTCTCCTTGGAGAGTTTGTGTCTCGTTGTTGGTCTGTGTTGTCTCTTGCCTCTCTTCCTTCGTGCCGAGCTTGTGCTTGTGGTGTCCAGTGTGTTAGCTCTTTGGTGTGGTCTCTCGCTTGAAGGTTCCGTGCTTCGGTGTCCTCTCTTTTGGTTAAAACTATCTTTTCTTGAGCTCACGGTACTACCGCGGCCTGCCACGGTACTACCGCAAGGGGGGCGCGCGGTACTTCCGCACCCAGCGCGGCAGTAATTTTTTACTGCCGCCAGGAAGAGCGGTACTACGGCCTCGGTGCGGTACTTCCGCCCAGGCGGTACTACCGCGTAAGGAGCACACGGTACTTCCGTACCCAGCGCGGCAGTAATTTTTTTTACTGCCGCCTGGAAGAGTGATACTACGGCCTAGGTGCGGTACTTCCGCCCGGGGCGGTACTACCGCAATGATGTGTGGTACTACCGCGTGAGGAGCGCACGGTACTACCGCACCCAGCGTGGCAGTAATTTTTTACTGCCGCCTGGGGGAGCGGTACTATAGTCACGATGCGGTACTTCCGCCCGGGGCGGTAGTACCGCAATGACGTCCGGTACTACCGTGCGGTCGAGGGCGTGTGGGGGTTAAACACGGGCAGGGGGAGTTCTAACTCCCCCATACCCATTCGTCTCTCTCCCCACTCCGTCTCTCTCTCTCTCTCTCAAGAACGGCGCCAGAGGTCCTCGCCGGATCTCCGTCTCCGGCCGCTCTCCTCGGATTCCGACCGGTGGGATTGTTCCCCACCACTCCCTCTTGCCATGGAACAAGGTTTCTCCCCAATCCCTCCCTTTTTCTTGTTCGTCTTGTTGTTTTTAGGTTTTGGGGAGATGCAAGTTGTTCTTGAGATTTTAGGCCAAATCTATGCAAGAGTAGGATGTAGGAGAGCAGTTTTGTGTAGTGATGGTACTTGCTATAGTTGTCCCGTGATGGATTTGATCGACCATAGTACCGCGTGTTGACACGGTTGTGCTCAGATCTCCATGGCTGTTTCAGATCTGCACCGTGCGGTACTACCGCTCTCCAGGTGTGGTACTACCGCACGCCCGGTACTCCCGCCCTGCTGGTGCGGTACTACTGCACGTCTGGTACTACCGCTTCTTGGAGCTGTACTACCGCACGTGGCGCAACACACGATATTACCATTGTCTCAAATCCCTCTTGTGGCACTTCTCACGTGCCATGTCTACTTGTTTCACCTGCTTTGCTGTGGTCTTTGCATTGATCCTTCTCGTGTTTCGTGCGTGTTTGTTTTGTGGTGTGTGTTTTAGGTGGTGGCTCAGGTGCTCCAGCTCGCCGCTCCAATCCAAGCCGTGACACGGGGTCCAAGCGTATGCGCAACACAGAGGAAGCAGAGGGCTCCAATGCCCCCCAACGCAGAACCAAGACCACTACCACCAAAGAGAAGGAACCCGCCAAGGGTATGGATGAGATACCGCTTGCTGAGTTCATCTCTCGGAGGAAGATCAATCCGTATGGAAACCCTCGTGCTAACTTTCGAGGGAATGATCTATTCTGGACCAAGCAACAGAATCTCATTTATCTGGATGTCATCAAGGCCAAGCAAAATATCCATGTGGAGGTGAAGTGGATCAACATGCATCACATGCGCAAAGAGGCGCACCGGGAATACTTTGGTGAGGCTTTGGACCTAGTGGAGCAATTTGGCATTGAGCATATCATCTCATTCCACAAAGACTATGATCCTGAGATCCTTGCTCCGTTCTTTGCCTTAGTGCATTTTCATCCCAATGAGGAAAGGACCATGACTTGGATGACCAATGGTCGGCAGCTGACTGCTACTTGGAAGGAATTCATGACCTTGCTTGGGGTTCCGGATGAGGGGCTCGCCACACCCCAAGGTGTTCGCCCTCATGCCAATCCCGAGTCTGCCAACAAGAACAAGCTTATGCCCTACTATGTGGAGAAGAGGCTCTCCAATGGCAAGTCATCTTGGGTACTCAACTCCTTTCTTGACATCATGCACTGGATCTTCCGCAACACTCTCTTTCCACGCATTGGGGACAAGGACAAGGTGCATGCCTATCTTGTGGATATGATGCTCCTGTGTGAAGATGCTCGCAACTCTCAGACACCACCACTTGATGTCTCTCATATCATGTGGCATGAGCTTCGCTTTGCGGTCTACAACCGCAAGGTCCCCATCTATGGACCTTATCTGTTTCAGTTGATCTCGGCTACGTTGGAGCGGGTCTACCCTCAGGATGAGTTTGAGGCCCCTGGTTGGATCCGGCATGAGCCCATCAACCTCCGTATCAAGCCTCAGTGGGCCAACACTACCTCTCGTGCTGATACTGCTGCTGCCATGGACGTGGATGCAGATGAGGATGAGGAGGAGGCATCAGACGAGGACAACTCTGAGGGTTACATCCCTCCCACCTCTGAGCCTTCTTGGGCTAAGCGACTGAAGAACAAGATGAAGATGCTATTCTGTATGCAAGCAAAGGGGCAGTACCAGACCCATGTGGCTTCCAAGGAGACTCGCCGCCGCGACAAGCGGATTTTCAGGACCTTTGGAGAGAACATTTCTAGCGGGTCAGAGGTGAACATCACCCCAGAGGCAGAATGGATGCACAAGCAGGGTTATCGGTGGACCGAGTCTGAGGAGGAGTCCGTCCCAGCTGCAGAGTCTGACGAGGAGCGTGCAAGTGACTACTCCTCTTGAGCCACCACTATTGCTATAGGTGTCCTCTCTGCCTTTTTGGCGTCTCGATGCCAAAGGGGGAGAGAGTGTAGGATTTGCGAGTTGTGTCGTGTTTGGGTCAGTTGAACTTCGTTTATTTCGTTTGCTTTGGTTTGTGCTCGTGAGACCTTCTATCATATGGTGTAAGACATATGCACTCTATCGTACCGTAGTGAGCTTATTCTATCTTGTGCTTATTACATTATGCTCCTGTCTATCTTGCTTAGCTTTAGCCTTATTGCAAGATTTGCCATGTCTATAAAATATAGGGGGAGTGTTGATCCTAGTATGTGTGCCGTGCAGTCCAAAGCACTCATCGAGATAGCACACATCTAGGGGGAGCCCGTCTATATTTTAGAGACTTGGGGTTTGCCCTTGCTCTTTGCGTTATACCCTCGTGCAAATCCCCTGTTGTCATCAATCCACCAAAAAGGGGGAGATTGTAAGGGCATTTTTATCCCTTAGTTGGTTTTGGTGATTGATGACAATGCTTTTGCGGACTAATCATGTGCATCGAATATTTCAGATATATTGACTAGGCACAAGATGATTGGGTTCCCCTCGAAGGCTATAGAAGACGGCGTTTCTCTTCGGTTCTTTTCGGTGGTATTGAGTCGTAGGGAAGCCGTACTATTAAGAGGGGGTCCGCGTTGGAAAGGTTGGGTGGATTCATCACGTACACATCTTCCTTTGCACCTCCTTTCCTCTAGCCTTTGGAGCATCCTATGTTTTCCTTGTCTATGCAAATATTGCTCTTGTTTGCCGAACTAGGGGGTGCGGTAGTACTGCTCGTTAGAGCGGTAGTACCGCAGGACCTTGCGGTAGTACCGCCCGCTGGTGCGGTAGTACCGCAAGGACCCACGGTAGTACCGCTTCTAGTAAGCGGTAGTACCGTGGTCCCTGCTTAGTTCCGCAAGTACGCGGCAGTAAGGGGCGGATGTAATTTTTTACATCCGCGCCTCGCGCGGTAGTACCGCGGCTGGCTTACGGTACTACCGCGTCGGGTTTTTGCATCGACTCCAACTCTGCGGAAGTAGCCACGGATGTAATTTTTTATATCCGTGCCTTCCCATCCCTGGACAGCCCCTGCCTTGCGGTAGTACCGCGCCAGCAGTACTACCGCCCTCTGCCTTAGTGCATGTGTGGCTGTTCTGGTCTCTGCTACATGGGCGGAAGTACCGCGGGGCTCTGCGGTAGTACCGCGTGCCCCTGCGGTAGTACCGCGCCTCAGGTGCGGTAGTACCGCGTGCCCCTGCGGTAGTACCGCGCCTCAGGTGCGGTAGTACCGCGCTGCGCAGGCTGAGTTGGTGGATAACGGTTGGATTTGTTCTTCCACTATATAAGGGGTGTCTTCCTCCTCTAGTTGACTACCTCTTTCACCTCTAAGCTCCATTGTTGCTCCAAGCTCCATTTTCGCCCGATCTCCTTCCCTAGCCAACCAAACTTGTTGATTCTCTAGGGATTGGTTGAGAAGGCCCCGATCTACACTTCCACCAAGAGAAATTTGAATCCCCCCACTAATCCCTTGTGGATCTTGTTACTCTTGGGTGTTTGAGCACCCTAGACGGTTGAGGTCACCGCGGAGCCATAGTCCATTGTGGTGAAGCTTCGTGGTATCGTTGGGAGCCTCCAATTAAGTTGTGGAGATTGCCCCAACCTTGTTTGTAAAGGTTCGGTCGCCGCCTCCAAGGGCACCAATAGTGGATTCACGGCATCTCGCATTGTGTGAGGGCGTGAGGAGAATACGATGGCCCTAGTGGCTTCTTGGGGAGCATTGTGCCTCCACACCGCTCCAACGGAGACGTACTTCCTCTCAAAGGGAAGGAACTTCGGTAACACATCCTCGTCTTCACCGGCTCCACTCTTGGTTATCTCGTGCCTTTACTTGTGCAAGTTTATTTGTGCTTTATCTCTTGCTTGCGTGTATGCTTATTGTTGTTGCATCATATAGGTTGCTCACCTAGTTGCATATCTAGACAACCTACTTTGATGCAAAGTTTAAATTGGTAAAGAAAAGCTAAAAATTGTTAGTTGCGTATTCACCCCCCCTCTAGTCAACTATATCGATCCTTTCAGCTAGGCTTCTCGTATTGCTTCGCACTGGATGCAAATGAGAACCTCTACGGTTTGTAGGATTCTCAAAACAAGGAATAAGATTGTAATGTCATGAATTTTTAGAAACACAGTACAAACACATACATTCATCCCTATGAACGCCTTCAAGAGACTGAGCCGGCGGTTCTTGAGATTGACGAAGTCACCACAGGCGCATCACTATCGACAGAAATGTCGCCTCCATTGAAAGTATATTCCGCCTTTATAAGACACCAGAGTATCAAACCTAGAGTTCGATCCCTGGTGGCCTGGGGTAACATTACCCTCCTAAGCATTCAATCGTCACAGGTTGGCTATCATGCCATGACATCTTTTGAATTGGTTAAATGGTGTTCGATGCGTGAAAACATAATTTTTTCCCAAGAGGTTAGAATCAATGTAAATTTTACCGCGATGCATAGTGCAAGTAAATCATTGGAAAAGGTTCATATGGATTACAATTCTCCACATCAAAGAATCTAATTAGGAAGATATTAATCTCAAGGAGTACAATACTCCTATTCTCTTTGGAAAAACATTTCCTTGAAGACCGAGTGATCAACACATCTATATCTATACACATAAAAAATTAACTAACTCATAGCATGTACAAACAAATGGGGTAGGGCATTTTGGAGACCGAGCTCTATGGAGGCCTTAATTTTAAATATTTCAAATTCAAACCTTTTAGTTTCAAAAAATTCTGAAAATACACATGTACTCGCTCTATCCCATAATATAAGAGCGTTTTTGACAATAGTGTAGTGTTAAAAACGCTCTTATATTATGGGACAGCGGGAGTACTATACAAGGAAGTAATGTGTATGTATGTAACATTTCAGGAGGAAATACCTTGAATTGTGAGCTGCACACAAAAAGATCATGGATGTTGAGGATGAACACTACATATGCTAAAAAGCCTCGGATTTTTTTGTGTAGATCTTATTTTAACTATTTCAACTTGAAAATTTACATACATGTACATTATGTCCCTAGGTATATGTGTACTTAGTATGTAGCTGAAAATTAATATGAGGACTATTCGCTTCACTCTTCGCTCCTCCTCCTCCAAGAAAGAAAGCTAGGGTTTCTGCCTCTCGCCGGCGCCGCCGCAGGTCCGCCTCGTCTCCGGTGGTCCTAGGGCCATGGGGGCGCGGTGGATCCTGCAAAGGGCCGACGGGGGGCTCCGTTTTCAGTCGTTTTTTCCTGTCTTGTTAGGGTTTGTGTCCTGCTCAGGAAGGCGAGACGGCGGCGGCTCCCTGAAGATGGAATAAAGGTCTCCCCGCCCAGCCCCCGTTCCGGCGGTGCATCTAGCATCGTTGGTGGGCGTGTGGAGGTGTGTCTCTGGCGGATCTATCTTTGATGGATTTGCTCGGATCTCGTCGTTGTTCGTCTACGTTCGTGTGTCTTCGGGTTGAATCCTTCCAACCTACGTTATTCTTCATCGGCGGCAGTTGCTGTTCTGGTGCACTGGTCCTATGGGGCCTTAGCACGACGACTTCCCGACTGTCTACCACAACAAGTTGTGCCCGACTCCGGCGATGGAGGGGTGATGACGGCGGCGCGCCTTGGCTCGCTTCAGTGCTTGTAGTCGTCGCTAGGTGGTCTACGGATCTGGATGTAATTTTTATTTCTGATGTTCGTTGTACTGCTATGATTGAAGATGAATAGATTGAAAGTTTTCCGCAAAAAAAAAGGTATATGTGTACTTTTTGGGATTCTTTTGAAACTGAAAACTTTGAATTTTAAAGTTTTTAAATTAAGTCCTCCATCGGTCTCCATTTGGCATTTTCGAACAAATGGATGCTAATTGGTCAATGCTGTTAAGTAGCCATAAAATGATTCTAGGCATGTCTAACCATTACTTCAGCAGCAAGGCAGCGCATGCAATACGGTGAAGATGCCATGGAAATATGCCGGCAGATCTGCAGCATAGCAGGAGATCAGAAACGCCAAAGTCCAAACGTCAATTCCGGTAGACAACACGCGGACTCACGTAGGATCCAGCACATTCCCTTGCGGTCCAAGTTACCATCGGCGGTAAACATTGGCCGGCGAGGGCCATCAAACAACGAATAATCCTATTGTACGAAGGAGTAAGTAGTATTTGGTGAGAAGCTTCCGGGTTTGGATTTTTGCATGCGTACGCGCCACCGCGCTGCGGTGCAACTTCTTCGACCGGACGTGCATGGATTAGTGTCGTTGCCATCCAAGTAGGTGACATGTATCCACCTCAGGAAGCAGTGCATATACAAACCCATCGTATGTTTCCAAGGACAACGGCATTGAAATGTGGACACTCCATCTCGGCCCCCGTCGACGTCGACACGTACCGTACGCGTACGCGTACGAGATTTTGGTCATACTGATGTGGCTGTACGCGTGTGATCATTAGTTTTTGTTATCTTCCCCTGGGTGGCGTGCTGCCCTTTCCTTTGTTTCCCTTTGGTAAATCCCAAGTGTTGCGCGCTCATGTATAGCTGGACAGTATTGTCTGATCGATCGAAATCATTTCAGGATGATTCGGACTGCCGTGGCTGCCTTCTTTTTTAACTGTGCTGGTTTTGTCAACTAACCTGGGCAAAACAGGCTAGGACTTTTGGAACAGCTAGACTTTGAATCTCCCGGGCATATACGTGGTAAATAATGCAGTGAAATTTCTTTACAACATGCTTACTGGAGTTGCTTAGAGAAAACTAAATTAGTGAAAATTCTTTAAGCAGCGGTGCTTATTTGTAGAGGGTATACGCTTCATTAGACATCTATATTGTAGAAATAGACACCACCGCTTCAAAAAAAAACCCGATTTACTTTTTAAGCATCTTCCTAAACACCTAGCATTGTACCGGCCATAAGAGCAACTCTAGCAGACCCCGCATCCGGCCGGCCCGCAAAACGTGTTTGCAGTTCGCGGAAAAACGCCTTTGCGGGCCGACGCGGACGGCCGCAGTTGCAGACCCCGCATAACGGACCCGTAAAAAAGGATATTTCCGGAATATGCTTTTTTACGGGTCGGCTTTACGGCGTCTGATCTGTCGCAGCTCCTCCCAGCCCGGAAAACCTAAATTTGCACCTTAATTTGATCTAGCATAATGCATTCCTTTACTTTTTCAACAACATTGGATACATAAGACATCACCAAATCTTTGCTAGAATAGCAAGACCAAAGAAAACAAGAACCACAAGTATGCATTTTAGAAAATTTCCAACTTCCATAACTGCACCCACAAGTTGGACTAATATCTTTGGCCTCGTGCGTGTGGCGGCCTTTCGGCGTGCTCCTGCCGGCTGCTTTCGCCGGAATCTTGGGCGGCGGCCCGGCGGCGGCGCGAGGGGGAGAGGGAAGGTGGTTGGTGGGGAAAGCGAGGGCTGAAATGTCCCCTCCACCAACCGCTTCCGCTTATATGCAGGGCACCGCAGCGGCGAGGGGGAAACCCGCGAATACGCGGGTTGGGGCCGAGATTTTGCCGCGCCCCTCATTTTTTTTGCGGCCGGGGCGGGATGCGGGGTCTGATCGGGCAGGTTTTCCCGCCCCAACCCACATTTTGGCGGTTATTTTGCGGGTCGGGGCGGTATGCGGGGTTTGCTAAAGTTGGTCTAAGGGCATCTCCAAGCCGGCCCTCAAACCGCCCGCATACATCCGAACCATGCGGTCCGGACGAGTTGTGTCATCCAACACTGGCCTGTATCGGTCCGCTCGACGGTCCGGACGCACTTTCTCCCGCAAACCGGAGAAACTAGAGGGGGCTTTGCAGGCGGCCGAACAATAGCCACGCCCGCGTCTGACCGCCCTGTTCCAACAAAAAAAAACCACCCCTCGCCCGCGCAAGCTTCCCGCCCGGCGCCAGGTGCCCGCATTCATGCCGTTGGAGAGCGGCTGCTCCGCATTGACGCCGGCACAGAATGGACGCGACCTCTTACTGGCGCTAACATTGAATGTTGGGAAATGTAGTAGAAAACAAAAGTATTCGCACCTACGCACACTTAAGATCAATATGAAGATGCATCATGGGTTGAGATCACGATCTTTACCGTCACTGAGTTACAGCAGAAGAAGAATGTGTCGGTTTAGATCGTACTTGGAGTCCCTCGAACAGTCGTGAACGATCCCGCGAACAGCCCACGAACAGTCCCTCGAAAAAAAGTCTGAAAGCACGGCCTCTGTTGAGGATATAACCCTTAGAGTCACCCGCCCGGCGGGGCCGGGTTACACATAAGGATCATCACCTAAAGCCCGGCGCCAAGCTTGATGACGGTGGGCCAAAGATGGGCTTGAGACCCGGAGATGGCTTAAGGCCCGTAGTTGCAACCGTTATTATGGTAGAACTTGTAGTATAAGGCAAGAATAGTTGAGAGTCCGAGCCGGACACTCTTATGAGCCGGCCAGGACTCTCAGAAGCGGCTGGGCGTCAACCTCTCTATATAAAGGGACGACCCGGCAGCGGTTAAGGGAGAAGAAAAGATCTGATCGAGAGCCAGGCATAGCAGTTAAGCTCCCTGGTCATCGAAACCCTAATCAATACCACCTCAAGTGGACGTAGGCTTTTACCTTCACCGTAAGGGGCCGAACCAGTATAAACCCTCGTGTTCCTTGTCCCGTGTAACCCCTTCAAGCTTCCTAGCGGCGATGGCTCCACGACTAAGTCCTAGCTGGAGGACATCTGCCATGACAATTCCACGACAGTTGGCGCCCACCGTGGGGCCAGCGCACGGTGGATTTGAGTTCTTGAAGGGCAGCTTCGAAGGGCTCAAGGGATACGCTGTGGGCCGGATGACCAAGAGTCGTCGCGGCAAGCTCTACATCGACGATGGAAGCCGGGGCCCCGACGCCGGCTCAATTGAGTACGGATACCGGGTCCCCTTCGGCGGAATTCATGTTTTCATTGGCAAGATTGGTGAGCCGGGCCCTGAGCCGGATCTCTGCGCCGATCTCATCGAGACGACTCAGCGCGCACGACCTGCCCGGGCCCTGCCTGCCTTGAGGCATGCTTTTGTGGGATGTATCCATGGAGGGCTCTCTGGTGGATCTGGATCTGGAGATGAGACGGCCGCCGGTTCTGACGGCGAATCATCCACAGATGAGTCAAACTCGTTGTATCAACTTCAAGATGGCAGGCTAATGGGTTGTTCCGATGGTGACAGTATTCCGGAACCGTTTGAGCCGCCGAGCCGGGTTGGAATCTTCATGGCCGGTACGCAGCCTGTTCAGAACCCTGCCGCTGGGGCGGGAAACCCGGTCCCCTCGCCGGCTCAGGTGTTGATGGATCTCACGGACAAGATGACGCTCCTGTTGACCGCCGCGGTTGACCCGGCGGATCAAGCTCAGCATGACGCGGAGGTGGCGCAGTTGAAGTTAGATCTAGTGAAAGCCAAAGAGGATCTGGCAGCAGAAGGGATCAGGATGGCTGCGGAGAGGGTGGCTCTCGACGCCCAAACTCAGTTGATTCAGGCGTAGTCCTTCCGGCTCACGATGGATCAGAACGCGTCCAATGAGGTCATGAGAAGGAGGAATCAAAAAGCCCAATCTCGACTCCCTCCGGTTTACGATCCTCGAAACCTCTTCAACACGCCAGGTGCAGGGTCTAGTAACCCGCCAGGGATCATAGTGCCCGGGTCTGGGGCCCCTGTTCAGCCACAAGTGATGGGGCCTCCCCGGGTGAACCCTGCCCCGCCTCAGTATGTGCCAATACCGCCGGGTCATTATGCTAACCCGCTAGAGAACATGGTCGCCGCAGCGGCACGGCTAGCGGCCCTCCCAATCGACGGCGACTCTCCGACGGCTATTGAAACCTGCCGGGTCAGGGAACTCCTTCAGACAGCGCTGGCACAGCAAGAGGCGTACTCTTACAGCCGGGACAGGATCCACTCGACCCCTCGTCCAGGCCGGAGCCCGAGTTACAGCAGACACATGGTCTCAGCGACCGGCTCAAGTAATGTCCGACGCCATGACCCGCCCCCTGGCCATGGCCCGGCTCATAACGGAGCCTTTCACGTAGCAGACCAAGACAGAGCGCGACAAGAGGCGGAGCAGGTGCCTCAGTTGACGGCTTACCAGACCCCCCCGGCTTGTCCGACGACTTCCGTCGACGTGGGTATCCCTACGAGGACTGGAGGTGTCCCTTGTTTAGTGCCGGCTCTCCGCAATGAACGCCTACCCAAGGACTTCAAGGGGCCTAGGAAGGTGCCTAATTACACGGCTGATTTACAACCCGGAGCTTGGATCGAGAGTTACGAGATGGCCATGGAATTGCTGGAGGTCAGCGAAGCGGCAATGGCCAAGTACTTCACCATGATGTTAGATGGGACTGCCCGCACTTGGTTGAAAGGGCTACCACCGAATTCCATCGGGTCTTGGGCTGAGCTAAAAACCCGGTTCATCCAAAATTTCAAGGATACCTGTAGGCAGTCTATGTCAATTGTGGATTTGACTAACTGTAAGCAGCAGGAGGGTGAGTCTACGACACATTGGGTTCGCCGAGTTAAGGAGATAATACATTCATCTGATAAGATGGACGCCGGCTCTGCAGTTTTAATGTTGGAACAGAATTGTCGCTTCCTGCCCTGAAGATGAAACTCGGGCGGCTCAAGCGTGATTGTAATGATATGGGTACGCTGATGGCGGCTCTCGTCAAGTATGCCGACTCTGATAGTACCAAGGACCCCACGTCAGATGATGAAAGGACAGGGAAGGGAAAGAAGAACGGCAATGGCAAGGGTCCTCAGCACAACCCGGGGAGCCAGGGAGGCAGCAAGCGCAAGGCCGACGGCAGCCTGGAGTTCGTGGCCAACGCCAGCTCACAGGGTAATAACCAGCGACGCAAGGGGAGGCCACCCCCCGAGCCGGTGGGTCAGGCCCGACGCTGGAGCAGCTATTGAATGAACCTTGTCCAAGGCACGGCTCTAGGGAGAAGCCAGCTACTCATTTATGGAAGGATTGCACGATCATGAAAGCCTTTAAGAATTCCAACACCTTTGATGGCAACAATGGCCCGGGCGGCGGCTCAGGCGCTGGCGGTTTTCATGGCCCGGGCGGCGGCTCAAATTCTAATCCTCAGAACGGTCAAGGGGGCTTTAATCAGCAGTCTGGCCAGGGTCATCAACAACAGCAGGGAGGTTATCGGACCAATCCAAAGCAGCTTAGTGGTGGACAGTATCATGTATTTACCACCAGTCTGTGTAAGCGAGATCAGAAGCTTCATAAGAGGGCTGTGAATGCTGTTGAACCGGCGGTTCCACGCTATTTACGATGGTCTGAGCAGCCTATAGTGTGGAGTAGGGAGGATCACCCTCCCCGAGTGGATAATCCGGGTCACTTGGCCTTGGTGGTGGCTCCTCAGGTGGGAGGATATAAGTTCACTAAGGTGCTCATGGATGGAGGCAGCAGCATCAACATCCTCTATTATGAGACTTTCCGTCGTATGGGGTTGGTTGATAAGAACCTCAGCCAGTCAAACACTATTTTCCATGGTGTGGTACCTGGTAAGTCGGCTTATCCAGTCGGCAAGATCGAGTTGGAAGTGGCCTTTGGAGACAAGCACAATTACAGGGTGGAAAAATTGACCTTTGAGGTGGTCAAGATAAGAAGTCCGTATCATGCCATATTTGGGCGTCCGGCTTACGCCAAGTTCATGGCACGGTCGTGTTACGTGTATTTACAGCTCAAGATGCCGGGTCACAATGGGACCATTACGGTCCACGGCAGCCGGAAGGTGGCCTTGGAGTGTGAGGAAGGTGATGCAGCCTATGCAGAATCTGTTTGCGCAACAGAGGAGTTGAAATTTTACAAGGACAATGTCGACCCAACAGATATGACCTCTCTGAAAAAGCCAACCATGGAGCATGAGCCGGCAATGAAATTTAAGTCGGCTGATGAGACTAAACTTGTTGATTTCGTTCCAGGTGATTCATCTCAGCAGTTTAGCATCAGTGCCAATTTGGATCCAAAATAGGAAAGCGCGCTCATCGAGTTCATCCGTGAGAATAGGGACATTTTTGCATGGAAACCTTCTGACATGCCAGGTGTACCTAGAGAACTCGCTGAGCACACTCTCAATGTTGATCCGAAATTTAAGCCGATCAGGCAATTCCTTCGGCGGTTTAATGAAGAGAGGCAGAAAGCCATTGGTGAAGAGGTGGCCCGGCTCTTGGCGGCCGGGTTTATTGTGGAAGTCTTTCACCCAGAGTGGTTAGCTAACACGGTGCTCGTGCTCAAGAAGAATGGCACCTGGCGGATGTGTGTGGACTACACGGACTTAAATAAAGCATGTCCGGCTGATCCTTTTGCTCTTCCCCATATTGATCAAATCATTGATGCTACGGCGGGTTGCAAGCGCTTAAGTTTCTTGGATGCTTATTCTGGATACCATCAGATTAAAATGGCAGTTAAGGACCAGGAGAAGACGACGTTCATCACTCCCTTTGGAGCCTTCTGCTATGTGTCTATGCCTTTTGGGCTCAAGAGTGCACAGGCGACTTATCAGCGTTGCGTGCAGAACTGTCTTCATAACCAGATTGGGCGCAATGTTCATGCTTATGTGGATGATATTGTGGTTAAGTCCAGGGAAGAGAAAACCTTGATAGACGATCTGAGGGAGACCTTTGATAACCTCCGGGTTTACAAGATGATGCTTAACCCGGCCAAGTGTGTTTTTGGTGTTCCTGCAGGCAAGCTCTTGGGTTTCTTGGTTTCTAACAGAGGTATTGAAGCTAACCCGGAGAAGATCAAGGCAATCACCTCTCTGGCTAAACCGGCATGTATAAACGACGTCCAGCGCCTGGCGGGTCGTATCGCTGCTTTAAGCCGGTTTATAAGCCGCTTGGGTGAGAAGGCTATGCCATTGTACCAGTTGATGAAGAAAACTGATAACTTTGTCTGGAATGATGCTGCTAATACTGCTTTTGAGGATTTGAAGAGACATCTGGCTGAGCCCCCGGTCCTTGCTGCTCCGGTTGACAAGGAGCCTTTATTGCTGTATGTAGCCGCTAACACACGGGCCGTCAGTGTGGCTGTGGTGGTGGAATGCAAGGAGGAGGGCAAGGAGCATCCGGTTCAGCGGCCGGTTTATTACATCAGTGAAGTGCTCATCGAGTCCAAACAGCGGTATCCCCATTGGCAGAAGCTTGTTTATGGTGTGTTCATGGCAAGCCGGAAGCTTAAGCATTACTTCCAGGGTCATCCTATCACTGTGGTTAGTTCTGCTCCCTTTGGAGATATCATCCAAAACAGAGAAGCTACAGGAAGAGTGGCTAAGTGGGCTATAGAGCTCGGGCCTCATGGTCTGAAGTATGTACCACGCACTGCTGTTAAATCTCAAGCCTTGGTGGATTTCATCAACGATTGGACAGAGTTACAAGTGCCCGAAGAAAATCCGGATAACACATATTGGATGATTCACTTCGATGGGTCCAGGCAATTGGAGGGCTCGGGGGCTGGAGTTGTATTGGCTTCCCCTAAAGGTGACAAATTCCATTACGTGCTACGGTTGATGTTTCCTTGCACTAACAATGCGGCTGAGTACGAGGCCTTGCTCCATGGTCTTCGGATGGCTAAGGAGATGAGCTTGAGCCGGGTAAGATGCTTCGGCGACTCGGAGTTAGTGGCTCAACAAGTATCGGGCAAGTGGGATTCCAAGGACCCTCTTATGGCGGCTTACCGCCGTGAAGTTGATGCCATTGCTGGACACTTTCAGGGTTACCAAGTAGAGCACATCGATCGCAGGAAGAACGAGGCGACTGATGCTTTAAGCTGGCTGGGCTCTCAGCGAAAACCGGTGCCGCCTAATACTTTCCTGGATGTCTTGCATAACCCTTCTGTTAAGTTGCCTACAGAGGAAGACTTGGCTGTCCCTGACCCGGAGGCACAATTGGTGGCGGCTCGCCACATCATCCCGGACTGGACAGTGCCCTATCTGGCTTACATGACCCGAGGAGATTTGCCTAAGGATGAAACTTTGGCCAGACAAATAACCCGGCGGTCTAAGTGAATGATTGTTATCAATGGTGAGTTGCATCGCCGTAGTGTTACGGGAGCGTTCCAGCGTTGTGTCTCCCCTGAGGAAGGTCAAGAGATCTTGCGTGAGATTCATGAAGGGGATTGTGGCCATCACGCCGCTCAAAGTCTCTTGTGGCCAAGGCTTTTCGTCATGGTTTTTATTGGCTGACGGCTCATGCTGATGCGGAGGACTTGGTCAGTAAATGTGATGGTTGCCAAAGGTTCTCGCGACGAGCTCATGTGCCGGCTCAGGAGCTGAGGATGATCCCAATTACTTGGCCCTTTGCGGTCTGGGGGCTTGATATGGTTGGGCCTTTTAAAAGGTCCAAGGATAAGAAGACCCACCTCTTGGTGGCAGTTGACAAATTTACCAAGTGGGTTGAAGCGGAGCCGGTTAGCAAGTGTGATGTAGCCACGGCAGTTCAGTTTATGAAAAAGGTGATCTTTCGTTTTGGCTTTCCACACAGCATTATAACTGACAATGGTACCAATCTATCCAAAGGCGCCATGGAGGAGTTTTGTCAATGAGAGCATATTCGACTTGATGTTTCATCAGTGGCTCATCCTCAATCCAATGGTCAAGCTGAGAGAGCTAATCAGGAGATCTTGAAGGGCATTAAGCCCCGGCTTTTGGTCCCTTTGCAACGGACGCCGGGTTGTTGGGTGGAGGAGCTACCCTCCGTGTTGTGGAGCATCAACACTACTCCTAACAGGTCTACAGGTTTCACGCCTTTCTTCATGGTTTATGGAGCGGAAGCAGTTCTCCCTAGTGACATCCGTCATGACTCGCCTCGAGTGGCGGCTTATGTTGAGGTGGATAATGAACAGGCGCGCCAAGATGCTCTTGACTTGTTGGACGGACAGCGTGATGTAGCGGCAGCTCGCTCAGCGATTTACCAACAAGATCTGCGCCGTTATCATAGTCGCCGGGTTAAATCCCGGGTCTTCCAGGAAGGCGATCTGGTGCTCCGGCTCATCCAAGATCAAACAGATGCGCACAAGCTATCCCCGCCTTGGGAAGGGCCCTTTGTGGTTAGCAAGAATTTGCACAACGGGTCATATTACCTCATTGACATTCGGGAGCACAAAGATTCACGTAAGTCGGAGGAAGAGACCTGTCGGCCGTGGAACATAGCTCAGCTTTGGCCTTATTACACTTGAGCCACCGGCTCTCGTAATGTACATATTTCTATAAGCCATGTATATATTATGATAAGCAATAAAGCAGGACCTCTGTCCTTTTTCTCCTCCAAAGGTAAATGTGTTGTTTCCGTTACAAGATCACATAGTAACTTGGAGGTGGATCCGGCTTATGATCGTATTCGAATCTAGCCGTACGCAATAAAGTCACTTGGGGGCTTCCTGTTCAAACATAGGCCGTATTCGAACCAAAGAGAACATAGCTGTCGATACCCATTTGATTGGCAAAGTGCCGAGCTCATTGGGGAGTTTTCTTTGATCATATTTGAATCATGGCTCAACCCCCTTTGGGAACCGACGTGGATCGTATTCGAATCAGCGTCGTTAAACATCTCTTAAGGTCATTTGGGGGCTTCTTGTTCAAACATGGGTCGTATTCGAACCAAAGAGAACATAGCTGTCGATACCCTCTTGATCGGCATCGCCAAACCCACTAGGGGCTATGTGATCGCATTCGAATCTTGGCTTAACCCCTTTGGGATGGGTCTCTGGTCGTATTCGAACCGGAAACCCCTAAGTTTGATTTTCTGGCTTACAACAAGTTCTTCTGGTTGTATCAACAGTGTACACGGCGGTTCTTATTCCGCCGGCTTAACTTTGATTCACAGTATTAGTCGAACACAATCGGCGTTATTAAGACTGGTAAACCGGAATTGAGGTACCAACCTTATTATCCGGGTTATATAAACCGGAAGTGTGCTTGAAGGCCGGTAAGTGTGTTATTACGGTTATGTCAAGGACATAATTGAGGACCAGTCTTTTGTGATTCATATTCCGGGTTATATGTATAAGGCTATGATTCTCAGTGCGGTAAGCCGCCTAGAGACTTGTGATTTATTTTTCTATGCAGGATAGTTAAAGACAACTATTTATGACTCGGAGGAATATAAGGAAACCACTTCAATGGAATTAAGCATTCAGCACGTACACGATGGCACGACAAAGTTAAAATGGTCCTATTCTATTACAAGACTCATCGAGTCCAAAAGGGTGAAGCATTGTTTGAATAAGCCGCCTACAGAGTTAAGATGCTTGCTGGGTTGAAGCTTCCGACTCATCCCTCTCCGCTCCTCCGGCTGTTCCCAAGACCTGGAAAGTTGACGATTTCCAGTCAATGCCGCTCAGAGCCTCAAATTGAGCTTCCTCGTCAATTAACCCGGCTGGGTTAATTTCCGGGGCAAAGGTGTGCTTACGAGTCGGCGGGACTAAGCTGATAGCCTCATAGCGCGGAGTGGGGATCCTCTGATTCTCTGCATCGTAACCCGGCTGGTACTTGTTCAGATCCGTGTCATTTCCAATCAGAGTGGCCACTGGGCGTACGATCTTCACGCAGGCTGCAAAGTCCCTTTGGTCAAAGGGGGTGCCATCTTCCTTTAAGCTGGGGTAGCCAAGGGCAATGTCCGCCGGGTCTAGTTCTGGAAGGAACGCCTTGGCCCGGCTCAGAGCAGCTATGGCTCCGGCTCTTGCAGAGGCCCGTCGCAGCTCTTGGACACGCTAAGGAAGAACAGCAAGCCGGCGAAGAACTTCCGCCAGGTGAGTCGGCACCTCATTGGATAGGGCCACCAGAGCCAAGGCGCGCTGTGACCCGGTGTAGAGTTGCTCCACCAGAGTGTACACGGCCTTCAAATTGGTCAGCACACTTTGGTTGAGGTTGGCGCTTCTTGGACCTGTTTAACAAAGTAAGATAAGCCGCTGGCAATGATGGGAGTTACGAGACATAAAGATTATAAACTTGATGAAAGCCGGTGGAATAACTTACCGAAGATGGCAGCGACCATCTGTGACACGTGGCGCTTTAAGCCGGAGAGTTCGGCGGTTCTCTCTGTCAGAGCCTTCTCCGCCTGTTCGGCCCGGCTCACCAGAGTAGCCTTTTCTTCGGCCCAAGCTTTCCGTTCAGTTTCAAAGTCTTTCTTCAGCTTTTCTTGAGCAGCAATACTGGACACAAATTTGGCGTTGGCCTTCCGGGTTTCAGTTTCCTGCGTCCTCAGGCGGGTCTTCAGGTCAGAGATGTCAGCCTCAAGCTTCTTGCAAGCAGCCTGCACAATTTCTGGGTTATAATATGAACAGTTACTATGCAAATTTAAAAGTCCCAAGCGTTTTCCAAGCAAAGACACTTGGCACTTGGGGGCTAATGCATGTCGAACGTTTCTATCTACAAATTACCAGTTCATGGAAATAAGCCGGAATTTAAGTCTACAACCTATTCAACCATAAGTCGTCGACTTGGGGGCTAGTATGGTAAAGATAACTATGTAGTAAGTAAGAAGAGTGGTACCTCAGACTTCTGCTGAATCTGATTCACCATGCCGATCTCTAAATCCCGGCTCTTGTGCACCTGACTGACATAGCCGGAGACGATCTCTCCGATGCTCAGATTGGCATAGTCGGTGAGATCCAGATTGGCCCGGTGGCGCTCTAGCAACTCTTCTTTGGCGGAGCACTTGGCCAACGCAGTGGGTCTCCCCGGCTCAACAAACTCCGTCTGGGTGATTACCACGTCCGGGTCGTCGGCCGGCTGAGCCAGGCTGGAGGTCTCCGGGTTAGCAGAAGTGGCCAGGCTGGAGGTCTCCGGGTTAGCAGAAGTTTCTGCGATTGGCCTGTCGGATGGAGCAGCGGCTGCAGGGGCAGAGGCAACTGGCGGCTCTTGAGCTGCAACCTCCGGTTCAGGCAAGTCCGGCTCTTCGACCGGCTTGTTCTTTTTCGCCCTCTTACTGAGCTTTGCCTGGGCACTGAAAGGACAAAAAGGTTAGCACCAAAGTATGAGTAAAGATAAGCACAATAAGAGATGATCATTATTACCCGGGTACGGTCTTGAAGGCCGGCAGGTTTGATTGCATTGAGTCACCAGAGGAGGGTGAGGTTTCCTGATAATTTGAATCAGAAGAATTGAGCGGTTGACGTATAACACCCGCCAAAGGATGAAAAGGGTACAAGTGGGAGATAACCTCGGTCCGGCGTTTTCTCGACGCGTCGGGTAAGCCGGAGGAGAGGTCAGCGTCCTTGTTGGTCCGGGTGTGCCGCCGGCTCTCATGAATCTGTCGCTTCAAAAGAAATTGAGGATCTTGATAAGCTAAAGGATGTGAAAATCTTACTTTCCGGGTTACCCTTCGGATTTTCAGCCTTGGCAAGGGCTCCGAGTCAGAGGAAAGTGTCATTACCTCTTCAACCACCGGGTTACTTGCTCCGGTGTCATCTTGTTGATGAACAAGTATTGGTAAGGTGGACAGAAATAAACAAATACAACAAGGGCTTATAGGCTCAGGGGTTACCTCTGACTCGGAGCTGTCGCTTAGTTGCAGCAGCTCTGAAGAAGTAGGCCTAGTTCCCTTCTTGCGGGGGGCGGCTCTCTTGGCGGCTTTCTTAGCCTTCCTGGCCTTCTTGGCCGCCTCATGGTCATATTTGACCATCCAGAATTTGTCATCAACCTGAAAAATACAATGACGATTTCTTAAGGTTCAGATGAAAGCTATCTACAGAAGAAAATAAGATGTTCAGATCAGCGGCTTACCGCTGGGGCCGGGTTGGTCTTGCAGAAGGGGCTTAAGCCGGTCCTCCCGCAGTCTGCCAAGCTCTCGTTCAAAAGAGCCTTGGTCATTTCTTCAGCAACGTCTTCAGGAAGATCGTTGCGGCTGTGTCGCAGGGGGTCATCCTTCCGGCCCGTGTAATCACACATTAAGCCGGGGCGGCGACTCAAAGGGATCACCCTCCAGGAGATCCAAACCCGGACCAGATCGATGCCGTTGAGGCCATTGCCCAGGAGAGCCTTGATCTTATTGATGGTAGGGATCAGGGGTTGGCGCTCCGCCTGAGATAACTTGTCGGACAGAGGGTGAGTTGGTTCCAGACGCGAAGGACGAAATCCGGGCAGCGGGCTCTCGTCAGCCGGCGACGTGTCTTGGCAATAGAACCACGTCTGGTTCCAGTCCTTTGGGTGGCTTGGCGGCTCGGCGTAAGGAAAAAGGCAGTCTCTCCGTCGCTGAATGGAGATTCCACCAAGTTCTAAGCTCGGCCCGTTGGCGCACTCGTTCTGGCGGTTCAAATAGAACAGCTCTCTAAAGAGCAGAAGGCTGGGCTCCTCTCCAAGGTAGACCTCGCAGAACACTTGGAAGTTGCATATGTTTGACACCGAATTGGGTCCTATATCTTGTGGCCGCAGGTCAAAGAAATTCAGTACATCTCTGAAGAACTTTGAGCCGGGCGGTGCGAAGCCCCGGCTCATGTGATCCGCAAATATTACCACCTCCCCGTCCTTTGGCTGTGGTCTCTCCTCTGACGGGTCAGGGGCGCGGTAAGACATGACGTCCTTCTTGGGCAGGTAACCCGTCTTCACAAAGTCTGCTAAGGTTTCGTCGGTGACGTTGGACCTCATCCATTTGCAAGTGATGGGTGCTTTGGGAGCTTTGGGAGGCATGGTGCAAGTCGGAAGCCTATGATAAAAGGAAATGTCCGGTTTAATTATAAGCCGGAGGGAATTTATAGTTCAAGGTTTAAAGTGGCGGCTTATGAAGGGGCCTAATGACATATGGCTAAATGCATCGGGTTATCTAAGTCGCTGAAGGAAGCGAGAGTAATTCAAATTGCCTACAACGTTATTATAAATGAGCCGGCAAAATTTCACGGCGCGTGGCTTCTTTGAGCCGGAAATGTAAGCCGCCATAGCTCGGCAGATGCAGTTTTTTACTAAGTGTGGTGAAAACAAGTTTCACAGATCGTGGTGAAAATTTTGGATCAAAATGGTTGAATAAAAGGAAAGATTTCTAGACCTAAAACAGACGCCGAGGAAGTTCATAAGCCTGAACAGAGTCTGTACGCAGTAAGAAGGGATCTATGAACATTGGAATGGGCGTAAAACAACTACCGCAGCAGTCCTATGCAGTTGGAGATCAAGAAAGGCGGTAAAAATAAAAACTACTGGGACTTGCGAGGAACAGCGAAGAACACGGGAAGAACTGCGGAAGCCTAATGTGGATCTACTATACGGAGTGGCGAAGACTTACAGGTGCTGGTGAGTCGCGGGGATCGCCGCCGTTCTCTCTGGACGCAACAGGTCGATGCAGCGGCCGGAGTCGGTGAGGACGAGAAGACCCGCGATGGTGACGGCGACGGAGCTCGAGCGGAGGAACAGTGGCGCGAGGAGGAAGACGGGCTGCTGGAGGCTCATCGGGCCGGACTACTTATAAGGGCAAGCTCATAAGTGAGCGCGAGAAACGAGGAGGCCACGGCGCGGTTATCTCACCATAAAAACGCCTCGATTTTCGGGATGGCAGTAAAGATAAGATCCGTTGCAGATATGGTGGAGTAAAAAATGGACTTAATGGAAGATGACGTCACGGCGGATTACCCGGAATCCAGAGGATGACGTCACGCCGGGTTATGGCCTTCACACGATTGTAAGCCGGAGCTTTTCTGTCGAAAGAGTTGAAGATTGACATGAGCCGGCTCAAATCAATCTGGGGCCTAATGTTGAGGATATAACCCTTAGAGTCACCCGCCCGGCGGGGCCGGGTTACACATAAGGATCATCACCTAAAGCCCGGCGCCAAGCTTGATGACGGTGGGCCAAAGATGGGCCTGAGACCCGGAGATGGCTTAAGGCCCGTAGTTGCAACCGTTATTATGGTAGAACTTGTAGTATAAGGCAAGAATAGTTGAGAGTCCGAGCCAGACACTCTTATGAGCCGGCCGGGACTCTCAGAAGCGGCTGGGCGTCAACCTCTCTATATAAAGGGACGACCCAGCAGCGGTTTAGGGAGAAGAAAAGATCTGATCGAGAGCCAGGCATAGCAGTTAAGCTCCCTGGTCATCGAAACCCTAATCAATACCACCTCAACTGGACGTAGGCTTTTACCTTCACCGTAAGGGGCCAAACCAGTATAAATCCTCGTGTTCCTTGTCCCGTTTAACCCCTTCAAGCTTCCTAGCGGCGATGGCTCCACGACTAAGTCCTAGCTTGAGGACATCTGCCGTGACAATTCCACGACAACCACTCTACTCGTTCGCAAGCGTGTAACCTTCACGATCCGGCAGCGCTTCGCCGTCCAGAGCTAATCTTCATCGGAGAATTAGAGGTGGGATATTGGAACCACACTAGGCTTCTAATAATTAGAATTAGTCTAGCTCTAATTAGATCAACAAGATCAACTATAACTAGATGGACTAGAGGAGGCTCCAAACTTGTGTGTCTCAATAGAGCAAAAAACCCTACTATATAGGTTAGAGGAGAGGGAGAGGGCATCCACCAAGGAGGGAAGGAGCCTCCTTGAGGCGCCGGCCAAGGGGGAGGAGTCCAACTCCTCCCCAAGTCTAATTCGGCCTCCCCCTTCCATAAGGGGGCGCCTTGATACATCTCCAATGTACCTGTATTTTTTTATTGTTTCATATTATTATATTATCAATCTTGAATGATTTATATGCATTTATATGTTATTTTCTATCCTTTTTTTGGGACTAACCTATTAGCCCAATGCCCAGTGCCAGTTCCTGTTTTTTTGCTTGTTTTTGGCTTTTTAGAGAATCAGTACCAAACGAAGTCCAAACATGATGAAACTTTACGGTGATTTTTTCTGGACCAGAAGGGACCCTAGAAGCTTCGGGAGGAGGCCAGAAGAGCTACGAGAGAGGCACAAGCTCATAGGGCTCGCCCCAGGGGGGTAGGCGCGCCCCCGAGCTCATGGGCCCCATGCAACTCCGTTTGACCTAATTCCAAGACTATAAATTCACAAATATTCCCAAACCAACAAAGAGCCACCCGAAACACTTTTTTCGCCACCGCAAACTTCTGTTCTTCCATGATCCCATCTGGAGGCCTTTTCGGGTACTCTGCCAGAGGGGGAATCGATCATGGAGGGCTTCTACATCATCCTTGTTGCCTTCCGATGATGCGTGAGTAGTTTACCACAGACATACGGGTCCATAGCTAGTAGCTAGATGGCTTCTTCTCTCGCTTTGATCTTCAATATCATGTTCTCCTCGATCTTCTTGGAGTTCTATCCGTGTAATCTTCTTTTGTAGTGTGTTTGTTGGGATCCGATGAATTGTGGGTTTATGATCAGATTATTCATTGAATGTAACTTAGTCTTTTCTGAACTTTATTACGTATGGTTGTTATAACTTTGTATTTCTCTCCGATCTATTCGTTTGGTTTCGCAAACTAGATTGATTTGTCTTCAATGGGAGAGGTGCTTTGTGATGGGTTCAATCTTGCGGTGTCCACACCTCGTGACAGAAGGGGTGGCGAGGCATGTATTGTATTGTTGCCATAAGGGTAAAACGATGGGGTTCATTCATATTGATTGGGTTTAGTTACTTTGTCTACATCATGTCATCTTGCTTAAAGCGTTACCCTGTTTGTTATGAACTTGATACCATAGATGCATGCTGGATAACAGTCGATTGGTGGAGTAATAGTAGTAGATGCAGGAAGGAGTCGGTCTAGTTGTCATGGACGTGATGCCTATACACATGATCATTGCCATGAATAACATCATAAGTATGCGCTTTTCTATCAATTTCCCAACAATAATTTGTTTACCCACCGCATGCTATGTGTTCAAGAGAGAAGCCTCTAGGGAAAACTATGCCCCCGGGTCTACCTTTATCATTTATTAGAACCAAAAATATTTTAATGCAATTTACTTATTTTTATTTTACTTTTCTTTTATCTATCTATCACTGTCAGAATTAATCCTTGCAAGTAACGAGTTCAAGGGGATTGACAACCCTTTTGCTCGCGTCGGGTGCAAGTATTTGCTTGTTGTGTGTGTAGGTGCTGAAGACGAGAGTTTGCTTGGTTCTCCTATTGGTTCGATAACCTTGGTTCTCACTAAGGGAAATACTCATCTCTACTATACTACATCTCCCCTCCTCTTTGGGGAAAATCCCAACGCAGTTTACCAGTAGCAGGAAGAATTTCTGGCGCCGTTGCCGGGGAGACATCATCAAATTCTTACCAGGTTCCTACATACAAACTATCATCTACTTTCTCTACTTTTTATTTGCCTCTCTTTTTCATCTCCCTCCACTTCTCATAAAAAACAAAAACACATTTTTTTACCCTTTTAGTTTGCTTGCTTGCTTGCTTTGCCACTATGGCTAGTTCTTCACTTGTTGCTTGTACCCCTGAGAATGAAGTGCTTAATTTAAAAAAAAGGGGAGGTGAATGTTTAAAGAATGCTTGGTATAGGATTTGCGGTGCTCAGAATAGATCAACTCGCAAGCACTGTACTACTGTTCATCTTCGTAATTTTTATGTGGGTGTTACTACTTGGTATAGATTTGTGCTTGACATTATTACCGGAGGGAATTTCTTGAGTAGTCACACTATTGATGCTTCTAATGCCATGGGAAATTTAGTAGGATCACCATCTATCACTATTAATGAAACGAGAGCGACATTAACTTTGGAACATGTTATGCAAAGGCTAGAAGCTATTGAAAATAAAATGCCTACTATTGAACATATTGGAAATCTAGACAAGAAGGTCCATAATCATGTGTTCTTATCTATGATTCATACTTTGCATTGTGAATAGATTATTACTTGAGCATAAGAAATCATATGACAATATCCATATATGTTGCTGTTATAAGATTAACCATGATGCCCTCATGTCCGTATTTTATTTTATCGACACCTCTACCTCTAAACATGTGGACATATTTATCGTTATCGGCTTTCGCTTGAGAACAAGCGAGGTCTAAGCTTGGGGGAGTTGATACGTCCATTTTGTATCATGCTTTTATATCGATATTTATTGCATTATGGGCTGTTATCACACATTATGTCACAATACTTATGCCTATTCTCTCTTATTTTACAAGGTTTACATAAGGAGGGAGAATGCCGGTAGCTAGAATTCTCGGCTGGAAAAGGAGAAAATATTAGAGACCTATTCTACACAACTCCAAAAGTCCTGAAACTCCACGAAAGTTGTTTTTGGAAATAATAAAAAATACTGAGCGGAAGAAATACCAGAGGGGGCCCACACCCTAGCCACGAGGGTGGGGGGCGGGCCCTACCCCCTGGGCGCGCCCCCTGCCTCATGGGCCCCCTGTTGGCCCTCCGGTGCCCATCTTATGCTATATGAAGTCTTTCGTCCGAAGAAAAATCAGAAGCAAGCTTTCAGGACGAAACTCCGCCGCCACGAGGCGGAACCTTGGTGGAATCAATCTAGGGTTCCGGCAGAGCTGTTCTGCCGGGGACACTTCCCTCCGGGAGGGGGAAATCATCGCCATCGTCATCACCAACGCTTCTCTCATCAGGAGAGGGCCAATCTCCATCGACATCTTCACCAACACCATCTCCTCTCAAACCCTAGTTCATCTCTTGTATCCAATTCTTGTCTCTAAGTCTGGGATTGGTACCTGTAGGTTGCTAGTAGTGTTGATTACTCCTTGTAGTTGATGCTAGTTGGTTTATTTGGTGGAAGATCATATGTTCAGATCCTTTATGCATATTAATACTCCTCTGATTATGAACATGAATATGCTTTGTGAGTAGTTACCTTTGTTCCTGAGGACATGGGAGAAGTCTTGCTATTAGTAGTCATGTGAATTTGGTATTCATTCGATATTTTGATGAGATGTATGTTGTCTCTCCTCTAGTGGTGTTATGTGAACGTCGACTACATGACACTTCACCATTATTTGGGCCTAGAGGAAGGCATTGGGAAGTAATAAGTAGATGATGGGTTGCTAGAGTGACAGAAGCTTAAACCCTAGTTTATGCGTTGCTTCGTAAGGGGTTGATTTGGATCCATATGTTTCATGCTGTGGTTAGGTTTACCTTAATACTTCTTTTGTAGTTGCGGATGCTTGCAATAGGAGTTAATCATAAGTGGGATGCTTGTCCAAGTGAGGACATCACCCAAGCACCGGTCCACCCACATATCAAATTATCAAAGTACCGAACGCGAATCATATGAACGTGATGAAAACTAGCTTGACGATAATTCCCATGTGTCCTCGGGAGCGCTTTTCTCTATATAAGAGTTTGTCCAGGCTTGTCCTTTGCTACAAAAAGGATTGGGCCACCTTGCTGCACTTTATTTACTTTTGTTACTTGTTGCTCGTTACAAATTATCTTATCACAAAACTATCTGTTACCCATAATTTCAGTGCTTGCAGAGAATACCTTGCTGAAAACCGCTTATCATTTCCTTCTGCTCCTCGTTGGGTTCGACACTCTTACTTATTGAAAGGACTACGATAGATCCCCTATACTTGTGGGTCATCAAGACTCTTTTCTGGCACCGTTGCCGGGGAGTGAAGCGCCTTTGGTAGGTGGAATTTGGTAAGGAAAAATTTATATAGTGTGCTGAAATTATTGTCACTTGTTACTATGGAAAGTAATCCTCTGAGGGGCTTGTTCGGGGTATCTTCACCCCGACTAGTAGAGCAAAGAGTTGCTCCTCAACCTACTGAACCTACTGAAAATGAAAATGTCTACTTTGAAATTCCTTCGGGTATGGTAGAAAAACTGTTAGCTAATCTTTTTGCAGGAGATGGAACATTACATCCTGATGAGCACCTAATATATGTGGATGAAGTTTGTGGATTATTTAAGCTTGCAGGTATGCCCGATGATGTTATCAAGAAGAAGGTCTTTCCTTTATCTTTGAAGGGAGATGCATTGACATGGTATAGGCTATGTGATGATATGGGGTCATGGAACTACAAACGATTGAAATTGGAATTTCATCAGAAGTTTTATCCTATGCATCTTGTTCATCGTGATCGCAATTATATATATAATTTTTGGCCTCGCGAAGGAGAAAGCATCGCTCATGCTTGGGGGAGGCTTAAATCAATGTTATATTCATGCCCCAATCATGAGCTCTCAAGAGAAATGATTATTCAAAAATTTTATGCTCGGCTTTCTGATAACAATCGCACCATGCTCGATACTTCTTGTGCTGGCTCTTTTATGATGAAGACTATTGAATTCAAATGGGATTTATTGGAAATAATTAAACGCAATTCTGAAGATTGGGATCTCGACGAAGGTAAGGAGTCAGGTATGACACCTAAGTTTGATTGTGTTAAATCTTTTATGGATACCGGTGTTTTCCGTAAATTTAGCACTAAATATGGACTTGACTCTGTGATAGTAGCTTCCTTTTGTGAATCTTTTGCTACTCATGTTGATCTACCTAAGGAGAAGTGGTTTAAATATCATCCTCCCATAGAAGTAAAAGTAGCTGCACCTATTAAAGTTGAAGAAAAGACTATCACTTATAATGATCCTATTGTTCCTACTGCTTATGTTGAGAAACCACCTTTTCCTGTTAGGATAAAAGATCATGCTAAAGCTTCAACTGTGGTTCGTAAAAGCAATATTAGAACTTATACACCTCCTGAGCAAGTTAAAGTTGAACCTAATATTGCTATGGTTAAAGATCTCTTGGCTGATAATATTGATGGGCATGTTATTTATTTCTGTAGTGAGACTGCTAGAATTGCCAAACCTTGTGCTAAAGATAAACATAGACCTGTGGTAGGCATGCCTGTATTTCTGTTAAAATAGGAGATTATTGTTATCATGGCTTATGTGATATGGGTGCTAGTGCTAGTGCAATACCTATTGACTTATACAAAGAAATTATGCTTGATATTGCACCCGCTGAGTTAGAAGATATTGATGTCACAATTAAACTTGCCAATAGAGATACTATTTCACCAATTGGGATTGTTAGAGATGTTGAAGTCTTGTGTGGGAAAACTAAATATCCTGCTGATTTTCTTGTTCTTGGTTCCCCACAAGATAGCTTTTGTCCCATTATATTTGGTAGACCCTTCTTAAACACTGTTAATACTAAGATAGACTGCGAAAAGGATGTTGTTACTATTGGTCTAGGTGATATGTCTCATGAGTTTAATTTCTCTAAATTTCGTAGACAACACCGTGAAGAGGAATTGCCTAGTAAAGATGAAATTATTGGTCTTGCTTCTATTGCCGTGCCTCCTAGTGATCCTTTAGAACAATATTTGCTAGACCATGAAAATGATATGTTTATGAATGAAAGAAGGGAAATAGATGAAGTGTTCTTTAAACAGGGACCTATTCTTAAACACAGCTTGCCTATTGAAATCCTAGGGGATCCTCCTCCACCCAAGGGTGATCCCGTGTTTGAGCTTAAACCATTGCCTTATACTCTTAAATATGCTTATCTTGATGAAAAGAAGATATATCCTGTTATTATTAGTGCTAACCTTTCAGAGAAGGAGGAAGAAAAATTATTGAAACCTCTGAAGAAGCACAGTGCTGCTATTGGATATACTCTTGATGATCTTAAGGGCATTAGTCCCACTCTATCTCAACATAAAATAATTTTGGAGAAAGATGCTAAACCAGTTATTGATCACCAACGACGGCTGAATCCTAAAATGAAAGAAGTGGTAAGAAAGGAAATACTAAAGCTCCTTGAGGCAGGTATAATCTATCCCGTTGCTGATAGTCAGTGGGTAAGTCCTGTCCATTGTGTCCCTAAGAAGGGAGGTATTACTGTTGTTCCTAATGATAAAGATGAATTGATTCCGCAAAGAATTATTACAGGTTATAGGATGGTAATTGATTTCCGCAAATTAAATAAAGCTACTAAAAAAGACCATTACCCCTTACCTTTTATTGATCAAATGCTAGAAAGATTATCCAAACATACACATTTTTGCTTTCTAGGTGGTTATTCTGGTTTCTCTCAAATACCCGTGTCAGCTGATGATCAAGCAAAGACCACATTTACTTGCCCTTTCAGTACTTTTGCTTATAGACGTATGCCTTTTGGTTTATGTAATGCACCTGCTACCTTTCAAAGATGCATGATGGCTATATTCTGTGACTTTTGTGAAAAGATTTGTGAGGTTTTCATGGACGATTTCTCCGTTTATGGATCCTCTTTTGATGATTGCTTGAGCAACCTTGATCGAGTTTTGCAGAGATGTGAAGAAACTAATCTTGTCTTGAATTGGGAGAAGTGCCACTTTATGGTTAATGAAGGCATTGTCTTGGGGCATAAAATTTCTGAAAGGGGCATTGAAGTTGATAAAGCTAAAGTTGATGCTATTGAAAAGATGCCATGTCCCAAGGACATCAAAGGTATAAGAAGTTTCCTTGGTCATGCCGGTTTATATAGGAGGTTCATTAAGGACTTCTCAAAAATTTCTCGGCCTCTGACTAATCTATTACAAAAAGATATACCATTTTTCTTTGACGATGATTGTGTAGAAGCATTTGAAATACTTAAGAAAGCATTGATTTCTGCACCTATTGTTCAGCCACCTGATTGGAATTTACCCTTTGAAATCATGTGTGATGCTAGTGATTATGCTGTAGGTGCTGTTCTAGGGAAAAGAGTTGATAAGAAATTAAATGTTATTCAATATGCTAGTAAAACTCTAGACAATGCTCAGAGAAATTATGCTACTACTGAAAAAGAATTCTTAGCAGTTGTATTTGCTTGTCATAAGTTTAGACCTTATATTGTTCATTCTAAAGTAACTATTCACACGGATCATGCTGCTATTAAATATCTTATGGAAAAGAAAGATGCTAAACCTAGACTTATTAGATGGGTTCTCTTGCTACAAGAATTTGATTTGCATATTATTGATAGAAAGGGAGCTGAGAACCCCGTTGCAGATAACTTGTCTAGGTTAGAAAACGTGCTTGATGACCCACTACCTATTGATGATAGCTTTCCTGATGAACAATTAAATGTCATAAATGCTGCTCATACTGCTCCATGGTATGTTGATTATGCTAATTACATTGTTGCTAAATTTATACCACCTAGTTTCACATACCAGCAAAAGAAAAAGTTTTTCTATGATTTGAGACATTACTTTTGGGATGACCCAAATCTTTATAAAGAAGGAGTAGATGGTGTTATTAGACGTTGTGTACCTGAGCATGAACAGGAACAGATCCTACGCAAGTGTCACTCCGAGGCTTATGGAGGACACCACGCTGGAGATAGAACTGCACATAAGGTATTGCAATCCGGTTTTTATTGGCCTACTCTCTTCAAGGATGCCCGTAAGTTTGTCCTATCTTGTGATGAATGTCAAAGAATTGGTAATATTAGTAGACTTCAAGAAATGCCTATGAATTATTCACTTGTTATTGAACCATTTGATGTTTGGGGCTTTGATTATATGGGACCGTTTCCTGCCTCTAATGGATATAAACATATTTTAGTTGCTGTTGATTACGTTACTAAGTGGGTAGAAGCTATTCCAACTAGTAGTGCTGATCATAACACCTCTATTAAGATGCTTAAATAAGTTATTTTTCCAAGGTTTGGAGTCCCTAGATATTTAATGACTTATGGTGGTTCACATTTTATTCATGGTGCTTTCTGTAAAATGCTTGCTAAGTATGATGTTAATCATAGAATTGCATCTCCTTATCATCCACAGTCTAGTGGTCAAGTAGAATTGAGTAATAGAGAACTCAAATGAATTTTGCAAAAGACTGTTAATAGATCTAGAAAGAATTGGTCCAAGAAACTTGATGATGCATTATGGGCCTATAGAACTGCATATAAAAATCCTATGGGTATGTCTCCATATAAAATGGTTTATGGAAAAGCATGTCACTTACCTCTCGAACTAGAACATAAGGCATATTGGGCCATTAAAGAGCTCAACTATGATTTCAAACTTGCCGGTGAGAAGAGGTTATTTGACATTAGCTCACTTGATGAATGGAGAACCCAAGCCTATGGAAATGCCAAGTTGTTTAAAGAAAAAGTTAAAAGATGGCATGACAAAAGAATACAAAAGCGTGAGTTTAATGTAGGTGATTATGTATTGCTATACAACTCTCGTTTAAGATTTTTTGCAGGGAAACTTCTCTCTAAATGGGAAGGTCCCTACGTTATCGAGGAGGTCTATCGTTCCGGTGCCATAAAAATCAACAACTTCGAGGGCACAAATCTGAAGGTGGTGAACGGTCAAATAATCAAACACTCTATCTCAGGTAATCCTATAAATGTTGAAACTAATGTTATTGAAACCGTAACCCTGGAGGAATACATAAGGGACACTTTCCGGAACGGTTCAGACTCTGAAAAGGAATAGGTATGTGGTACGGTAAGTAAACCGACTCCAAAACACTTCTAATGGCAATTTTTCTCCGTTTTGGAATATTTAGAAAAACAGAAAAATAAGAAGCAGTCCGGGAAGGACACGAGGGCTCCACGAGGGTGGAGGGCGTGCCCTACCCCCTTGGGCGTGCCCCCCTGCCTCGTGGGCACCTTATGCGCTCTCCGGACTCCGTTTTCTTGCACGATACATATTTTGGTCGGTAAAAATTCATTATATAATCTCCCGAAGGTTTTGACTCCTTTATCACGCAATTGTCCTCTGTTCTTGTTTCGAGCTGTTTTCTGTCAGGGTTGTCAAGGCCAGGCATCATGTCGTCCCCCTCCTCCAACAATGGTGACAACGATGCTTGGCTAATGAAGATAGAGCTGAAGAGGGAAGAACCCATGGAGATCAACAAGGATGAAGGGATTAAGAAGGCCACGGAGGACCAAGTTCCGGCAACAGAAGACATCCTTCAACTTGATCACAATCTTCTTACCCCAACTGAGATCGAAGCTTTCAAGATGATTGAGTTAGCTCGTATTCAAAACAAGTATCTCACATGTGAAAATATTTTGTTGAAGGAGCATATCGTTGCACTCAAGGGCATTATCCGCAAGTTGGAGGATCTCTTACACTCGATGTGCGACTACCCATCATCACCACCATCTTCTTCACCAGCAAAAGAGATATAACCACATGGGTATGTGCACTCCCCTTGGCAACTGCCAAGCTTGGGGGAGGTGCCCCGGTATCGTATCACCATCACACTCCTATCTTTACCATTTTTCTTATTTCGATCCTTTTAGCAGTATCTTGATCTAGTAGAATAAAGTTTTTGGTATGATCTAGTTTTGAGTTTTGCTTTATGATCCCTCTATGTAATCGAGTCCGTGAGCTATATAATAAAGATTAGGGTTGAGTCAAGGGCTTGATTATCTTGCTATGATCTTGAGGGAATAAAAGAAAAGAGAAAAAGAATAAAAAGAAACAAAGAGATCATATTGATCTTATGGAGAGTAATGACTTCACATAGAAAGAGTATGATGATTAAATGTTGTTGAGAGTTGACAAACATAGTTTTGGTCATCGTTGCAATTAATAGGAAGTAATAAAGAAAGAGAGGTTTCATATATAAATATACTATCTTGGACATCTTTTATGATTGGGAGCACTCATTAAAATATGACATGCTAAAGAGTTGATGTTGGACAAGGAAGATAACGTAATGGGTTATGTTTTCTTATATCTGAGATAAAGTATATTGTCATGGATCATCCAACATGTTGAGCTTGCCTTTCCCCCTCATGCTAGCCAAATTCTTTGCACCAAGTAGAGATACTACTTGTGCTTCCAAATACCCTTAAACCAGTTTTGCCATGAGAGTCCACCATATCTACCTATGGATTGAGTAAGATCCTTCAAGTAAGTTGTCATCGGTGCAAGCAATAAAAATTGCTCTCTCTGCTTCCAACCCTAAAAGCACATGGCAGCCTCTGCTTCCCTCTGCGAAGGGCCTATCTTTTATTATTATCTTCTACCTTATGCAAGAGTCATGGTGATCTCCACCTTTCCTTTTTACATTTTATCCTTTGACAAGCACAGGATGTTGGAAAGATCCTGATATATATATATATATAATTGGATGTAGGTTAGCATGAACTATTAGTGTTGACATTACCCTTGAGGTAAGAGGTTGGGAGGCGAAACTATAAGCCCCTATCTTTCTCTGTGTCTGATTAAAACTCCGTAACCACAAGTATTGCGTGAGTGTTAGCAATTGTGAAAGAGTAAATGATAGTTGAGTATGTGGACTTGCTAAAAAGCTCTGACATACTCTTTCTGATGTTATGATAAATTGCAATTGCTTCAATGACTGAGATTATAGTTTGTTAGTTCCCAATAAAGTTTCTGATTCATACTTTGCATTGTGAATAGATTATTACTTGAGCATAAGAAATCATATGACAATATCCATATATGTTGCTGTTATAAGATTAACCATGATGCCCTCATGTCCGTATTTTATTTAATCGACACCTCTACCTCTAAACATGTGGATATATTTATCGTTATCGGCTTCCGCTTGAGGAAAGCGAGGTCTAAGCTTGGGGGAGTTGATACGTCCATTTTGCATCATGCTTTTATATCGATATTTATTGCATTATAGGCTGTTATCACACATTATGTCACAATACTTATGCCTATTCTCTCTTATTTTACAAGGTTTACATAAGGAGGGAGAATGCCGGCAGCTGGAATTCTGGGCTGGAAAAGGAGCAAATATTAGAGACCTATTCTACACAACTCCAAAAGTCCTGAAACTCCACGAAAGTTGTTTTTGGAAATAAAGCGGAAGAAATACCAGAGGGGCCCACACCCTGGCCACGAAGGTGGGGGCGCGCCCTACCCCCTGGGCGCGCCTTCCTGCCTCGTGGGCCCCCTGTTGGCCCTCCGATGCCCATCTTCTGCTATATGAAGTCTTTCGTCCGAAGAAAAATGAGAAGCAAGCTTTCAGGACAAAACTCCGTCGCCACGAGGCGGAACCTTGGCGGAACCAATCTAGGGTTCCGGCAAAGCTGTTCTGCCGGGGACACTTCCCTCCGGGAGGGGGAAATCATCGCCATCGTCATCACCAACGCTCCTCTCATCGGGAGAGGGCCAATCTCCATCAACATCTTCACCAGCACCATCTGCTCTCAAACCCTAGTTCATCTCTTGTATCCAATTCTTGTCTCTAAGTCTGGGATTGGTACCTGTAGGTTGCTAGTAGTGTTGATTACTCCTTGTAGTTGATGCTAGTTGGTTTATTTGGTGGAAGATCATATGTTCAGATCCTTTATGCATATTAATACTCCTCTGATTATGAACATGAATATGCTTTGTGAGTAGTTACCTTTGTTCCTGAGGACATGGGAGAAGTCTTGCTATTAGTAGTCATGTGAATTTGGTATTCGTTCGATATTTTGATGAGATGTATGTTGTCTCTCCTCTAGTGGTGTTATGTGAACGTCAACTACATGACACTTCACCATTATTTGGGCCTAGAGGAAGGCATTGGGAAGTAATTAGTAGATGATGGGTTGCTAGAGTGACAGAAGGTTAAACCCTAGTTATGCGTTGCTTCATAAGGGGTTGATTTGGATCCATATGTTTCATGCTATGGTTGGGTTTACCTTAATACTTCTTTTGTAGTTGCGGATGCTTGCAATAGGAGTTAATCATAAGTGGGATGCTTGTCCAAGTAAGGACAGCACCCAAGCACCGGTCCACCCACATATCAAACTATCAAAGTACCGAACGCGAATCATATGAACATGATGAAAACTAGCTTGACGATAATTCCCATGTGTCCTCGGGAGCGCTTTCCTCTATATAAGAGTTTGTCTAGGCTTGTCCTTTGCTACAAAAAGTATTGGGCCACCTTGCTGCACTTTATTTACTTTTGTTACTTGTTGCTCGTTACAAATTATCTTATCACAAAACTATCTGTTACCTATAATTTTAGTGCTTGCAGAGAATACCTTGCTGAAAACCGCTTATCATTTCCTTCTGCTCCTCATTGGGTTCGACACTCTTACTTATCGAAAGGACTATGACAGATCCCCTATACTTGTGGGTCATCCTCTCATGCTTCACTTAAATATTTTTGAGAGTCTATGAATATGAAGTGGTAATTTGCACGTGTTATGAGACTACTCCGAGAAGGATAGGTATTCAAGGGGGTATAATAAAAACTTTCATGTATATCACTAATATGAAATGTATGGTTTTATGATATTGATATCGTAATACAAAAGGATATAGGTTCATGATCATTGGTTACTAGAAATATTGGTATTATAGCCTGTTATTAACTTGTTATCTAAGTGTTGGTCATGGCATGGTGGGGAGATTTGAGCATTTTTATGTCTGAAATGAAATCCTTGAATGTTGTTATAATCAGATGCGTGCGATGGTTAACTCCTGCCAACCAATTCCCTAGGGGAAAGCGAGTAGTACTTTGCTTCGAGGGCTAATAGGCTTTCACAATAAGTATGTGAGTTCTTTATGACTAATGTGAGTCCATGGATTATACACACTCACTAGTACTCCTTGGTGCTATACAAACGGTTTTAACCCCTTTCCGCGACGGCATTTGAAACCGTCGCCAAGTGAGTGTGGGCGATAGGGGGATCCTTCCCACACGACCCAGAAATCGTCGGGTATAGGCCCTCCTGGGACACAGGCTGGGGCCGTGTGCGATCAGGCGAGGCATCAACACCCAATCATTTCCGTAGATATGTACATCCCACACGATGAATCCCAGAAAAACATTTCCGTAGGTATGTGCATCCCACACGGTGAATCCCAGAAAAACTTTTCCTTCGTATGTATATCACACACAGTCAATCCAAGGAATACGTTTCCGTTCTTATGTACATCCCACACAGTCAATCCAGGGAAAACATTTCCGTTCGTATGTACATCCCACATAGTTTTATGTATACGCTCGTGTGTGGAAGGTGTAACTATCACACACGCTCTGCCTTGGTTAACTGTTTGCTTTCATGAACTACATCACACACGATTTGATGTAGAAAACTGTGTGGCATTGGGCTATCCATCACAAGCGCTTTTACTGCCAGAACCATTTGCAAAGTTCTATGACCGTTTGTTCTCTTTTTATTTTTGCCTGTAATTTATTATTCGAATTGGAAATTTTGAAATATGAAACGTGCAATTCAATTTCTTAGCACAATGATTCAACAACAAATCCATAAATAAAATTGCCAGTACAATATGTTCAGTAATTACAGGATTAGGCAACAATTAACTATGATGAACCACAATATTTAAAGGCGGTAAAGGTGAAGAGACAAGTGTAAATCATTTTGACTGCCGACGGTGTTGAAGAAGCGGAATGCCCATAACGTGCCTTCCTGCATGCCATAGGCACGAACCACTTTTGTCCAACCCCTTGTGACGATCGCCCGCCCATCCTTCACTGCCTTCAGGAAGACTTCTAGAGCATTATCATGGTAGCATGAATTATATACTTTAACCTTAGTTGCCTCCACTTCGGTCATGTAGTTTGCAAGGTAATCATGAGTAAATAGCTTCGGAAACCATTCAAAAGAGGAAAATATCAGATACTGAGGTCTAATAGAGTAACTTGTTGTGGGCAGGGGGAAAAGGCAACACATTACTTCCCATCCTAAAGTTCACTGTTGTCTTTGACAAAGTGTAAATAAAGAGCTTAATTCCAATCACCCGTTTCTTTCGCCTAACAATCTTTCTTAGTTTCCTCACTTGACGCTTGTTCATGAATATCTCATTGCCCCATACGCAAAAGGGATCGAAGCGTGGATTAGTACCGCTCATATATGTACCTACAAGCAACCAGTAAATGTTAGAAGCTAAACTGAGATTGCACAAATGATGTAAAATACAACTACCTATGTTCCTAAGTACAAGTTCTTCAATATGAACTACATACAGATGTATATAGAATTATAGATATAGTTTAGATTAGAATCTAGATTCACTCATTTTGCTCCTTATGTAGTCTATATTGGAATCTCTAAAAATACTTATATTTAGGAATAGATGGTGTATAATACATGGGATGCAGCTAACCTCGACGGCAAACAATAGCATCGCCCATTGTAGCCTTGTGTAAGTACATGGAAAGCCAATGTTAACTACAACAGGGTTAACATCCACCAAAAATAGCAAATGGTAATAAAACGGCAACATCTGTAGTGATATCTTCATTGCGAAAGAGTAGCACGGTAGCAAAGGGACGGATTAAAAAATGGATACAAGTGCTAATTGCAACAGTCTTAAAAACATCCTAATTCATGTTTTATAAGTTTGTATCCATTGAAATACAACTCTTTAAAAATGGATACAACTGTTAATTGCAACAGGCTTAATGGCCATTGAAACCGGTAGTGATAAAAATGCAATTGGCAGAGTTAAACTTCACAGGGCAGGTGCTGCCAGAGCAGATAATGGCCCAGTTGTCTATAAAAAGGTAGGGAAAATAGCTAAAACGTGTTAGGCATGTTTACTACAACATGCTTAATACATCGACTGTATAAAACATAGCCATTAATTGCAACTGGTATTGGTAAGATTGAACTAGTGAGTACATACTTGGTAAGTCCTGAGAGGTAGTTGCTGGGGAACTTCATCTTGGTCAGAGCCCGCCCAAAGTCAGCGGCGGCGGAGGCGAGCTGTTCCTCCGGGTCGAAGCGTGGATCAGTGCCACTGACATGTGTACCTAAAGGCAACTAGTAAATGGTAGAAGTTAAACTGCAATTGCACGAATGATGTGAAATACTGTAAGACATGGGATGCAGCTAACCTCGACGGCAAACAACAGCATCAGCCGTTATGACCCTGCGTAAGTACATGGATAGGCATGTTAAGTAGAACAGGGTTAGCATCCACCAAAAATAGCAAATGGGCAGCATCTCTAGTATATCTTTGTTGCGGAGAGTAGCATGGTAGTAAATGGACAGATTAAGAAATGGACACAACTGTTAATTGCAACAGGCTTAACAACATCCTAAGTCATGTTTTGTAAGTTTGTAGCCATTGAAATACAACTGTTTAAAAATGGATTCAACTGTTAATTGCAACAGGCTTAATAGACATTGAAACCGGTACTGATGAAAAAGCAATTGGCATAGTTAAACATCACAAGGCAGGTGCTGCCAGAGCAGAGAATGGCCCAAATGTCTATAAAAAGGTAGGAAAAGTAGCAAAAACGTGTTAGGCATGTTTACTAGAACATGCTTAATACATCGACCATACAGAACATAGCCATTAATTGCAACTGATATTGGTAAGATTGAATTGGTGAGTACATACTTGGTAAGTCCTGAGAGGTAGTTGCTGGGGCACTTCATCTTGGCCAGAGCCCGCCCAAAGTCAGCGACGACGGAGGCGAGCTGTTCCTCCTGGTCGAGGCGTGGATCAGTGCCACTGACATGTGTACCTACAGGCAACCAGTAAATGGTAGAAGTTAAACTGCAATTGCACAAATTATGTGAAATATTGTAAGACATGGGATGCAGCTAACCTCGACGGCAAACAACATCATCGGCCATTATGACCCTACGTAAGTACATGGACAGGCATGTTAAGTACAATAGGGTTAGCATCCACTAAAAATAGCAAATGGGCAGCATCTCTAGTGATATCCTGAGTTATGTATTGTAAGTTTGTTGCTGGTATTGGTGAAATTGAGCTGGACACGGTAATATTTGAACATCACACAGTGTGCAGTACTAAAATAAACAAGGCACGAACATGCTTAATACATAAACCCGTACAAATCATAGCCGTTGCAAGTGGTATTGGTAAGATTTAGCTGGTCAGATCTTACCTGTTAAGTCCTGGGGGTAGTCGCTGGGGGACTTCATCTAGGCCAGAGCCTGCACCATGTCGGCGGCGGTGGCGGAGGCGAGGTGTTCTTCCGGGTCAACACGCACAGCGGCCATCGCACCATGGACCGCCATCAGCTCCTGGCGGTGGGGATTTAGAGACATGAGGATGTTTCGCAGGAGCCACTTAAGCAATCAGGCTGGGGCCATGATAGAGATCGGTGGGTTACCTGACTGGATCCGAGCAGAATGTAGATGTGGTTCAAGTTGTGGTTGCGGCGGCGACGGTTTGAGATGCCGGTAGGGGGAGGCGCGCGGGGGGGGGGGGGGGGTGGGGATGTGGTTGGAGGAATAAATTCTAAAATCGCGCGCCAAATGAAAATTTCACTGCGAAACTTAAAACTTGGGCGGGGGAAACACACAACACAGACGAAGCGCGTAAAATACTCGTGTGCGAGAAAAAAGAAAGTTGGCAGATCCCGTCTCCAAAAATGTACACGCGTACTTGATTTTTTTCGGTCAATGGTACGCCTGGTTTATTAGGAAACATCACACAGGTAACTGATTTACGGGTCATTAATGCAAAAACACGCAGACGAGTATGGCATAGAAACCGTGTGTTTTGTGATCTTCTAATGATTAATGCAAAAAAAATGCACACGGGCACACGTGCTAATCAATGGTCAAAGCCCTCAAAGGATGCTCTTACCGACATTGTACGTTAATACTACAAACTTAAAGTAATTTGCTCTAATACTACAAACTTAAACTACTTCTCACATGCTGCCATCGGGGCATGCTGGCCAGACGCCAGCGTTCTCCTTCCCGGCCTTGGAGGTGGCAGCCCACCGTGCTTCAATCTCCGCCAAGCTCTCGTCACCACGGCGTGCGACCTCTTTTTTCTTGCGGCAGCGGGACTCTCTTTTCTTGGATGCTTTCTGCCTTTTCCGCTCCTTCTGTGCGGCTTTGGCCGCCTCTAGATTCACCACCCATTCGGCCATGGTAGCCTCAAAGTCCTCCCATGTAACTGTCTGGCCGCCGGCGGCGATGAACTCAGCGCGGCGAGATGCCATCGCTTCCTTACCATGTGTGCGGTCGCGGGCGGCGTGGAACGCGGCGCGGAGGGATGCCATCGCTTCCTTACCAGTTATTGTGCACCGTGGTGCCATGGACGACGCCTAGAGAGAGCTCTGGGATGGAGGGTCCGGGCAGCCGTACAGTGCGGTGGTATTCAAGAGCTCAACGATAAACGACAACAGATTTGGCTTCCCTTACAATTTTGCTCGTTCATTAACGCACACGGTTCTTCTCCGTCGCTTCCGGAAACAATGTGCGCTGAGCCTATTGTGTGTTGCGTTATGATTGGCCGGAACCCCAGCCACGCGGATCGCGCGTGTGCACCGTAGGATGCGCCGTGATCAAACGACAATCCACGTCCCTCACATCACACCCGTGCACCTGTAGCTAGATTGGATTTATATGCGCTAAATGCTTAGAAAATGCACATAATCCCTAAATATGGTAAATGAGCCCGGAAAAATGCCAAATTTGAACACGGTGATTTGCGGGGTGTATGTTCGTTGTAGAAAAAAACTCGAGGGCAAAGAACGAAGAAAATTTGGATTCCCCTTCAATCTTGGTGATTTCCCTCTCGAAAGCGTGGAACTTCTTTGGTGATGGTTCGATTTATGAAGGCCGTGCAAGACGACATAAGCCAAACCTTCTCTAATTTTTACCAGTGCATGGTGAGGTCATACCATGGCACACCATGCCAGGCGTCATGTTTTTCAAGCATTTATTTCATTTTTTCTATAGTTGAAAACCCAATAAACAAACGTTTGTGGTTGACTATTGCCACACATTTCATCGAAATATATGTCCCTTCCTTGTAAAAGGCATGAGAATTTACTAAATGGCACGAGCATGGTTTTCCAGGCCGTTCTTGTGCACCCTTTCATGCACCGATTGTTTGAACTTGAATTATGTGCATTAATGCCTAGGAAATGCACATAATCCCCTAAATAAGGCAAATGAACCCAGAAAAGTGCCAAATTTGAACACGGTGATTTGCGGGTTGTATGTTCATCGTAGGAAAAAAACTCATGGACAAAGGACAAAGGAAATTTGGATCCCCTTCAATCTTGGTGATTTCCCCCTCGAAACCATGAAACTTCCTGGGTGATGGTTTGATTTATGAAAGGCGTGCATCATGACATAAGGAAAACATTCTCCAATTTTTACCAGGGCATGGTGAGGCCATACCATGGCACCACGCCAGGCGTCATGTTTTCCAACCATGTGTTTCATTTTTTGTATAGTTGTTAACCAAGTAAACGATAGGTTTATGGTTGACTATTGCCACACATTTCCTTGAAATATCTGCCCATTCCTTGTAAAAGGCATGAGAATGTACTAAATAACACGAGCATGGTTTTCCAGACCGTTCTTTGTGCACCTTTTCATGCACCGATTGTTTGAATTTTAATTATGTCCATTAATGCCTAGAAAATGCACATAATCCCCTAAATATGGTAAATGAGCCCGGAAAAATGTCAAATTTGAACACATTGCATTTGAGGCGGTATGTTGATCGTTGGAATAAAACTGAATGACAAATTAGGACGGAAATTTAGATTCCCCTTCAATCTTGGGGATTTCCCTCTCGAAAGCATGGAACTTCCTCGGTGATGGTTCAATTTATGAAGGGCATGCATGACGACATAAGCCAAACCTTCTCAATTTCTTACTAGGGCATGGTGAGGTCATACCATGGCACCATGCCATGCGTCATGTTTTTTAAGCATTTATTTCATTCTATAGTTGAAAACCAACAAACAAACATTTGTGGTTGACTATTGCCACAAATTTCATCAAAATATCTGTCCATTCCTTGTAAAAGGCATGAGAATTTACTAAATGGCACGAGCATGGTTTTCCAGGCCATTCTTGTGGGCCCTTTCATGCACCGATTGTTTGAACTTAAATTATGTGCATTAATACCTAGGAAATGCACATAATCCCCTAAATATGGCAAATGAACCCGGAAAAGTGCCAAATTTGAACACGGTGATTTGCAAGTTGTATGTTCATCATAGAAAAAACTCGTGGACAAAGACAAAGGAAATTTGGATCCCCCTGCAATCTTTGTGATTTCCCCCTCGAAACCAGGAAACTTCCTCGGTGATGGTTCGTTTTATGAAAGGCGTGCATGGCGACCTTTTTACCAGGGCACGGTGAGGTCATACCATGGCACCACACGAGGCGTCATGTTTTCCAAGCATATATTTCATTTTTGTATAGTTGTTAACCCGGTAAACGACACGTTTATGGTTGACTATTGCCACACATTTCCTTGAAATATCTGCTCATTCCTTGTAAAAGGCATGAGAATGTACTAAATAGCACGAGCAAGGTTTTCCAGACCGTTTCATGCACCGATTGTTTGAATTTGAATTATGTGCATAATTAATGCCTAGAAAATGCACATAATCCCCTAAATATGGTAAATGAGTTCGAAAAATGTCAAATTTGAACACGTTGCATTTGAGGCGGTATGTTGATCATTGGAAAAAAACTGAATGACAAACTAGGACGGAAATTCAGATTCTCCTTCAGTCTTGGTGATTTCCCTCTCGAAAGCATTGAAGTTCCTCGGTGATGGTTCGATTTATGAAGGGCATGCATGACGACATAACTCAAACCTTCTCAGCTTTTAACCAGGGCACGGTGAGGCCATACCATGGCAGCATGCCAGGCGTCATGTTTTTCAAGCACATATTTCATGGTTCTATAGTTGATAACCCAGTAAATGACACGTTTGTGGTTGACTATTGCCACACATTCCATTGAAATCTCTGCTCATTCCTTGTAAAAGGCTTGAGAAATTACTAAATACCACGAGTATGGTTTTTCCAAACCGTTCTTGTGCACCTTTTCAAGCACCAATTGTTTGAATTTGAATTATGTGCATTAATGCCTACAAAATGCACATAATCCCCTAAATATTGTAAATGAGCCCGGAAAAGTGTCAAATTTGAACACGGTGATTAGCAGGGTTTATGTTCATCATAGAAAAAAAATCATGGATGAAGGACAAAGGAAATTTGGATTCCCATTCAATCTCGATGATTTACTATCGCACACGATTCATCTTCGTCGCCTCTGCGAACCGTGTGTGTTCACTCACACATGCAAAAGGAAAAGGAAAACCCTCGCCCACTTTATCCCCACTCACTTGCTGCGGACTCCTCCGCAACTCTACACCCTAAGCTCGATGGCTGTTGGCGGCGGGCGTAGGTCGCACTCCAAACGGCACGGGATTTCGCCCCTACCCCTTTCCGCTGCCTATCTGCACCGACATTCTAGACTCTGGTCGACTGGGGTTTTCTGCGGGATTAGGCCGAAATTTTTCTCATGGAGAAGGTAATCAACTTAATTAGCAAAATATTCACTCGTCTCTTATCGCAGACCGTCCGTCGCTGTTACTCTACCGGCGAAAATTGCTGTGGAATCATTTTTGTTCTAGCTGATTCGCGGGTGTTCATTCATGTGTCCACAGTGTGAGCACGAATCGGGCAACTGTGGTCGTGGTCAGTCAGAAACGAAGTTCTATCTCACCATTCCGGATGACTTTAGGGAGCGCTCGGTATGTTCAATCTCAACCTACCATGGTTGGCATGGCCTAAATTTGTGAACATATACCGTCTGTTGCTACATTATCTATATATTTGCATCAAATCTTTGTTAAATTATCTATTTTTAATTCTATATTTTTGTACTTTGCTTTCATCTATATATTGATCTGTTCTATCAGTTACTCCCATGTTTGCATCTTGCTCTGTTATTTCAATATATCTAATTTACGATCTTAATTTTCATTTCAAGCAGTACATCCCTTGCTTTGCAAGAACAGGAGTAGAAGGAAATCTTGGGCTTTACTTTGCTGATGACTCCAAGGATATCATATTGACAACGCAACATGGACTTACAATGATGGTTAGCGTAAAACTTGATAAAGATGGTCACTCCTATTTTAATGCGGACCTTTGGAGAAAAATGTCTAAGTGTTATGAACTGAAAGCTGGCAATAAAATTCTAGTGCATGCACCACAACCTGGTCTAATTAACATGGATGTTTACTTCCCCAACATCATCAGCCGATCAAAGTATGATCGAGGTTAGTATCCTTTCAACTTTCTCCATGCTGTCATGTTACTATTTAAGCAACCAATTGATCACTATTTAAGCAACCAATTGTGATATCATATTCTGACTCCGTTCCTAGGCAGTAACAAATTCTATTTACCAATTTATGCGCACTATATATTCTTCTGCCATGTTCTGAATAAATAATACCTTTCCACCTTTTAAGCAGGATATGTTGGATGCATAGTGAATGATCTGTATGTTACTAAGCGTACCAAATTTCACTGGAAGGACTTGAAGTATGTCATAAACTTTGTTGATAATCTGATAGAGATAGCACAGCGTATGAACACTGGATTTTGGATGGGATTAATTAGACCTATGGTGCACACACTGAACAAGACCAATTGTGTGCACAGAACGCTGGTAAAAAGTCTTATTTTAATGTTGATGCTCATAAACAATATATATCTTCAAGGATATGTTACAATTATTTTTTATTCTACATGTTAATAGAAATTGCCCCCTGTAGCAGTTCCTGGATCGATTTCCCGGCGTGGTAGAATTACACTTGTGCCTGCTAATAATGCCAAAGTGATTGCAAGGTATTGCATTTCCCGCAGAAATGGAACCATTCAAATTAACAAGTTCTCGCTTCTCGTGGAAATGCATCCATATTGGAAAATTGGAGACACAATCTACTCATGCTCTACCAAGGCATAGGAGGGCTCTTCCTTTTCATTGACGAGATGCCGAGTCGCCGTGATCAAGCTACTTCTAGTGGATAGTTGTGGTTGTTGGCCCTCAGCCTCTTAAAATGTGCTAGCTGTTACTATATATGTTAAGTATGTAGATATGGACCATATGGTTATTGGCCCTTAGCCTCTTAAAATGTGATGGTTGTTACTATGTTAAGTATATGGATATGGACCATATGGTTGTCAAAACCGTGTTACGAAAATCCTCCTTTTGTCGAATAGTGTAACCACTATATATATGTTACTCACCCAAGTTCATAAATTTTCATGGAAAGTATTAGTATCATACACAGTTCATTGAGTTTAAGCGTGTGCCCGATGTCCAGAAGGCATTTGCATATTAACTGTCCATATTGCAAATTCACACACATGTTAACATAAGGAAACGTATGTGTAACATACTAATCATCGCACACGAGTACTCGCAGACGCATCGTGTGCGATACTCCTAGCCACCGCAAGCAACTTGTTTGCATTTTCAAAGTTTTTTGTACACACAGAATCGCACACGAAGTAACTATATTGACCGTCTATGTTGTAATTTATCATCGGAAATAGTTCATCCGAGTCGGCTGTTTGCCACGTATCACACACATCTTGTTTAGGTGACTCGTTTGTGTTCTTTTGGCTCATCGCAAACAGTTCATCCATGTGAACTGTATGTCGCATATCACACACATCTTGTTAAGTTGAATCGTTTCTGTTGTGTTCCCTAATCGAAAATAGTTCGTCCATGTGAACCGTATGCTGTATATCGCACACACATTGATATGGCTGCCCGTTTCTGTTGTTCTACCTCATCGCAAACAGTTTGAACGGATTAACCGTGTGTCCTGCATCGCACACACATTGATATGGCTGCCCGTTTCTGTTGTTCTTCCTCATCGCAGAAGTTTGAATGGATTAACCGTGTGCCCTGCATCGCACACGCCACTAAAATCTGAAACGTGTTTGATGGGTCCGCCATCGCAAACGTTTTGCACTTTTTTGACGGTTTTTTACACCACCGTTTGGATTATTGCATCACACACAGTTTCGGCAAAGGGTCTCTGATCGTAGTGTCGCGTTAGCAGTATCCTGCAGTAGTGACTCTTACATTTCTGCAATTTGCTAGCCTCTTCGATACTGTGAATTGCCCTTTCTCACCTCGAGAGTTGGTGCAAAGTTCACCAGTGCATCCAAACCCCATGATATGGTACGCTCTATCACACATAAGCCTCCTTATATTTTCCTCAAAACAGCACCATACATACCTATTATGGCATTTCCATAGCCATTTCGAGATATATTCCCATGCAATTTCCACCATTCTGTTTCCATGACATACATGTTCATTGTCATATTGCTTTGCATGATCATAGAGACGACATGATATTTGTGGCACAGTGACTATTCATCATTATTATACATGTTACGCTAGATCGTTGCACATCCTGGTACACTGCCAGCGGCATTCAAAAAGAGCCATATTGTTTCAGTCTTTATCAAGTTGTAAGTAAATAGGCATGTGATTATCATCATTATTAGAGCATTGTCCCAGTGAGGACAGGATGATGGAGACTATGATTCCCCCACAAGTCCAGATGAGAATCCAGGCGAAAAATAAAAAATAAAAAAAAGAGGCAAAAAGAGCCCAACAAAAAAAGAGAGAAAAAGAGAGAAGGGGCAATGTTACTATCCATTTCCATACTTGTGCTTCAAAGTAGCACCATGTGTTTCATATAGAGAGTCCCCTGAGTTATCACTTTCATATACTAGTGGGAATTTCATGTTATAGAGTTTGGCTTGTATATTCCGATGATGGGCTTCCTCAAATGCCTAAGGTCTTCATGAGCAAGCAAGTTGAATGCACACCCACTTAGTTTTCATTGAGCTTTCATACACTTATAGCTCTTAGTGCATCCGTAGCATTGATATCGATTGATGGACATCTCCATAGCCCGTTGATTAGCCGCGTCGATGTAGTCTTTCCTTCTTTTTTTGACTTCCCTTATTGATCTCTTGTAGGAAAGCGTTGCATGGAAAACAAAAAACTTTCCACACACATGCAAGATCTATCCATGGAGATGCATAGCTATGAGAGGGGGAGAGCATCTACATACCCTTGTAGATCGCTAAGCAAAAGCGTTTATCAACGTGGTTGATGTAGTCATACACCGTCACGATCCGTTCCGATCGAGCACCAAACGTACAACACCTCTGCGTTCAGCACACATTCAACTCGATGACGTCCTCGCCTTCTTGATCCAGCAAGAGGGGCGAAGTAGTAGATGTGTTCCGGCAGCAGGATGATGTGTTGACGGTGGTGGTGAAACTATTTCCGCAGGGCTTCGCCAAGCACAATGGATTTAGAGCGCAAGACGAACTAGAGGGAGAGGGGGCGCCGGCACACGGCTTTGGTGAATTGTGGTATTTTGCACCCCTCCCCTCCTCTCACATATATAGGTGGAGGGGGTGGGGAGGCAGCCTAGGGCGCGCCCCAAGGGGAGCCGCCGGCTGCCCTAGGGTGCCTGCCAAGGCACCCCCTTCCATATTTGGTGCGTGGGGGGACGAAAGGGGGGCCGACGGCCCCTAGGGCGCCTCCCCTTCCTTCTTCCTTGCATGGAGAAAGGCAAGAGGGGGCCGGCCCCTCCTCCTTCCTTGCTAGGGCCGGCGACCAGGAGGTGGGGCACGCCAGCCCCCTTGTGGGCTGGTGTGCTCCCCTCCTTTTGCCCTGTTAGGCCCAACAACTCCCCATGGCCTTCCGGAACCCCTTCTGGTGATCCGATAATTATCCGGTGTATTCCGGAACCCTTCCGGAGACCGAATACTGTCATCCTATATATCAATCTTTACCTCTGGACCATTTCGGAGCTCCTCATCATGTTCGTGATCTCATCAGGGACTCCAAACAACATTCGGTCACCAACATACATAACTCATATAGTACTATATCATCAACGAACGTTAAGCGTGCGGACCCTACGGGTTCGAGAATTATGTAGACATGACCGAGATGCTTCTCCGGTCAATAACCAATAGCGGGACCTAGATGTTCTTATTGGTTCCTACATATTCTATGAAGATCTTTATCAGTTGAACCTTTATGACAACATACATAGTTCCCTTTGTCTGCCGGTATGTTGCTTGCCCGAGATTCGATCGTCGGTAAATCCATACCTAGTTCAATCTCGTTACCGGCAAGTCTCTTTACTCGTTCCATCATACATTATCTTGTAACTAACTCCTTAGTCACTTTGCTTGCAAGCTTCTTGTGATGTTGTATTATCGAGAGGGCCCAGAGATACCTATACGTCATATGAAATGACAAATCCCAACCTCGATCCATGCCAACTCAATAGACACCTTCGGAGATACCTGTAGGTCACCTTCATGATCACCAAGATACACAGTGACGTTTGATACACACAAGGCATTCCTCTGGAGTCCGGGAGTTGCATGATCTCATGAACGAAGGAACATGTATTTGACATTAAGAAAGCAGTAGCAATAAACTGAACGGTCATATGTTATGCTAACGGATGGGTCTTGTATCATTCCCCTAATGATGTGATCCCATTATCAAGTGACAACTCATGTTAATGGTCAGGAAAGCTTAACCATCTTTTGATTAACGAGCTAGTCTAGTAGAGGCTTAATAAGGACTTGGTATTTGTCTATGTATTCACACATGTATTTAAGTTTCCGATCAATACAATTATAGCATGAATAATAAACCTTTATCATGATTAAGGAAATATAATAATAACCACTTTAGTATTGCCTCTAGGGCATATTTCCAACAGTCTCCAACTTGCACTAGAGTCAATAATATAGATTACATAGTAATGAATCTAACACCCATGGAGTCTTGGTGCTCATCATGTTTTGCCCGTGGAAGAGGTTTAGTCAACGGGCCTAGCACATTCAGATCCGTATGTACTTTGCAAATTTCTATGTCTCCATCCTTGACATAATCACGAATGGAGTTGAAGCATCGCTTGAAGTGTTTGGTTCTCTTGTGAAACTTGGGCTCCATAGCTATGGCAATTGCTCCAGTGTTGTCACAAAAGATTGTCATTGGACCCGATGCACTGGGTATTACACCCAGATCGGATACGAACTCCTTCATCCAGATTCCTTCATGCAATGATGCGCTGCTTCCAAAGCAGCTGTATAATCCGCTTCACATGTAGATCCCGCCAGGACGCTCTGCTTAGAACTGCATCAACTGATAGCTCCACCAATTAATATAAATACGTATCCGGTTTGGGACTTAGAGTCATCCGGATCTGTGTCGAAGCTAGCATGGACGTAACCCTTTACGACGAGCTCTTCGTCACCTCCATAAACGAGAAACATTGATGTCTACTATGCAACTTGTCCTTGTAGAGTTGTGTTGGGCCTCCAAGCGCAAAGTTTTATAGGACAGTAGTAATTTTCCCTCAAGTGGATGACCTAACGTTTATCAATCCGTGGGAGGCGTAGGATGAAGATAGTCTCTCGCAAACAACCCTGCAACCAAATAATAAAAAAGTCTCTTGTGTCCCCAACACACCAAATACAATGGTAATTTGTATAGGTGCACTAGTTCGGCCAAGAGATGGTGATACAAGTGTAATCTGGATAGTAGATATTGATTTTTGTAATAGGAACAATAAAAAACAGCAAGGTAGCAATTGATAAAACGGAGCACAAACGGTATTGCAATGATTGAAAAATGAGGCCTAGGGTCCGTACTTTCACTAGTGCAATCTCCCAACAATGCTAATGTAATTGGATCATATAACAATCCCTCAAAGTGCGATGAAGAATCACTCCAAAATTCCTATCTAACGGAGAACATAAGAAGAAATCGTTTGTAGGGTACGAAACCACCTCGACGCTATTCTTTCCGATCGATCTATCCAAGAGTTCGTACTACAATAACACCAAATAATTTTAGATTCATAATACTCAATCCAACACAAAGAACCTCAAAGAGTGCTCCAAGATTTCTACCGGAGAAACAAAGACAAGAACGTGCATCAACCCCTATGCGTAGATCACCCCAATGTCACCTCGGGAATCCGCGAGTTGAGTGCCAAAACATATATCAAGTGAATTAATACGATACCCCATTGTCACCACGAGTATTCATATGCAAGACATATATCAAGTGCTCTCAAATCCATAAAAGTACTCAATCCGATAAAACTAAATCTCAAGAAGACACCAAGATAGAGAGGGGAAAACACCATATGATCTGACTATATTAACAAAGCCCGTGATACATCAAGATCATGTCATCTCAAGAACACGAGAGAGAGAGAGAGAGAGATTAAACACATAACTACCGGTACAAACCCTCAGCCCCGAGGGTGAACTACTCCCTCCTCATCGTGGTGGCCGCCGGGATGATGAACATGGCCACCGGTGATGATTCCCCCTCCGGCAGGGTGCCAAAACAGGGTCTAGATTTGTTTCTCATGGCTACAGAAGCTTGCGATGGCGGAACTTCTGATCTAGGGTCTCCCTGAGGGTTTTTGGAAGATTTGGGAATTTATAGGGTGAAGAGGCGGTGCGGGATGCCACCGAGGTGGGCACAACCCACCTTGGCGCAGCTGGGCCCCAGGCGCGCCCAGGTGGGTTGTGCCCCCCTTGGGGCACCCCCAGGTGCTTCTCTGGCCCACTGGCTGTCTTCTGGTCCATAAAAAACCCACAAAAAGTTTCGCGGTGTTTGGACTCCGTTTGATATTGATTTCCTGCGGTGTAAAAAACAACAAAAAACAGCAACTGGCACTTGGCACTGGGTCAATAGGTTAGTCCCAAAAAATGGTATGAAGTTGTTACAAAATGTAAGTGCATCTAGTGCCCCTTAGTGATTTTGGTGTATTGAAGACTTATAGGTTAAGGGACTAATGCACTTGTGAGTGTACACATGTCTATAAGTCTATGAGGAGTTTGTTATTTACAGAGAAAGTCGACCCCTAAAAATGAATGTCTTCAACTGAAGACTTTGGATTTTTGAAGACTTTATGAAGACTTTGAAAGTGAAGAAATTGGTGTGACCGTGAAGACTCTATATTCATGCGAGGAATATGAAGCGTGAAGACTTTGTTTTCGTAGTTTCGTCTTTCTCTTTATTGAGTCATAGGAAACACCGTACTGTTAAAGGGGGTCGAGGAAAAACTAAGGGAAAGTTTCCAAGTGATGCTCATCTCAAAATCCTACACCTACCAATCCTTTCGAGTGAAGCCATTGGAAATCTCATGCAGTTCAGTCAATTTCTTCAGTGACAGAGACGAAGTTCTTCTGGTCTCTGAGGAATTTGTTCTGACTGAGGAGTTAGGAATTCGCCAGTGCGGATTGCCTACAAGTGAGGATCATGATAGCCCTGAGGAATTTGAACCTCAAATTTCTGACCGTTGTTGTGCTACGCGCCAGCTGTTCCAAAATATCTACCCACCTAACGGTCATATCATTGAAGGGCATTTATGTCTTATCATGTCGGGATGCTCCCTAGGCAATAAATAGCTGCCCCCTACAACCACTAGCTGGTTGGCTACTCCGAGAGAAACTAACACTTGTCATTGAGAGTATCCCATCCTCCGAGGACTTTGAGCGAAAAATCATCAAGTGAGGAAAACCCAAACCCAAACACCTACAAACCCAAAGTGATTGAGCATCACTGAAGAGATTGATCCCGTGTGGATCCAATGCTTGTTACCTTTGAAGACTGTGCTTCTTCCAGACGGTTAGGCGTCATGGTCTAGAGCATCCAAGAGGAAATTGTGGATCGCCGAGTGACCGAGTTTGTGAAGGTTTGGAAGTCACCTGAAGACTTACCACGAGTGATTGGGCGAGGTCTGTGTGACCTTAGCTCAAGGAGAATACGGTGAGGACCGTGTGTCCGGGAGACTGTGTCCTCAGGTTTAAATACCTAGCCGCTCCAACCATATGTACAACTGTCACAACAGTTGGAACTGGTCTACCAAATCACTGTCTTCACCAAGCCTACTCGTTCCATTTCCTCAACCCTTCCATTTCCTCATTACTATGTTGTGTGCTTGTTCATATCTGTTTGAAAACTTTGATTGAAGACTTTCTCAATTTCCTCAGTCCAATTTCTTCAGTCTGTTTGTCTTCATCCTGTGCTTACGCTTCCTGTACTCTGTGTTTGTTTTCATTTCATCATGATGTCTATGCTTATGTTATGTTATGACTGCATCTGAGTACTTATTCCGCTGCAAGTAGTTCTTTGCTAAGGAATTTCCTCACCCTGAAATTCCTCAGTGAAGAATTCATAAAAATCACCTATTCACCCCCCTCTAGTCGACTAAACGCACTTTCACAAAATGATATGTAAACATCCAAGAATGATAATATAACAGCATGAATACTTCATAAATTATAGATACGTTGGAGACGCATCAAACATATCCTTGGTCCTTTTTAGGTACTTTAGGATATTCTTGACCGCTGTGCAGTGATCCAGTCCTGGATTACTTTGGTACCTCCCCTCCAAACTTATGGAAAGGCACACATCGGGTCTGGTACACAACATGTCATACATTATAGAACCTATGGCTAAGGCATAGGGAATGACTTTCATTCTCTCTCTATCTTCTGTCGTGGTCGGACTTTGAGTCTGACTCAATTTCACACCTTGCAACACAGGCAAGAACCCTTTCTTTGACTGGTTCATTTTGAACTTCTTCAGAACTTTGTCAAGGTATGTGCTGTGTGAAATTCCTATTAAGCGTATCGATCTATCCCTATAGATCTTGATGCCCAATATGTAAGCAGCTTCACCGAGGTCTTTCATTGAAAAATTCTTATTCAAATATCCTTTTATGCTATCCAGAAATTCTATATCATTTCCAATCAACAATATGTCATGCACATATAATATCAGAAATGCTACAGAGCTCCCACTCACTTTCTTGTAAATACAGGCTTCATCGTAAGTCTGTATAAAACCAAATGCTTTGATCACCTCATCAAAGCATATATTCCAACTCCGAGATGCTTGCATTAGTCCATAGATGGATTGTTGGAGCTTGCACATTTTGTTAGCACCAATAGGATCGACAAAACATTCTGGTTGCATCATATACAACTCTTCTTTGAGAAACCCGTTAAGGAATGCAGTTTTGATGTCCATTTGTTAGATTTCATAATCATAAAATGCGGCAATTGCTAACATGATTCTGACAGACTTAAGCTTTGGTACGGGTGAGAAAGTCTCATCGTAGTCAACCCCTTGAACTTGTCAAAAACCTTTTGCGACAAGTCGAGCTTTGTAGATAGTGATATTACAATCAGCGTCCATCTTCTTTTTGAAGATCCATTTATTCTCAATGGCTTGCCGATCATCAGGCAAGTCCACCAAAGTCCACACTTTGTTCTCATACATGGATCCTATCTCAGATTTCATGGCCTCAAGCCATTTGTCGGAATTTGGGCTCATCATAGCTTCTTCATAGTTCGTAGGTTCGTCGTTGTCTAACAACATGACTTCCAGGACAGGATTACTGTACCACTCTGGTGCGGTACGTGTTCTAGTTGACCTACGAGGTTCAGTAGTAACTTAATATGAAGTTTCATGATCATAATTTGCTTCCTCTCTGGTTGGTGTAGGCATCACGGGAATGATTTTAGCTGATGTGCTACTTTCCAATTCGAGAGAAGGTAGAACTACCTCATCAAGTTCTACTTCCTCCCACTCACTTCTTTTGAGAGAAAACTCCTTCTCTAGAAATGACCCATATTTAGCAACAAAGATCTTGCCTTCGGATCTGTGGTAGAAGGTATACCCAATAGTTTCTTTAGGGTATCCTATGAAGGCGCACTTCTCCGTTTTGGGTCGAGCTTATCAGGCTGAAGCCTTTTGACATAAGCGTCGCATCCCCAAACTTTAAGAAACGACAGCTTAGGTTACTTGCCAAACCATAGTTCATACGGTGTCATCTCAACGGATTTATATGGTGCCCTATTTAATGTGAATGCGGCTGTCTCTAATGCATAACCCCAAAACGATAGCGGCGAATCGGTAAGAGGCATCATAGAACGCACCATATCTAATAAAGTACGGTTACGACGTTCGGACACACCATTACGATGTGGTGTTCCAGGTGGCGTAAGTTGTGAAACAATTCCACATTTCCTTAAATGAAGGCCAAACTCGTAACTCAAATATTCACCTCCACGGTCAGATCGTAGAAACTTTATTTTCTGGTTATGATGATTCTCCACGTCACTTTGATTTTTTTTGAACTTTTCAAATGTTTCAGACTTGTGTTTCGTCAAGTAGATATACCCATACCTACTCTAATCATCTGCGAAGGTTAGAAAATAACGATACACGCCGCGTGCTTCAACACTCATCGGACCGCATACATCGCAAGTATCAAATGATTCATAATCAAGTGATTCCAAAAGTCCATCCGCATAGAATTTCTTCATGAACTTTACACCAATATGACCTAAACAGCAGTGCCACAAGTATGTTGCACTATCATTATCAACTTTGCATCTTTTGGCATCAATATTATGAATATGTGTATCACTATGATCGAGATTCAACAAGAATAGACCATTCACTAAGGGTGCATTACCATAAAAGATGTTACTCATATAAATACAACAACCATTATTCTCTAACTTAAATGAATAACCGTCTCACAATAAACATGATCCGGATATAATGTTCATGCTCAACGCTGGCACCAAATAACAATTATTGAGGTCTAAAACTAATCCCGAAGGTAGATGTAGAGGTAGTGTGCCGACGACGATCACATCAACGTTGGAACCATTCCCGATGCGCATCGTCACCTCGTCATTAGCCAATCTTTGTTTATTCCGGAGCTCCTGTTTTGAGTTACAAATATGAGCAATTGAACCAGTATCAAATACCGAGGCGCTACTACGAGCATTAGTAAGGAACACATCAATAACATGTATATCAAATATACCTTTGTTCACTTTGCCATCCTTATTTGCCGAGTACATGGGGCAGTTCCGCTTCTAGTCACCATTTCCCTTGTAGTAGAAGCACTCAGTTTCCGGCTTGGGTCCAGCTTTGGGCTTCTTCACGGGAGCGGCAACTTGCTTGCTGGTCTTCTAGAAGTTCCCTTTCTTTCCCTTGCCATTTTTCTTGAAACTGGTGGTCTTGTTAACCATCAACACTTGATGCTATTTCTTGATTTCCACCTCCGCCGATTTCAGCATCACGGAGAGCTCGGGAATCATTTTTGTCATCCCTTGCATTTTATAGTTCATCACGAAGCCTTTGTAGCTTGGTGGCAGTGACTGAAGAACTCCACTGGTACAGCGAGGTGCTATACAAACGGTTTTTAACCCCTTTCCGCGACAGCATTTCAAACCATCGCCAAGTGAGTGACTGTGATAGGGGGGTCCTTCCCACACGACCCAACAACCGTCGGGGATAGGGAGCCACCCAGACCCTGCATCCTTGCAACTCGTTTGTGCTTGCATTGCCATCGCAGCCGGTATTCTGTGGTGCTACGTTTACGATGCACGGCCCATCACAAATGGTTCACGATTATAGAATGTGTATGATAAGCAGACAATCACACACATTCGCTTTTCCAAACCGTATGTGATAACTAATTAAGAAGATTAGTTAATCGTCGTATGAGTGTCGGACAGGATTATGAAACATCGGACCGTCGTAACATTGTCGTACACGACAACTATTGCACACGCTATTCTGCGGTGCAACATTTACGATGCATACCACATCAGAAACAGTTCATGGTTGCGAATCGTGTACGATAAGGCAACTATCACAAGCGTTTAGTTTGCCTGCACCGTTTGTGATATTGTCTGACATCACACACGCTTTGCAAACAGCAACTGTGTGCATGCTTGCACATGTTTCCTCTCTGCGAACCGTGTCGGATTATGGTGTATATCGAAAATGTTTGTGTTTTACCAACCGTGTGTGCCATATGACCTACAGAGCGTTATTTCACCATAATTTAATTGCTGCTATTTCAAATTGTCCCGGGTTTGAATTTGAATGTATACTATAGCTTTATTCCTATCCATCAAGTTCAAAAAACCAATGCATTATTCGATTCATAGGTACATATGTTCAAGAATTACATAAGAACCAAATAAAGAATGATGAACCACACTTGTATACTTGTACTATTAAAGACGGTAAAGAAAGAGGTGAAATACATTCTAGTTGCTGAACAAGGTGAAGCGGAATGCCCATATTGTGCCCTCCTCCATGCAGAAGGCACGCACGACTCTAGTCCAACCCCTTGTGATGGCCGACCGCCTATCCTTCATGGTCTTCATGAAAACATCTAGATAATCATCGTGTTCTGGTAGAAATAGTTTAACCTTTGCACGCCGACCAATCATGTAGTTTGAGAGGTAATCTTGAGTAAACTGATTTGGGAACCACTACAAAGGAAAAAGATTCAGACATTGTCATCTAACACAACTCATTATGGGAAGTAAAAAGAAGGCTGCAGAGTTCTTACTTACCATCCTGCAGTTCGCTGTTGTCTTGGATAAAGTGTAAACAAATATTTTAATGGCCATCTTTTGACCCACTTTACTAACAATCTTTATCAGCTTCCTCACTTGATGCTGGTTCATCGATATCTCATTGCCCCATACGCAGAAAGGGTCGAAGCGCAGATCTTTACCAATGACATATGTACCTAAAAGCTCCAAGTTAATATTATAAGCTAAACAACAATTGCACAATGATGTAGTACAACACTCTTTTATAATATCTTATAACACCCAATATACTCACATATTAGATGAATTAACATCTATATTATGGACCGGAGGGAGCTTATTGCATTTTTACAAATTATCGGCTGATTAACTATTGTTGTATCCATGGGTTAGAGTTAGTTTGCGACCAAATAGCTCTAAAGTATATCAAAAAATGAGGGCTAGTTTGAGCTAATTGCATCTAACCCCAAAAAACTATCCCACCCAAGAGGTGCTAATTGGAGCTAGTTCTCCTAGTGCATTTATTGTCAATCTAACCCTGTCATCCAAACACCTCTTTGGCTGGAGTTAGTTTAGGGTTAGTCATGAGCTAGAAACTAACTCTAACCTCTAGCTAAGTTGAGTATCCAAACAGGGCTGTGTTGTTGTTGTTTTTTTAGGGATAATTAGATTTTGCCCCTAGTTGTGTCCCACTCGTCTGTTTTACCCCTAATTCCCAAAAGTCACTGGTTCTGTCCAAGTCACTTTGCTCCTATCATGCTTTTGCCCTTTGACCGTTTGACCATCAGTTTGAAAACTCCATAACTAATTCATACTAAATCAGAAAAATGCAAATAAGATACCAAAATGTTCAGAAAAACATCACATATATGTCAGTGTCATTTGCATTCATGAAAAAAGTGTTGGAAAGTACCCATCCGAGTTTTAGCTCTTATGCTACCACCATGAATAGTAAAATCTAAAAAAGTTCAAAAAAATAAAAAAAAATTGGTGGCAAAGAATGACAAATTTTTGAAGTGCCTGCCAAGTTTTTTTGAACTTTTTTGCCCCTAGTTGTGTCCCACTCGTCTGTTTTAGTTGCCACATCCGAGTTTTAGCTCTTTTGATACCACCATGAATAGTAAACTCTAAAAAAATTCAAAAAAATTCAAAAACAATATGGTGGCAAAGAACGACAAGTGTTCTAAGTGCTTGCCAAGTTTCATTAGGGAACGACATTCGTGGAAGTCGTGGCAAAAAAATAATCTATTTTGGAGTGCTTATTGTTTTTTTTGCCGCGGCACCCACGAATGTTATTCCCTGATGAAACTTGGCAGGCACTTAAAACATTTGTCATTCTTTGCCACCAAATTATTTTTGAATTTTTTTAGATTTTACTATTCATGGTGGTAGCATAAGAGCTAAAACTCGGATGGGCACTTTCCAACACTTTTTTCATGAATGCAAATGACACTGACATATAGGTGATGTTTTTCTGAACATTTTGGTATCTTATTTGCATTTTTCTGATTTAGTATGAATTAGTTATGAAGTTTTCAAACTGACGGTCAAACGGTCAAAGGGCAAAAGCATAAGAGGAGCAATGTGATTCGGACAGAACCGGTGACTTTTGGGAATTAGGGGTAAAACAGACGAGTGGGACACAACTAGGGGCATAAATCTAATTATCCCTATTACATATGGCCCTAGTTAACCTAACGATAAATGGGTTACAGATATATTCAGTTAAAAGTCCGATTCACCGATTAGTCCCTTATCAGCCCCGGCCTATATGGTACCAGCTACCGATATCCTGAACAGTGAGTACATATAAGCCATGGGATGAAACTAACCTCGATGGAAAACAACAGTCGTTCCCAAAATTGTCCTGTGTAGGTACATCGAGAGGCATGTTAAGCAGAACAGGCTAAACATCAACCAAATATATCCATGGCAGACATAATAATCTCCAAAAGATAGCTTCAGTGTGCAGGTTTAAGCATGCTGGTAAAGCAAAACAAGTGGAAAGGTGTGTTAACTGCAACATGCCTAACATTTAACAACAAGCAAACATAGTCATTTAAACTGGTATTGTGCCGGTCTAAGTACACTGGTTATTGTTAAATAAAAATGGAAAGGCGTGTTAACTAGCTACAAGATGCAGCAACCAAATGTAGTCATTCATAGTGGTATTGTTGAAACTGGTATTTATGAAATTGAACTGCACAGTTCATACTTGCACATATAGAACATCACGTTGTGAATAACTGGAATAAACAAGGCATACTACGAACAACTAAAGATAGCATTTGAAACTGGACATATGCTAACTACAAACAACTGAATAATCAAAAAACATTAAAAGAGGCATATGCTAGCTATAAGAGGCTTAATAGCAAGCAAATATATGCATTTCTATCGGTATGTTTAAAACTGGATTGATGAAATGTACTGCACAGTAAATAATTGCATATATAGAGCATCGCATTGTGAACAACTGAAATAAATAAGGCATATTGCAAACAACCAAATATAGCAATTAAAACTGGACATATTCTCACTACACTACAAAAGGGACTCGACAAAACAAATCATGGGTTCCCCCGTGAAGAGGCATGGCAAAACAAATCATGGGTTTCCTCACGTGTCACAGATGGAATCGTTCCCATGGGAAGAGCACGGACCCTGGATGCGCTCCATGTTGTCGCAGATGGGCTCCTTCCCCTTGGAAGAGCACGGCTGTAGGGTGCCCTCCCTGATGTCGCAGATGGGCTCTTTCCCTTTGGAAGAGTAGATGGGCTCTTTCCCCTTGGAAGAGCCGGAGGGGGTGCCATCCTCGTGGTCACCATCGATGAGGTCTGACTTGGAAGCTGTGGATCCCAAGCCAGCATTGCAGGACATGTCCTTCAAAAATGAAAAAAGGGGCTCGATGGCGATGTAGGATGGAAAATTCTTGACAGAAGCCAAAGGAGATCAGTGGCGGGGCCATGGATGAGATCGATGGCGGTTGAACCCGACGGCCACTGAACCTGTGACATAGCCTGCGTTAAGCCATCGCTGTTGATGACCTCGTTGTCATAGTCGGCTTCTGCGACATACCCGCATACTCTAGCCCACTGATTGAGTGCCTGCGACCAGTAATGGTCGTCAGCTTCCTCGGTGACATTGGGAGAAGAGACCACGATACACCTCTTTTGGGCCAGTCACTCCTCGAGCTCCACGGGAAGCGTAGCCGGGCTTAGGCTGCGACCCTCTGGAGTGGGGGATGGGGATATGTGGGAAAGGGGGCATTTGGCAGGCGTCATCTAAGAAACATAGGGCGGCCTGGGTATGGAGATCTGTGGGTAAGCTGCACGGGTAAGCCGGCAGATGTTGACAATGGAGGCCTTGCGGCGGCGGCGACCTTGCTAGGGTTTCGACCGAGGGAGGGTGTGTGTGTGTGTGAGCGCGCACCCGAGGAGGTTTTGGTGTGTGTGTGTGTGTGGAGGGGCAGCAGGGGGTGTGTTTGAGGAAATGACGCGCCTACTGAAAATTGTACTACGCGGGAGTGAAATGTCGGGGCTATTGAAAATTTGGATGATGGTGCATCGCACATGGTCGGAAATAACAACCGTGTGTTATGAAACAAAAAAACCCTCGAGGCTGGTAGATATTTTCGAGGGATGCAGGCGGGAGCGGGAACAAGAAACATCACACACGGTCGAAGCATAATAACCATGTGTTATGAAACAGGAAAAAGCTGCATGCGGGTAGATATTTTTGAGAGGGGAAGCCTCGTGGAGCCCAATGTACTGTGCGGATGTGCATGACAGGGGCACCGGCATGGCACACGGTTAGTGTGAGTGAACCATGTCTGTTGCGTCATCCGACTTGTCTAATGTTCACAAATTTGGCAAAAAATGACGTGGGAGAGGGTCAGAACACGAACACACTTGCATGTGGACCAAATATATGTATGAAAAGGGTGGTTTGATGTTCAAATACCAAATGCAACTTTGATGTGACACCTATCTCGCAAAGTGCACGGTATTGCTTGCCCCCCTCGTGTCGGCAGGAAGGGAATCCTAAGCTATGAATGCATGCCCCCCACGGAGGTTCACCTAGAAAAGTGCAAAGTAGCAGACCCCCCCACACACACACCCACTTTCAGTCGGCGGGCCAGAGAGGCATCTCACCAAGATGGATCGTAAAATGGACCAAGAATAATCCACCTTGGTTGTACAACCTCTCTCTTGTTGTTGGTCAAAGTGATGGCCGTCCATGCGACCCCGAAGATGGGCTAGCTCGCCAATAATCATGCAAGTAGCTAGCCCCCGAAGATAACCACTGCCTGCGTGTGGCCCAAGCATATGTATGGAGAGGTGTGTTTGAATACACAATGGAACAACTTTGATGTGGCACCGTGCTTTCGAACCAGAAATCCCCAGACTGAGTGAGTGTTAGTTGACGATGCATATGTATGTCACACCACACTTGAAGCCGATGACGGGGATTCATGCATTCATGCGTGCATAGTATGCGCTCGAACTTAATTAGGTTTGAATCTCACCATGACCTATACTACGATAACACGAATGAAAGGAAGATACCTCCATGGTAACCTATCTTGTTGTCGGTCAAGGTGATCATGGATGTCCACGCGGGCCCACGAATATATAGGCTTGTCGCCAATAACCACGCGAGGGAGTGTACCGTTCGAAGACAACCACTACATGCATATGTATGGAGGTGATGCGTGCATGCATGTTTGAATACCATTTCACAACATTGATGTGGCGCGTGCGTCAAAAATCGTACAGTCCCCACACAGAGCAAGATCGATTCATGACGTGTCGTGGTACTAGCCACTTTGACTCGATGGGAGGGATTCATGCGTACACATGCATGTGTGTGCTCAAACTGTATCATGTCATCCCAGAGCATGACCTATATATATATATCGTATTACAAACAAAAATGTAACATCCCAAATTTTCAATTTGGAATGTTATGCATTAGATCATCATTGCATACCATATTTTATTACATTTTGGTTTGATCCTAGAAATTCTATGCAACTCAAGGACCCACGGAGAGAGTTGGGGATTTCATTATTTTCATATTCGAGTTTTTCTCGAATTTTGAAAAGAGGATCGTTTCATTTTAATTATTTTCTCTTTGAATATTTCTTTTATAAAAATAAAAGAGAGAGGATAAAATGACTTCCTCAAAATAAATAAATATCAGAGATTTAATATTAAAATAAAATAAGAATTTTATTCGGAGTTTTATCGCTATTTTATTTGAATTAGGAAAAATATGTGTTTTTCAAAATTGCATTAGAGTCCCAAATAAATGTTCACCTTGTCCGGTAGATTTTTGGAGGATGGGGAAAATTTATTTCAGGATTTTTGGTGTCCGTTAGTATTTCTTTTATTCGTTTTTCTGCTCGGAATAAAAAAAACGAAACCGACTTCGGGCCATACCCGAGCGGGACTCCACCCGGGGGGCTTTATAAGCCGCGACGGCCGAGCCCCGAAGCCCATCAGCCCGCGCCCCGCCAAACCATAGCCGCTGCGCAGCCCCCCGCCACCGCCACCCACTTGCGCCGCTGCCGCGCCGCCCGCGCCGCCACCCGCCGCCGCGCCGCCGCACCGGAGCCGCACCGCCTCGGTTTTTATCGAAACCCTAGATGCGTTTTTTATATTTTTAGATCAATTTTTTTCTTTGGTTTATTTATTTAGCGAACGCCCGTTCGCTCGTCCGTTTTAACGAACGGTTTTCACCGTTTAGCCGCAGACAGCGAACGTTCGTTCGTTAGCCTATTCGTCAGTTTTTCTTTTTCTCGGATTTTCCGCGATTATTTTCGATCGCGATTTCTGATCCGATTTTCGTTTTAGTTTATCTTTTCGCTCATTTATCTAAATCAGGCGATTCAAGCGCCTAGAGTTTCGTCTCGAAGCCCTCTTTCTGATTAATCAACTTAAACAAGTTTTTGCTACTGTAAAATTTGACTTCAGTCTAGATTAGTAATCGACGCTTGTTTCTTTCGCCGTTTGAGTTTTGTTGCTTCGTTTGATTTGATTCTTTTTGCCAACCGGAGTTCTGAAGTTGAACTTTCTGGTTAGATCTCTTATTTGAGTTTTACCCGTGCCCTTGCTTGATTGCTTATTGTATGCTTGTTTGTTTGCGATAGAGTACCCGGAGTGCGAAGCGTGCTACTACGAGTCTCTAGGTTTCACGGATCATCAACAAGGCAAGTAACACTTTGATCATACCTCTTTACTACCCAGTTTTATTGCATTAGATCAATCCTCAAACAATTGCATGGTTAGGATCTGATTAAATTCTGGGTTTGGGAAGTAGATGAGGTAGTACCTATTCACCTGTTTATTATCAAACCTATGGGAGTTACTTCTACGTTGCTTATACTGTTATGCTATGGTCGTAGACGTGGATTGGGTTTGAGTGTATTCATGACAGATGTGAGCATTTTTAATTAATGGTTAACTTAAGGTGGCAACTTTAATACACATCTGGGTGGATTGAGGCACCTGGGGAACCCAGTGATTGCCTGTATTTTTGGAAATCCCGGGGTACCGTGTGATTCTCCTATGGACTGCCACCCAGGCTCAAAGGGATCATAAGATTATTCATGCTAGAAACTTCCGTGTGCAGCCACATGCCATTATGGGCTCTGGCATAATTGAGTAAGTTGTGGGAAACCTTTCCATGATGGGCTAGCAGATGTAGGGGATTATAGGTGTACATGCCTATCTATCGGTTAAGGGGACCTCTTCGGAAAGACTGTGTCTCGGTCATCCGTTTCTCAAACATCATGTAGTGCGAGAAATCAAACGGAGGAGATCGAGTCTTGTGGGAAAAGTGCACAAACCTCTGCAGAGTGTACAAACTAATCATGGTTAGCCGTGTCCTCGGTTATGGACGTCTTGAGTATCTAATTCTTGGATTATCATGTGGATCTCATCACTCTATTACATGATTAATTTTGATTGGGTTATTAATTACCTTTTAATTGGGATTGAGATGGGGTTTACCATTCTCAATGTTTTCAACCAACTTTGTAGTTAAATAAAATTTATTCCATTGTTGTAGGAAAAAAATTGGCTTTCCGCAAAACATATTAACCATACAGCCTCCACCAGCCATATATGCATGTAGTGATAGCTTTATTCTGTTCATTACTCTCTTGCGTTACATTGCCAGCATATTCCATGTGCTGACCCATTTTCGGGCTGCAACGTATCATGTTGCAGACTTTTCAGACGACGAGTAAGGAGCCATAGGTCGTGGTCTTTCACTCAATGATGCCGTTGGAGTTGATGGACTCACTTTATCTTCCAAGCCTTCCGCTGTTATCGTTTTAGATGGCCTTAAGACATATTTATTGTAATAAGTTCTCTTTTGAGAAATCCGATGTAATAAGTGTGTGATTGCTACTCTATTATAAATACTTCAAGTACTGTGTGTGTCAGCATTACCGATCCAGGGATGACACTTAAGCATAGAGACTGGACCGTCTGAGGTCGGGTCGCTACAAGATGGTATCAGAGCACACGCTGACTGTAGGACACGACCACTAAGCTAGAGCCCTAGATCACTACTCTCTTCTCATTTCTAACTCCTCTCCATTTTCTACTCTTTAGGATGGCGGACGCAAGGAACAAGTTCACGCAACCGGATGAAGACACCCCTTTTGAACACCACTTGAAGGAAGTCACTAGGTACCGGAACATCGGAATACCAAGCTTCATTGGGACTTATAACGCCACTTTACCAGAAGAGGAGCGTTGGATGATTCAAGTTCAAGTTACAGGAAGGACATTCACGCCAGTCACTGAGCCCATAGAGTTTTCCTTCGATGCACCAACCTGGAGTCTAGGAAAGAGTATGGCAGCCCACATCACCATGGGACGCGTTGGGGAAGTTTACCACAAGGATCTCAAGGATACTATCTACCAGATTTGTGGGCGTCGAGATGAGCAATGGGAGATGATCAGCACCAGGAAGGATAGATCGATTGCAGCTTTCATCCAGGAGTTAAACCAGCACATTCGACGCCAGGAGAACCAGATGTGTGCAGGCATGACAGATTTAAAGAAGGCGATGACAAGGATCACGGAACTGGAGGAAGAACTCAAGGCTACTCGCGAGGATTATATGGAGGAAATTGTCGTACTAGTAGAGAAGAATGATGACCTGACAAGGAAGCTGGGATTATTCATGGGAGACCCCGCGCCAGGAGGTGAAGATGACGGTTCCACTTGCGCGGAGAACTACATCATCATCGACGACACCGACTCGGATCCCGATGATGGCGATGATGACTATGTTGATGAAGCTGGAGCGGATATCATGGAGTCTTCGACCGATCAATTTTTCTAGTCGACCACCATATCAGTAGTAGTATTCCACCATGTATATAGTATAGTCCGAGCACTTTTGTAACAATAGTTCTAGACCGATCGTATGCCCTTGTTTGATTGATTGAGTGATATGATTGTGTTTGACTCATGTGCATATGGGTAGTGTTTTCCCCCTAGACCTCATTCTACTCTGTTTTCTCATCTTTTCTAAACCCAGCAGATGCCTCCGTGACGCGACAATGGATTTACTTTCCCACCGGAGCTCACTCAGTTGATCCAGCAGCTGAATGCATTGATGCTGATACTAGTCCAGAATCAGAATCAGGGGAACAACAACAACAACCCACCACCACCACCACCTGTTGATCACTTAGCCCGTTTTCTTAGGCTGAATCCGCCAGTGTTCTCCAGTAGCACCGAGCCGATTGTTGCAGATGATTGGCTCCGCAAGATTGAAAGGGAGTTGACTACTGCAGGATGCTCGGATGCGGAGAGAGTGTGTTTTGCCGCACATCAGCTTGATGGACCTGCAACATCATTGTGGGAGAATTTCATAGTCACTTACCCCATCGACACTGTTACATGGGACCAGTTCCAGCAGGCTTTTCGCACTGCCCATGTATCAACAGGAGCTATGGCCATGAAGAAGCGTGAGTTTCGAAACTTACGCCAAGGAGGGCGCACTGTTGGCTAGTATGTGGATGCCTTTAGTGAGCTAGCACGTTATGCCCCAGATGACGTCGCAACGGATGCAGCTAAGCAGGAGAAGTTTCTGGAAGGACTGAATGATGAGCTGAGCATGCAGTTGATGGTGGCAAATTTCAATAACTACAAGGAGTTGGTAGATAGTGCTCTCATGCTTGAAGGGAAGCACCAGCAGATTGACAGCCGTAAGAGGAAGTATGGACAAGGGAAGTACAATTCTGGAGCTCAGCAGAGACCCCGTTTTACCCCGAACTCGGGAGGACCCTTTCAGCATAACCATGGAGGTCACAATCACACTGGAGGAAGTTCGCACAATCATAGTGGCCCCAAGAACGGGAATGGTAATGGAGGAAGCAACGGAAAGAACCGTTCCAACCCGGCAACGCCCGCCAAGAAAGATTTAAGCCACGTTACTTGCTACAAGTGCCAGAAGACCGGACATTACGCCAATGAATGTCCTGAAGCTAAGAATGGAAACGGCAATGGAAGCTCTGGGAAGAAGCCCAACCCTTTCAACAGGGGACAAGTGAACCACGTTAATGTGGAGGAGGTTGAAGCTCAACCAGATGCAGTAATAGGTAAGTTTTTGGTTAAGTCATTTACTGCAGTTGTTCTTTTTGATACTGGTGCATCGCATTCATACATATCAAGGGGATTTGTGGATAAGTATAAACTACCCACCAAAGTTCTTAGTACACCTTTGTTAGTAAGCTCGCCAGGAGCAGAGTATATGGCAAGCCAAGGATGTTTTCAGATGCCATTGACCATAGGTAGGCATGTTTTCCCCTCAGATCTGATAATTGTGGAGTCACAAGGTTTGGATGTGATTCTGGGTATGGATTGGCTATCGATGTATGGAGGAAACATCGATTGCGCCAGTAAGACGATTCTGCTCACCACCCCAGAAGGAAGAAGGACCAAGTATGTATCGCGGCATGTGCCGAATAGGACTCAAGTAAATTCCTTATCAGGAGTTGTACAAGAGGAAGTACCAGTGGTAAAGGATTTCCCAGATGTATTTCTAGAAGAGTTGCCAGGCATGCCACCGGATAGAGACATTGAGTTTTTAATTGAGCTTTTTCTAGGCACAGGGCCAATATCTAAGAGACCGTACAGAATGCCCGCAAAGGATTTGGAGGAAATTAAGAAGTAGATCAAGGAGTTACTGGATAAAGGTTATATTCGCCCAAGTTCGTCACCTTGGGGATCGCCAGTGCTTCTAGTGGAGAAGAAGGATGGATCGTTAAGGATGGTTGTTGATTATCGAGGATTGAATGAGGTGACGATCAAGAACAAGTACCCACTGCCAATGATCAATGATTTGTTTGACCAGCTTCAAGGAGCTAAGGTGTTTTCCAAAATCGATCTGCGATCAGGGTACCACCAGTTGAAGATTTGAGAGTAGGATATACCTAAGACAGCTTTTACCACGAGGTACGGGCTATATGAGTATACTGTTATGTCATTCGGTCTAACTAACGCACCTGCCTATTTTATGAACATGATGAACAAGGTGTTTATGGAGTTTTTGGATAAGTTCGTTGTGGTGTTCATTGATGATATTCTGGTCTACTCGAAGAATGAAGAGGAGCATAAAGAGCATTTGCGTTTAGTACTTGGGAAGCTTAGAGAACATCAGCTATACGCCAAGTTCAGCAAGTGTGAGTTTTGGTTGAAGGAAGTTGGATTTCTTGGACATGTTATATCCGGAGAAGGAATAGCGGTAGACCCCACCAAAGTTGTCACTGTGACAAATTGGGAAGCACCCACGTCAGTTGGAGAGATCCGGAGTTTTCTTGGATTCGCAGGATACTACCGGAGGTTCATTGAGAATTTCTCAAAGAATGCAAAGCCTATGACGGAGTTGTTAAAGAAGGACACCAAGTTCAAATGGACTGAGGAATGTGAGGCCAGTTTTCAGGAGTTAAAGAAACGCTTGGTTACATCACCAGTGCTGATTCTGCCAGATCAACGCAAGGATTATGAAGTGTATTGCGACGCGTCACGTCGAGGACTTGGAGCCGTACTTATGCAGGAGGGAAGAGTTGTTTCATATGCCTCACAACGGCTTAAACCCCATGAGTTAAATTATGCTACGCATGATTTGGAGTTAGCAGCCGTAGTGCACGCGTTGAAGACTTGGAGACATTTTCTCATCGGAAACCATTGTGAGGTATACACGGATCATAAGAGTTTGAAGCATATCTTCACGCAGAAAGAGTTGAATCTCAGGCAGAGGAGATGGTTGGAACTCATTAAGGATTATGACATGAGGTTGCATTATCATCCTGGAAAGGCTAACGTAGTAGCCAATGCGTTGAGCCGCAAAAGTCATGTCAATACACTCATGACCGGCGGATTACCCAAGGAGTTGGCAGATGACCTTCGCGAGCTATGTTTGGAAATTGTTCCGAGAGGTTATGTAGCAGCTTTGGAGATACAATCTACATTGATGTATAAGATCAGAGAAGCTCAGAAGACGAACAAGGAGATTGCCGATATAAAGGAAAGAATGAGCAAAGGAAAAGCTAAAGGATTTCGTGAGGATGAGCATGATACCTTATGGTTTGAGGACCGCGTATATGTGCCAAATGATCCGGAAATCAGAAAGTTGATTCTCCAAGAGGCCCATGATTCGCCATATTCGATCCACCCAGGAAATACCAAGATGTATCTGGATTTGAAGGATAGTTTCTGGTGGACCGGAATGAAGAAGGATATTGCAGAGTATGTAGCAGTTTGTGATGTATGTCAGAGAGTGAAGGCAGAGCATCAGAAGCCAGCAGGATTGCTACAACCATTGCCGATACCCGAATGGAAGTGGGACAAGCTAGGCATGGATTTTATCACGGGATTGCCCAGGACTCGTTCAGGCTATGACTCGATATGGGTTGTAGTCGATCGTTTGACGAAAGTAGCTCATTTCATCCTAGTGAAGACCACTTACACCAATGCTAAGTTGGCAAAGATATACATGACCAGGATCGTATGTCTACATGGAGTTCCAAGGACCATTGAATCAGATAGAGGAACCCAGTTTACCTCAAAGTTTTGGAATCAGTTGCATGAAACTTTGGGAACCAGGCTAGAGTTCAGTACAGCTTTTCACCCGCAGACGGATGGACAGACTGAGAGAGTCAATCAGATTCTGGAGGACATGTTGAGAGCTTGTGCGCTAGACTATGGATCTAGTTGGGACGATAATTTGCCTTACACAGAGTTCTCTTACAACAACAGTTATCAAGCCAGTTTGAAGATGGCCCCTTTTGAAGCTTTGTACGGAAGGAGGTGCAGGACACCGTTGTTGTGGGATGAAGTTGGAGACCGCCATTTGTTTGGACCAGATTTGATTAAAGAGTCTGAAGAGAAGGTTAAGCTGATTCGCGATAGACTCAAGGTAGCCCAGTCCAGGCAGAAGAGTTATGCGGATTCTAAGCGCAAGGAGACAGTTTACGAAGTCGGAGACAGAGTGTATCTTCGTGTATCCCCACTTCGAGGAGTGAAGCGCTTTGGAGTTAAGGGAATGTTAGCACCACGTTTTGTGGGACCATACCAAGTTTTGGAACGTATGGGAGAAGTTGCTTACAAGTTGGAATTACCTGAAGGATTGTCAGGAGTTCACGATGTATTCCATGTTTCTCAGTTGAAGAAGTGCCATGCAGAGATGGCTGATATTCCTCTGAGAGATACAGTGCCGCTGGAAGCGATACAGTTGGATAGTGATTTGACCTACGAGGAGAAGCCATTCAAGATTCTCGAGTTTGCCAGCCGAGTCACACGCAGCAAAGTAATCAAGTTCTGCAAAGTTCAGTCGAGTCACCATACCGAAGATGAAGCCACCTGGGAACGAGAGGAAGACCTACGGAAGGATCACTCTCACCTATTTTCTAGCCAACCCGAATCTCGAGGGCGAGATTCATCTTAAGGGGGGTAGGTTTGTAACATCCCAAATTTTCAATTTTGAATGTTATACATTAGATCATCATTGCATACCATATTTATTGCATTTTGGTTTGATCCTAGAAATTCTACGCAACTCAAGGACCCACCGAGAGAGTTGGGGATTTCATTATTTTCATATTCGAGTTTTTCTCGAATTTTGAAAAGAGGATCTTTCGATTTTAATTATTTTCTCTTTGAATATTTCTTTTATAAAAATAAAAGAGAGAGGATAAAATGACTTCCTCAAAATAAAGAAATATCGGAGATTTAATATTAAAATCAAATAAGAATTTTATTCAGAGTTTTATCGCTATTTTATTTGAATTAGGAAAAATATGCGTTTTTCAAAATTGCATTAGAGTCCCAAATAAATATTCACCTTGTCCGGTAGATTTTTAGATGACGGGGAAAATTTATTTCAGGATTTTTGGAGTCCGTTTAGTATTTCTTTTATTCGTTTTTCTGCGCGGAATAATTAAAAAAACGAACCGACTTCGGGCCGTACCCGAGCGGGACTCCGCCCCCCCCCCCCGGGGGGGGGGGGCTTTATAAGCTGCGCCGGCTGAGCCCCGAAGCCCATCAGGCTGCGCCCCGCCAAACCCTAGCCGCCACGCCGCCCCGCCGACGCCGCCCGCCTGCGCCGCTGCCGCGTCGCCCCGCCGCCCGCGTTGGCAGATCCACCGCCCCGCGCCGCCACCCACCGTCGCGCCGCCGCACCGGAGCCGCACCGCCGCCACCGCCGTCTTGCCCGACCCGCCGGAGGTAGCCGCCGCCGCCGCCGCCTCGGTTTTTTTGAAACCCTAGATGCGTTTTTTATTTTTAGATCCGTTTTTTTCTTCGGTTTATTTATTTAGCGAACGCCCGTTCGTTCGTTCGTTTTAACGAACGGTTTTCACCGTTTAGCCGCAGACAGCGAACGTTCATTCATTAGCCTGTTCATCAGTTTTTCTTTTTCTCGGATTTTCCGCGATTATTTTCGATCGCGATTTCTGATCCGATTTTCGTTTTAGATTATCTTTTCGTCCGTTTATCAGAATCAGGCGATTCAAGCGCCTAGAGTTTCGCCTAGAAGCCCTCTTTCTATTTAATCAACTTAAACAAGTTTCTGCTACTGTAAAATTGGACTTCAGTCTAGATTAGTAATCGAAGCTTGTTTCTTTCGCCGTTTGAGTTTTGTTGCTTCGTTTGATTTGATTCTTTTTGCCAACCGGAGTTCTTAAGTTGAACTTTCTGGTTTGATCTCTTATTTGAGTTTTACCCGTGCCCTTGCTTGATTGCTTATTGTATGCTTGTTTGTTTGCGATAGAGTACCCGGAGTGCGAAGCGTGCTACTACGAGTCTCTAGGTTTCGCGGATCATCAGCAAGGCAAGTAACACTTTGATCATACCTGTTTACTAGCCAGTTTTATTGCATTAGATCAATCCTCAAACAATTGCATGGTTAGGATCTGATTAAATTGTGGTTTGGGAAGTAGATTAGGTAGTACCTATTCACCTGTTTATTATCAAACATATGGGAGTTACTTCTACGTTGCTTATACTGTTATGCTATGCTCATAGACGTGGATTGGGTTTGAGTGTATTCATGACAGATGTGAGCATTTTTAATTAATGGTTAACTTAAGGTGGCAACTTTAATACACATCTGGGTGGATTGAGGCACCTGGGGAACCCAGTGATTGCCTGTATTTTTGGAAATCCCGGGGTACCGTGTGATTCTCCTATGGACTGCCACCCAGGCTCAAAGGGATCATAAGATTATTCATGCTAGAAACTTCCGTGTGTAGCCACATGCCATTATGGGCTCTGGCATAGTTGAGTAAGTTGTGGGAAACCTTTCCATGATGGGCTAGCAGATGTAGGGGATTATAGGTGTACATGCCTATCTATTGGTTAAGGGGACCTCTTCGGAAAGACTGTGTCTCGGTCATCCGTTTCTCAAACATCGTGTAGTGCGAGAAATCGAACGGAGGAGATCGAGTCTTGTGGGAAAAGTGCACAAACCTCTGCAGAGTGTACAAACTAATCATGGTTAGCCGTGTCCTCGGTTATGGACGTCTTGAATATCTAATTCTTGGATTATCATGTGGATCTCATCACTCTATTACATGATTAATTTTGATTGGGTTATTAATTACCTTTTAATTGGGATTGAGATGGGGTTTACCATTCTCAATGTTTTCAACCAACTTTGTAGTTAAATAAAATTTATTCCTTTGTTGTAGGAAAAAAATTGGCTTTCCGCAAAACATATTAACCATACAGCCTCCACCAGCCATATATGCATGTAGTGATAGCTTTATTCTGTTCATTACTCTCTTGCGTTACATTGCCAGCATATTCCATGTGCTGACCCATTTTCAAGCTACAACGTATCATGTTGCAGACTTTTCAGACGACGAGTAAGGAGCCATAGGTCGTGGTCTTTCACTCAGTGATGCCGTTGGAGTTGATGGACTCACTTTATCTTCCAAGCCTTCCGCTGTTATCGTTTTAGATGGCCTTAAGCCATATTTATTGTAATAAGTTCTCTTTTGAGACATTCGATGTAATAAGTGTGTGATTGCTACTCTGTTATAAATACTTCAAGTATTGTGTGTGTCAGCATTACCGATCTAGGGATGACACTTAAGCACAGAGACTTGACCGTCTGAGGTCTGGTCGGTACAAAAAAATAATCCCCTCCTAAGTCAAATTAACCTCTCTCGTTGTCAGGCAAAGTAGTGATGGACCAAGCGGGCCCACAGATGGAAAGCATTGATATCGCTGATAACCGCTTAAGTGGGTGCGAGAGGACAACAACCATCGCATTGCATGTGGCCAAACATATGTTGAATACCCAAAATGCACAACTTTGATGTGGCACATGCCTTGAAAACCATAAAGTCCCCACACAGAGCGAGGTTCATGAAGCGTACTACATATGACGATCCCCTTCCCCCTCTTCGACGGATACTATATGCTCCTACAGTAATACAACCCAAAAAGAATCCTCCTTGATGGTGAAATTAATTAATCTCTCCCGATGTAGGTCAAAGTGATGTATGCATCGACGATGGCCTCGTGGGCCCACAGATGGAAGCGTCACACCTAAGTGTCTTAGGATAACCACCGCCTGCATGCATGTGGCCCAAAGAGGTGTTGTGTGATGTTTGAATAGACAATTTCACAAATTTGATATGGCACGTGCCTCGGAAACCGAAAAGTCCCGACATTGAGTGTGGTGTACTTGTTTATGGACGCGTACGTATAGTATATATGCTAGTCCCCTCCCACCTGTTCGACGCATACTATATACTCCCACCATAACACAAACAAAAAAGATTCTACCTTGCTGGTCAAATTAACCTCTCTGCCGGCTGTTCGTCAAAGTGATGGATGACGACCTCGCGGGCCCACAAAAAGCGTCACACGTGAGTATCGAGTGTCGTGTAGGGCAACCATCGACTGCATGTGGCCAAAACATGTATGTATGAAAGGGTTGTGTAATGTTTTAAATAACGAATTCACGACTCTGATGTGGCACCTGCCTCACAAAATGGCCAACCCACACGGTGGCTCACGACTCGTAGTGTATTGTCAGCCACCCGCCACCCCCAGACGTACACACCACTACAAAAAAATACACTTCCGTGATGATACGTGTTTGTCACAGTAGGTCGCGTTTTTTGTCATGCATGTACATCCATGACGATTTTATGACAGAATCAAGATAGTCATACCTGTGCTGTCGTAGAAGTGTTCCATGCCATTACCAAAATTATCATCACGGAAGTGTGCACTTCCATGACGATAAATCGCGCGTCACAGAAGTGCTTTCGTCAAGGGTGACCGACACGTGGCATCCACCGTAACAGAACACCGTTAAGCTATCGGGTCGGGTTTTGGATCCGATAACCCGTTAACAGCCCCGACCAATGGGGATTTTCCACATGTAAAATCATCATTGGCTGGAGGAAACACGTGTCCGCTCATCGTTGGGACAGATGTCATCCACTCATTGGACAGAAGGTGCCTATGATACGTCGACACGTGGCACGGCCCAACAGTGGCCCATTCCTGTGAGAAGGCCAGCCCGTTTGACTTGGTCAAAAGGTGGCGGGCCGGCCCATGGAAAGCCTGTTAACGGCCTGTTCGCATATAGCCCATTTACAGCCCGCTAACCCAAGGCCCGTTACGCCCTATCCGAATTAGGCCCAGTAGCGTCATCTGGGCCATCCAATATGATTCCAGCCCGTTTTCACTTCTGGCCCATGTATGGCCCATGACATCTTTCGGCCCATATGAGGCCCTATGTAACTCTTGTCCTATTAACGGCCCGTGGTGAAACTGGCCTGTAATGAACAGTGTATCACTTTACTCCCATCAATGGCCCATTGTGAAACTGGCCCGTAATGAACAGTGTATCAGTTTATACCCATTAACGTCCCGTTATTCCGTTGGGCTGTTTCCAGCCCATGTTATCTTTCGGCCTTCTCAGAGCCCATTTATTCTTGGGCTCATTTCCAGCATTCGTTTACTTACGGCCCGTTACTGTCATTTTCTGCTTGTGGGCCAAATTCAGCCCGTGGTTACAGTCGGCCCGTTTGTGGTCCGTTAATACGTTGGGCCATTTTCATAGCGTCATCAAATACGGCCTATTAACGATGGCCCGTTATGGTCGGCCCATGAACGGACGATTCCAACTCTAGCCCGTTTACGGCCATAATGCGGCCTGTTATTGGCCCATGTTTGGCCAATCGATCATACGGCCCGGATAAGGCCCATTGATGATACGGCCCGTAGAAGGCCCATTGTTTCTACGGCCCGTAGAAGGCCCATTGTTTCTACGGCCCGTAGAAGGCCCATTGTTTCTACGGCCCGTACAAGGCCTACTGTTTCTACGACCCGTAGAAGGCCCACTGTTTCTACGGCCCGTAGGAGGCCCAGTGTCACTACAGTAAATATTAGCCCATGGTTATTGTGGCCTAGTTTTAAAAAATAGGTTATTGCAGCAACTAGCAAACTGCGGAAAAAGAACTGCACTGACTACAAGCAAACAAATAAACAAGACAACAAGGAAATAAATAAGCAAGCAACTTATGCTAGGCTATCACGGCTATTACACATATTACATCCACTGGGCATCAAAGTTCGCCACCAGTGCAAATATAGGGAACAAAGCAGCATATAAACGCCGCAGCAAAACAAGTCCAGAACTGAAACCACTTCAGAAGAGTTCAAGAAACAATATCCTGGGTACCCATAATGCTGGCAAGATGCTTAGCAAGCTTATTAACTTTCTCCTGTTTGGCCCTTAAATCCTCCAGCGCTTGCTGTTGCACAAGAAAGTACGCATCTGAATTCTGCAGGGACTTCCTCGGTCCTTCGGCTTCTTGCCGCAGCACAGCCGACTGATGCCTTTCAGCTTGTAGCTGAGACTGAAGAAGCCGAAGTGATTCAGGCAGCGAGTTTGAAGAGCTTGTGCCAGCGGTACTGGCCAGTAAATCGAACACTACATCAACGCAGGACTGTGGGGTTTTCTCACTGTCTACAAGATCGTTTTTATCACCTTTCTTGGAGACCAACAGGGTTGTCTCACTATCTTGAACCTTATCTGCATTACTTTCTCTACCATTGCATAGTGGGGTGCTCTTCGCCAATATTCTGTTTGCATACTACAAGAGAAACAAGCAGACACATCACAGGTTTAGCTTGTAGTATACGAAACTCATTTTGGTAAACCGGTTCAGTAGTAAGGTGGACAGGATAACAACATGAAACAAACATATATCTATGTACTATGGTCACTATATTGTCCATATCATTCTAGTTTATGTTCCCTAATCAAGATAGAGACACAGTTCAACTCATATATTTTTAAGACACAACATCATAGACAGAATATAAGTGTGAGAAACTACACAACATTAGCAGCACTTGTAATGTGCATCACATGACCACATAACTGTTTATACAACTTAAACTGAAATCAACATAGAGCAAGAAGTTAGAACAACAATCCAGTTAAAGAAATAGGTTTAAAACATACCTGTTGCGCCATTGGAGTTTCAATTGGATCCTTCAAATTCGAAAGTAGTTGGTATGAGTAGATACAGTGATGCAACAACAAAGGAGTATGGACCATAGCTACGGAATCTGACTTGAGAACAGTTGCTCTTCTGCTTTAAACGTGGAGTTTGGGTTAGCTGTGGTGGTCTTCGTGCTTTGGGCACTGCAGTAGCTTTACAAACTGCTCGTGTGGGGGTACTCTGTGGTTGACATGGTGCTTCGTCAACTATAAGTGGGTTACTATCCGCTGGGGTTGCGGTTAGATGGGTTGTAGCTGGTTCTCTGCCCAACGGTGTAAGTGTGCAATCTGGAAGAGTCTCGATTTTGTGTGGTGAGGCTAGTTTGTGGTCCAGTACAACCATGGTTCTATCTGCATCGACGGGTAGCACTGTCTTTTGTGATGAACGGGTTTTTGCTCCCTTAGATACTGCCATCACCCCCTCCAATTCAAATGGCTGATAAACAAGAAAAGAAATTGAATGTACAGACATTGTATGATAGACAGATGTGGTAATTCACATATATGTTGTCTAACCAAACAGGACAGCATGACACAATTTCACATATATGATGCCTAACTAAACAGGATAGCATGACACAGTTTCAGATATATGATGGATAACTTAACAGGATATAATGGCATAATTTAACATATGATGAGTACCTAAATAGGATGACATGACAAAACTATATGATGTCTTTCTAAAATAGGTTGGGATGAAATAATTCACATACATGTTGTCTAAGTATATAGGATGGCATGATATAATTGACATAATTGATTCATATACTAAGCAGCTGGCACTCGCATGTATGATCTCTAAACTAAGCAGATAGAATTCAATATTGTGCATATGATGTCTAAACTAAGCAACGCAAGACACCATATGCATCATATGAGAAATATAAACATTGCAACTTAGAGCATACACCTCAGGTGGGATATAGGACTGGTCATCTGTCTCTGAATCCTCCTCTCAGGAGCTCCCTGTAACCATCGAGATATATGCTTCAACCGGTACCATTGCCTGCTCTGAAGACCTTGTTTTCACTCCAGATTTTTCCATAACCAGCTCAAATGGCTGATACACATGAAGAGTAGTTCAATATACACAGATTGTCGACAAATGGAATACGTAATGAAAAAAAAGATGGCATGAGATAATTCACATATATGATGCTTCGCTCCATGGCGGTGCATAATTCACATATATGATAATTGGCTAAAAAACATGGCATTGCATAATTCACATATCTGATATAGAAAGCAAACAGGAGGCATTCACACAAAGCATGTCTAATCTAAGCAGATGGCATGGCAATGCAAGACACCATATGCATGATATGAGCAATATAACCCAGCCAAGTTAGAGCATGCACCTCGGGGGGGAATACGACTGGTCATCTCTCTCTGAATCCTTCTCTGAGGAGCTATCTGGAACCAGCAAGAAATCTGCATCGACAGGTAGCACTGACTGCTCAGAAGACCTTGTTTTCACTCTAGATTTTCCCATGACCGACTCAAATGGCTGATGCACAAGAAGAGTAGATGAATGTATAAACATTGTTGACAAATGGAATACAGTATGGAAAAAAATATGGCACAATACAATTCACATATACGATGACTGGCTAAACAGGATGGCATTGCATGATTCACGTATATGATGCCTGGCTAAAGAAGATGGCATTGCATAATTCCCATATACTCCCTCCGTTCCTAAATATTTGTCTTTTTAGAGATTTCAAATGGACTACCACATACGGATGTATATAGACATATTTTAGAGTGTAGATTCACTCATTTTGTTCCGTATGTAGTCACTTGTTGAAATCTCTAAAAAGACAAATATTTAGGAATGGTGGGAGTATGATATAGAAACCAAATAGGTGGCATTCACACAAAGCAAATCAAACTAAGATGATGACATATAAGATGTATAATGTAAGCAATGCAAGGCGCCATATGCATGATATGATCAACATCAGCATGCCAGGTTAGAGCAAACACCTCAGGTGATAAACAGGCGTGGTCGGCTCCTTCTGAATCTCCATCTGAACAGTTATCTTCCTCTGGAATACAATCTGGAAATGCAGGAGGGGGGGGGGCACTTCACCCACCATGGAGTGGCATCTGCCTGACATTATATTCACACGCAACGGTCTTCTCTTTTTCTCTACATGTTCAGTACGATTGTGTACAATATCTGACATGCATAATAAAAAAATAGTTAGATTTTGTAAGGCCTAAGGGGTGCATGCAAAAATCAAGACTAATGGTAGCAAACGAGTGGATGGATCCAAAACTAATGATAGCAGGTAGATTATAGCTTCAGTTTAAAAAGATAGACAATGGAACATCTATTGTTTGTTGCCCACCCAACATGAACCACATAGAAGACCCCAGATGAACCAGATAGTAGACAGATACTATTCATTGCTGGCTTGATATGAGACCCATGGGCAATTCAAAACTCAAGATTGAACGATAAAGTAGCAGGTAATAATAACCGATGTATAACGTAAGCAAACACGAAAGACTGCGACCTCTCTTCTGGAACTGTGTAGTCCTCAGGTTCATCTGCTCAGTCAATGATGGTAATGTAGTTGGCATGGCTGCCGGCAATGGGGAAGATGATCTGAGGCGGCGAAAGGAAGTCTGCAGGGGGGATCTCTGCTGCAGTGAACGCTTCTGTCGATTGTGCACCTCAGGTGAGGTGGATGACGGCATGGCAGGAGCAGGACATAACACACAGAGTTTTCTTTGACGCCTATCTGAAAATGAAGTAAATCTGTAAGGGCTCCTTAGAATTGGAGGATTCTATAAACGTATGGACAGGAAAAACACAGGAATAAGATAGGAATGCACATGCAAAACAGAGCATTTGGAAACATAGGATTTCAGTCAACCTGGGTGTTTGGCTCACATGTATTGGAAGAACAGAGGAATGGAGAAACAAAGTGATGCGATGAGTGTACAACCTCTTTGGCACAGCCTTGTGGACCTCAGCATCATTGGGTTGGACGTGGAGGATGGTGATGATGCTGGTGTGACTGTCGGAGGCGGGGAAGAAGATCCGAGGCCTCTGGAAACAGCGCCGAGGGTACTGCTCCGCTGTGATGGACGGTTCCGTCGTTGGAGCAGCTCCGCTAAGGTGTACGGCGACGAGGCTGAAGCATGACAAGACACACAACGTTAATCTGAAGTGGGACCCTAATATCATCTGCAATAGATGATGTAAAATACATCACCAAAAAGTGCTAGATGTAAAACGCATCAGCCGCGCCACGACCGCTCCGACAGATGCTGTAAGTACTATTCACTCTGAACTTAACTGAAGAAAATGAACTTCACAGTCGAAACTGAATTTTACTGTCGAAACTGATTGAACAAGTAATAGAGCATTGCAATAGATGTTTAGGGCGTTCGAGCACTAGTAGCAGAGAAGCAGTGATCTAAATCAGCAGACGCTCGAGCAGGGAACGCACTAGCAGAGAGCAAGTCGTGCAGTAGCACCGCGAGCGAGTGCTAAAGCAGCAACTCCTGTAGCTGCCGGAGGTCGTGCAGCAGCAGCAGCGCAACCGAGAGCAAGAGTAGAGCAGCAGCACGAACGAAAGCAGGAGCAGTGCAGCAGCGCGACCGACAGCAAGAATAGAGCCGCATCGCGAGCGAGAGCTGGAGTAGCTGCAACTAGTGCCGTTGTGGAAGTCGCCGCCGAGGAAGCAACGACATGGGGGAGAGACGCCGTGGATGATGTGGCCGGCGACGGCGCCGTCGATGGAGACACGCCATGTCTGCTCGGTATCGAGCACCGGCAGCCCTGTGAGATCGAATAAAAGATAAAATGGAGCGGTGAGTGCAGAACCTCCTTGGTGGCGCCGAGTTGGCCTCGGCTTCATCGGAGGAATTGGTGAGGGTGCTGCGGTTCCGGTGGGGCAGGTCAAGATGGCGCTGTGGGGATTGAGGGGGCGCGATAGACGAGGCGAACGTCGGGGCAGCTCCTTGGAGGTGGAGGACGGGGTGGCTGATCCGGCGGGACGACGAGATCGACAACGTATCCTCATCCAGTGAAGTGGATGAGGGACGGCGAGGTGTTGCGGTGGACGACGTAGTCGGGGAAGAGTCTCTGGCAGGGCAGCGGTCGGGAGGCCGACGGAGGAGCGTGGGGTTTCGCGGGTTTTGGCGGCCTCGGTGTACGAATGGGGGGGCGAAGGGGGAGGGGGAGCCAAGCTTAGGGACGCGCTTGTCCGAAATGTAGGGTAAGTTACCATCGTACCCCCACCGGTTTTGACACCGCGATGTGGAGCTTCATTTCCGACTGCGGGGTAGAAGGGGGATTTCGCGTGTCTGGGCTGCGGGAGCGATTTCGGATGAGGAGGGAGTTCTCGCGCGCGTCCAAATTTCGGGATAACAAGGAGCGGCGCGGGTTGAAGAAGCGGGAGTTTCAAAGCAGGTGAGACAAAACATACTCGAGCTTGAAAATTTCGAGATAACAAGGTGCGGATTCCTTGTTCGACAGAACAAACTTAACGTGTAAAAAAAACAATTCATACAAGACACAAGAGAGTCATGTCCCTTTTTACTATATTGCTATAGATGCGATTGAAAAAACTACAAGAAGAATGAAAAAAAATCAGGAGAACAAGATTACCCTGCACAGTACCAAATCGATTCGCACTTCCCTCAACAACAACAAAAAACAAATCAATTCCCACCAAAGAAAGAGTAATGTCCCTTTTTATATGATTACAGATGCCATGATCTCGAATTTCAATTTTTGAATCCACGTTATGTTGAATTTGAATATATCGTTAGGTGACCTTGCGGTTTATAATTGATGTAGTCGTACATTTTGATCTTCCATCATATATGAACATTTTACTCCACCATGTGAACATATATATTGTCGTCTACCATATGAACTAAATTTGAATCAATTTTCCTTATTTGAATACGATTGTTGTCAAGTTATACAATAATTTAAATATTATCTTGATAACAAAAAACATACATATAGCAGTAATCATATTTCACTATGAACTACATGTACCATACGCTCTCCAATTCAAATATTTGTATCCATTTTATGTTGAATTCAAATCATTGTACATTATTGGTCTAGGTAGCGAGATGTTTGGGATAATCTAAACCCTGTTTTCATACGTATAATTTTTCGCTGAGTTGGGACAAGTTTTGGTATAAGCCTCTTGCAAAACCAGAGGTTCTCTCAACAAGCCTCGTGGTTCCGAGAGGGAACGTGTCACATTTGTGTGCGAAACGATATACGCTGCCTCCCCCTGATTTTATTTACAGAGGCAACATAGAACTATATGAGTGCCCTATTAAATTTTGGAATTATTTCGGGTTCATTTGGCCTTTTTATACATTAATTGAGTTTCTAGACTTTTAATGTGCATAATCTAAATATGAATTGCATGCACATGCTCCGGTGCACCAAAGTGGGTTGAAAAATCACATGTGTGTCCTTGGTTGAATTTCTAGGTCCCATGGAAGAAATGAGAATGAAATTCAAACATCTGGGCGTCATGACTCGGCCGAGAACATCGAGAAACTTTGATTTTAAATTCATGTAAATCCAAAACTCGCCTGGAAATCATGAAACTTGGCATGGTGTCATGTCATGGCACTAACATGGTGTGGTAAAAAATTGGGCCGATTTGGAAGCTCGTGGTTCTAAGAGGGAACGTGCCACCTTTGAGTGTGAAACGATATACGCTGCCCCCCCCCTTGATTTTCTTAACAAAGGCAACATAGAACTACATTAGTGCCCTGTTAAATTTTGGAATTATTCTGGGTTCGTTTGTAGTTTTTTATACATTAATTGAGTTTCTGGTCATTTAATGTGCATAAGTCAAATTTGAACTACAAGCACATGCTCTCGTGCACCAAAGTTGGTTGATAAATCACATTTGTGTCCTCGGGTGAATTTCTAGGTCCCATGCAAGAAATGAGAATAAAATTAAAACATCTGGGCATTGTGGCTCGGCCGAGAACATTGAGAAACTTGGTTTTAAAATTCTTGTAAATCCAAAACACGTCTGAAAATCATGAAACTTGGCATGGATGTCATGTCATGGTACTACCATGTTGTGGTAAAAAAATTGGCCGAATAGGAACATATTTTGGTATAAGCTTCTTGCAAACCGAAGCTTCTCTCAAGAAGGCTCGTGGTTCTGAGAGGGAACGTGCCACCTTTGAGTGCGAAACGATATACGTTGTCCCCCTTGAGTTTATTTACAAAGGCAACATAGAACTACATGAGTGCCCTGTTAAATTTTGGAATTATTCCGGCTTCGTTTGTCCTTATTTACACATTAATTGAGTTTTTGGTCATTTGATGTGCATAATTCAAATTTGAACTACAAGCACATGCTCCCGTGCACCAAAGTTGGTTGAAAAATCACATTTGTGTCCTCGGGTGAATTTCTACTCCCTCCTTCCATCTATATAGGTCCTAATGTGTTTTTTGAGGCTAACTTTGACCAAACGCTAGAGCAATAACATATGACATGCAACTTACACAAAGCATACCTTCAAATTTGTATGTCAAAGGAGCTTCCAATAATATAATTTTCATAGTATACATCTCATGTGCTATTAATCTTGTCAATAGTCAAAGGCTGTCTTGAAAAACACATTAGGCCCTATATAGATGGAAGGAGGGAGTAGGTCCCATGCAAAAAATGAGAATCAAATTCAAACATCTGGGCATCGTGGCTCGGTCGAGAACATTGAGAAACTTGGTTCTAAAATCATGAAACTTGGCATGGTGTCATGTCATGGTAGTACCATGCCGTGGTAAAAAAAATTGGCCGAATAGGAACAAATTTTGGTATAAGCTTCTTGCAAATCGGAGCTTCTCGCAAGAAGGCTCGTGGTTCTAGGAGGGACGTGTCACCTTTGTGTGCGTAATTCAAATTTGAAATACAAGCACATGTTCCAGTGCACCAAAGTTGGTTGAAAAATCACATGTGTGTCCTCGGGTAAATTTCTAGGTTCCATGCAAGAAATGGGAATGAAATTCAAAATTCTGGGCGTCGTGGCTGGGTTGGAAACATTGAGAAACTTAGTTTTTTAATTCCTGTAAATCCAAAACACGCATGAAAATAATGAAACTTGGCTTGGTGCCATGACATGGCACCAACATGCTGTGGTAAATTTGGAGTCCGATTTGCGAAGGCGCACACATTAACAATCAACAAAGTCATTTTGGAACAAGTGTTGTCACGTTACAATCGGAAACACAAGTATTATTGAAACCGTGGGCGTTCTACTTACTAGTACCATTTACGTGTCACCACGCGTCCCCATTTTTTATTAGCTAGGAGGCGCCGTGCAGGGTAGCTATTTGAGTACGAGAGGCGTGCGATCAGACCCCTTTGACCTCCATCTGCCGTCCACCTCTCTCCCAAGGTCTCCATTAGTGGCGCCCGAGCCTCTGTTTAATGGTGTGGCTATGTCTCACTCGACTGAGATTTAAGAGAGAAAAAAGAAAATCTGAAAGCACGGATCTTGATGTAAGATCCGACGGACCTATATAGCATCTACTGTGACTTATAGCAAGACTGATGAATATATAAGGACGATTAATTTTTTTTTTGATCAAAGAAGGGCTTGCCCCTTTCGATTTTCATTACTGAAAACCACCACAATCAATCAAGAAACCTGCACCTTGCTCAATCAGCCGAACGGAAGAGGTGTATTCGAACCTCATACACTGGACGCATCAAGGGGCGGAGGCACAAGGGGCAGTGGAGCACGGTGAGGTCCATCGAGACCTTAGAGAGCTCCATCGTCGGGTCCTGTTTGGTCTGCATGATCTCGCCCTCCTCGTGCACAACCATCTCTCGACTTGGGCCGGGGTATTACAAAGCTTTACCGTCACATATTTTATACTACTTCAAGGTGCATTAAATCAACACATGCAAGTATCAAAAGGAGAGTCAGGGCATGCATGCATGCGTTGTAATTAATGCATCGGTAAACGCAAATTATTGAAATATATCGAGCACAGTGCTTTGATGTGTCGCGTCAACTCGTACATCAACAAGAAGTTTGATTATCCTCTCCCTCGCGTTCTTAACTGCACCTGCCTTTGGCTGTATGACAGGTTGGCCACACACCTGTCAGGCCCACCTGTTATAGACGCAAAGGCAGGAGTGTCCCTCCCTCGCCCATGAGCGTGGTGGCTGGCAAGACTAGGAGAAGCTTTCGCTACACGCTCTCCCTCCCGCACGGGGTGGACATGCAGCAGTTCAATCGGTGTCAGATGGCCAGAAGCGTACTGTAGTACTCCTCCAGTGCAGTAGTACTCCATCATTGTTCGACTTCCCGAAGAGGCGAAGAGCCAAGCGCAGCCCGGACACTCGTGTGGCAGTTTCATGTGTAGAGTAGTCTAGGATAGCGTGTACCGTGCCTGTAAGCTTAAAATCGTTGGGGTCGGCTCCATGCTATGTGGCCGTCTCGAAGTTTAAAAAAAAGTCTTCTGGCCCTACCTGACACCCTGGTGATTGTAGTTTGCACGCTCATCTGGTCAAGACAGGAATATATATTTTAATTTGTTTTTTTTTCGAAAAGGGGGGACTCCCCGGCCTCTGCATTAGAACGATGCATACGGACACATATGTTTTAATTTGTGGTGGGTAAATGTTAGAGGTTGCAGCAAATATATTGTACACTGCGGGTCTTTCAGCCAAGTTTAGAGGCAAGCCTGTGGGGCCAGTGCTATGATGTGTCGCGTCAACTCGTACAACGAGGAGAAGCTTGATTTTACTACACGCCTTCTCCCTCACCCATGCGCGCGGTTGCTCACAAACGAGGACAGGCTTTTGCTTAGTAGTACTTCTACAACAAGCTATCCATCCCGCTCGCAGTGGACGGACATGCAGCAGTGGATTCGACACTGTAGAAGCAGTAGTAGTAACATCATTGTTCGTCTTCTCGAAGAGGCGAAGACCCAAGCGCAAACCGAACGTTGCAGTTGCGAACATTGGAGCACGCATATAGCCAGGCTCTTGCATGAGACAAAATTGCTATGTGAGCCCACTATTGTACTAGTACGTACAACTACTTGCTAGTATAGCCCTGTAAACCAGAAAGGAGTATTTGCCCTTCTAGAGATTTCAACAAGTGACTAGACTACACCGAGACGGAGTACATATGGAGCAAAATGAGTGAATCTGCACCGTAAATAAATACGTACTAGTTCTATCATTTTCCTCTCCGAGGTGCACAATATTGAGTATACTGACTAGTCTCTTTTTGACACGCATTTACGTTTTTTTACACAGTACAGACGCAAGTGCTCATATACACGCGCATACACTCACCCCTATGAATGCACACACGCACGGCACTATCATCTTGAAATTTATGAAGTCACCATAGGCACCTCGTCGTCGACGGGTCCATAGGTGCTTGAATGCCAAGGAGGGAGAGGGTAGCGGTTCCCGAGACGTTGAACGATCAATGATGCATCCTCAATTACATTCAGAGGGAATTAATTGGAGAAGAAGAATAGAGCCAGCACGATGTGAATGCAACAGAGTTTGGACTCTCATATAATAAAGGGCGCCCCACCACTCAAATCCATCTACTCCCAAGTCTCTGCGCAACACAGTTCACTCCAATCCAAGACCAAGTGACCAGAAGCCACAAGCACCTATGGAGGCGATGGACGCGAGCGGCAGTCGGCTGTGCCAAATCATCCAAGGCGCCGGCCTGCGGCCCCGCACCGCGCAACGTTTCCAAACGGTGCTGGCGACCGCAGGCATCGTAGCCCTCGCCGACGCCGGCTTCGCCTCTTGCATGGACGACATGATGGTCAACTCCATCCGCAAGTTCACTGCCGTCAAGAAGCGCGCGGACAACCTTGCCGTACTGCTCCAGCCCACGCGCCCAGGCTCCTCATTGCCTGCCACCCTCATCGGCCTCCATGGTGACGAACTCTTTCAAGCCCTGGTGGCCCTGCAGGTGCAGGAGGTCGCGACAAAGAATGTGCACCTCAAGGCCGCGCTCGCCGCGCAGTGCCTCGCCATGCAAGAAACCGTCGACCTGCACATCCACATCTACGAGGAAATCGTCTACATAGGCTACTACAAGTCAAGCGAGGACAGAAAGACGTTGGCCTTCTTCCAGCAGCTGGAATCTTTGGACGCCATTGTTCAGAAGCACGTCGACCTGGCCACGAAAGCCGCTGCTACTTAGGCGCCGTCCGGTGGGCCGGCGCCCTTAGTCGAGGAGGTGGACGTCGTCGATGGATGCATCTCTTCTTGCCTCCTGTAACCAGCACTGCATCGCCTCGTGGCCTTAATGTTTTATTAGTATAGTACTCCCTCCGTTCCCAAATATAAGTCTTTCTAAAGATTCCAGCAAGTGACTACTACATACGGAGCAAAATGAGTGAATCTACAGTCTAAACTATGTCTACATACATCTGTATGCTGTATTCCATTTGAAATAGTATCTAAAAAGGCTTACATTTAGGAACGAAGGGAGTATATGGCATTTTTATTCCAGTCGTAACGTTTTCACTGTGAGGTGGGGCCGCAGTTGAGCAAACCCACCCCGCCCACCGGGCGTTGGCCGAGTTTAGAATTAGAAGAGAGAAACGAGGGAGGAGAGCTAGCTGTAGCACGGACGCTGTTGTCAGATGGGACTCATGTTTATAGAATATGAGTACTAAGCACTCGTGCCTCTTTTTTTAGGGAAAAATGAGTCGTATGTCTAGTACCACTAGTTGGGTGCGTGCGACCTATAGCTGTCATCACTTTAGGTCTCCTTTTCGAATCGCGGCTACGCTTCACAGTACATATTATTTCACGCATTTATCCTCCTATATGTACTCCTAGGCTATTTCCACGTGCTCCCATTCGCCGACATGTGGGACATAGAGCATCTGGGTCGTAGTGCATGCACGACTCGGAGCATATGCCGGGGCACTTTACATTTCAAACCTCACGAATTACATGCAAACCCCCCACAGAAGAATAAATAAATGAATGAATTACTACATGAAACCGGATTATTTTCGTGGAAACCGGAGCACGTTTATAAAAAATGATCGGACCGAAACCAGTCTAAGGGCCTCTTTGATTTTTCCCGCAAAAAAAGGGCCTCATTGATTCGCAGGATACTGAAAACACAGGAATGGGGAAAGTATGATGGCGATGAACCGAGACGAGGAGAACTCTAACTTAGTTAGAGGTTAGAGTTAGATTCTAACCCTGAACTAACTCTAAACCAAAGAGGTGTATGGATGGCAGGGTTAGATTGACAATAAATGCTCTATCTCAATCATTTGACTACTTTGGACCCTATTTCCTGCCGGATTTGGAGGGTGCTTGGATATGTTTTAGTTCCATGACTAAAATAGTGGGACTAAAACTTGCTAGGCTCACCCATGCTTGGATCCAAATACTAAAGAGACTAAAATCAAGTTAATGAGCATTTATTATCCTCCAAACCCTCCAATCCAGAACTCGCCTGTGTTAAAGGAGAGGAGTTAAATGAGGAGAGAGAGGACTAATCCACATTTTAGTAGGGGTACCCCTGACTAAATTTTTTTAGTCTCAAGACTAGTTTTAGCCCCTCTTTAGTCAGGGGTGCTTGGAACTTTAGCCTCTTAAAGAGACTATTTTTAGTCAGACTAAAATAAGTCCCTTGGATCCAAGCACCCTCTTGGTGTGGCCGGCTCTTCTGTGGCCTCCTCCCGCTCACAATTGACATAAACGAACCATCTATACAAATCAAGCATGCAAAACATGATAATTTTTACTTTGTCCATACAAATGAGATATCCCACTTAAACATACAAGTCGTCAATCAAGCTTCACAAAATAAAAAAAAACACTTCATGAAACAAAGAATGAGCTAACTCATCACGGAAGTCATTCACGATAGGGAGGGAGCCCGGAGCCCCTCACGCACCGAGGGAGGAGCTCGCCATCGTCGCTCTGGAGGAAGGCTCTGTAGAGCCCAAGCCCCGGGAACCCCTCCGACGCCGGCCCTTGCGAGTTGAGGTCGACACCGGCATGGGTAGCGGGGCCGCTTGCCGCCGACTGGGAACTTAATCGTTGGGCCTCTAGAAATAATGCAAGCCTGTAACTAAAAGACCTAGAAAGGTGAACTGATTCTTTGGGCCTCTAGAAATAATGCAAGCCTGAAACTGAAATACCTAGAAAGGTGAACTGAATCTTTGGGCCTCTAGAAATAATGCAAGCCTGAAAGTGAAATACCTAGAAAGGTGAACTGAATCTTTGGGCCTCTAGAAATAATGCAAGCCTGAAACTAAAATACCTAGAAAGGTGAACTAAATCTTTGGGCCTCTAGAAATAATGCAAGCCTGAAATTGAAATACCTAGAAAGGTGGACTGAATCTTTGGGCCTCTAGAAATAATGCAAGCCTGAAATTGAAATACCTAGAAAGGTGACCTGAATCTTTGGGCCTCTAGAAAGATTTATTACCTCCTCAAGCAGCATCAAACAATTCCATGCGTGCACCACAAATCTATACCAAGTTTGATCAGGATCTACTTTTCCAAATTAGAATTAGCGCTAGAGCAAGCAAGATCAATGATATGGCCGTGAGACAGAGAAGGAACGAACAAACTCACCCCTCTCGCGGCCTCCCTGGTAGATGCGCCGCCGCCGCGCACGACAGAGGGAGAAAAACGACTGGTGAAGGGGGAGCGGGGCGACCTTCGAAGGCCAGAGGGAGAGGGCGGCCGGAGTAGGGCGGCGGAGGCCGGAAGGAGAGGGCGGCCGGAGGAGAGAGAGGGCGAGCGGCCCTATGGGGAACAGAGAGGAGTCGTGCGAGAGGGGGGAGGGGGGAGCGATCTGGTGCGGGCAGGGGAGATTTTTTTAGTTCTCTTTTAGTGGGCCCAAGGATAACTAACCCAATTAGAACCTCTCCACCGGGCTAGTTTTTTTAGCTGGGTTAGAGCAAACTAGCTCAAACTAACCCCTCTTGTTCCGATAATTTGAGGCTATTTCAACCCAAACTAGCTCTAACTCAGGGATCCAAACAAAGAGGAGTGTTACTGTACATGCTACAGTGTGGACCATAGCACATTGTTTTTTATGGCCATATCACCACATTATTTTCTACTGCTGGTTCACTGGGATACCGTGGTTCGCACTGCTGGTTCACTGGGCTGCCGTGGTTCGCACTCCTCTGACCTGAGTAGTACTCCCTCCGTTCGTAAATATAAGTCTTCGTAGATATTTCACTGTGGACCACATACGGATGTATATAGATGAATTTTATGTGTAGATTCACTCATTTTTCTCCATATGTGGTCCATAGTGAAATCTCTCCAAAGACTTATATTTAGGAACGGAGGGGGTAGTATAGTACTAGTATATACCGCATCATTCTTTGCTCCTTCTTACTACTCCGACATGTGGGAGAGCCAACATCCGGGTCGACGTGTCATGCACCAGATTAGAGCGTGGAACGGAAGGGGGGCATCACCCCGGTCGGAGCGCCAGTAATTCATGACTATAGTGAGTGGTCATATCACAAGTCTTTCCAGCAGTAACGCACCGTCAAATCGCAAAGCCCCACTCGCTCACCCTCCTCGCCTCTCTGTCAAACCGCCTACCCAAAAACTGACGTGCGTACTGCCTGGGAAAAGCCCCACCTCTACTTTTAACTACGCGAAAATAGATCGAGCTTGTTCGTTCTATATAAATACAGTACTTACTGTATGTTTATTCACCTGTGGGGTTGTTCAATGAATGGAAGGGCGGGGAGCACAAGTGAACAATACTGTAGTACTACTAGTAGTAAGTAGGAGTCATACAGTAGTCACCTTAAATAGAGAGTTTATTTTCTTTAATGCCACGTACACAAATTGAAACGCTTGTTGTGGAGAGAAAAAAGATAATCACTCCACTATATATGGACGCAGGGGCCTGAGCGCTTGCTTTAATAGGGTTGCTCTCTTCATTCTCTCATCCTCTCCAGATATAAACAAGACATTAGTAGCGACATTTTCTCTCTGCTCACCGCTGGTCACAGATCCGGCCGGATCCCTTCGGCCGGTGTGTGTAGACGACTAAAAGGTGCATCGTTCACGCGGTCATCGCCGCCGAGGGAGGAAACCCACAGCTGCCGGAGGGGCCCGATCCTCTGCCCATGTCGTTCTCTCCGACACAGCGCCGGCTCAGGAGATCCTCCGACCCTTCTTCCTCCCTGCCGTATTGTCCGCAGATCCGACCTGCCGCCGCCGACATCCCGGCGACCCTCAGGTATAAGTTCTTCGAAAGCGGCCTTGCTCTACTGCCCCAGCTCCCCACGTGTCTGCATGTGCATCTTTTTCTACTCCCATCAGCTCTTCCAAAGCCACCTAAATTTTTAGTATTATTAGAGGTAAAGCTACTTCATGCATTCGAATCTAGGGCTTTGTTCAAACGACGAAGAAAGGGGGGAAAGTTGTATCATGAATCTAGGACTTGATTCAAAGAGGAAATAATATGGTGAAAGTAGTAGAGACCGGATACCCAACCGGTCTCTTGGTTGAAAAGGGAAATAATGGGAAAACGCAGTACAAACTGGATAATGAATAGATCTATTATTGGTTGAAAAAGGATAGAAAGTGGCGGCTGGTGGACAAGTCAACAGAGTATGTCCAGGATTATATTTGCTGCCATCACATAGTAAAAGGTCTCCAGGATTAGATTTGCTGCCCTCACATAGTAAAAGGTCTCAGGATTAGATTTGCTGCCCTCACCATAGTAAAAGGTCTCATGATTAGATTTGCTGCCCTCACATAGTAAAAGGTCTCCAGGATTAGATTTGCTGCCCTCACATAGTAAAAGGTCTCCAGGATTAGATTTGCTGCCCTCACATAGTAAAAGGTCTCCAGGATTAGATTTGCTGCCCTCACATAGTACAAGGTCTCCAGGATTAGGTTTGCTGCCCTCACATAGCATGAACAAAATCGGCATCACCACTTTATGCCTCCTTGTAGGTACATTGTGCTGATGCGTCCACTGTCGCATGTCCTTATACCAACCTTTTGCTGTTGTTAATGTAAGGGCGCATGTAAAATCAAGCGATCACACTGTTACCTTAGGGACATGTCTAACTAGTGTTATTGTTAATCTAATGCCTCCAGTGATAAGATGCAATTAAACTGTGTTACAAATGGCACTCCTGTTGTTTGCCCCGGTATGATAAGTAAGTTGCTCCTTTACGCTGCTGAGTGTCCTGGTGTCCCCACGGTCCCATGCCCTTAAACCAACTCTTTAGTTGCTGTTGATTTACTGTGTCTGGTAAACAAGCAATGCCACCATTAAAGTAATCCCATATTTGAGGAATCTCCTTGTTGATCGTAATGCTTCTGGTAACGTGAAGTATTGCTGATGTTTTAAAATTTCTACTGTACCTGCGTGATTGCCATGAACATAATTAAGATGCTTCTTTTCATTTTGTATATGTTTCGTATATTCTTATTGACCAGCAACTGTTTACTTTCTATCTTTTTGTGCAGATAGGGATATTCATTTCACCTTGTTGCTATTGTGACATTTTGGTGAACTGCACAAAACACTTTTTTTTGGAATGAGTGTCTTGTGCAGTTCAACTAAAATGTCACGTGGGCAACATCTCTCAATTTTGGTGGAACTGCACAAAATGGTGATTGGAGTTTCCAAAATCTCCGTCAAGTTCTACTGGTAATCTCGTGCAACATTTTATTAGCCTTTGCAAGATGGAGCCGTCACTGTCACCACAATGGCACTTTATTTTAGTGGAACTGCACAAAAGGATAAGAAAATTATAGTTGCACCTTACATGAGCCGGATAGCCAACCTTAATGTTCCTCAATTTTAGTGCAACTACTAAAGAAGAACCGACCAGCTCACAAGAGCAAGTACTTCTTGCTAGCTGAATGATGTAATCTTTGCTTCATTTCAGGTGAACTGCAGAAAAAGGCGCATGAATTGAATCATGGAACTCCAGGCAGACCTCATCCAAGTAGAGCTGGAGGTTGAGTTCAATGAGGCCGCTATTAAAGAGAAATCATGCTCTCCTGTCTCCTTGTTTGTGCTGTGCAAACATGCTGTGCAAACAGGAATACTAAACTACAGATGTTGTGACGGTCAAGAGCATTCGCCAAGTTCTTCGATTGTATGACATGGCTAGCCAAGATGGATTTAATCCCGATATTCACTTTATCAAAAGGCTCTAATGGGTTGGTTCTGAATCTTGCAAGCTGGGAATCAGTGAGATGTGTAGGCATCTTTGTTGTACTTATTATTTGAATCTTATTTGTTGGTTCTGAATCTTGCAAGCTGGGAATCAATGAGATGTGTAGGCATCTTTGTTGTACTTATCATTTGGATCTTATTTGTTGGTTCTGAATCTTGCAAGCTGGGAATCAATGAGATGTGTAGGCATCTTTGTTGTACTTATTATTTCGATCTTATTTGTTGGTTCTGAATCTTGCAAGCTGGGAAACACGGCATGATGATGCAGAGGACAACAACCATAACTAATAGTTCAAACTTGGTAGTATTATCTTTGTGAAAGTGTGACAAATGTGCTGATCGTGTGCGTCCTGAGAATAATAATTCTAATTGTTGTGCATGTTGATCCTGTGGCACTGATAGAACGAGCGAATGCATTGCTTGTTTTAAGTATAAATTTCTATTAAAGCTAATTAAATTTAAGTAAAGTGACCACTAACTCCTATTATTACAGTACCAATACAGACCCGCTCGTGAACCGACGTGTGGCCGAGGGTGCATCTTCTGCCGGGCGTGCAGCGGATGACGGAGGGGTAGTAACTGCTGTCGCCTGTACACACTCAGCTTACTGTTGAATCCAGTTCCCCAAGAGCTGAAAAATGAACTGCTGCCGCCGCCTACACACTCGTTCACTCGAAGAGACTCCAATGGCGATCCGAGGGGGGAGCATGCTGGATATGGACTTCAGCAAGGAGTTCCCCTTTGTGTTCGCCGTTCAGTCCTATGGCTGCACCAAGTTGAATGTGATGTACACCAACGATACGGACTCGGTGAAGCTCTACCTCGCCTCAGTCCTATGGCTGCACCAGGTTCTGGAGCATTCGCCCGTTTCATCGGCAGCGCCGACTGCACCTTCGCTACGGTGGAGAGAAGGAAGAATGCGACGATTCGGCCATCTGGTGCAACAAGCTTGTCGACATCCAGAAGCAATACAAGATCATCAGCAACGGGCAGGAGAAGGACTCCGTGGTTGACCTCGCTGAGACCATCATCGACCCCTGATACGCCAACATGAAAGAAGACGACCTGAACACGTGGGAGGTACCTCTGAATCTAGCCTACATAACCTACGCGGCCAAGGATGCATACGCATGCTACGACATGTACAGGCAGATCTTGGACATGAGGGCGTGTCTGCTTCCCGTAACCGACAAGTACACGGACAGCCGCAGCGTCATGATCAAGCGTGCCAGGAAGGTCTAGATGTTGTACTTTATCTGTTTATAAGCACCTTTATCATCTGAGTGTTTCATGCATTAGCCTATGTGTCGTAATTATCTGTTTTGTCCGAAATATTTCTTTTAAGAACCCATTAACCTGATTGCTTTTTTTAGTGGCTATTTGCTTATGTATGTAAACTAGTTCACTTGTCCGTAAAAAAAAACTAGTTCACTCGGCTGCCGTGCTTTGAATCTCCTTCCTCCCAACATATTCCCCTCCTTAGGTGGACCCAGCAGGTCTCTGAATTTTCTCCCACTTTCTTTTTCGATGTAAACTGAGTTTTCTCCCAGTACTTTCCCCTAGAACCAACTCAACTCTCCCACGTCTAGCCTAAAAAAATAATACCCCACATACTATTAACTCATCAAATTAAAATGATATTTTATTTCGTAAGTTGAAAGTTCTTACAAAATAATAATAATAATTGTTTATATATAACTTGGCAAGTTAACTCCTAGTGATTGCGTACATAAGCTTGCAAAGATTTTACTGACGTGCAATCATGTGTTTATGTTTTTATAACATTTCTCCGTCTAGCCCAACATGATATTTTCACCCAGCCCAGCAAGTCCGCGGATTTCGAGAAAAATGCAAATGGGATTTAAACGGGCTGCATAGATGCTACATCATTGTTTCACCCACCCCACCAAATGGACTAAAAAAACAAATGGACTGGCTGACATGTGGGCTAGTAGGTCGAAGCCTAAGAAGGCGTTGGATTTACATCCAACGGCCGGCATTCTTCTTCAATCTCTCGTCTTCTTCCCCCAGCGCTACCGGAACCGCCTGCTCCAGCCTTCGGCGTCTAGCGGCGTTGTTTTGCGCTCCTCAGCGAAACGCTACCCCGCCGACGGCCAGGCCATCCCTCCACTCCGCACCTCCTGTTATTCTCTGCCGAGTGTAGGCCCACCCCGCACCCGAACCAGTCAAGTTTCCCACTCCTCTTCGTCTGCAACTCCACTGCCGCGTCTTCCCCATCTCCGGGTCGTTCCAGTCTGGGGCCTCGCCGTCGTCCACCGCCTCGGTGCGCTCGGCGCGGCGTGGTCAACATACGAGAGTCATCGGAAGAGGACTGTACGTGGAGAGCCTGACGGCTGGGACCCACGAGGTCCATGGTCGCACGCAAGGAAATTTCCTCCTTATTACGCACTGTACGTGCACTGTATGTGGGAAGGGCTTCTGTATTTCGCGAAAAAAAGTTCCCCCCACTGACAGGTCGGACCCACCAGCTTTATCTTCCCACGCAAGGAAGTGCCTCCTTATTACGCACCAAAAAATGAATACCCCCTGCTAGCTGGGACCCACCATAGTGGGTGGCTGACTTGTGGGCCTACTAAGTTGACGAGGACGGAGGGCTTTGTCAATTTAGTCAATATGAACGATTCTAGCTCCAGTGACCATACGATGTCCATCCAACGGCCATAGTGCTTCTTCAACCTCTGGTCTTCTTGCTCCAGCCGCCCAAAGCAGCGCCGGTCGTGCCGCGTGCTCCTGCCTCTCGTGGCTGGCTGTGATGCCGCGGAGGCCTCACCGCCCCCTACTACGCCCACCGCTAGCCCAGGGTATCCCTCTACTCACCCACACCCCCTGTTATTCTGCGGCAACGGCAGCCTCACGCCGCAGCCAAACCAGTGAACCCTCGTACTCCTCTCCGCGTGGGCATCCACTGCCGCGTGTTCCCCGGCTCCGCGTCATACCCTTCCTAGGCCTCGCCGTCGTCCACCGCATTGGTGCTCTCGGCGCGGCGTGGTCAATGTGGTCAACAACTGACTTCCATCGGAGGAGTACTGTACGTGGAGAGGCTGACAGCTGGGTCCACGGCCACAGCCCAATTTTTTTGTGATTTGCCAAGTAAGTCACTTTGTTAGGCCTGCTGGGCTGCAAATCTTTCAAGATGAGGAGAGCTTCATTCGGCTGGCCGAGAAAATGGCCTATCAGTAATGAGAAATGGGCTGTACGTTTTTAAAACACATCAAACCGGCAATAAGTTTCAAATATCTTTTTTTCATTTCGAGATTTTAAATTACATTAATTTTTATGCATGGAGAATTTGTTGGATTTTATATTGATATACATTTATTTTTAAAATCAGTTTGAATGTGAGTCAAAATTTCGGGATTAAAAACAGTTCGGACCGCACCGAAATATGCAAAATTTCGTATAATTTTTTAACCGTGGCCACAATATGGGCTGTAATGCTAACAAAAAGAATATGGGCTCAACAAAAACCTTAAGAATTAGCAAATTGGTTGTAAATTATTAGAAATAATGGCAGATGGGCTGTATGCTGTTTTCCACAGATTTGAGGCTTTTCTAAAAAAAAGTTGACGCACAAGCAGTGACTGTTGGATGTCCATCGAACGGCCGCCGTGCTTCTTCAATCTCTGCTCTTCCTGCTCCAGCCGCTCAAACAAGCGCCGGCGGGACTGCCTGCTCCCTCCTCCCCGCGGCCGGCTGTGCTGCCGCGCAGGCCTCACCGCCCCACCGTACTCCCATCGCTGGCCTAGCCATCCCTCTACTCACCCACACCTGCTGTTATTCTCCGGCGATGGCAGACGAACCAGTAAACCCTCGTACAGTCGTACTCCCCTCCGCGTGGGAAACAACTGCCGAGTCTTCCCTGCCTCCGTGTCATTCCCTTCCTAGCCCTCGCCGTCATCCACCGCCCTGGTGCTCTCGGCGCGGCCTGGTCAACGTGGTCAACGACCGACATGCATCTGAAGTGGACTGTACGTGGAGAGGCCGACAGCTGGGTCCATGGCCGCACGCAAGGAAATGCCTCCTTATTACGCGGAAAATAATGATTCCTCCACCTGACATTAGGGACCCACTGAAAGGGCCTCTGTATTTCATGAAAAAAATGTTACCGCCGCTGACAGCTCGGACCCACCAGCTATATCTTCGCACGCAAGGAAGAGCCTCCTTATTACGCACAAAAAATGAATACTCCCCCTGTTAGCTGGGACCCAGTATAGTGGCAGGCTGACTTGTGGGCCTACTAAGTTGACGGGGACGGAGGGCTTTGTCAACTTAGTCGATATGCACGATTCTAGCTCCAGTGACCGTACGATGTCCATCCAATGGCCGTAGTGCTTCTTCAACCTCTGGTCTTCTTGCTCCAGCCGCCCAAACCAGCGCCGGTCGTGCCTCGTGCTCTTGCCTCCCGTGGCCGGCTGCGATGCGGCGGAGGCCTCACTGCCCCTACTACTCCCACCGCTGGCCAGGCCATCCCTCTACTCACCCACACCCCCTGTTATTCTGCGGCGACGGCAGCCTCACACCGCAGCGAACCAGTGAACCCTCGAACTCCTCTACGCGTGGGCATCCACTGCCGTGTCTTCCCCGGCTCCACGTCGTCCCCTTCCTAGGCCTCGCCGTCGTCCACCGCCCTGGTGCTGTCGGCGCAGCGTGGTCAACGTGGTCAAGGAACGGCTTCCATCGGACGTGAACTGTACGTGGAGAGGCTGACAGCTGGGTCCATGGCCGCAGCAAGGAAGTGCTTACTTATTACATGCAAAATAATTATTCCTCCACCTGACAGCGGGGACCCACCGGATGGGCCACCGTATTTCGCGAAAAAAACGTTTGCCCCTGACTGCTGGGACCCACCAGCTACATCTTCGCACGCAAGGAAGTGCGTCTGGGCAAAAAAAAAAACGATGCGCCCCCCTGATAGCTGGGACCCACCAGCTACATCCTCGCAGGCAAGGAAGTGCCTGACAGTCGGGACCCACCTGGTCGAAGCGTACATAGCGTTGTCATTCTCGCCGCGAACGTGTACGTACATATATACTGGTGGATTTAGAGGCGTGCACGTGTCGTAGTAGAGGCGCGTACGTGTCGTAGTAGAGGCGCGCACGTAGCATGTACACGTACGTACAGCGGCCAGGGTGCAAGAAAGAAAATACGGCCACGTATGTGTACATACGGGCGGGGTCTCGAATGCCTACTCGCACATACGTACGGCCAGGGGTCGTGTACATGGCTGGGTCGGAACAGAGAAACAGCGTCGTCGTCGTGTTCATGGGGAGGCAACGGAATGCGTCGTGTTCATGGGGAGGCAACGGAATGCGTCGTTTTCATCGGGAGGCAACGGGACGCGTGGGAGCCAACCGGCTGGGTCGGAACAGAATGCGTGGTCGTGTTCATCGGGAGGGCTTGGACGGAACAGGCGATGGAAACGAGGCCCGGCGTACCGCACAACGGAGGAAACGAACCTCCAACGTTCGGAACGGGGTCCTGTTGATCGGGAGGGGTGTGGCGTACCGCAAAACGGAGGAAACGGACCTCCTACGGTCGAAACGGGGGTCCTGTTGATTGGGAGGGGTGTGGCGTACCGCAAAACGGACGAAACGGACCTCCTACGGTCGAAACGGGGGTCCTGTTGATTGGGAGGGGTGTGGCGTACCGCAAAATGGACGAAACGGACCTCCTACGGTCGAAACGGGGGTCCTGTTCATCGGGAGGGGAGTGGCGTACCGCAAAACGGGACTCCACGGGATACTGTTCATCTCCACCGTCGACCTCCTCCAGCCTCCACGGGCTACCGTCGACCTCCTCCAGCCTCCACGGGCTCCTGTTCATCCAGCCTCCACCGCGCGCTACTCCACCGACTACTGTTCAACCACCCCTCCACGGGCACCCCTCCACCGTCTACTATTCATCCAGCCCTCCACACCACGGGGTCCTGTTCAACCACCCCTCCACGGGCACCCCTCCACCGTCTACTATTCATCCAGCCCTCCACCACACCACGGGGTCCTGTTCATCCAGAGGCAACGCCACCGCTCACCGTTCATCCAAACCCGCCCGCAACGCTCTCTGTTCATCCCAGAGGCAGCATCGATCGGCTTCAGTTAGCAGCAGTAGCGAAGGAATAGCTCGATCGGGTTCAGTTAACAGCCATCGATCGGTCGCTCGGGTTCAGTAACGCGTAGCCTGCAGTGCAATCGCTCGGGTTCAGTTAGAGCCCAACGCCTCGCTCGGGTTCAGTTAGAGCCAACACCTCGCACACGCGCACGTACGTATATGAGAGAAACGCGCATCGTTCGGCCCCCGACCTCCCACCGTAACCGGGAACTCGCCAAAATTTTCCTCGCCCTCGCTTCTACCACGGTTTTTTCCGTCATAGACGGCCCAAAGAATGTCATGCAGCTGCGTCTCAGGCCCGCCCAGGACGAAAAGCCCATTTTCTGTCATGATTTTTTGTCATAGAAGTAGGAGCCCACCACATCTATGATGATACCGGGTTTTGTCACAATTATCGTCATAGAAGTGTCATATGTATGACAGAAAAAATTCGTTCGGCCCCAAATGTCACGGATGTGTCTTTTTTTTGTAGTGCACACACACACACGGCGAATCCACCGCAACTACGATGCATGTTAAATTATCCCGCGGTGAACATATGTTACCAAAGGAGGGATGTTTTAATTTTGAAAAAAAAATAGAGATCATTAAGACGTTTTTGTACATTGATTGATTTTCTAGGGCTATAATGTCCAAAAATCAAATTTGAGCTACATGCACACATGACAATGCACCTAAATGGATTGCAAAAACACATGTGTCTCACTGGGTGCATGTTTACTCCCCATGCAAGAAATTTCAAACATTGAGAATCTTGATTTTTAAATTCTAGTATATCCAAAACTGATTTGAAATTCATGAAACTTATCGTGTTGTCATATGGACACCAATACAAAGTGGCATTGTACTTTTTTTGTCAAATATGAGACCAGTTTTGATGTAATCTTTATCTTCTTACAAACGGGAGATTATTAATAATTGAGAACTAATATTCCAAACGGATTATTTATTCGAACCGTGAGCGTTACACCAACAATGGATACATCCCATGCTTCGGTTAAGTAATAAAGCGCCATCATTAATCATCCAAATAGAAAAACAATATATGTGCCGCCACGCGACCCATGTGCCATGCGAGCAGGCGTGAGTTGACGGGACGCATGCGAGCAGTCCACCGCACAGGTGGACCGGGAGGCGTCCGTGCAGGTGTGTGAATTGACGGGAGGCGTGCTCGCTACGCAGTGTCATTGGGAGGCGTGCGAGTAGCTGTGTGAAACGACGATAGGCATGCCAGCCGTCCGGTGCGCAGGCTCATCGGGAGGCATGCCGATGGTTTAAGCGCCGCCCACCTCTCTCCCACTACTCCATATTAATGGCGCGCCTGAGCGGCCGCACCCCCCATCCTCGCCACACACACAATCCTCTCTCTCCGCTTGCATCCTCGACACCACTCTTAGTCCTCAAAGCCGTCAGTGTATGAGGATGCCGCCGAAGCGCCCCATCGGAGGGAGTGGCGACGCCGGGGCTGCTAAAGCACCGGAGCACGGCATGGAGATGGAGACAGAGGTTGACGTCATCGCCGGCGAGGTATCGCTGCACCCTAACATCGTCGACAATGTCGAGCTTCCACAGTCGGAGGTGGAGGTCCACACCGACTCCGGTGATGACTCGGGCGACGACGGACAACTGGTTAGTCATCTATACCCATTTATGTGTCAAATAGATCCTAGGGTTTCTCTGGTTACTCCTGCCTCCCCCTTTTTGGAATAGAAATCCTATGGTTATGTTCTCCCAATCCATGAAAACAGAGTAAGTTTCATTAGATCCGTGTAGTGTATTGATTGTTATAATAGTACAAGTGATAAGTGATTAGTTGTTTCATGTGTGCAAATGATTTCTGGTAGTAATCCGACTAGGGTTAGTGTTCATGCTAATAATTCCTAGCCAGGACTTGACAATTGATTTTGAATGACCTACATATATGTTTGTGCCATTTTTTCTTCAAGATTGGTCTGTACATAGACGACCGTGCTTAAAAATCGAACCATAATCTCTGGATATGTATAAAAAGTAGCCACAAATTCCTAATCCTACTTCACGGCATGTAAACATTGATTTGATGCCAAATTTTGGCAACTGCCAAATGTTCGCTAGAGATTAGTTTGTAAACATTAATTTGACGCCACATTTTTTTTACTATTTGTATAGGTGTTGTCTGATGATGTGGACAACGAGGATGAAGATGGCCAGAGGAGGTACAAGAGGCAAATCCTGAGGAGCTTTATGCGGGAATGCATAACAGGCGTATTAGGACCCGGGACAACGGCTATCGATGCACATTTTGCAACCAAAAGCTTCATGATGCATATGAAAGTGTTCTGACACATGCAAGAGGACGAGCCGTTGGCTCCTTCAAGCAGAAGTATTCTCGCAGGGTGGCGCACGCCGTGTACCTGGAGAAGCTTCGCGATCGTGCCAGCAGATGAGATGATATGTGGGATCGAACTATGTACGCTTGAGTATGCTTAATGATGGTTGAACTATGTACTTATGGTTGAACTATGCTTGTGTACGCTTATTATCTATGTCTGAGTATGTTTAATCTATGTTTACTTATGTCTGAATGTGGGATATGGATGCAATCAGTTTGGTTGATGGACCTCCGTCCTAGTTTATTGGTCCCCTTTGTAATTTGTGTTAAATTTTTACCAAAGATTTAACTGACAAAACGTTAGTGCAGGTCAGCAAAAATTATATCGTTGGATGCGTATTTGAACATAGTGTTCAATGATATAATTTTTGGTGACATGCATAAACATTTCTTAGTTAAATATTTGGTCAAAATTTGGTACAAATTACAAAGGGGACCAATAAACCAGGACGGAGGTAGTACGTCAACCACTCATGGTTTCCAAAATTGGAACTGTGTGCAATTACTTTCATTTTGCCAGTTACGTCAATCACACACGGTTGGCTCTAGCAAACCGTTGCCTCTGAAACTCTTTAAGGGACAGAAAACCCTCACCACCCAATTCAAAAATGAAACATGAAAACCCTCACCATCCCCATGTCACAAAAACCCTCACCATCCCCATGTCACAAAACCCTCACCCCGCTCGCCACCCCCTCCGGTCCACATTCACACCTGCACAAGCTTGATACGTCCATTTTGCATCATGCTTTTATATTGATATTTATTGCATTATGGGATGTCATTACACGTTATGTCACAATACTTATGCCTATTCTCTCTTATTTTACAAGGTTTACATGAAGAGGGAGAATGTCGACAGCTGGAATTCTCGGCTGGAAAAGGAACAAATATTAGAGACCTAAAAGAAAAAGTTAAAAGATGGCATGACAAAAGGATACAAAAGCGTGAGTTTAATGCATGTAGGTGATTATGTCTTGCTATACAACTCTCGTTTAAGATTTTTTGTAGGAAAACTTCTCTCTAAATGGGAAGGTCCTTACGTTATCGAGGAGGTTTATCGTTCCGGTGCCATAAAAATCAACAACTTCGAAGGCACAAATCCAAAGGTGCTGAACGGTCAAAGAATCAAGCATCATATCTCAGGTAATCCTATAAATGTTGAAACTAATGTTATTGAAACCGTAACACCGGAGGAATACATAAGGGGCACTTTCCAGAACGCTTCAGACTCCGAAAAGGAATAGGTACGTGGTACGGTAAGTAAACTGACTCCAGAACAGTTCTAATGGAAAATTTTCTCCGTTTTGGAATATTTAGAAAAATAGGAAAATAAGAAAAAGTCCGGGAAGGACACGAGGCTTCCACGAGGGTGGGAGGCGCGCCCTACCCCCTGGGCGCGCCCCCCTACCTCGTGATCACCTCGTGTGCTCTCCGGATTCCGTTTTCTTGCATGATACTTCTTTCGGTCGGTAAAAATTCATTATATAATCCCCGGAAGGTTTTGACCACCGTATCGCGCAGATATCCTTTGTTTTTGTTTCAAGCTATTTTTCTGACTGATCTAGATCACCATGACGTCTCCAAGCGCCCCCAAGGACAAGTTCTTCGAGAAGGTCATCAACCCCTACCTCGCGGAGGTGCTGCAACACCCTCAAACCATTGAGATGCGTGATGGGTTGCTGCACATCCGTGATGTTGAAGGACCAAGGAGGACCGGAAGCATGGAGACGAGGCTCGAAGCAATGGAACAACACGTTTTCAAGTGCCAGGGGATGGTGGAACGTGTACTCAACGCCAACCACATGATGATCACGGAGTTCACCAACAACCACAAGCTGGATGCCAAGAACATTGGGGAGACCATCTTCAAGCTTCACGAGAAGATCGAGCATCTCTGAGCCCAAATCTATGACCTGCAAAACCAAAACTATGAGTATGAATATAGATTCAAGAGGATGAGTTTGCCTACAGATTTGAGGATCCCGGAGACTCGATCATCCTTCTATGATGGTGAGCCTATGCCTTGGAAGATGGATGACAAGCCCACATCATCAACAACTCCACCATCTTCTTCATCAGCAAAAGAGATATAATCACATGGGTATGGGCACTCCCCTTGGCAACTGCCAAGCTTGGGGGAGGTGCCCCGGTATAGTATCACCATCACACTCCTATCTTTACCGTTTTTCTTAGTTCGTTCCTTTTAGTAATATCTTGATCTAGTAGTATAAAGTTTTAGTATGATTTAGTTTTGAGTTTTGCCTTATGATCCCTTTATGTAATCGAGTCCGTGAGCTATATATAATAAACATTAGTGTCGAATCAAGGGCTTGATTATTTTGCCTTGATCTTGAGGGAATAAAAGAAAAGAGAAAGAATAAAAAGAAATAAAGAGATCATATTGATCTTATGGAGAGTAATGACTTCACATAGAGACAGTATGATGATTAAAAGTTGTTGAGATTTGACAAATATAGTTTTGGTCATTGTTGCAATTAATAGGAAGTAATAAAGAAAGAGAGGTTTCACATATAAATATACTATCTTGGACATCTTTTATGTTTGTGAGCACTCATTAAAATATGACATGCTAAAGAGTTGATGTTGGACAAGGAAGACAACGTAATGGGTTATGTTTTCTTATATCTAAAATAAAGTATATTGTCATGGATCATCCAACATGTTGAGCTTGCCTTTCTCCCTCATGCTAGCCAATTATTTGCACCAAGTAGAGATACTACTTGTGCTTCCAATACCCTTGAACCCAGTTTTGCCATAAGAGTCCACCATATCTACCTATGGATTGAGTAAGATCCTTCAAGTAAGTTGTCATCGGTGCAAGCAATAAAAACTGCTCTCTAAATATGTATGATTTATTAGTGTGGAGAAAATAAGCTTTATACAATCTTGTGATGTGGAAGAAATAAAAGCGACGGACTGCATAATAAAGGTCCATATCACAAGTGGCAATATAATGTGATGTTCTTTTGCATTAAGATTTCGTGCATCCAACAATGAAAGCGCATGACAACCTCTGCTTCCCTCTGCGAAGGGCCTATCTTTTACTTTTATCTCTTACCCTTATGCAAGAGTCATGGTAATCTTCACCTTTCCTTTTTACATTTTATCCTTTGGCAAGCACATTGTGTTGGAAAGATCCTGATATATATATCCAATTGGATGTAAGTTAGCATGAACTATTATTGTTGACATTACCCCTGAGGTAAAAGGTTGGGAGGCGAAACTATAAGCCCCTATCTTTCTCTGTGTCCGATTATAACTCCGTAACCACAAGTATTGTGTGAGTGTTAGAAATTGTGAAAGACTAAATGATAGTTGAGTATGTGGACTTGCTGAAAAGCTCTTACATAGACTCTTACTGATGTTATGATAAATTGCAATTGCTTGAATGACTGAGATTATTGTTTGTTGTTTCTCAATGAAGTTTCTGATTCATACTTGACATTGTGAATATATTATTACTTGAGCATAAGAAATCATATGACAATATATATATATATATATATATGTTGCTGTTATAAGAATGATCATGATGCCCTCATGTCCATATTTTATTGACAGCTCTACCTCTAAACATGTGGACATATTTATCGTTATCGGCTTCCGCTTGAGGACAAGCGATGTCTAAGCTTGGGGGAGTTGATACGTCCATTTTGCATCATGCTTTTATATTGATATTTATTGCATTATGGGCTGTTATTACACGTTATGTCACAATACTTATTCCTATTCTCTCTTATTTTACAAGGTTTACATGAAGAGGGAGAATGCCGGCAGATAGAATTCAGGGCTGGAAAAGGAGCAAATATTAGAGACCTATTCTGCACAGCTCCAAAAGTCCTGAAACTTCACGGAAGTCATTTTTGGAATTAATAAAAAATATTGGACGAAGAAAATACCAGAGGGGGCCACACCCTGGCCACGAGGGTGGGAGGCGCGCCCTACCCCCCATGGGCGCGCCCCCTGCCTCGTGGGCCCCCTGGTGGCCCTCTGGTGCCCATCTTCTCCTATATGAAGTCTTTCGTCTGAGAAAAAATCATAAGCAAGCTTTCGGGAAGAAACTCCGCCGCCACGAGGCGGAACCTTGGCGGAACCAATCTTGGGCTCCGGCAGAGCTGTTCTGCCGGGGAAACTTCCCTCCGGGAGGGGGAAATCATCGCCATCATCATCACGAACGCTCCTCTCATCGGGAGGGGCCCAATCTCCATCAACATCTTCACCAGCACCATCTCCTCTCAAACGCTAGTTCATCTCTTGTATCCAATCTTTGTCCCAAAGCCTCAGATTGGTACCTGTGGGTTGCTAGTACTGTTGATTACTCCTTGTAGTTGATGCTAGTTGGTTTATTTGGTGGGAGATCATATGTTCAGATCCATTATGCATATTAATACCCCTCTGATTATGAACATGAATATGCTTTGTGAGTAGTTACATTTGTTCCTGAGGACATGGGAGAAGTCTTGCTATTAGTAGTCATGTGAATTTGGTATTCGTTCAATATTTTGATGAGATGTATGTTGTCTCTCCTCTAGTGGTGTTATGTGAACGTCGACTACATGACACTTCACCATGGTTTGGGCCTAGAGGAAGGCATTGGGAAGTAATAAGTAGATGATGGGTTGCTAGAGTGGCATAAGCTTAAACCCTAGTTTATGCGTTGCTTCGTAAGGGGCTGATTTGGATCCATATGTTTCATGCTATGGTTAGGTTTACCTTAATACTTCTTTTGTAGTTGTGGATGCTTGCAATAGGAGTTAATCATAAGTGGGATGCTTGTCCAAGTAAGGACAGCACCCAAGCACTGGTCCACCCACATATCAAATTATCAAGGTACCGAACGCGAATCATATGAACGTGATGAAAACTAGCTTGACGATAATTCCCATGTGTCCTCGGGAGCGCTTTTCTTTATATAAGAGTTTGCCCAGGCTTGTCATTTGCTACAAAAAGGATTGGGCCATCTTGCTGCACTTTATTTACTTTTATTACTTGTTACCCGTTACAAATTACCTTATCACAAAACTATCTGTTACCGATAATTTCAGTGCTTGTAGAGAATACCTTGCTGAAAACCGCTTATCATTTCCTTCTGCTCCTCATTGGGTTCGACACTCTTACTTATCGAAAGGACTATGATAGATCCCTATACTTGTGGGTCATCAAAGCCTCTCAGCGTCTATGCATGGCACCGCCTATCGCTGCGGCAACCACTTAGCTCGATGCCTGCCACCGCCGCCAGGCTGCCGGCAACCCCACCGCATTTCGCCACTTCCGCTTGCCGCCGCCTATCGCCATCGACTTTCTCGACGGTGCTCGCGGTCGACCCAGCTTCGCCCGGTTGGGGAATCCGCCGTAATGAGGGTTTTGTCTCATGGACGACAAGGTAACTAATTTAATGAGATATTATCTCATCTCTTATCCCAGTTCATCTGCCTCCTTTAATCACCCGGCCGAAATCGCCGTGAATTCATTTTTATTCGAGCTAATTTGAGGGTTTTCTTTCATTCATATAGTGTACAGTGCGCGGACACATCAGGACTTTGCGGCCTCCTCCAGACATCCATGGAGTTCCATCTCACCGTACCAGATGACTTGAGGATGCGCGTGGTATGTTCAATCTCACCCTAAATTGGTTGGCATGGCCTACTTTCCTGAACATATACTAAATATTGCTACATTTGGATAAAAGGTGCCACATGCACCATATAAGTCAAAAGGGATTTTTTCCTCTTCTTTCTATATTAGGCAAATTAACGATGTATTGTTCTTTTGATTACTCTCATATTTTCATGACATCATGTTTACCCTATCTGTTTAATTATAGATTTGTGTCCTTCGATTTCTACTGCTATACGGTTCTTTCAATTTGGACCCATATTTGCATGTTACCATATTTTCTTTAACAATCCTACCATTTTCTGCAGCGCGTCCATTGCTATGCAACAGAATCTGTAGTACACAATCTTTCCCTTTATATAAATAGAGACTGCAGGGATGTCATACTGAATAGAAACCATGGATTTACAATCGTTCTTACTGTAAGACTTGATGAACTGGTGACTCCTATTTTGGCACTGGTGTTGGGGATATAACTATTGGGTATGACCCGCCCAGGAGGGGCCGGGTTATACCTATGGCGATTCATAAGACAAAGCCCATGATGATGTTGAGCATGGCGGTTCACGAAGCAGACTTGCTAAGGGCCCGAAGCCCAAAGGCGACTTAAGGCCCATAGGTGTAAACCGCCATATATGTATGACTTGTATTGTAAGGGAATTGTAATAAGTCACCGAGCCGGACACGTTGATGATGAGCCGGCCGGGACTCCATGAGCCACTGGGCGTCAACCTGTGTATATAAAAGGACGACCCAGCGGCGGTTAAGGACAGAAAACGAGATATCAAAAGCTAGGTCGAGCGTATTCGCTCCCTGGTAATCGAAAGATAAGCTATACCACCTCAAACTAGATTAGGCCTTTACCTTCACCGCAAGGGGCCGAACCAGTATAAACTCCCTGTGTCCTTTGTCCCGTTTAACCCCTTTAAGTTAACCTAGTTGCGATGGCTCCATGACTAAGTCCTCACCCTACGACATCTGCCATGACAATTCCATGACAGTTGGAGCCCACCGTGGGGCCAGCGTACGGTGGTTTCGAGTTCTTGAAGGGCAGCTTCGAAGGGATCAAGGGATACGTTGTGGGCCGGATGACCAAGAGTCGTCGCGGCAAGCTCTACATCGATGATGCAGGCTGGGGCCCCGAGGCCGGTTCAATTGAGTAAGGGTACCGGGTCCCCTTGGCGGAATCCACGTCTTCATCGGCTAGATCGACGAACCGGGCCCTGAGCCGCACATCTGCACCGACATCATTGAAAAGGCTCAGCATGCACGACCCGCCCGAGTTCAGCCCGCCATGAAGCGTGCCTTCGTGGGATTCATCCGTGGGGCGGAATCTGAGGATAGATCTATGTCTGGTGGTGAGACGGTCATCTACTCTGATGGTGAGTCTGAAGGAAATATGCCCTAGAGGCAATAATAAAGTTGTTATTATATTTCCTTATATCATGATAAATGTTTATTATTCATGCTAGAATTGTATTAACTGGAAACTTAGTACATGTGTGAATACATAGACAAACAGAGTGTCCCTAGTATGCCTCTACTTGACTAGCTCGTTAATCAAAGATGGTTAAGTTTCCTAGCCATATACATGTGTTGTCATTCGATCAACAGGATCACATCATGAGAGAATGATGTGATGGACAAAACCCATTCGTTAGCTTAGCACTATGATCGTTTAGTTTATTGCTATTGCTTTCTTCATGACTTATACATGTTCCTCTGACTATGAGATTATGCAACTCCCGAATACCGGAGGAACACCTTCTGTGCTATCAAACATCACAACGTAACTGGGTGATTATAAAGATGCTCTATAGGTGTCTCCGAAGGTGTTTGTTGGGTTGGCATAGATCGATATTAGGATTTGTTACTCCGTGTATCGGAGAGGTATCTCTGGTCCCTCTCGGTAATGCACATCACTATAAACCTTGCAAGCAATGTGACTAATGAGTTAGTTACGGGATGATGCATTACAGAACGAGTAAAGAGACTTGCGGGTAACGAGATTGAACTAGGTATGGTGATACCGATGATCGAATCTCGGGCAAGTAACATACCAAGGACAAAGGGAACAACGTATGTTGTTATGCGGTTTGACCGATAAAGATCTTCGTAGAATATGTAGGAGCCAATATGAGCATCCAGATTCCGCTATTGGTTATTGACCAGAGATGAGTCTAGGTCATGTCTACATAGTTCGCGAACCCGTAGGGTCCGCACGCTTAATGTTCGATGATGATTTGTATTATGAGTTATGTGATTTGATGACCGAAGTTTGTTTGGAGTCCCGGATGAGATCACGGACCTGACGAGGAGTCTCGAAATGGTCGAGAGGTAAAGATCGATATATTGGAAGGCTATATTCGGACATCGGAAAGGTTCCGAGTGATTCGGGTATTTAAGTACCGGAGAGTTACGGGAATTCGCCGGGGGAAGTAGTGGGCCTTAATGGGCCATACGGGAAAGGAGAGAAGGGCCTCAAGGGGTGGCCACGCGCCCCCCATGGCAAGTCCGAATTGGACTAGGGAGGGGGCGGCGCCCCCCTCTCTTTCCTTCTCCCTCTCCTACTCCTTCCCTCTCTCCCCTCTTGGAAAAGGAAGGGGACTCCAACTAGGATTGGGAATCCTAGTTGGACTCCCCTATAGGCACGCCTCTCCTAGGTCGGCCTCCTCCTCCTCCCTCCTTTATATACGTGGCCAAGGGGGCACCCCAAGACACACAAGTTAATTTTTTAGCCGTGTGCGGTGCCCCCCTCCACAGTTACACACCTCGGTCATATCGTCATAGTGCTTAGGCGAAGCCCTGCGCCGGTAACTTCATCACCACCGTCGCCACGCCGTCGTGCTGACGGAACTCTCCCTCGGCCTCAACTGGATCAAGAGTACGAGGGACGTCATCGAGGGAGGTGCCGTACGTTCGGTGCTAGGATCGGTCGGATCGTGAAGACGTACGACTTCATCAACCGCGTTGATATAACGTTTCCGCTTTCGGTCTACGAGGGTACGTGGACTCACTCTCTCGCTTGTTGCTATGCATCACATAGATAGATCTTGCGTGATTGTAGGTAAAAGTTTTGAAATACTATGTTCCCCAACAGAGTCGTCCACTCGCGAGACTGAATCGTTGTATCAACTGCAGGACGACCAGCTTGGGGGCTATTCCGATGGCTACAGTATTCCGGACCCCTATGAGCCGCCGAATAGGGTCGCAATTTTCATGGCCGGTACACAACCAGTGCAGAATTCTATGACTGCAACAGCAACGATCTCCGGGTCAGCAACGAGAACGGTTGCCGGGGCAGGAGGCCCTGTGCGCCTGCCGGCTCAAGTATTGACCGACTTGCTAGACAATCTGACAGCATTGTTAACGGCGGAGGTTAACCCGGCAGATCAAGCTCAGCATAACACGGAGGTTACAAAATTGTGTGACGAGATAGCACAGGCCAAGGAGGAGCTGAACGTAGAGAACGCCAGGATGGCCACGGAGCGGGCTGCTTAGGATGCTCAGGCGCAGCGGATTCAGCCAGAGTCGTTCCGGCTCATGATGGATCAAAATGCTTCAAATGAAGTCATGAGGAGAAGGCATCAGACTCGTCTACCTTCAGTTTACAAGGCGAGAAATCTCTTTAACACTTCTGGAGCGGGACCAGTAACCAGCCGGAGATAAACCGGGTTGAAGCACCTGGGACTGGAGTGCCGGCTCAGCCGCGCACGATGGAACCACCCCGTTTGAATACGTCTCCACCTCAGCATGGGCCGATGCCACCGGGTCATTATTCTAACCCTTTGGATAATATGATTGCTGCGGCGATGCGTCTAGCAGCTCTATCGGTCGAAGGTGAATCGTTAGCGGCAATGGAAATACGACAAGCCGGAGAATTGCTTCAGACGACTGTGGCCTAGCAGGCGGCTTATTCTTACAGTTGTGAGAGGATTCATTAAACCCCTCGACCAAGTCGGAGTTATAGCAGGCATATTGATGAGCCGGCTGTGTCAAGCAGTGGACGATACCGCAACCCACCCCGTGGACATGACCCGGCGCGCCGTGGAGCTAATGCTCAGACTTTAGTGGGTCAGGGTAGAGTGCGGCGGGAGGCTGAACTGGCGGCTCAGTACGCGTCTCGTCAACATTCTCCGGCTCATCTGACAACTTCGGTGGAGACAGGCGTGACCTTCAGAACTTTGGGTGTGCCATGTTTAGTGCCATCTCTACGTAATGAACATTTGCCCAAGGATTTCAAGGGTCCTCGCAAGGTGCCTAACTACACAGCTGATTTACCCCCTGAAGCATGGGTTGAGAGTTACGAGATGGCCATGGAACTGCTGGATGTTAGCGATGCTGCGTGTGCTAAGTATGTCACCATGATGTTGGATGGGACGGCCCGTACTTGGTTGAAAGGGCTGCCTGCCAACTCCATTGGGTCATGGGCCGAGTTAAAACCCCGGTTTATTCAGAATTTTAAAGATACGTGCAAGCAGCCTATGTCAATTGTGGATTTGGACGCCTGTGTCCAAGAAGAGGGCGAGTCAACAACCCATTGGGTGCGCCGGGTCTCAATTATCCTACACTCATCGGATCGCATCAATGCTGGCTCAGCGGTCTTGATGTTAGAGTGTAAGTGCATGTAGTGCCCCTTAGTGATTTTGGTGTATTGAAGACTTATAGGTTAAGGGACTAATGTGTTTATGAGTGTACACAGGTCTATAAGTCTATGAGGAGTTTGATATTTACAGAGAAAGTCGACCCCTAAAAATGAAGTTCTTCGACTGAAGACTTTGGATTTCTGAAGACTTTCTGAAGACTTTGAAAGTGAAGAAATTGGTGTGACCTTAAAGACTTGGTATTCATTTGAGGAACATGAAGCGTGAAGACTTTTGTTTTCGTAGTTCCATTTTCTCTTTCTTGAGTCATAGGAAACACCGTACTGTTAAAGGGGGTCGAGGAAATACTAAGGAAAAATTTCCATGTGATGCTCAACTCAAAATCCTACACCTACCAATCCCTTCGAGTGAAGCCATTGGAAATCTCATACAGTTCAGTCATATTCTTCAGTGACAGAGACGAAGCTCTTCTGGTCTCTGAGGAATTTGTTCTGACTGGAGAGTTAGGAATTCGCCAGTGCGGATTGCCTACATAGTGAGGAACATGATAGCCCTAAGGAATTTGATACTCAAATTTCCGACCGTTGCTGTGCTATGCGCCCGCTGTCCCAAAATATCTACCCACCTAACGGTCATATCATTGAAGGGCATTTATGTCTTATCATGACGGGCTGCTCCCTAGGCTATAAACAGCCGCCCCTTACAACCACTAGCTGGTTGGCTGCTCCGAGAGAAACTGACACTTGTTAATTGAGAGCATCCCATCCTCCGAGGACTTTGAGCAAAAATCATCAAGTGAGGACAACCCAAACCCAAACACCTACAAACCCAAAGTGATTGAGCATCACTGAAGAGATTGATCCTGCGTGGATCCGACGCTTGTTACCTTTGAAGACTGTGCTTCTTCTAGACGGTTAGGCGTCGTGGTCTAGAGCATCCAAGAGGAAATTGTGGATCGCCGAGTGATCGAGTTTGTGAAGGTTTGGAAGTCACCTGAAGACTTACCACGAGTGATTGGACGAGGTCTGTGTGACCTTAGTTCAAGGAGAATACGGTGAGGACTGTGTGTCCGGGACTGTGAGTCCTCAAGTTTAAATACCTAGCCGCTCCAACCAGACGTACAACTGAGACAGCAGTTGGAACTGGTCTACCAAATCATTGTCTTCACCAAGCTTACTGGTTCTATTTCCTCAACTCTTTCATTTCCTCATTACTGTGTTGTATGCTTGTTCATATCTGTGTTTGAAGACTTTGACTGAAGACTTTCTTAGTTTCCTCAGTTCAATTTCTTCAGTCTGTTTGTCTTCATCCTGTGTTATCCTGTGTTTACGCTTTCTGTACTCTGTGCTTGTCTTCATTTCATCATGATGACTATGCTTGTGTTCTGCTATGCATACTTTTGAGTACTTATTCCGCTGCAAGTAGTTCTTTGCTAAGGAATTTCCTCACCCACAAATTCCTCAGTGAAAAATTCATAAAAATCGCCTATTCACCCCCCTCTAGTCAACATAACGCACTTTCAATTGGTATCAGAGCAAGGTACTCCCTTGTTTTGTGTGATTATGGTTTAACCGCCTGGAGTTTTAGTTATGTCGACCGCAGGTATGAAGAAAGTGACATGCCCCATCTTTGACGGTCATGATTATCCCAAGTGGAAGGCCATGATTAAGAAGCGCCTCATGGCGATGAACAGTGAACTGTGGACCGTCACTGAATTGGTCTTGCCGATCTGTGCAAGACGGCGGAAGCTGATGACATTCGCAAGTACACGCTTCTCAACCTCACGGCGAAGGACGTCGTCTGCTCCTGTCTGTCTCCAAATCAGTTCAGGAACATTATGCATCTCGATCATGTGAAGCTTATCTGGGACCGTCTCTCTGATGTCTATGAAGGTCATCGAACCTGTCATGATCCTTGTTTTGAGGACTTCAAGGAATCTCTCAAATCAATGACATTCGAACCAGAATCATCATCATCCTCACCATGCCTTATGGCAGATGGTGAAAAGGTAACTGAATGCTATCTGTCTGAATCTAGTGATGATGAATTTGGACCCAGTTATGTCAAACTTGCTTCCCTTGCCGCTAAACAAAAAAGAGCTTTGGAAAAGGTTCATAACATGCTTAGTAAGAGTGATGATATGTTGGGTGAAGAAATGGATCAGTCAAAAGCTTTGGCTGAAAGTCTTCAGAGACTTCATACTAAGTATGACACCCTTCAAGGTCATCATAACACTCTCTTGTCTGATCATGAGAAGCTTTCTTATGAATTTCTTCAAAGAAAGCAAGATCTTAAGAAGCTAAGGGTGAGTTATGAAGATCTTCAGAAGGAGCGCGATTCATTACTTGCTCAACAAATCAGCGCTGCTCAGGAAGAATTTGTTCCTCCATGTTTGAAATGCATTGAACGTGAATCTGCTAATTCTTCACCTGAATGTTCAAATGCTTCTAATGCTACAAATTATTCAACTGTCTCTGCTGTCACTAATTCCTCATCTGAGGACATTGCGAGTATCACTGATGATGCAGGGCTGAAGGAATTGTACATGACAGGCATGTACAAAAGCCTCAAAGGGCATCAGACTCTTTGTGATGTGCTTAAAAAGCAGATCCTCAACAGGAACCCTAGGAAAGAGGGTACTGCCTTTGAGAGGAAACTCAATGTTGATGGTACATATTGGAAGCCTGAGTAGTACCCCAAAACCTCATGGGTTGCTGCAAAGGGACCTCCAGTTGATCCATCTAATTTATCTGGCTTTACATGTGAATCTTCTCATTGTTCTCATGAGTTATTTGACTCCACCTATAAACTGTTCAAAAATCAGAATGGTGAAGTATTTGCTAGATATGTTGGCACTAACTGCAGGAATGGTTCTCCTATGAAGAAAATCTGGGTTCCCAAAAGGTGCCTTGAAAGTCTTCAGGTGAATGTCCTCATGACACCACCTGTGAAGAATAGGAACCCCAGATCAAATTCTTCATATGGACCAAATTCTTCATATGGATCCAAGTCCTCATACGAACCAAATTCCTCACATGGATCATATTCCTCAAGAGGATCAAAGTCCTCATATGAACATCATCGTGCTAACAACTCTGTTTCGCAGGGAAGAGCCAAGGGCTATGAATATGAGCATTATTCTTCTAATCATTATGTTCATAAGTCCTCGAAGAATTTCTTTGCTTATTCATATGCTTACCCTAACTTCTCTTACGTGAAATGAAATGGATTGGCTTCTATGCCACCTTTTTCACATGGAGCTCGCAGAGTGATGAATTCTTTGCCACCCCTTCAGATGTGGGTGGTGAAGAAAAAGAACTAATCTTTTATGCAGGGTCAGGTCTCCAGACGTACTTAAACGTCTGAAGAATTTGCTGGAGACCTGAAAAGTGCCTGAAAGGACGTAGGCTAATCATGAAGAAATGAACTTTCATTTCTCACGTCCTCATACTGTTTTAACTGCTGCATTGCTTGATGAAATTCGTCTGATGAATTGTGATGTCATATTCTTCACTAATGAAGTATATGAAGTTCGTAAGCTGCACTAATTCATCTGCAGGATGATCAACCCAAAGCCACTGAGTGGGTCCTCGATAGTGGATGTACAAATCACATGACTAGTGACAAGAATCTATTGATGGATGCTCCCTTATCACCATCGCATCTGAAGCATATCATCTTCGCTGACAAAGGCAAAAGTCAGGTATTGGGTCTAGGTAAGGTTGCGATAACAAAGGATCGACACATGGACAAAGTCATGCTTGTCGAGTCCTTAGGATACAATCTTATGTCTGTCTCAATGCTTTGTGATCTTGATATGGTTGTTGTCTTTGGCAAGTATCGTTGTGTTGTGGTTATGGAAGCTGACAATTCCAAAGTATTCGAAGGCTTTAGGAGAGGAGACTTGTATATTGTTGATTTCTCTACAGGACCGCAACCAGCCGTGTGCCTACTTGCAAAAGCTTCAGAAGGGTGGCTATGGCATCGACGACTTGGTCATGCAGGCATGAGGAATTTGCACACGCTTGCGAAGAAGAAGCATGTCATTGGCATTGAGAATGTCAAATTCCTCAAGGATCACCTGTGTGGAGCTTGTGAAGCTGGAAAGATGACCAAGGCTAAGCATCCAGCGAAGAGTATCATGACCACTACTCGACCATTCGAATTGCTTCACATGGACCTCTTTGGTCCTAACCATTACTCAGCTGTCACAAATGATGCATCTCTCTATGGCCTTGTTATTGTTGATGATTACTCTCATTACACATGGGTACACATTGTTACTTACAAACATGAAGTGCAGGAAGTCTTCAAACGATTTTCCTCGAGGGCTTCAACCAACTTTGGTGTGAAGATCAAGCACATCAGAAGTGACAATGTACCTGAGTTCAAGAATTCTGGTCTTGATGATTATCTTGATGAACTTGGTATTACTCATGAGTTATCTGCTCCTTACACTCCTCAGCAGAATGGCATCGTGGAGCGCAAGAACATGACTCTTGTTGAGATGGCTCGCACTATGCTTGATGAGTACAAGACGCCTCGTCACTTCTGGATTGAGGCAATTTATACTGCGTGCCACATCATCAACAGGGTATATCTTCACAAATTCTTCAAGAAGACTGCCTATGAACTCCTCACTGACAAGAAACCCAATGTGAGTTATTTCAAAGTCTTCGGTGCTAAATGTTGGATTACAGATCCTCATCACAATGCTAAATTTGCACCGAAAGCACATGAAGGTTTTATGCTTGGTTATGGAAAGGACTCGCACACCTACAGAGTCTTCAACAACGTTCTTCACAAGGTTGTTGAAACTGTAGATGTGCGGTTCGATGAAACTAATGGCTCGCAAAGAGAGCACCTACCCTACGTGATAGATGAACCAGCACCTGAGGAAACTATCAAGTTCAAGGCTACTGAGGATGTCATTCCTACCAAAGAATCTGCTGAAGAATTCATTCCAGAACGGAAGAACGTCGAGCTAATGCACCTGAAGAAAATGCTGAAGAAAATGGTGCTGAAGAAAATGCTGATCAAATTCCTCGACGACAACCAACTCATCCTCGCGTTGCAAAAGAAGTGCAAGTTGAAAAGATCATCGATGACATTGAAGCACCAGGTCCTCTCACACGCTCAAAAGCTTCACATTTATCTAACTTTTGTGGGCACTATGCTTTTTTCTCTATCACAGAGCCCACTAAGGTAGATGAAGCATTTCTGGAGCCTGGGTGGATTCAGGCCATGCAAGAAGAATTACATTAGTTCGAGCTCAAAAACGTTTGGAAACTGGTCAATCGTCCAGATCCTCGCAAACACAAGATCATTGGCACAAAGTGGATCTACCGCAACAAGCAAGATGAAAATGGCCTTGTGGTGAGGAATAAGGCACGGCTAGTAGCTCAAGGCTACACACAGGTTGAAGGAATTGATTTCGATGAAACTTTTGCACCTGTTGCTAGACTTGAAGCTATTCGCATATTACTTGCTTATGCTAACCATCATGATATCACTTTATATCAAATGGATGTGAAAAGTGCATTCCTCAATGGTAAGCTTGAGGAAGAAGTATATGTTGCTCAACCCCCAGGTTTTGAAGATCCTAAGCATCCTGACAAACTCTTCAGACTAAATAAGGCCCTCTATGGCCTCAAGCAGGCCCCTTGGGTGTGGTATGATACTTTGAAGGAATTACTCATGAAGAAAGGCTTCAAACCCAGTTCACTCGACCCTACTCTTTTCACTAAATCATATGATGATGAATTGTTTGTGTGCCAAATATATGTTGATGATATTATCTTTGGCTGTACTGACCAACGTTATAGTGATGAATTTGCCTATATGATGAGTGAAGAATATCAAATGTCTATGATGGGAGAGTTGAAATTCTTCTTAGGTCTTCAAATTCGTCAACAGCGCAATGGCATATTCATATCTCAGGAGAAATACCTCAAGGATGTACTGAGGAAATTCTGCATGCAAGATTGCAAAGGCGTCAAAATTACTATGCCCACAAATGGCCATCTGTGCACTGATGAAAATGGTATTGACTTCGATCAAAAGGTATACCGCTCCATGATTGGTTCTTTATTGTATTTATGTGCATCTAGGCCAGATATTATGCTTAGTGTTTGCATGTGTGCCCGATTTCAAGCTACACCGAAGGAATCACACCATAAGGCTGTGAAACATATTCTTCGATATCTAGCTCACACACCAACACTTGGATTGTGGTACCCCAAGGGCTCGGCTTTTGATCTCATTGGATATTCTGACTCTGACTATGCTGGTGATCGTGTGGACCGCAAGTCAACATCTGGTACATGTCATTTCCTCGGACGATCTTTGGTCTGTTGGTCCTCGAAGAAACAGAACTGCGTATCACTGTCTACTGCTGAAGCTGAGTACATTGCTGCTGGTTCTTGCTATGCTCAATTGCTGTGGATGAAGCAAACTCTCAAGGACTACAGCGTCAACGTGAAGAATGTGCCTCTCTTCTGTGACAATGAGAGTGCCATCAAGATTGCTCACAACCTAGTTCAGCACTCGAAGACAAAGCACATTCAGATTCGTCATCATTTTCTTCGCGATCATGTGTTGAAGGGCGACATTTCTATTGAGCATGTGAAGACTGAAGAACAGCTAGCCGATATCTTCACAAAGCCCTTGGATGAGAAGAGATTTAGCAAGTTGCGGTGTGAGCTAAATATCCTAGAATCTTCGAATGTTCTTTGAAAAGGACACTCATCCTAACACTTATGCAAAATTGATGACTTAGATGTGCAACACATGAAGAAACGTTTTTCTTAAATCAATGAAGAATAACACTCTAAGTGTGAAGAAATTAATGAAGAATTTGATTCTCAGAACCCTACGACAATTGTACGCGGTGTCTGAAATCATCATTCTTATACGGTGGGTCACGCCACCACAAAAGTTGAAAATCTTCAATTTGAGTTTTTCCTCAGTTTTTGAAATTCCTCAGTTGTTCATGTTCTTCAACTTTGCATTGTCTTCACTGTTTCCGTCGTTTTTCTTCATTGGCCATATATATATATATATATATGAGTTTATGTCCTCTACAGCATTCACTTATGGCTAATTCTTCAAGTTGGTGTTTCTGCTAAGTGAATGTGATCGGACCCTTCCCCCTCTATGCTATACTCAACCCAATCTATTCACAAATTCTTCATGTGCATTCTATTTGAAACTCGTTCAAAATCTTCACTGTGTCCTTGTCAGCTGAAGAATTTGCGAACGGAACTTTTAACTTATCTTATCCAAAATTTTCGGCTTTGCCGCTCAAACCGTTCCGCATCCCACGATATACTTATCTATTCGCCCATGATCTAACATGATCTCCACTTCTCAGTACGTGGGTGACACATGTCAAGCGAATGAGAAGGGTCAGGGGCACGTTCGTCCAATTTCTTTGGGCGAACAGTTTTTCACAGTGGCTATAAATACCCCCTCTCCCCTTCCTCACTTCTTTTACTCCGCTCGACCTCTCTCCAGCTCAAGCTTCTCAAACCCTAGCGCCGCCGCTACTTCATCGTCGCTGGTGAGGAAGAGCTTCACTGCCTCGACCTCGTCACCGCCGTACTCACGCCGGCCGCGGAAATCTTCACTCCGCCGCCGTCGTAGCCTTCTTCCTCCGCCAAGTTAGGGCGTGGAAGATCTGCACAGACGAACTTCACTTCTCCACCTCACAGTTCGTCGTGTTCTTCGTTCAGGGTAATTAAAAGTTACTTTTACTGCCCCTTTTGATTCAAATGATTCCTACAAAATCTTCAAAGGTGTTTATTCTTCAAATTCTTCACACACTAAACACCTCACATCTCATCTGTTCTTGATTCGTTTCCCTAAGCATCATTTTTCTTCAAGATTCCTCAATTGTGTGGATCTTCGATCTATACAACTCTGGAACCTAAGACAAAGAACGCTTAGTGAAATTCTTCAAGACTCAACTGGTCAAATTCCTCAAACTTGTTCTTTTTGAAAAACCTTCTGAGAACGCATATGACCTCTCCAAATTCCTCGCAACTATACTCTGTTCACAGGTACTCATGTCCGCTGCTGAATCACTAGGTTCTCATCAACTTAACTCATTTGCAGCGTTCCTCGAAGAAAAGTTGCATACTTCTTCAGAAAGTTCAATTGTTCAAATTCCTCAACTGAAGAAAATGGCTGATGGAAAGAAGCCACAAAAAGGAGGAAAGAGGCCTGAAATCAATACTGCCTTTGAAATCCCTGAGGACATTTATGCTGGGTACTGCACACCCCCTGAGAAAGATAAAAATCAGCGCAAGGTGCGCATTCAGAGGATAGAAAGGAGATGGGAAAAAGAGTGGAGGGAGTACAGGTATGTGACTCCAAAATACATGAAGAAATTCGATGTTACTCCTCCATGCTCAAGACCACCATTGGCACCTGGCCAAGAGGCAGATCCCACTAGCATCAAGCCCGGTGAGGATTTTCCTGAAGAATGGGCCAAGCGCCAGGCCAAGTTGGCCAAACAGGCAAAAGATGCAGTGAAGAAATTCAACGAAGACTCTACTGCTGCTGCTGCTGAGGCCTCTGTAAGGCCGAAGAAATCCATGGCAAAGAAGCCTGGGCACAAGCCAAGTGCCTCTTCTTCAATGCCCTCACGGCCAATTTCCTCAGCTAAGTCCTCACGGCCAATTCCTCAAGCCGCTCCTGCTCCTCCAAAGTCCTCAGTTGCTCCGCCAAATCCTCAGCACCTGTGCATCTAGCCACGTGCCAATGGACTACAGGCATCTCCATTGCTTCAGGAGCTTCAGCTAGTTCCTCAGCTGCACCAAATTCTTCAACAGGACCATCTTTGATGAAGACAAAGACCACTGCTGGACGAGGCTCTCGCCCAAGTCCTCACAAGAGGCAGGTCGCCTTCCAAGTGCCGTTTGAAGAAGACGAAGCTGATGATGAAGAACTTGCTGAAATCATCAGAGACAGGCAAGTCAGGGCTGCTAGAGCCAAGGGAACAAATGTGCCACTGCTTTTGGATCCAAAGTTGATCCTCGACTACATTGACCTCTGGCACAAGGACCCAAACACTCCTATGCCTGACTTCAAGCTGACTCCTGGTCAAAGTCATATGCTGACTGCCTTCATCCAAGAAGAAAAATGGAAATTTGAGAAGGCCAGACAGCTCAAGAAAGCACAATACAGGAAGGGAAAATTCCTGAAGAACAACGTTGTCTCTATGACAACTGATGAACTTTTAAAGATCCAGTCTGAAATCAAAGTCCTCAGCGATGATTTCAATGCTTACTATGCTGATTGGAAAGGAGCCAAGGTCAGGTTTGTCAAACTGACTAAGATGTTCACCTCAAATGTTGCAGCCCCATCGCAACAAGAAATTCCTCAGGCTGAAACCTCTGCTCAGCCAACTGAAGAACATGCCAGCACCGCTGATGACAATCAGGCTGCTGAAGAAAATGTGAGTTCCAGGGCTGATGACTGCATTCCAGCCGCTGAAAAAATTGCCAGGGCACCCACTAGTGGTGCGCCTGAAGAAAATGAAGAGGTCAGGGCAACTGCATCAGTTGTGCCTGAAGTAAATCAACCACATTCCTCTGCTCCTCCTGCGCCTACCCCAACTCCAATCCTTCCATCTGCATCAGATGTGAAGAAGACCAAGGCTGCAGAGCATGCAACAGTGAAGAAAAGGAAAGCATCAACTCCTTCAGATTCTTCAGCACCGAAGAAGATGAAGAAATTAACAAGCTCATTTGCTCATCCAATTGATGCTGTTCCAGTTTCCTCCATGCCATCAAAGGAAATCATCCCTTTTGATGAAGAATATGTGATCCCTAGCGGATCTGATGAAGAAAATCCTTCTGCTGCTTCGTCAGAGCAGATGGATGAAGAAATTGAAGTGGATAAAATCCCTTCAACCCCCATAGTTTCCTCGCCTATGCCCCAGTTTACTGCTGAAGAGGCTGGCGTTGAAGAAATTGAAGAAGAATATGTGGACATTGGCTGTACCACACCAGTGATGAATGATGACTTTTGGGAAAGTCAGCACCCCAATTCTCCACTCTTCACTCCACTGCAGCAAATTCCTCAGTCCCCAGCAACTACAGTTCAAATGGGATCTGATGAAGCTCATGAAGACATTCCAGCCGCTAGTGCTGAAGAAAATGAGAATGAAGAATTGAAGAACCAGGCTGCCACTGAAGAGGAACCAGAAATTTCTCAGCCTGAAGAACCTGAGATTGTGATTCCTGAGGTCATCATGCAACGGACTGACACTCCACTGCCCAAGCCAAAGGATCCATTCTCAAGGAAGCAAAAATTCAAGGCTGATGCTTTCTTTGGCGAGCACGTATTCTTCACTGATTACAACCCTTATGACTCTGCTCGCATAAGGAAGAGGCGTTTCTGGACTGCCACCCAGGCAAATTTCTATTCCTGAGTGCTGTTCAACAAAGACAAAGTCTTCGATCATGAGCACATTCCTCACGTGGATATGGAATCTCTGCCATGCTTCGGGCCAGTCCTCAGTGTTCTCTATGACGCTGGACTGTTAAATTTGTGCACTGACATATGTGATTGGAATGAAGAGCTAATTCTTCAATTTTATGCAACTCTGCACATCACCGGCAACTCTGAAGACATGAATTCATGGGTGCTGGACTGGATGTCTGAAAACACTCACTACAAAGCACCAGCTACTGAATTGCTTCATGCTTTGCCTCTCAGTACGCCTCTTGAAGGTGCTTGTTGCATCTACAATGAACCTAAGCTTACCGATCCCTATATGCAAGTGCTGATGAAGCCTTTGAAGCCAGGTCAGGCCCCAAGAACAAAATTCCTTGTGAAGGAATTGTTGTATGTGCCTCGGACTGTCTATCGCATTCTGACGAAGACATTGAGTCCTATCAAGGGCCACGACTCGAATGAAGAAGAAGTCGTTGGCATCATGAAGAATCTGCTTTTCAACATCATTCATGGCGTTCCCGTCAACTTCCATGATTTCTTCATGAGGACTCTGGCTAATGTCGCAATGTCACCATTTGAGTTGAAGCCTTATGCACAGTGGATTATGAGATTCATCAGAACAAGGTCTTCACTCAACTACAAAGCTGATACACTGAACCATTGCAGCTACTTGCCCCCGATTGAAGTCCTCAAACGGACATTTTCCTCAGCTGATGAAAAGGGCAAGGCTACGGCTGTAATTGATGAAGGCATTCGTCCATTGGATGGTCAATTTCGCAAGGCTGCATCCTACTCCACCAATGATGACTCTGCCACTCATGACTCTGCCGTAAATGCACCCAAGCAAAATCCTCAAGGCACAGCACCCAGGGTGATGACTGACCGTGAGCTTCTCCTCAGTCTTCACCAGAAGGTTGATCGCAATCATAAATGGGTCAAGCGTCAGTTTGGTTCAATTCTTCACAACATGACTGCTACCCACAATGCAGTGAAGAAAAACCATTACTACCTTCATGAAACCCTCAACCGCACCTGGGCTATTCTGTCGCACATATATGGTGAAGAAGATCTGAAGAAAATGGGTCTCAAGGAAGATCTTGACTGGACTGCACATCCTCCGAAGAAGTACAAGAAGGTCAAGGTTCCTTCCTTGATGGCCAGCTCCTATTCTTCATCACGTGACACTGATGAACATGAAGACTTGGACGACACTGTAGCAGGCCCTACTACAACAAACAACCCCAACAACGCTGACGCTCCTTCATCACCTTGATATTCTTCAGGGGCGTTAGTCCTCATTTTTGACCCTTTTGGTCAATTGATGACAAAGGGGGAGAAATTTGAGTTAGTCTTCAAGTGGGTCTATCTTATGGGGCGTTTTTTTCTTTCTAAAGTTACAACTCTCGTTCTTCTGATGACTTTGTTGGATCGAGTTGTAAACTTAAACTCTATGGTGGCCTGATACTCTTCTTGTTTCTTCTGCATGCTTATTCCTCATTAATGTTATTGCGCGCATGCTGAATTACATCAGTCACCATATTTCATCATGCATTTCAAATTCTTCATATATTATGTCAAATGCGTGTACGAATTACAAGATATAGGGTGAGATCTCGATGATTCAACTCTTCAAGTGTGCATTGCTTCAAAAGCAAATTCCTCACTATGCACATCTTCAAGGGGAGTTCTTCTATATCTTGCAATCAAATTCCTCAATATCAGTATTTACACTTCATATGTTTATCCCCGTTGAAAACTTAACCTATATTGTCATCAATCACCAAAAAGGGGGAGATTGTAAGTGCATCTAGTGCCCCTTAGTGATTTTGGTGTATTGAAGACTTATAGGTTAAGGGACTAATGTGTTTATGAGTGTACACAGGTCTATAAGTCTATGAGGAGTTTGATATTTACAGAGAAAGTCGACCCCTAAAAATGAATTTCTTCGACTAAAGACTTTGGATTTCTGAAGACTTTCTGAAGACTTTGAAAGTGAAGAAATTTCTGTGACCTTGAAGACTTGGTATTCATTTGAGGAACATGAAGCGTGAAGACTTTTGTTTTCATAGTTTTATTTTCTCTTTCTTGAGTCATAGGAAACACCGTACTGTTAAAGGGGGTCGAGGAAATACTAAGGAAAAATTTCCATGTGATGCTCAACTCAAAATCCTACACCTACCAATCCCTTCGAGTGAAGCCATTGGAAATCTCATACAGTTCGGTCATATTCTTCAGTGACAGAGATGAAGCTCTTCTGGTCTCTGAGGAATTTGTTCTGACTGAGGAGTTAGGAATTCGCCAGTGCGGATTGCCTACATAGTGAGGAACATGATAGCCCTGAGGAATTTGATACTCAAATTTCCGACCGTTGCTGTGCTATGCGCCAGCTGTCCCAAAATATCTACCCACCTAACGGTCATATCATTGAAGGGCATTTATGTCTTATCATGACGGGCTGCTCCCTAGGCTATAAATAGCCGCCCCCCTACAACCACTAGCTGGTTGGCTGCTCCGAGAGAAACTGACACTTGTCAATTGAGAGCATTCCATCCTCCGAGGACTTTGAGCGAAAATCATCAAGTGAGGAAAACCCAAACCCAAACACCTACAAACCCAAAGTGATTGAGCATCACTGAAGAGATTGATCCTGCGTAGATCCGACACTTGTTACCTTTGAAGACTGTGCTTCTTCCAGACGGTTAGGCGTCATGGTCTAGAGCATCCAAGAGGAAATTGTGGATCGCCGAGTGACCGAGTTTGTGAAGGTTTGGAAGTCACCTGAAGACTTACCACGAGTGATAGGACGAGGTCTGTGTGACCTTAGTTCAAGGAGAATACGGTGAGGACTGTGTGTCCGGGACTATGTGTCCTCAGGTTTAAATACCTAGCCGCTCCAACCAGACGTACAACTGAGACAGCAGTTGGAACTAGTCCACCAAATCATTGTCTTCACCAAGCTTACTAGCTCTATTTCCTCAACTCTTTCATTTCCTCATTACTGTGTTGTATGCTTGTTCATATCTGTGTTTGAAAACTTTGACTGAAGACTTTCTCAATTTCCTCAGTTCAATTTCTTCAGTCTGGTTGTCTTCATCCTGTGTTATCCTGTGTTTACGCTTTCTGTACTCTGTGCTTGTCTTCATTTCATCATGATGACTATGCTTGTGTTCTGCTATGCATACTTTTGAGTACTTATTCCGCTGCAAGTAGTTCTTCGCTAAGGAATTTCCTCACCCACAAATTCCTCAGTGAAGAATTCATAAAAATCGCCTATTCACCCCCCTCTAGTCGATATAACGCACTTTCATAGAGAAGAATTGTCATTTTATGCCCCTTAAACAGAAGCTAGGGCGGCTCAAGCACCACTGCAACGACATTGGGGAGCTGATGGCGGCTCTGGTTAAGTATGCCGACTCTGATGGTACCAAGGACCCCGAGTCTAATGATGAAAAGCCGGGAAAGGGAAAGAAGAGTGGCAACACCAAGGGGCGGCATCATAACCCGACGAGTCAGGGGGGCAATGGTAAGCGCAAGGCTGATAATAGTTTGGATTTTGTGGCTAATACCAACACACAGAATAATGGTCAGCGTCGTAAGGGAAAGCCACCTCCCCGGTTTGGAGGTCAAGTTTCAATCTTGAGCAGATGCTGAATCAGCCCTGCCCAAAGCATGGTACACTGGAAAGGCCGTCCACTCACCTCTGGAAGGATTGCTTCATCATGGAGTACAGAAATTCTGATCTTTTCCAGAACAATCATGGGCCGGGCGGCAGCTCAGGTTCCGGCTCTCATGGTCCGGGTTACGGTGGTGACGGTTCTAATTCCGGTTTCCAGGGCCAAGGCAATCAAGCAGTCAAGACAATCAGGGAGGTTTTCATCAGCAGTCTGGTCAGGGGAATCGGCAGCAATCCGGTTATCAAAATAATCCAAAGCAGCTAAATAGTGGGCAGTACCACGTCTTCACCACGAGTTTATGCAAGCGGGATCAGAAGCTCCATAAAAGGGTTGTGAACCCCGTTGAGCCGGCGGTTCCCCGTTACTTGCGATGGTCTGAGCAGCCCATTGTGTGGAGTCATGAGGATCACCCGCCCCGGGTTGATAATCTGGGTCACTTGGCTTTGGTGGTGGCGCCTCAGGTTGGAGGGTACAAGTTCACTAAGGTACTCATGGATGGAGGTAGCAGCATTAATATCCTTTACTATGATACTTTCCGTCGTATGGGGTTGTTTGACAAAAATCATAAGCCGTCCAATACCGTTTTCCATGTAGTGGTGCCTGGTAAGTCGGCGTATCCTATAGGCAAGATCGCTTTGGAAGTAGCCTTTGGCGATGAACATGATTCCAGGGCCGAGACGTTAACCTTTGAAGTGGTCAAGATTCAAAGCCCGTATCACGCTCTGTTTGGACGGCCGGCTTATGCCAAGTTCATGGCACAGTCTTGTTATGTTTATCTGCAGCTCAAGATGCAGGGTTACAAGGGGACCATCATAGTGCATGGAAGTCGGAAGATAGCTTTGGAGTGTGAAGAAGGTGACGCTGCTTATGCTGAGTCTGTCTGCGCGACAGAGGAGTTGAAGTTCTACAAGGACAATGTTGACCCAGCAGACATGACGTCATTGAAGAAGCCAACTACAGAGCATGATCCCTTGTTGAAATTTAAGTCGGCAGACAACACCAAGCTAGCTGACTTCGTTCCTGGCGATTCATCTAAATAGTTCAGCATCAGTGCCAATCTGGATCCAAAATAGGAAAGCGCGTTCATCGAGTTCATCCGTGAGAACCGGGACATCTTTGCATGGAAACCTTCTGACATGCCAGGTGTACCGAGGGAATTCGCTGAGCACTCTCTTAATATTGATCCGAAGTTTAAGCCGGTCAAGCAATTCTTTCATCTTTTAATGAAGGGAGGCGTAAGGCCAATGGTGAAGAAGTGGCCCGGCTCTTGGCGGCTGGGTTCATTGTTGAAGTCTTTCATCCTGCGTGGTTAGCTAACCTGGTGCTGGTACTTAAGAAGAATGGCACTTGGCGGATGTGTGTGGACTACACAGATTTAAACAAGGCTTGTCCGACTGATCCTTTTGCTCTCCCCCGTATTGATCAAATTATTGATGCTACAGCGGGTTGTGAGCATTTGAGTTTTTTGGATGCTTATTCTGGTTATCATCAGATCAAGATGGCAGTTAAGGACCAGTAGAAGACAACTTTCATCACTCCTTTTGGGGCATTCTGCTATGTATCTGTGCCTTTCGGGCTCAAAAGTGCCCAGGCGACTTACCAACGCTGTGTGCAGAATTGCCTCCATGATCAGATTGGGCGCAATGTTCATGCTTATGTGGATGATATTGTGGTGAAGTCCAGGAAGACGGAAACTTTGATGGATGATTTGAAAGAAACATTTGATAATCTCTGGGTCTACAAAATGATGCTTAACCCAGACAAGTGTGTCTTCGGCGTGCCAGCAGGCAAGCTCTAGGGTTCTCTGGTTTTTGAAAGAGGCATTGAAGCTAACCTGGAGAAGATCAAGGCCATCACGTCATTGGCTAAACCGGCATGTGTTAATGATGTTCAGCGTCTGGCAGGACGTATTGCAGCCTTAAGCCGGTTCATAAGCCGGCTGGGTGAGAGGGCTATGCTACTGTGCCAGATGATGAAGAAAACAGATCACTTTATCTGGAGTGATGCTACTAATGAAGCATTTGAAGCTTTGAAGAAACAGCTAGCTGAGCCGCCAGTCCTTGCTGCTCCTATTGATAAAGGGCCACTGTTGTTATATGTGGCCGCCAATGCCCGGGCTGTCAGTGTAGCTATTGTGGTGGAACGGACGGAAGCAGGCAAGGAACATCCGGTTCAGAGGCCGGTTTATTATCTCAGTGAGGTGCTTATTGAATCCAAGCAGAGGTATCCACATTGGCAGAAGCTGGTATATGGAGTCTTCATGGCTAGTCGAAAGCTCAAGCAATATTTCTTTGGTCATCCTAGTACCGTGGTGACTTCTGATCCCTTAGGGGATATTATTCAAAACAGAGAATCCACAGGTCGGATAGCCAAGTGGGCCATTGAGCTTGGACCCCATGGTTTGAAATATATGCCTCGCACAACAATCAAGTCTCAAGCACTTCTGGATTTCATTAATGATTGGACAGAGTTACCGACACCTGAAGAGAAGCCGGATAACACATATTGGACTATTAATTTCGATGGATCTAGGCAGTTGGAAGGCTCGGGGGCTGGAGTTGTCTTGACTTCCCCACGAGGTGATAAGTTTTGTTATGTTTTAAGGTTGATGTTCCCTTGTTCTAATAATGCAGCTGAATATGAAGCCTTACTCCATGGTCTTTGGATGGCTAAGGAGATGAATCTAAGCCGGGTGAGGTGTTTTGGCGACTCAGACTTGGTGGCTCAACAAGTTTCTAGCACTTGGGATTCTAAGGATCCACTCATGGCGGCTTATCGCCGAGAAGTTGATGCTATTGCAGGGCACTTCAAGGGTTATCAGGTGGAACATGTTGATTGCAGGAAAAATGAGGCGGCTGATGCTTTGAGCAGGCTAGGATCCCAGCGTAAACCGGTACCCCCTAATACTTCCCTGGATATTCTGCATAACCCCTTAGTCAAATTGCCCATAGAGGAAGATCTCGCTATTCCTGACCCAGAGGCACAGTTGGTAGCGGCTCTTCATGCTATCCCTGATTGGACAGTTCTGTATTTGGCTTATATAACCCGGGGCGAGTTACCTGAAGATGAAACTTTGGTCGGACAGATAATCCGGTGGTCTAAGTTGATGACAATTGCCAATGGAGAGTTGCGCCATTGCAGTGTTACTGGGGCGTTTCAACGTTGTGTTTCTCCTGAGGAGGGCCATGAAATTCTTCGCGAGATTCAGGAAGGAGATTGTGGTCACCATGTTGGCTCTAAATCTCTCATGGCTAAGGCTTTTCATCATGGGTTTTATTGGCTGACGGCTCATGCTGATGCAGAGGATTTGGTCAGTAAATGCGATGGTTGTCAGAAATTTTCACGACGAGCTCATGTGCCGGCTCAAGAATTGAGGATGATTCCAATTACTTGGACATTTGCAGTCTGGGTGCTTGATATGATTGGGCCTTTCAAAAGGTCCAAGGATAAAAAGACCCACCATTTGGTGGCAGTTGATAAATTCACAAAGTGGGTCGAAGCAGAGCCGGTCAGTATGTGTGACGCGGCAACAGCGGTTCAATTCATCAAAAAGGTGATTTTTCGCTTTGGTTTTCCCCACAACATTATAACTGATAATGGCACTAATCTGTCCAAGGGTGCTATGAAAGAGTTTTGTCAATGTGAGCATATTCGGCTTGATGTATCGTCAGTGGCTCACCCCCAATCCAATGGTCAAGCTGAGAGAGCCAATCAAGAAATTTTGAGAGGCATCAAGCCCCGGCTTATGGTTCCTTTGCAGAGGACGCCGGGTTGTTGGGTGGAGGAGTTACCCTCAGTGTTATGGAGTATCAATACTACCCCCAACAGATCTACGGGTTACACGCCTTTCTTCATGGTTTACGGAGCAGAGGCGGTTCTCCCTAGTGATATCCGTCACGACTCGCCCCGCGTGGCGGCTTATGTTGAAGCTGACAATGAAAAAGCACGTCAGGATGCACTTGACCTGCTAGATGAGGAGCGTGACCTCGCGGCGGCTCATTCGGCGATTTACCAACAAGATCTGCGCCGTTATCACAGCCGCCGGGTTAAGACCAGAACCTTTCAAGAAGGTGACTTGATGCTCCGGCTTATCCAGGATCAAACTGATATATACAAGCTATCCCCGCCTTGGGAAGGACCCGTGGTGGTCAGCAAGAATCTGAACAATGGATCATACTACCTTGTTGATGTTCGAGACCACAAGGACTCACGCACGTTGGAGGAGGAGATCCGCCGGCCATGGAATATTTCTCATCTTCGGCCTTATTACACCTGAGCCACCGGCTCTTATGATGTACATATTTTGACGATGTATATATTATGATGAATATAATAAAGCCAGCATCCCTGATAAAACAGGGCCTCTGTCGTTTCATTTCTGATAATAATGAGTCTTTATTGGCACTTCATATGGTCACATGGGGGCTTCCTTCTCATTGAGTATAGCTATGATTACCCTTTGATCCGGCTTATACGCCATGATTACAAAATACTTGGGGGCTTGCTACCCAGGTTACAGGGACCAAAGAGAGTCTGTTGCAAAGCACAACTCAAACATAGGTACCCTGTTTTGATATCATTTGGGAGCGACCTGCTTAATGAGCAGAGCCTTGATTACCCTCTTGATCCGGCTTGTATGCCTTTAACAAAATATTACTTGGGGGCTCTTTGTTCAATGGACGAGAGTTTTTATGACCCTTGTAATAGGCTTAAAAGCCAGGTGTATTCACCTAAAAACCCGGGTTATCCTGCCTTTTTAAGTCTGCCACTCCGCCCAGATTGACTGGAATGACCCGCCGTACTTTTGATAGTCAATCTTATACAAGACCCTGAACTTGTCAAAGTTAAAACGACGATTGGTCATGTGAGGCCCGGCTTATAAGGTTTGCATGAAGGTTTAACACAGTGGTTGTGCGTCCCTTTGAAAGCACTTGAGATTTAGGCTTGGAGGCCTATGAAAGCCTTGTTTTTCTGCTTTCTTATTTTCTATTTGAACATTTTTGGGTTCATCTTAGTACCATATTGACATATGGTTTAGAACGATTCAGGCCATATAGCCTTAATCTCTATGGCTCATATTTGAGTATATTTGTGGTTTTTGATAACCCGGCCGGGCTTTGGACTATAAGTCGCCAGTATATGATGATATTAAAAACTTGGAAGCATTGTGCTCTAAGTTTTGGGATATTACCCCTTCCTGCATACGGCGTTGTAAGCCGGCAGTGCATGAAAATTAAACAGGGCATTTTATGCTCAATCTTTCGGGTTGTCACCCTTACTGCATTGGTATGATAAGCCGGTACTGTGATCAAATATCACAGGTATGATATTTTTGTTATGATTATATATTGTTATGTTTAAACCGGCCCTGGTTATAGACTGCTTTTAGTCACCAGTGGTTTTTATAAGGTATTATGACCCGTCCTGCGGTAAGCCGCAAGGATCCTTGTTATATGTTTGTGTGCAGGTATAATAAATAATCTAGTGCACACAGTTGATAAAATCTTAAACATAAGTGGCAGATATTCAACTTGACAGATCAGTAGTATCATGCAACACAAAACATGCACGATGGCATGGCAGAGCAAGAGTTTAACTAAGCCTATTACAAATCCATCTGATGCCCCAAAGGAATAATTGTCTTAGCAGTTTTGCAGAAAGCAGATGTTAAGCCAACCTACGGCTTATGAATCTTGGTCGTGCTGGGTTGAAGGTTGTGGATCGTCCAGCGCCGGTTCATCTTCCTCCTCTTCACCCAATGGCTAGAAGTCAATGGTTGTCCAGTCAATCCCAGTTAAAGCTCTGAATACAGCTTCATCACTTATAAGTGTTGATGGGTCAACATCAGGAGCGTAAGTGTGCTTACGAATCGGAGGATTAAGGTCCGGAGCATCATGAGTCGGCGCTTTCATGTTCTTATTGTTGGCATCATAAACCGGCTGGTAATGTGTAAGATTAGTATCTTCAGCAAGTTTACTAGCCAGAGGACACATTTTCCTCGAAATGGCAGCAAAGTCGTCTGCATTGAAGGGTGACCCATCTTCTTTTATGCTCGGGCACCCGTTTGCCAGGTCTGCCGGTTCAAGATCAGCTAGCCATGCTTATGCCCGGGTTAGTGCGGTAAGTGCATCGCCTCTCGCAACTGATTTCTTTAACTCTTCGATCCGTGGAGGCAACATAGATAGTTTCTCCAACATCTCCTTAATAAGGGTTGGAGGCGGTTTGTTGTGAGCAGCTGTGCAGATGACCCGTTGTGAGCCAGTATATAACTATTCTATGAGTGTGTAGGCGGCTTTCAGTTTTTTCCGCATGTCTGAGCCAAGATGGGTAGCTCGGGATCCTGTATCATCAAGGACGTTTGTAAACCGGGAGCACATTGGTTAACATATGTTAAAAAGATTAAGATGAAGCTATTTACCGAACACAGCAGCAGCCATGGCATTAATTTGTTGTTTTAAACCAGCAAGCTCTGCAGATACCGGCTTAAGGGCTGCTTCAGCATCCTCATCCCTCTTCAGCAAGGTTGATTTCTCTGTATCCCAACCCGCTTGTTCAGCTTTGAAGCTTTCCTTCAATTTCCCCATCACTGCTAAAGCACTGGTCAATTCATCCTTGGCCTTGGAGGTTTCTGCCTGTTGAGACTCGATGTTTTCTTGAAGGTCGGTGACTTGGGATTCTTTACTGCTAAGCTTAGCCTACAAGAGATAAACAAAAAGTGAGATGGCAATGAAATTATTTGAAGTCCCAAGCCCAATATAACTATTATAGTTGGCACTTGGCGGCTAATGTCTATTGCTTCTTAAAATACTATGAAGTCCCAAGCACAATACAAGTATTATACTTGGCACTTGGGGACTAATGCATGTTGCTCTTGTCAAAGACGAATTTATTTGCTAATCCGGACAAATGATGGTGATACGGCCTACGAAGGCTATGAATGGGATTATGAATCTCCTGCAAGATGATTAGTCTCGACTTAACATATTTGTTTAGCCGACCCTTGGGGGCTATGGATGCAATGTTGATTTTTGCCATGTTAAAGTCTCGACTTAACATATTTGTTAAGCCGACCCTTGGGGGCTACAGATGTAAAGTTGAAGTGCTGGTATTATAAAGTCCCAGTTCATTGAAAGTATAAACCGGCCCTTGGGGGCTACTGGAGTTGATCTATGCGGCTATTGAAAGTTTACAGCACATTCTATTCTATCATGTCCAATAAACTTGGCGGCTAAGGGAAGTATATTCATGTAAGGAGTTGCAGCATTTACCTCATAACGCTCCTTCATCAGGTTTATTAAGCCGGCTTCAAAATCACGGCTTGTGTATAGGCGGTTCAGGAGGCCAGAATGGAGATCTTGAGCACTAAGCTGAATGTAGTTCTCTAAGTCCATTTTCCACTTGCCTTTATCAACAGCGGAAGTTTCTTCCTTAGCACTATGTTTGGACAAGACAGTGGGGTTACCCGGTGCCGTGTAACCAACTCTAGTGACCACAACATCGTCAGTCTTATCGTCAGCGGGCTTTAGCTGGGCTTGGCGGCTTATCAGTCACCGGGTTAACATCCACATGATCTATGGAGACTTCATGATCTTGTGGTGGTGGATCATCAAGGGTGGCCTCAGCAATTGGGTTAGAAGGTTCCGACTATTTTTCCGGTTCAGAGGGATTGGAGTCATCGACCGGCTTATTCAGCTTTGCCTTCTTACTGGGTTTGGCTTGGCCCCTGAAAATAAGTGTAAAGAGGTCAGTAGAACGATCAAGCATAAGGTGTGAATGATTAAAATGTATCCCTACCCAGGTACAGTCTTGAAAGTTGGAATTTGTGTTCCTGTTGACTCGCCAGAGGAGGTATGGGAAGTCCCCTGATAGTTTGAATCAGACGGGTTAAGAGGTTGTCGAAATGACCCGCCTTGGGATAAAGTATGTCAGAAATATGTAAGACCTCTGGGCGGCGTTTGCGAACCGGTGTGTTTGCTAAGCTAGAGGAAATAATCACATTGCCACTATGCCGGGTGGTGCGGCGAGCTTCGAGTTGCTGTTTCTTCAAAAGAAAGTTGGGATCCAAGTGAGCTAGAGGGTGAGAAAAGCTTACTTTCCGGCTTGCTTGTCGGGTTTTCTGTGTTGGCAGAGGTTTTGAGCCGGAGGAAAGAATAATTACCTCTGTGTCGCCTGCACGGCTGGCCTCTGCGTCGTCCTGATAACAATCATTGTCAATGAGATGCATAAAAAAGGAGCCAGGCGAGTCAAGATCTACCTCTAACTCATTGTCATCATCGTCATCATCAATGTTTAAATTGGTGCAATCGGCGGTCTTCTTCTTGGCAGTCTTCTTGGTGGCCTTGGTTTTGGTGCGAGTCGGTTTGGCCGGCTTATCTTGCGGTTTCTTCTTCCAAAATGGAGAATCAGCCTGTGTAGCGACCAGACCTCAAACAGTCTAGTCTCCGTGCATCAGTGTCATCCCTGGATCGGTAATGCTGACACGTACAGTACTTTGAAGGATTTATAACAGAGTAGCAATCACACACTTATTACATCGAATAGTTCAAGAGAACTCAATACAAATAAATATGGCTTAAGGCCATCTAAAAACGATAACAGCGGAAGACTTGGAAGATAAAGTGAGTCCATCAACTCCAACGGCATCACTGAGTATAAGACCACGACCTAAGGCTCCTTACTCGTCGTCTGAAAAGTCTGCAACATGATACGTTGCAGCCCGAAAACGGGTCAGCACATGGAATATGCTGGCAATGTAACACAGAGAGAGTAATGAACAAAATAATGCTATCACTACATGCATATTTGGCTGGTGGAAAGCTCTATGGTTACAGTTTTGCGAAAAGCCAATTTTTCCCTACCACAAAGGAATAGATTTTATTTAACTATCATGGTGGTTGTTAAACATTGAGAAGGTACCTCCAACTCAATCCCAATTAAGAACGTGATTAACCCAATCAAATTAAATTAAGTAACATGATGATGAGATTCACATGATAATCCAAGAACTAGATACTCAAGATGTCCATAACCGGGGACACGGCTAACCATGATTAGTTTGTACACTCTGCAGAGGTTTGTGCACTTTTCCCTACAAGACTCGATCGCCTCCGCTTGATTTCTCGCACTACACGGTGTTTGAGAAATGGATGACCGAGACACAGTCTTTCAGAAACAATACTCTTTACTCCGGGTGGACAGTTAGACCTACTTTCCCCTACATCTGCTAGCCCACCTCTTCAAGAGGTCATGTAACCTACTCAAGTATGCTAGAGCCCATAATAGCTTGTGGCTGCACACGGAAGTTTCTAGCATGAATAATCTCATGATCCCTTTGAGTCTGGGTGGCGGTCCATAGGATGATCACACGGGTACTCCGGGATATCCAAAAATACAGGCAACACTGGGTTCTCCAGGTGCCTCAATCCACCCAGATGTAAATTAAAGTAGCCACCTGAAGTTGATCCATTAATTAACAATCCCACATCTGTCATGAAATACACTCAAACCCAATCCACATCTACGAGCATAGCATAGCAATATAAGCAAACGTAGAAGTAACTCCCAAAGGCTTGATAGTAAACAGGGCAATAGGTACTACCTCATCTACTACCCAAAACCCACATATTAATCAGATCCTAATCATGCAATAGTTTGAAGATTGATCTAATGCAATATAACTGGGTGGTAAAGAGGTATGATCAAAGTGTTTTTTGCCTTGCTGATGATCCGTGAAACCTAGAGACTCGTAGTAGCACGCTTCGCACTCCGGGTACTCTATCGCAAACAAACAATACATACATAAGCAATCAAGCAAGGGTGCACGAATAAAACTCAAAATAAGAGATCTAACCAGAAAGTTCAACTTAAGAACTCCGGTTTGCAAAAAGAATCAAATCAAACGAAGCAACGAAACTCAAACGGCGAAAGAAACAAGCTTCGTTTACTAATCTGGACCTAAGTCAAATTTTACAGTAGCAAAAACTTGTTTGAGTTGTTTAAACAGAAAGAGGGTTTCGAGACGAAACTCTAGGCGCTTGAATCGCCTGATTCCGATAAACGAGCGAAAAGTTAAACTGAAACGAAAATCGGATCAGAAATCACGATCGAAAATAATCGCGGAAAATCCGAGAAAAAGAAAAACTGACGAACAGGCTAACGAACAAACATTCGCTGTCTGCGGTTAAACGATGAAAACCGTTCGTTAAAACAAACATCCGCAAAATAAATAAACCAAAAAAATAAACCGAACCGGTCTAAACAAAACCGAAACTAGGGTTTACGAAATAAAACCGATCGGTTTTATAAAAAAACGGCGGCTACCTCTAACTCCGGCGAACGGCTCCGGCGGCGGTGGTTGGCGGCGACGGGCGGCGGGGCGTTGTGGGTGGCGGCGCGGGCGGCGGGGTGGCGGCGCGGGCGGCGGGGCAGCGGAGCGGCGCGGGGTGGCGGTGCGGGCGGCGGCGGCGGCGCGGATCCCGAGGCGGCGGATGATCGGCTAGGGTTTCGGGTGGGCTGGCGGCGCTGGGGCTCGGGGTCTCGTGCTTTTAAAGGCCGGCCCGAAGAGTCCCGCTCGGGTACGTCCCGGAGTCAGTTGACTTTTTTTTTAAATAATTCAGACGTGCAGAAAAAGTAAGAAAAGAAATACTAAATGGACTTCAAAAATCCCGAAATAAATTTTCCCCGTCCTCTAAAAATAAGTCAGACAAGATGAACATTTATTTGGGCCTAAAATACAATTTTGAAAAACGCGTATTTTTCCTAATTCAAATAAAATCAAATAATTCTTTTTTATATTCTTCCTCCAATATTTCATTATTTGTGGAGAAGTCATATTATCTCCTCTCATATATTTTGATATGAAATATTTTCGGAGAGAAAAATAATTAAAACAAATGATCCTATTTTCAAAATTTGAGAAAACCCAAATATGAAAATAACGAAATCCCCAACTCTCTCCGTGGGTCCTTGAGTTGCGGAGAATTTCTAGGATCGCAAAACAAAATGCAATAAAATATTATATGCAAGAATGATCTATGTATAACATTCCAAATTGAAAATTTGGGATGTTATAAACCTACCCCCCTTAAGATGAATCTCGCCCTCGAGATTCGGGTTGGCTACAAAATAGGTGAGAGTGGTCCTTCCGTAGATCTTCCTCTCGCTCCCAGGTGGCTTCCTCCTCGGTATGGTGACTCCACTGGACTTTGCAAAACTTGATAACCTTGCTGCGGGTGACTCGGCTGGCATATTCGAGAATCTTGACTGGTTTCTCCTCATAGGTCAAATCACTATCCAGCTGAATCGCTTCCAGTGGCACTGTATCTCTCAATGGTATCTCAGCCATCTTTGAATGGCACTTCTTCAGCTGAGAAACATGGAACACATCGTGAACTCCCGACAATCCTCCGGGCAATTCCAACTTGTAAGCAACTTCACCCATACGCTCCAAAACTTTGTATGGTCCTACAAAACGTGGCGCTAACTTTCCCTTAACTCCAAAGCGCTTCACTCCTCGAAGTGGTGATACTCGAAGATAAACTCTGTCTCTGACTTTGTAAGCTGTCTCCTTGCATTTAGAATCCACATAACTCTTTTGTCTGGACTGGGCTACCTTGAGCCTATCGCGAATCAACTTCACTTTCTGTTCAGACTCTTTAATCAGATCTGGTCCAAACAACTGGCGGTCTCCAACTTCGTCCCACAACAACGGTGTCCTGCACCTCCTTCCGTACAGAGCTTCGAAAGGGGCCATCTTCAAACTGGATTGATAACTGTTGTTATAAGAGAACTCTGCATATGGCAAATTGTCATCCCAACTAGATCCATAATCTAGCGCACAAGCTCTCAGCATGTCCTCCAAAATCTGATTGACTCTCTCGGTCTGTCCGTCTGTCTGTGGATGAAAGGCTGTACTGAACTCTAGCCTGGTACCCAAAGTCTCGTGCAACTGATTCCAAAACTTTGAAGTAAACTGGGTTCCTCTATCTGATACAATGGTCCTAGGAACTCCCTGGAGACATATGATCCTGGTCATGTATGTCTTTGCCAACTTAGCACTTGTATAAGTGGGCTTTGCTGGGATGAAATGAGCTACCTTCGTCAAACGATCGACTACAACCCATATCGAGTCATAGCCTGAACGAGTCCTGGGCAATCCTGTGATAAAATCCATGCCTAGCTTATCCCACTTCCATTCGGGTATCGGCAATGGTTGTAACAATACTGCTGGCTTCTGATGCTCTGCCTTTACTCTCTGACATATATCACAAACTGCTACATACTCTGCAATATCCTTCTTCATTCCGGTCCACCAGAAACTGTCCTTTAAATCCAGGTACATCTTGGTATTTCCTGGGTGAATCGAATATGGTGAATCATGGGCCTCTTGCAAGATCAACTTCCTGATCTCCGGATCATTGGGCACATAAATGCGGTCCTCAAACCATAAGGTATCGTGCTCATCCTCACGAAATCCCTTGGCTTTTCCTTTACTCATCCTTTCCTTTATCTCGGCAATTTCCTTGTCTGTCTTCTGGGCTTCTCTGATCTTATCCATCAAAGTAGACTGAATCTCCAATGCTGCTACATAGCCTCTCGGAACTATTTCCAAACATAGTTCACGAAGATCCTCTGCTAACTCCTTGGGTAACTCTCCGGTCATGAGTGTGTTGGCATGGCTCTTGCGGCTCAACGCATCGGCTACTACGTTAGCCTTCCCCGGGTGATAATGCAATCTCATATCATAATCCTTAATGAGCTCCAACCATCTCGTTTGCCTGAGATTCAACTCCTTCTGCGTGAAAATGTACTTCAAACTCTTGTGATCCGTGTACACCTCACAATGGTTTCCGATGAGAAAATGTCTCCATGTCTTCAACGCATGTACTACGGCTGCTAACTCCAAATCATGTGTAGTATAATTCAACTCATGGGGTTTAAGCTGTTGTGAGGCATATGAAACAACTCTTCCCTCCTGCATTAGCACTGCTCCAAGTCCTCGACGAGAAGCGTCACAATATACTTCATAATCCTTGCGTTGATCTGGCAAAATCAATACTGGCGCTGTAACCAAACGTTTCTTCAACTCCTGGAAACTAGCCTCACATTCCTCAGTCCAATTGAATTTGGTGTCCTTCTTCAACAACACCGTCATAGGCTTTGCAATCTTCGAGAAATTCTCGATGAATCTCCGGTAATATCCTGCGAGTCCCAGAAAACTCCGGATTTCTCCAACTGTTGTGGGTGACTCCCAATTTGTCACAGTGTTAACCTTGGTGGGATCTACTTCTATTCCTTCTCCGGATATAACATGTCCAAGGAATCCAACTTCCTTTAACCAAAACTCGCACTTGCTGAACTTGGCATATAACTGATGTTCTCTGAGCTTTCCAAGTACCAAACGCAAATGCTCCTGATGCTCTTCTTCATTCTTCGAATAGACCAGAATATCATCAATGAATACTACGACGAACTTATCCAAAAACTCCATAAACACTTTGTTCATCATGTTCATGAAATAGGCGGGTGCGTTAGTCAGGCCAAATGACATAATGTTGTACTCATATAGCCCATACCTTGTGGTAAAAGTTGTCTTGGGTATATCCTGCTCTCGAATCTTCAACTGGTGGTATCTTGATCGCAAATCAATCTTGGAAAATACTTTAGCTCCTTATAGTCGGTCAAACAGATCATTGATCATCGGCAGTGGGTACTTGTTCTTGATTGTTACTTCATTCAATCCCCGATAATCAACAACCATCCTCAACGATCCATCTTTCTTCTCCACTAGAAGTACTGATCCCCAAGGTGACGAACTTGGGCGAATATATCCTTTATCCAGTAACTCCTTAATCTGCTTCTTAATTTCTTCCAAATCCTTAGCGGGCATCCTGTACGGTCTCTTAGATATTGGCCCAGTGCCTGGCAAAAGCTCAATCAAAAACTCAATGTCTCTATCCGATGGCATGCCTAGCAACTCCTCTGGAAATACGTCAGGGAAATCCTTCACCACTGGTACTTCCTCATGTACAACTCCTGATAAGGAATTTACTTGAGTCCTCTTCGGCACATGCCGGGATACATACTTAATCCTTCTTCCTTCTGGGGTAGTAAGCAAAATCGTCTTACTGGCGCAATCGATGTTTCCTCCATACATCGATAGCCAATCCATTCCCAAAATCACATCCAAACCTTGCGACTCCAAAACTATTAGGTCTGAGGGGAAAACATGCCTACCTATGGCCAATGGCATCTGAAAACATCCTTGGCTTGCCATATACTCTACTCCTGGCGAGGTTACTAACATAGGTGTTCTGAGAACTTTGGTGGGCAACTTAAACTTATCCACAAATCCCCTTGATATGTATGAATGCGATGCACGAGTATCAAAAAGAATGATTGCAGTAAATGACTTAACCAAAAACTTACCTATTACTGCATCAGGCTGTGCTTCAACCTCCTCCACATTAACGTGGTTCACCTGTCCCCTGTTGAAAGGGTTCGGCTTCTTCCCCGAGCTTCCATTGCCATTTCCATTCTTAGCTTCCGGGCATTTAGTTGCATAATGTCCAGTCTTCTGGCACTTGAAACAAGTAACGTGGCTTAGATCCCTCTTGGCTGGGGTTGATGGGTTGGTACGGTTCTGTCCATTGCTTCCTCCGTGTCCATTGCCATTCTTGGGGCCACTATGATTGTGCGAGCTCCCTCCATTGTGATTGTGACCTCCATGGTTATGTTGAAGGTGTCCTCCCGAGTTCGGGGTAAAACGAGGCTTCTGGTGAGCTCCTGTACTGTACTTTCCTTGTCCATACTTCCTCTTACGGCTCTCAATCTGCTGCTGCTTCCCTAGGGCGCCTCCCCTTCCTTCTTCCTTGCATGGAGAAAGGCAAGAGGGGACCAACCCCTCCTCCTCCCTTCCTAGGGCCGGCGGCCAGGAGGTGGGGCGTGCCAGCTCCCTTGTGGGCTGGTGTGCTCCCCTCCTTTTGTCTTGTTAGGCCCAACAACCCCCTGGCCTTCCGGAACCCCTTCGGGTGATCCGATAATTATCTGGTGTATTCGGGAACCCTTCCGGAGACCGAATACTATCATCCTATATATCAATCTTTACCTCTGGACCATTCCGGAGCTCCTCGTCATGTACATGATCTCATCTGGGACTCCGGAAAACATTCGGTCACCAACATACATAACTCATATAGTACTATATCATCAACGAACGTTAAGCGTGCGGACCCTACGGGCTCGAGAATGATGTAGACATGACCGAGATGCTTATTCGGTCAATAACCAATATTGGGACCTCGATGCCCTTATTGGTTCCAACATATTCTACGAAGATCTTAATTGGTCGAACCTTTATGACAACATACGTAGTTCCCTTTGTCTATCGGTATGTTGCTTGCCCGAGATTCAATCGTCAGTATCTCCATACCTAGTTCAATCTCGTTACCAGCAAGTCTCTTTACTTGTTTCGTAATACATTATCTTGTAACTAACTCCTTAGTCACTTTGCTTGCAAGCTTCTTGTGATGTTGTATTACCAAGAGGGCCAAGAGATACCTTTCCATCATACGGAATGACAAATCCCAATCTCGATCCATACCAACTCAACAGACACCTTCAGAGATACCTGTAGAGCACCTTTATGATCACCCAGTTACGAAGTGACATTTGATACACACAAGGCATTCCTCCAGAGTCCGGGAGTTGCAGGATGTCATCGTCGAAGGAACATATGTTTACCATTAAGAAAGCAATAGCAATAAACTGAACGATCATATGCTATGCTAACGGATGGGTCTTGTCCATCACATCATTCTCCTAATGATGTGATCCCGTTATCAAATGACAACTCATGTCTATGGTCAAAAAACCTTAACCATCTTTTGATCAATGAGCTAGTCTAGTAGAGGCTTATTAGGGACTTGGTATTTGTTTATGTATTCACACATGTATTTAAGTTTCCGATCAATACAATTATAGCACGAATAATAAACCTTTATCATGATTCAGGAAATATAATAATAACCACTTTATTATTGCGTCTAGGGCATATTTCCAACATCTCTATCACCGCAGTTTATTACACTTATAGTGTTATATTCATGGATCACGCTCATGTATTGCATGGGGTCGAAAAGCTGAAGCGCGTTAGAAGTATGATCCAATAGCCTGGTTTGACACCGGGGTGCTCATGATTTATATTTATGCGGTGAAGGCGGAGTCATGCCATGCTAACATGCTAAAATGACTGGGGATAACATTCGTTAAGGATCGTATATTTTCAAAAAGTAATGATTATGTTTCTTATGTTCATGGATATTATTATGTTGATATTGTTACTTCGTCGTTTCTCATCAAAAAAATCTATATTTATACTATAAGGAGATTACTTGATACACATGTTAGGTAGCATTTCACTTTAAAAATTATATTTTTATCATTTACATGCTCGAGGACCAGCAAGAATTAAGATTGGGGATGCTGATATGTTTCCAACACATCTACAGTTTTTGATTGTTTCATGCTATTGTATTATCACCAATCTTGGATGCTTTATTTGCATTTTTGCTATTTTATATGTTTTTTGGACTACCGGTGCCCAGTGCCAATTCCTGATTTTTGCTTGTTTTTTGGCTTTTTATAAAATCAGTACCAAACGAAGTCCAAATATGATGAAACTTTACATGATTTTTTTGGACCAGAAGGGACCCTAGAAGGTTCAAGAGGAGGCCAGAAGAGATACGAGAGAGCCACGAGCTCACAGGGCGCACTCTAGGGGGTAGGCGCACCCCCTGAGCTCGTGGGCCCCATGCAACTCCGTTTGACCTAATCCAAGCGTATAAATTCACAAATATTCCCAAACCAACAGAGAGCTACCCGAAACTCTTTTTCCACTGTCGTAAGCTTCTGTTCTTCCGTGATCCCATCTGGTAGCATTTTTCGATACTCTGCTGGAGAGGGAATCAATCATGAAGGGCTTCTACATCATCCTTATCGCCTTCTGATGATGCATGAGTTGTTTACCACAGACCTATGGGTCCATAGCTAGTAGCTAGATGGCTTTCTCTCTCTCTCTCTCTCTCTCTCTCTCTCTTTGACCTTGAATACCATATTCTCCTCGATCTTCTTGGAGTTCTATCAGATGTAATCTTCTTTTGCGGTATGTTACTTGGGATCTGATGAATTGTGGGTTTATGATCAGATTATTCATTAATAGTAATTGAGTGTTTTCTGAACTTTATTATGAATGATTGCTATAGCTTTGTATTTCTCTCTGATCTATCTGTTTGGTTTGGCCAACTAGATTGATTTATCTTTAGTGGGAGAGGTGCTTTATGATGGTTTCAAACTTGCGGTGTCCTCACCTCATGACAGAAGGGCGAGGTACGTATTGTATTGTTTCCATTAAGAGTAAAATGATGGGGTTTGTTCATATTGATTGGGTTTACTTTGTCTACATCATGTCATCTTTCTTAAAGTGTTACTCTATTTGTTATGAACTTAATACCATGGATGCATGCTGGATAGCGGTCGATTGGTGGAGTAGTAGTAGTAGATCCAGGCTGGAGTCGATCTACTTGTTACGGACGTGATGCCTATATACATGATCATTGCCATGAATAACGTCATAACTATGCGCTTTTATATCAATTGCCCAACAGAAATTTGTTTACCAACCGTATGCTATGTGTTCGAGAGAGAAGCCTCTAGTGAAAACTATGTCCCTTGGGTCTACCTTTATCGTATTATCAAAACCAAAAATACTTCGCTGCAATTTACTTATTTGTTTTTGTTTGTATCTATCTATCACAATCAGAATTAATCCTTGCAAGTAACGAGTTTGAGGGGATTGACAACCCTCTTGCCCACGTTCGTTGCAAGTATTTGCTTTTGTGTGTGTAGGTGCCGAAGACGAGAGTTTGCTTGGTTCTCCTATTGGTTTGATAACCTTTGTTCTCACTGATGGAAATACTTATCTCCATTGTACTGCATCTCCCCTCCTCTTCGGGGAAAATCCCAACTCAGTTTACAAGTAGCACGCCTCCTCCACTTGGACCAAGTTGGTACAAGTTCCTTCTTAGGTTTGGCCTTTTAAGGTCTGTTTGTATTAAATTGATTGTAAAAGTGTTCTGAATATTTCCAGACCCTTTTATATATAATTTAACAGCCTCGGAAATATTTTCAACCTATGTATATTGATTATCGGTAATACCCGGTATTATACAATACTCTCTGAAACCCTTCCGGTGACCCCGAAACGCTTCCAGATCCTCTTAGAACTATTCCAAATATTAGTGAAACAATTCAAAAATTTGTTCTCATCACTCCCGTCCTACTAACACTAAGCAGATCATGATTGCCTTAAGCTTGTGACCCTGTATATTTGGTAACTCATAGACATGAACGAAACCCTTTTGTTCAATGACCCACGACGGAACCATGGACGTCCATATCAATCCCTATGAGTGTACGAATGATATTCGAGTGAACCTTTGGTTATCATGTGATGTTCCCTCTGTTTCTCGAAACTTCACAAAACCTCGGATGCATCGGTATCCTCTTGAGTCATCACATGCTCACTATACCATCATCCCCGTTACCGGTTTTGTTCTTCTTTCTCATTATTGTGTTCTGGCATCCCCGTGACGAAGTCACCTATGTATAGCCAAACGATGATGGATGTCGTCACACCGAGAGGTCTCTAAGAACATCTCTCCATCGTCGGAGGAGCAAATCCCACTCTTGAGCTATCTAGTCACTTGTCAAACTTTTCGATGAACATGTAAGTTATCGCTATGATGACCTATTACAGGTGACATTTGAGCAACCACTATTGCAGGATGCTGCTAACGCGACACTACGATCAGAGACCCTTTGACGAAACTGTGTGTGATGCATTAATCGCGAACGGGGATGTAAAAAAAACCATCAAAAAAGATGCAAAATGTTTGCGATGGCGGAGACATCAAACACGGTTCAGATTTTAGTTACATGTGCCATGCGGGGCATACGGTTGATCTAGAAGAACTATTTGTAATGAGGCAGAACAACAGAAATAGGCAGCCATATCAATGTGTGTGCAATATACGGCATACCGCTCGCTTCAATGAACTACGTGCTATTAGGGAATGCAACAAAAATGTTCAGCCAGATCAAGGTGTGTGTGATATACGGCATATGGTTCATTCGGACGAACTGTTTTCAATTAGGGAAGAGAACAGAAATGGTTCAACTTAACAAGATTTGTGTGATATGCGGCATACAGTTCACATAGATGAACTATTTGCGATGAGCTAAAAGAACACAAACGATTCGTCTAAACAAGATGTGTGTGATACGTAACAAACAGTCGGATGAACAGTTTGCGATGAGAAATTATAACACAGACGGTTACTATAGTTAGTTCATGTGCGATTCTGTTCATACAAAAAACTTTGAAAAATGCAAACTAGTTGCTTGCAGTGGCTAGGAGTATCGCACATGATGCGTCTGCGAGTACTCATGTGCGATGATTAGTAAGTTACACATAAGTTTCGTTATGTTAACACGTGTGTGATAAATAACATGTGGCACCGCATACGGTATTCGGGTTGTGTGTGTGCTCCACTTAGTCTTCCCGCGCTCCAGCGAATGCTTCCCGCGCTCCACATGGGCGAATTGTAAAATCCACGCCTCTTCCCTCATCAGTTTCCCGCCACCAGCTAATGGCTTGCTGCATATAACCCAGGTGGCAACGCACCGTCGCGACACTCTTCGTAGATCTAGTTGAGGGAGTCCTGGACTAAGGGGTCCTCGGGCGTCCGGCCTGTTGGAAATGGGCCGGACTGATGGGCTGTGAAGATACAAAACCAAAGACTCTCACCCGTGTCCGGATGGGACTCTCCTTGGCATGGAAGGCAAGCTTGGCGTCCGGATATGAAGATTCCTTTCTCTGTAACCGACTTTGTACAACCCTAGTCCCCTCCGGTGTCTATATAAACCGGAGGGTTTAGTCCATAGGGATAATCACAATCATACAGGCTAGACTTCTAGGGTTTTAGCCATTACGATCTCGTGGTAGATCAACTCTTGTAATACTCATATTCATCAAGGTCAATCAAGCAGGAAGTAGGGTATTACCTCCATAAAGAGGGCCCGAACCTCGGTAAACATCGTGTCCCCTGTCTCCTGTTACCATCGACCTTAGACACACAGTTCGGGACCCCCAACCGAGATCGCCGGTTTTGACACCGACATTGGTGCTTTCATTGAGAGTTCCGCTGCGTCATCCTCAAGAGGTTCGATGGATCCGTCAATCATCTACAACAACGCTGTCCAGGGGGAAATTTTTCTCCCCGGCCAGATCTTCGTGTTCGGTGGCTTCGCACTACGGGCCAACTCGCTTGGCCATCTAGAGCAGATCGACAGCTACGCCTGAGGTCACCGGATTAGTTTTGGAAACCTGGACTATGTCACTGACGTCCGGGAAGACTTGATCTTCCAAGGATTCGCGACTCCAGCTCCCGCTCTGGCCTTAGATCCGGAACGCGTCGCCATGTCCGAAGACGGGCCTCACGAGCCCGCCAGTCTGTCTGTGGCCACCAAACCCAGTATGGGAGAGCCGGTTGAAGTGGCGTCGCTGGCAACCATCACGAAGCGACACCCCTCTCCGGGCACTGGCTCCGAACCCTCGGAGTCAGCACCGTGTGAGTTCGGCCGGGGAGTATCCCCCCCCCCCCCCGCCATACTCCGTGGATTTTCCTCTCTCCGAACAAACCTCCCCTTTAAGCGAGGCTCTGGACTTAATGCAATCCCTTGTCATTACAGAGGAGCAACGTCCGAACTATGCCCAGCCCGGACTAGGGGCTGGCAGCAGGGAATTTTTTCTCCCACCCACCACCCACCTTATAGCCACTGTCGAAGATTTAACCGACATGCTCGATTACGACTCCGAAGACATCGACGGTGTGGACGACGACGCCGGAGAGGTGCAGGCCCAAGGCCCACCGCATACTGGACGCTGGGCGGCGACCTACATGTATGATATATATATATATATATATATATATATATATATATATATATATATATATATATATATATATATATATATATATATATATATATATATGGTGGATACATCCAAAGACGATGGCGAGGACGGCGGTAAGGATCCGTTTAAGGATAATAACGCTGATAAACCACCAAAGCGGCGGCATCAGTGCCGCCGTTCAAAATCACGCCGTGACAAAGAAAGCAATACCGGCACCGGAGAAAATAATACTCCGGAGAATGCCGAAGACCCAAACGCCCTCATCGAACCAGCTTCCGAACAGGAAGGTAGGGAGGAAGGGTAGAGTAACCACGACGAGCCAGTTGGGAACGACGACTCGGAGGATAGCAGCTATATGCCACCCTCCGAAGACGAAACAAGTCTCGGCAACGAAGACTTCATCGTGCCAGAAGAACCCCTCGAGCAAGAACTCTTTAAGCAACAGCTCATCGCAACCGCAAGGAGCCTGAAAAGGAAGCAGCAACGGCTTCAAGCCAAACAGGGTACACTCAACGATAGATGGACTCAGGTCCTAGTAGCCGAGAAATACGGCCTCGAGCACCTGACCAAAAGTTATCCGAAGCGCAAACTGTTACCTCAATTGGACGACGAGGCGCTGGAGCCTGTACCGTCAGCGCGTAATGCGGCTGATCGACCACCACGTGGCCGGGACAAAGCGGCAACTCAAGCCGAACACCAGCCCGCACTATCTCACCGTAAAGGCAGAGATAAAACAGCTCGGGGACATACATACGACCTACGGCAGGACCTGGACAGTAGAGCAGGTCAGACCAAATCGATCTACAGATCGCGGGGGCGTGCGCCGACGCGCGACGACGGCCATCTAACCGGACGCGACAAACATAACCACGCTCGAGTCAAAAACCGCAGACGAACTCCATCCGAGTTACGTCGCGACGTGGCCTGATATAGAGTCGTCGCACACCCCCTTTGCTTCACCGATGAAGTAATGGAACACGAATTCCCAGAAGGGTTTAAACCCATGAATATCGTATCATACGATGGAGCAATAGATCCCGCGGTATGCATTGAGGATTTTCTTCTCCATATCCACATGGCCCGTGGTGATGATCTCCACGCCATCAAATACCTCCCACTAAAATTAAAGGGACCAGCGCGGCACTGGCTAAACAGCCTTCCAGAGAACTCCATTGGCAGCTGGGAGGACCTGGAAGACACCTTCCGCGATAACTTCCAAGGTACATATGTCCGGCCACCAGATGCCGATGACTTAAGCCACATCATCTAGCAGCCCGGAGAGTCAGCCAGGAAGCTCTGGAGTAGTTTCTTAATTAAAAAGAACCAAATTGTTGATTGTCCGGACGCCGAAGCCCTACCGGCCTTCAAACACAGCGTCCGGGATGAGTGGCTCGCCCGCCACCTCGGTCAAGAAAAACCAAAATCCATGGCAGCCCTTACCGCTCTGATGACCCGCTTTTGCGCTGGAGAAGAAAGCTGGCTTGCTCGTAGAAGCAACAGCGCCAGTGATCCGGGCACTTCCGAAGTCCGAGACGGCAACGGCAAGCCACGACGCAATAAACATAAGCATCACAATAATAATGAAGGAATGCAAGACACGGCGGTCGGGACCGGATTCAGCGGCTCCAAACCCGGTCAACGGAAAAAGCCATTCAAGGCAAACAGAGACGGACCATCCAATTTAGACAGGATATTGGATCGGCCCTGCCAGATTCATGGCACCCCCGATAAACCAGCCAATCATACCAACAGAAGCTGTTGGGTCTTTAAACAAGCCGGCAAGCTTAATGCCGAACACAGGGGGAAGGGGCCGCCCAGTGACAGCGATGACGAAGAGACTCGCCAACCAAACACCGGGGGTCAGAAGCAATTTCCCCCCAAAGTAAAAATAGTAAACATGGTATACGTGACGCACACCCCTATAGGCTAGCGCAAGCGCGCACTACGGGACGCCTATGCCATAGAGCCGGTCCCCCCAAAATTTAATCAATGGGCGGCCTGCCCGATCACTTTTGATCGCAAGGACCACCCAGTCAGTATCCGTCACACGGGTTCAGCAGCTCTGGTCCTCGACAGAATTATCGATGGGTTCCATCTCACGAAAGTCCTTATGGACGGCGGCAGTAGCCTTAATCTACTCTACCAAGACACTGTCCGCAAAATGGGCATTGATCCTTCAAGAATCACGCCCACCACAACTACCCTCAAGGGAGCAGTACCCGGCGTAGAAGCTTACTGCACGGGCTCCATCACATTGGAATTTGTTTTTGGTTCGCCGAACACCTTCCGAAGCGAAGGCTTGACCTTCGATGTTGTCCCATTCCGCAGTTGCTACCATGCACTTCTGGGGCGTACCGCTTTTGCTCGTTTTAATGCGGTCCCACACTACGCCCATGCAAAACTTAAGATGCTCGGTCCACGTGGCGTCATAACAATAAATGGAAACACAGAACGCTCCCTCCATATAGAGGATCATACTATGGCTACTACAGCCGAAGTAAAAAGCGGCCTCATCAAGCTGCGTATCTCATCGGCCATTAAGCCGCCGGTCTCTATTAAACAGGACCGATCAATCTCAGAGCTGGATTAGCAGTTCAGCCTCTGCCGTTCGCCTCATATACCTGCAAAGTTTGTACCGTGCATACATAATTATGCACTTAAAATACCCTGGTCATCGGCGGAGGCACAATACGGACAGGCCTACAAGCACTCCCACAACCTCTTTTTCTGTTCTAACTATTTTTTTAATCTTTTACCACAAATGGCTCAAAGGCTGGTCATCTCACGGACTCTTTCAGAGTTCGGCTTCGTACACTTACCCAAAAGGCTATTCCTGTTAAGGAGTCCTTTCACCGAGGCAAAGTGGCGCAGACGTGCGACAGGAGGTCCAAATAATTTTTTGTAGACCGCACTCTCTATTTCGAGCCTGTAAAGTGCCTTTTCCCTCAGCCTTCGACCCCCGGCATGTCAAATAGCCTGGGTTGTGGCGTTATTCTCTGTAAGATGGTGATTGACATATCAATCAGGTCCCAGTGAACATAATCCGTATTCAGTATTCACCTTTTTCTAAAAGAACTGAATTTTGCTTCTTCGGTTGTTTCACACACGCACCTCGGCACAAATTGCGAGGGGCTCGATATGGGAACAAGTGAGTTGCCGACAAGTCCGAACAGCTTTATAGCACAATTCGGCGTCATGAGTTTGGCCTTATATGCATCAGCTCTGAATCATGTCTTTGGTCAACGGTTGGGTTGCCCAGCTCCTGTGCTTACTACCTTACGTTCCGCTCTATCGGCTAGGGTATTAAAGGGAGAACTACTGCGATTGTGTTTCCGGTTCATCTGGTCAAGCACGTCAGTAGAGAAAGCCGAAAACTGGCTGTCATGATGCGGCGAGAGCTGGTCAACCACTCGATGACTTATCAGAATCTTTCGCGATTCCTTCCGTATTACACGAAGGACCGTTCTTAAGGTCACCTATGTAACACACCGTATTGGGATAATCGCGTACATACCAGGGGCTATATCGTAGACCCATCGTCAAACTCCTATGGCTAAGTGAAAGTGTTAAAGCCCTATAGTCCAATTGCCTAGTTCGCCGCATTGACACCTCCTTCACGGACCAAGACCTTGGGTCAAGAGTGATCAAGTGCTTTTCCGAACACCCCCGTATTTTATGCGAGGGGGCCGAAGCCGGCGACTGGAAAACTTTTGGATTATACAAAAATGGCCGCACAGGAGGAGCCAAAACTTTTAGGTAAAAGTATAAAAAGCATAGCCTTAATATATCATAATATTGTTTTTAAAATTTTGGTACATTCACTCGAAGATCATATCCTTTGAGCACTGACCCTCTATCAAGCAGGCGCCCTCTAGGACATCTTCAAAATAATGCGCCCTGGTGGACTCTTCGCTGCAATATCGGTGGCCTTCATCTTTGCCCAATACGTCTTGACATGGGCAAAGGCCATCCGTGCACCTTCAATGCACGCTGATCGCTTCACGGCGTCGATACGCGGCACCACATCCACAAGTCGCTGCACCAAACCAAAATAACTATTCGGCACTGGCTCAGTCGGCCACAGCAGGACCACGACATCCTTCATGGCAGATCCGGATATCTTGTGGAGCTCGGCCCACTGGGCCATCTGTTCGTTCAACAACAGCGGGCGCTTTGGCGTGCCGAATTGTGACCAGAAAAGCTTCTCCGTTTCACACCCTTCTTGCGCTTGGTAAAACTGCGCCGCATCGGAGACACTCTTCGGCAAGTCCAAGAACGCGTCTAGAGAGCTCCACATTTGATTAAGCGGGCAATACTTCGGATTGCCGAATTTAGTCTGTAATAGAAAGGGCTTACTGGCCGCTATATCCCCGGCTCGCCGGATCTCCTCCCGAGCCGCTCTAGACTCGGATTGTGCTTCTCTCGCCTCTTGTAAGGCCTTCTCGAGTTTGGCTACTTTGGCCTTGTTCTCCTCCTCGAGTGCTTGGCATTTGCCAGTGGCATCCTTTAGATCTCGCTCCATGGAAGATATTCTCTCCTTGCACTGGCGCCGAGCAGCCTGTTCGGCCTTTAACTCCTCAGCTGCCTTCTTGGCAGCCACATTACTCATCCTGGCTTGCTCCTTGGCTCGGGCAAGCTCAGCCCGAAGGGTCTCAACCGCGGCAGCACTATCTGCAGTTATGCATGTCTCAGTATGTAATTTTTGGCTTCGTGCTCATGTTATTATACATACATATACTGACCACCCCAAAACATGCCTTGCGCCTCGTCGAGTCGCCTGTTAATAAGAGTGATGTCGTCATCCGCCATGTCAAGTTTTTGCTTCAGACCTGCAACCGCTGTAGTGTGGGCAGTCGCCAGGGATGTAACAGCATGTGTTCTAATTAGTTAGATTATTTCCTGGGCATGTCTTTTTCGATCCTCTGATTGCCTCCCTTTGGACGCCAACCAGAGTCTCACGGGCTACTATCTATACACAGGTGCATTTTGCGCATAGAGCACAACTGAAAATATTACATTACTTACCTCAAAGCCTCTTAGTAGGCCCGTGAAGGCTTCATTCAATCCGCTTTTCGTGGACAGAATCCTCTCAACTACCGTACCCATCAAGGTACGATGTTCCTCTGAGACGGACGCATGTTGCAACACGTCTATCAATGTATCCGGCGCCTCCGGATTCCTGGAAACAGCCGTAGGAGTACGGACTCCCTTTGAAGGGATATTTTTACTCGACCCAAGAGTCACCGGATAGTCCGGGGCCTTTATTGTTGGTCCCTGTAGGGACCGCACACCCCGGACCCTGGGTGACCGAAGTTTCACCTTCGGGCGTTGCCTTCATTGTCCCCCGCACCGCTTGTTGATCAGGAGAGATCCTCCGGGACGACACCTCGAAGTCATCCGCCCTATTGGGCGAAGAGGCCTGTGGAGGCGTCTCGCTTTCCATCATCTCCGGAAGAAGATCCCCCGAGGAAGAGGATTGTTGAGGAAGACTGCGTGCCGGACTGCAAAACATATATTCTAGATGTTACCCCTTGTAACAAGAAAAGAACGGGATATGTTTAAATCACCCTTGTTCACTTAGGATTCGGCTAAAGGCTTGTCCTTACGGAGGAACTGTGCGACAACGCCGTCTTCCGAGTCTGAACCGCCTGACAAGGGCATCTTACCTCGCTTGGGAGCCTTTACCTCCCAACCTTCGGAGGCGGCCCTTTTCTTACCACGGGGAGAAAGGATGTTAGCTTCTCCTTCTCTTTTGTCTTCGGAAGAGGGAGCCCTAATCTCCCCAGACACAGTGTCTAGTGTACCTTCAGAATGGAGGCCACCTTTGGCCTTCCTGCTCTCCTCCTTGTCCTCTTTTGCCGGCACTTGGTATGGTGCCGGAACCAGCATCCTTGTTAGCACAGGATCAGCCGAGTCTTTGGGAAGAGGGGCCGAACACCTAATTCGCTCCGCCTTCTTTATCCAGCCCTGGAAGAAGATGGTTTTTCTCACTACCTTATTACGGGATATTTGATTAAGCTGTGTTCAGGAGTCGAGTGCTTACCGAGGTATCCGGATGGTTGCGGTCAAGGCCGATGTCTTCGGTGGTATCCGGCCACTGCTTTCGTGTCCCGGAAAATAACTTCCACATTCCTCTGTGCGTCGTGCCGAAGAAGTGTTGAAGGGTCCGTGGTCCTTCCGGATTGAACTCCCACATGCGAAGAGGCCGTCGCTGGCATAGCAGGGCCCGACGGACTAGCATTACTTGGATTACGTTGATGAGATCGGTGTCCTTCTCAAGGAGACTACGGATGCGGCTCTGTAGTGTCTGCACTTCGTCAATTGATCCCCAGTCCAACCCCTTATTGATCCATGATGTGAGCTGTATTGGAGGGCCAGATCGGAACGCAGGTGTAGCTGCCCACTTAGTAACGGGGTTCAGTGATGTAAAACCACTCCCGCTGCCATAAGTTGGAGGATTCCGTGAAAGAGCCTTTTGGCCAAAGAGCATTGGTAAGCTTGCTCACCGTGGCACCACCACACTCCTCTTGCTTCCCCTCGATCACCTTTGGCATCACATTAAAGGTCTTGAGCCATAAGCCGAAGTGTGGGGGAATACGGAGAAAGGCCTCGCACATGACGATGAACACCGAGATGAGAAGAAATGAGTCCGGGGCTAGATCATGAAAATCTAGCCCATAATAGAACATGAGCCCACAAACAAAGGGATGGAGAGCGAACCCTAACCCCGGAGGAAGTGGGAGATGAATACGACCCTCTCGCCGGATCTGGGGGTAGGGATAACCTGCCCTTTAGCAGGGAGCATGTGGAGGATTTCTGCAGTCAGGTATCTTGCCGCTCGGAGCTTCGCAATATCCTCCTCTATGACAGAAGAGGCCACCCAGCGGCCTTGAAGGCTGGATCCGGACATGACTGAGAGGCTCATAGCAATTAAAACCTGGGTGCTGGAACTCGAGGTTGGAAAGGTTGAGGAAGAGGCAGGCGTAGAGGAGAAAGACGGGTCTGTGCCCCTTTATAAAGGCGGTGAATATCAAACGTCTCCTCATGGGCCGTAAAACTTGCCTATTCCCAAGGAATCATGCAGACGGGACGGTTGGATTACCCACGCCCGTATTGATGAGGATCCCGTAATAAGGGGACACGATCTCTACTTTGACAAGACGTGCCAATGAAACCGCATCTCAAAACGTGGAGCGGCAGGCTGAAAAACGGTTTGAAATAATGACCGGGTGGTGATGTGGCATCATGCTATAAAAGCTGTCAGTGGATTGGACTCGTGAAATATTATAATCTCTGCGGTTGTGTGTGGTACTTGTTTTGCAGAGTCGGACACGTTCTTTGTGTTCAAAGGCTGTTTTGGAGTATTCGGAGGCGGAACCCGTCTTGCAATGCCGAAGATAATCTACGCGCCAGACACCTCGACATTGAAGCCTGGTTCAGGGGCTACTGAGGAAGTCCTGGACTAAGGGGTCCTCGGGCGTCCGGCCTGTTGGACATGGGTCGGACTGATGGGCTGTGAAGATACAAAACCGAAGACTCTCACCCGTGTCCGGATGGGACTCTCCTTGGCGTGGAAGGCAAGCTTGGCGTCCGGATATGAATATTCCTTTCTCTGTAACTGACTTTGTACAACCCTAGTCCCCTCCGGTGTCTATATAAACCGAAGGGTTTAGTCCATAGGGATAATCATAATCATACAGTCTAGACTTCTAGGGTTTTAGCCATTACGATCTCGTGGTAGATCAACTCTTGTAATACTCATATTCATCAAGATCAATCAAGCAGGAAGTAGGGTATTACCTCCATAGAGAGGGCCCGAACCTGGGTAAACATCGTGTCCCCTGTCTCCTGTTACCATCGACCTTAGACACACAGTTCAGGACCCCCTACCCGAGATCCAGCGGTTTTGACACCGACACTAGTCCTCACCCATCTACCATTAGTTATTCCAAGCATGCCAGGCAACAACCAAAGCTTCGACGTTGACCCCTACCTGTGTTACATCTTCGGCAAGGAGAACGAGCTAGAGCAGGTCGGGGAGCAAGAGCTTCATCGGCCGATGTAGGCACCATGGCCCATCAGCAGCGATATCGGCGTGACAGTCCTTGGGCGAACAATCGACATATTGCAGAGGAGGTGTAATGAACAGTTTGCCATCCACCATGCAAAAGATCCAGAGCTGCTCGACGGCATGATCAATGACCCACCCGAAGAGCCGCCGTCACCAGTGCTCATCGAGAGCCTGATGCCCCGCAAGGAATGGCAGAGGACCTCTGCGATTCAGTCAAGACACAGGCAGCCTGTGGCTTCATCATTGCCCGCGGCAGCCGTGTCAACCTCGATCCCGACGATGTGGTGGCCACGCTCGAGCGCATCCTTGGCGGAGTTGACGTCCCCGATGAAGTAGAAGATCGCCAACGTGATATCTTGAGGATGTAGGTGATGGACGGAATTTGCTACCAGGCCAGAGACATGGAAATGGAGCGGTTCCCCGGAGATATCATGTGCACGATTGCACGCTCTCAAGCTCTTCAGGAAGACGCCCAGCAGCACCAAGAGCCTCCCAGCGCCAGCAGCTCCATAGGCAGAGGCGGGTCAGGACACTTGGAATGAACGGCCGCAAGGGTGCTATGCTGATCATGGAGTCCGAGAAGACCATCGTCGGAAGGCCGCCAGCTCAGCCTTTTAGCCTACATTTTATTTTAATTGTATGCATACGTAGGTCGTGAGTGTTTTGGGCCTTGCCACATGTGGCATTTTAAATTATCCTGAATATGTAAGACAATTATTAACCGTTGCCATTCTAAATTTGCCTCAATGGCGAGCAGAGAGCGAGCAGGGACGCCAAAGCGGAGCGCGCCGCTGCCACCTCAATGGCGAGCAAAACGCACGTACGAACGCGAGAAGAGAGCGCCGCGGCGCCTCAACAAGGAGTAGAGCGCGCCGCGGCCGCCTCAATGGCGAGCAACCACGTGGTCAACCTTCTGGCACCCCATGGGAGGCGCGACGGCGCATCCATAGGACACGATGGTGATATCTTGACCGTGTGTGATAGTGGGCAGACACGTACACGTACATCCGAGAATGTGGGCCCATGTTTTGGGCTTCCGATGCGTGGCATACGATTGATCCAAAAGAACTGTTTGCGATGAGCCAGAACAACAGAAACGGGCTTTGTAGGCCGAGAACCATCAATAAATTTTGACCTTGTTTCTCATCACATTACAGATTACAACGCAATACGCAATTGCAAATCTGTTCACACCTATCAAACTAATATGTGTTCACACTTAGCACCAGGCTATAAAAACTACTCACTCAAAAATTACTTCACAGTTCCTCTCCTCATCACCCACAAAACTGGTCTTTCCTGTCAAGTTGTTCCGCCATGACCGGTAGGAGGAGTTTCAAGTGGACATATAACCAGGCAGCAAAGACCAAGGCCGCGGAAGCACTAGAGAGGTCCCGCCGTGAAGCGGCAACCGCAACAGAGATGTCCCAGCGCGCCGCGGAGCCCTCAAATGAGCTCTCACAGGCACACGAGGGCTCTCACAAGCGCACTCGCCGTGTCAGCGATCGCGATGAGCTGGCGTTACTGAAATCCTTTGTCGGCGATGACAACATTCTCCCTGGCCTCATTAAATAGCAGGAGCTGGTCGACGGCTTGATGAAGCTGCTCGAGATCAGGGATGCCAGCCTCATTGAGCAACTCATGGGTGATAATGCGAAGCTCCTCAAGGCACTCGCCGAGAAGGAGGAGGAGGCCGCCGGCTAGAAGATGTTGCACAAGCAGAGCAGTGCCTCGGGGATGACGCTGACAGCGGTCATCGAGGAACTGATGGGTGACTTGAGGAACCTTCGGATCAAGTGCGAGTAGGAGGTGGAGGAATCCGTGGCTGCTTTCAAGCAAACTCGTGAGGAATTGAAGAAGGAACTGGAGGATGTCGTCCCCCGGCGATCCATCAATGAGTAGAGACAGTAGAGACCCAGATCGTTGTCTGTGATTCCCTTCTTCTCTTGCCCCCGTGTCTTCCGGGCTTTGCCGCATGTGGCATTTTCAATTATCCGGACTATGTAAGACAATTATTATCCGCGCCATTGTAAATTTGTCATTGTTTTATCCGTTGCCATTTTATTTGTCATCATATTATCCGTTGCCCTATGTGGCAATTTAAATTAGGCCAGAATACGAGTTGAAAACACGAGCAAAGCAAATGTTGCCATGGGATCACAAGCAAACACCCTCCGTCCAGGTGCTTTAATTAACCGCGTGTTAAACAGCGGCTTGGCCGCCATTAATGGAGAAGTTGTGAGCGAGGCGGGCGGCTGGTGGATGGAGGTCAAAGAGCTCGCTTCCCGGTGAGCATGGGCGGCCGTGCTGCTCGCACGTGTCCCGTCGAGCCTGCGAGGTGGACAGGATGCACACGTCCCATCGAGCCTGCGCGGTGGACTGCTCCCACGCGTCTCGTCGAGCTTGCATGGCGGACTTCTCATGCGCATCCCGTCTAATCAAACAGCTGCACGCACGCCACCGAGTATGGTTAAATTTTGGCAGAGGTAGTGGCCGCCCTTAAATGGTTACGGGGACACGATTCATATAATACAATCGTTTGCAATATTAACATGTCAGCTATTTGTTTCAAAAGGACTTCATTGGCTATTAATGTGTGCGCCTTGTCTCAAACTGGACGATTTTTTTACCACGGCATATATGTGCCATGTCATGAAACCATGCCAAGTTTCATGTGTTTTTGGGTGAGTTTTTGATTTACTGGGATTTAGAAACCGAGATTCTCAATGTTTCAGGGCGACGAGAAGTTTGTAATTCATTCCCATTCCTTAAATGAGACGTAAACATGCACCCAATGACACATGTATGATTTCCCACCCATTTTGCTTCACTGGAGCATGTGCTTGTAGTTCAAAATTTAATTATGGACTACATTAAATGCCTATAAAACTTAATTAATATATACAATGGCCAAACGAACCCTGAACAGTTTCAAATTTCAGCACGACACTCCTGTTATTCTATGTTGCCTGTAGAAAACAAAGTTCAAGGAGAGAAGAGGCAGCGATTATCGTTTTGCCCACAAGAGGGGCATGTTTCCCTACCGGAACCACGAGGGTTGCGAGAAGCTTTGGTTTGTAAGAGGCTTGTAATATAGCTTGGACCAAATTGGACAATTATTTTACCACGACATATATGTGCCATGTAGTTACACCATGCCAAGTTTCGTGATTTCTTGGTGAGTTTTGGATTTACAGAGATTTAAAAATCGAGATTCGCAATGTTTGTGGCCAAGCCAGGACGCCGAGACGGTTGAATTCATTCCCATTCCTTCCATGGGACCTAAACATGCACCCCGAGGACACATGTACATTTTTCCTAGCCATTTTGGTGCACTGGAGCATGTATTTGTAGTTCGGATTTGAATTATGGACATTAAATGCCTAGAAAACTCAATTAATGAATAAAAAGGTCAAACGAATCATGAATAATTTCAAAGTTCAGCGTGAATTTCCCGTTGTTCCGTGTTGAAGAAAATACAAGGCTAGAAGAGGGAGCGATTATCGTTTCGCCCACAAGGGGACAATTTCTCTATCGAAACCATGAGGGTTCTTGCGACAGGCTCCGGTTTGTAAGAGGTTTGTAATAAAGCTTGGCCCAAATTGGCAATGTTTTTACCACGACATATATGTGCCATGACGTGACACCATGCCACCTTTGATGACTTTCTGGTTTGGATTTATGGGCATTTAAAAACCGAGATTCCAAATGTTTGAGGACGAACCATTACACCGGTACGGTTGTAATTCATTCCCATTCCTGGCATGGGACCTAAACATACACCCAAGGACACATGTATAATTTTTCTAGCCATTTTGGTGAACTGGGGCATGTATTTGTAGTTCATATTTGAATTATGGACATTAAATGCCTAGGAAACTCAATTAGTGTATAAAAAGGCCAAACGAACCCTGAATAAGTTTAAATCTCAGCACAGATATCATGTCTTTCCATGTTGCCCGTAGAAGAAAATACAAGGCGAAAAGAGGCAGTGATTACGTTTCATCCACAAGGGGAACACGTTGCTACCTCCTGAGCACTGCGTTGGTTTTCCCTTGAAGAGGAAAGGGTGATGCAATAAAGTAGCGTAAGTATTTCCCTCAGTTTTTGAGAACCAAGTTATCAATCCAGTAGGAGATCACGCACGAGTCCCTCACACCTACACAAACAAATAAAAACCTCGCAACCAAAGCGATAAAGGTGTTGTCAATCCCTCAACGGTCACTTACGAGAGTGAGATCTGATAGATATGATAAGATAAGATTTTTGGTATTTTTATGATAAAGAGAAATAAAGATGCAAAGTAAAATAAAAGGCAATAGAAATAACTAAGTGTTGGAAGATTAATATAATGGAAAATAGACCCGGGGGCCATAGGTTTCACTAGTGGCTTCTCTCAAGAGCATAAGTATTACCGTGGGTAAACGGATTACTGTCGAGCAATTGATAGAATTGAGCATAGTTATGAGAATATCTAGGTATGATCATGTATATAGGCATCACGTCCGCGACAAGTAGACCGAAACGATTCTGCATCTACTACTATTACTCCACACATCAACCGCTATCCAGCATGCATCTAGAGTATTAAGTTCATAAGAACAGAGTAATGCTTTAAGTAAGATGACATGATGTAGAGGGATAAACTCATGCAATATGATATAAACCCCATCTTTTTATCCTCGATGGCAACAATACAATATGTGTCGTTTCCCTTACTGTCACTGGGATCGAGCACCGCAAGATTGAACCCAAAGCTAAGCACTTCTCCCATTGCAAGAAAGATCAATCTAGTAGGCCAAACCAAACTGATAATTCAAAGAGACTTGCAAAGATAACCAACCATACATAAAAGAATTCAGAGGAGATTCAAATATTGTTCATAGATAATCTTGATCATAAACCCACAATTCATCGGATCTCGACAAACACACCGCAAAAGATTACATCGAATAGATCTCTAAGAAGATCGAGGAGAACTTTGTATTGAGATCCAAAGAGAGAGAAGAAGCCATCTAGCTAATAACTATGGACCCGAAGGTCTGAGGTAAACTACTCACACTTCATCGGAGAGGCTATGGTGTTGATGTAGAAGCCCTCCGTGATCAATGCCCCCTCCGGCGAAGCGCCGGAAAAGGCCCCAAGATGGGATCTCACGGGTAAAGAAGGTTGCGGCGGTGGAAATAGGTTTTTGGCTCCGTATCTGATAGTTTGGGGGTACGTAGGTATATATAGGAGGAGGAAGTACAGCGGTGGAGCAACATGGGCCCCACGAGGGTGGAGGGCGCACCTGGGGGGTAGGCGCGCCCCCCTGCCTCGTGCTCTCCATGTTGATTGCTTTGCGTAGACTCCAAGTCCTGTGGATCACGTTTGTTTCGAAAATCACATTCCCGAAGGTTTCATTCCGTTTGGACTCCGTTTGATATTCTTTTTCTGCGAAACACAGGAAAAAAACAGCAATTCAGGCTGGGCCTCCGGTTAATAGGTTAGTCCCAAAAATAATATAAAAGTGTATAATAAAGCCGATTAAACATCCAAAACAGAATATAATATAGCATGGAACAATAAAAAATTATAGATACGTTGGAGACGTATCAAGCATCCCCAAGCTTAATTCCTGCTCGTCCTCGAGTAGGTAAATGATAAAAACAGAATTTTTGATGTGGAATGCTACTTAGCATAATTTTCAATGTAATTCTCTTAATTTGTGGTATGAATATTCAGGTCCGAAAGATTCAAGATAAAAGTTTAATATTGACATAAAAATAATAATACTTCAAGCATACTAACTAAGCAATTATGTCTTCTCAAAATAACATGGACAAAGAAAGTTATCCCTACAAAATCATATAGTCTGGCTATGCTCTATCTTCACCACACAAAGTATTTAAATCATGCACAACCCCGATGACAAGCCAAGCAATTGTTTCATACTTTTGGTGTTCTCAAACTTTTCAATCTTCACGCAATACATGAGCGTGAGCCATGGATATAGCACTATATGTGGAATAGAATGGTGGTTGTGGAGAAGACAAAAGGAGAAGATAGTCTCACATCAACTAGGCGTATCAACGGGCTATGGAGATGCCCATCAATAGATATAATGTGAGTGAGTAGGGATTGCCATGCAACGGATGCACTAGAGCTATAAGTATATGAAAGCTCAACAAAAGAAACTAAGTGGGTGTGCATCCAACTCGCTTGCTCACGAAGACCTAGGGCATTTTGAGGAAGCCCATCATTGGAATATACAAGCCAAGTTCTATAATGAAAACTTCCCACTAGTATACGAAAGTGATATCATAGGAGACTCTCTATCATGAAGATCATGGTGCTACTTTGAAGCACAAGTGTGGTAAAAGGATAGTAGCATTGCCCCTTCTCTCTTTTTCTCTCATTTTTTTTATTTGGGCATTTTCTCCTTTTTTATGGCCTCTTTTTTCTTTTTTTCTTTTTCGTCCAGAGTCTCATCCCGACTTGTGGGGGAATCATAGTCTCCATCATCCTTTCCTCACTTGGGACAATGCTCTAATAATGATGATCATCACACTTTTGTTTACTTACAATTCAAGGATTACAACTCAATACTTAGAACAAAATATGACTCTATGTGAATGCCTCCGGCGGTGTACCGGGATATGCAATGAATCAAGAGTGACATGTATGAAAGAATTCTGAACGGTGGCTTTGCCACAAATACGATGTCAACTACATGATCATGTGAAGCAATATGACAATGATGGAGTGTGTCATAGCAAACAGAACAGTGGTAAGTTGCATGGCAATATATCTCGGAATGGCTATGGAAATGTCATGATAGGTAGGTATGGTGGCTGTTTTGAGGAAGGCATATGGTGGGTGTATGATACTGGCGAAAAGTGTGCGGTATTAGATAGGCTAGCAATGGTGGAAAGATGAAAAGTGCGTATAATCCATGGACTCATCATTAGTCATAAAGAACTCATATAATTATTGCAAAAATCTACAAGTCATCAAAGCAAAGTATTACGCGCATGCTCCTAGGGGGATAGATTGGTAGGAAAAGACCATCGCTCGTCCCCGGCCGCCACTCATAAGGAAGACAATCAATAAATAAATCATGCTCCGACTTCATCACATAACGGTTCACCATACGTGCATGCTACGGGAATCACAAACTTTAACACAAGTATTTCTCAAATCCACAACTACTCAACTAGCATAACTCTAATATCACCATCTTCATATCTCAAAACAATTATCAAGCATCAAACTTCTCATAGTATTCAACACACTCATAAGAAAAAAATTACTAATCTTGGATGCCTATCACTTTAGGACTAATTTCTCAATTTAAGAAAATTACCATGCTGTTTTGTAGGACTCTCAAAATAATATAAGTGAAGCATGAGAGAACAATAATTTCTATAAAACAAATCCACCACCGTGCTCTAAAAGATATAAGTGAAGCACTAGAGCAAAAACTATATGGCTCAAAAGATATAAGTGAAGCACATAGAGTATTCAAATAAATTCCGAATCATGTGTGTCTCTCTCAAAAGGTGTGTACAGCAAGGATGATTGTGGTCAACTAAAAAAACAAAGACTCAAATCATACAAGACGGTCCAAGCAAAACACATATCATGTGGTGAATAAAAATATAGCTCCAAGTAAAGTTACTGATGGACGAAGACGAAAGAGGGGATGCCTTCCGGGGCATCCCCAAGCTTTGGCTTTTTGGTGTCCTTATATTATCTTGGGGTGCCATGAGCATCCCCAAGCTTAGTCTCTTGCCACTCCTTGTTCCATAATCCATCAAATCTTTTACCCAAAACTTGAAAACTTCACAACACAAAACTTAGCAGAAAATCTTGTGAGCTCCGTTAGCGAAAGAAAGTAAAACACCACTTCAAGGTACTGTAATGAACTCATTCTTTATTTATATTGGTGTTAAACCTACTGTATTCCAACTTCTCTATGGTTCTTACCCCCCGATACTAGCCATAGATTCATCAAAATAAGCAAACAACACACGAAAAACAGAATCTGTCAAAAACACAACAGTCTGTAGTAATCTTTAACTAACGCAAACTTCTGGAACTCAAAAAAATCTACCAAAATAGGAAGACCTAGAAACTTTGTTTAATGATATTCTGCAATTGGAATCAATATTTTATCACGTTCTGGTGATTTTTAACAATTGTTTTCGTGAACAGAAAGTTTCTGGAATTTTCAGCAAGATCAAATAACTATCATCCAAGAAGATCCTATAGGTTTAACTTGGCACAAACACTAATTAAAACATAAAAACAAATCTAACCAGAGGATAGATCAAATATTTATTCCTAAACAGAAGCAAAAAGCAAAAAACTAAAATAAAATTGGTTTGCCTCCCAACAAGCGCTATCGTTTAACGCCCGTAGCTAGGCATAAAAGCAAGGATAGATCTAGGCATTGCCATCTTTGGTAGGCAATCCATAAGTAGCTCTCATAATAGATTCATAAGGTAATTTTATTTTCTTTCTAGGGAAGTGTTCCATGCCTTTCCTTAACGGAAATTGGAATCTGATATTCCCTTCCTTCATATCAATAATTGCACCAATCGTTCTAAGGAAAGGTCTACCAAGAATAATAGGACATGAAGGATTGCAATCTATATCAAGAACAATGAAATATACGGGCACATAGTTCCTATTTGCAACAATAAGAACATCATTAATTCTTCCCATAGGTTTCTTAATAGTGGAATCCTCAAGGTGCAAGTTTAAAGAACAATCATCAAATTCACGGAAACCTAGCAAATCACACAAAGTTTTTGGAATCGTGGAAACACTAGCACCCAAATCGCACAAAGCATAGCATTCATGATCTTTAATTTTAATTTTAATAGTAGGTTCCCACTCATCATAAAGTTTTCTAGGGACATAAACTTCCAACTCAAGTTTTTCTTCATAAGATTGCATCAAAGCATCGACGATATGTTTGGTAAAAGCTTTATTTTGGCTATAAGCATGAGGAGAATTTAGCACGGATTGCAACAAGGAAATACAATCTATCAAAGAGCAATTATCATAATTAAATTCCTTGAAATCCAAAATAGTGGGTTCATTAATATTTAAAGTCTTGACTTCTTCAATCCCACTTTTACCAACTTTTGCATCAAGATCTAAAGACTCCGAATTTTTGGAACGCCTTCTAGGTAAAGGTGGCTCATATTCAGTCCCATAATTATCAAGATTCATATTGCAAAACAAAGATTTAATAGGGGACACATCAATAACTTTTAGATCTTCATCTTTATTCTCATAAAAATTAGAAGAACACGCTTTCACAAAGCAATCTTTCTTAGCACGCATCCTAGCGGTTCTTACTTTGCACTCATCAATGGAAATTCTCATGGCTTTGAGAGACTCATTGATATCATGCTTAGGTGGAATAGATCTATGTTTCAAAGAGTCAACATCAAGAGAAATTCTATCAACTTTCCTGGCCAATTCATCAACCTTAAGCAATTTTTCTTCAAGCAAAGCATTGAAATTCTTTTGCGAATTCATAAACTCCTTAACACTAGTCTCAAATTCAGAGGGCATCTTATTAAAATTTCCATAAGAATTGTTGTAGGAATTACCATAATTATTAGAGGAATTACTAGGGTACGGCCTAGGATTAAAGTTTCCTCTATACGCGTTGTTACCAAAATTATTCCTACCAACAAAATTCACATCCATAGATTCGTTATTATTCTCAATCAAAGTAGACAAACGCATATCATTAGGATCAGAAGAAACACTTTTAGTAGCAAATAATTTCATAAGTTCATCCATCTGTCCACTCAAAACATTAATTTCTTCTATCGCATGCACTTTTTTATTAGTAGATCTTTCGGTGTGCCGTTGAGAATAATTAACCATAATATTATCTAGGATTTTAGTAGCTTCTCCTAAAGTGATTTCCATAAAAGTGCCTCCCGCGGACGAATTTAAAAGATTTCTAGAAGCAAAGTTCAATCCGGCATAAAAAATTGTATAATCATCCAAAGATTCAAACCATGTGTAGGGCAATTACGTATCATTAATTTCATCCTCTCCCAAGCTTGTGCAACATGTTCATGATCAAGTTGCTTAAAATTCATAATATCATTTCTAAGGGAGATGATTTTAGCGGGAGGAAAATACTTAGAGATAAAAGCATCTTTGCACTTATTCCATGAATCAATACTATTTTTAGGCAAAGACAAAAACCAAACTTTAGCACGATCTCTAAGAGAAAATGTAAATAGCTTCAATTTAATAATATCATTGTCCACATCTTTCTTATTTTGCATATCACATAAATCAATGAAGCTATTCAGATGGGTAGCGACATCTTCACTAGGAAGGCCGGCGAATTGATCTTTCATGACAAGATTCAACAAAGGAGCATTAATTTCACAAGATTCAGCATCGGTAAGAGGAGCAATCGGAGTGCTAAGAAAATCATTGTTGTTGGTATTGGTAAAGTCACACAATTTAAGTATTGTCTTAAGCCATCGTGACAAGCAAGAAATCCAACACACGAGCAAACAAGAAGCAAGCGAAAAAGAGGCGAACAGAAAAGAGAGGGCGAATAAAACGGCAAGGGTGAAGTGGGGGAGAGGAAAACGAGAGGCAAATGGCAAATAATGTAATGCGAGGGATAAGAGTTTGTGATGGGTACTTGGTATGTCTTGTCTTGACTTGACTTGGCGCGAATCTCCCCGGCAACGGCGCCAGAAATCCTTCTTGCTCCCTCTTGAGCACTGTGTTGGTTTTCCCTTGAAGAGGAAAGGGTGATGCAGTAAAGTAGCGTAAGTATTTCCCTCAGTTTTTGAGAACCAAGGTATCAATCCAGTAGGAGATCACGCACGAGTCCCTCACACCTACACAAACAAATAAGAACCTCGCAACCAACGCGATAAAGGGGTTGTCAATCCCTCAACGGTCACTTACAAGAGTGAGATCTGATAGATATGATAAGATAATATTTTTGGTATTTTTATGATAAAGAGAAATAAATATGCAAAGTAAAATAAAAGGCAATAGAAATAACTATGTGTTGGAAGATTAATATGATGGAAAATAGACCCGGGGGCCATAGGTTTCACTAGTGGCTTCTCTCAAGAGCATAAGTATTACCGTGGGTCAACGAATTACTGTCAAGCAATTGATAGAACTGAGCATAGTTATGAGAACTCTAGGTATGATCATGTATATAGGCATCACGTCCGCGACAAGTAGACCAAAACGATTCTGCATCTCCTACTATTACTCCACACATCGACCGCTATTCAGCATGCATCTAGAGTATTAAGTTCATAAGAACAGAGTAATGCTTTAAGTAAGATGACATGATGTAGAGGGATAAACTCATGCAATATGATATAAACCCCCTCTTTTTATCCTCGATGTCAACAATACAATACGTGTCGTTTCCCTTACTGTCACTGGGATCGAGCGCCGCAAGAATTAACCCAAATCTAAGCACTTCTCCCATTGCAAGAAAGATCAATCTAGTAGGCCAAACCAAACTGATAATTCGAAGGGACTTGCAAAGATAACCAATCATACATAAAAGAATTCAGAGGAGATTCAAATATTGTTCATAGATAATCTTGATCATAAACCCACAATTCATCGGATCTCGACAAACACACCACAAAAGAAGATTATATCGAATAGATCTCCAAGAAGATCGAGGAGAACTTTGTATTCAGATCCAAAGAGAGAGACGAAGCCATCTAGCTAATAACTATGGACCCGAAGGTCTGAGGTAAACTACTCACACTTCATCGGAGAGGCTATGGTGTTGATGTAGAAGCCCTCCGTGATCAATGCCCCCTCCGGCGGAGCACCGGAAAAGGCCCCAAGATGGGATCTCACGGGTACAGAAGGTTGCGCCAGTGGAAATAGGTTTTTGGCTCCGTATCTGATAGTTTGGGGGTACGTAGGTATATATAGGAGGAAGAACTACGTTGGTGGAGCAACGTGGGCCCCACGAGGGTGGAGGGCGCGCCTGGGGGGTAGGCGCGCCCCCTGCCTCGTGCTCTCCATGTTGATTGCTTTGCGTAGACTCCAAGTCCTCTGGATCACGTTTGTTCCGAAAATCACGTTCCCGAAGGTTTCATTCCGTTTGGACTCCGTTTGATATTCTTTTTCTGCGAAACACTGAAATAGGCAAAAAAGAGCAATTCGGGTCGGGCCTCCGGTTAATAGGTTAGTCCAAAAAATCATATAAAAGTGTATAATAAAGCCCGTTAAACATCCAAAACAGAATATAATATAGCATGGAACGACCAAAAATTATAGATACGTTGGAGACGTATCACACGTTTCCCTATCGGAACCATGAGGCTTCTTTGAGAGAAGCTCTGGTATGTAAGAGGTTTGTAATAAAGCTTGGCCCAAATTGGACAATGTTTTTACCACGACATATATGTGCCATGACGTGGCACCATGCCAACTTTCATGACTTTCTGGTGAGTTTTGGATTTATGGGGATTTAAAAACTGAGATTCCAAATGTTTGAGGATGAGCCAGGACGCCGGTACGGTTGTAATTCATTCCCATTCCTGGCATGGGACCTAAACATGCATCCAAGGACACATGTATAATTTTTCTAGCCATTTTGGTCAACTGGAGCATGTATTTGTAGTTCAGATTTGAATTATGGACATTAAATGCCTAGGAAACTCAACTAGTGTATAAAAAGGCCAAACAAACCCTGAATAAGTTTAAATTTCAGCACAAATATCCTATCGATCCATGTAGCCCGTAGAAGAAAATACAAGATGAAAAGAGGCAGTGATTATCGTTTCGCCCACAAGGGGGACACGTTTCCCTATCGGAACCACGAGGCTTCTTTGAGAGAAGCTCCGGTTTGTAAGAGGCTTGTAATAAAACTTGCACCAAAATGGACAAAAAAATTCCTCGACATATATGTGGCATGTCATGACACCATACCAAGTTTCACAAGTTTCGGGTGAGTTTTGGATTTACAGGTATTTGAAAACCGAGATTCTTCTCACGAAATGTTTTCAAATAGCACACAGTTCACTTACGAAAGCCGTGTGCCTACAAAACTGTGGTCGATGCCCCGCCCCTCCCCCCTACTGCGCGTGCGATCTGAGTCATGCGTTCTGATTGGCCAAAACCCAAACCCCACGGATCATACGTCTGCACCGTTGGATGCTCCCAGATCGAACGGCAATCCTCAGCCCTTTCGACAGCACATGGAGTACATGGGTAAGCATTGTGCGCATTCATGCGTCGTGCTAGCTCACGCTTCCTTCTCTACTAAGTTTTCTATATTAATTTTGTTATATATCCAAACAGGCTACATTTCCTGCCACTCCTCTCATTGGTTTCGCGCCTCTTCTCCCATCGTTTTCCCGCTACCAGTGTCAGTGCTCATTGAAGGTTAGGCGGTGACACACCGGCCATGTAAAATATCGCACACAGTTTCTAAAAGCACAAATGTGTGTGATAGGAGGGAGTAGGTCCCATAGGGTGACCAGCGTGAAATGCCTTAAAGGCAAGGAGGCAATTCCTATCAGGAAGGTGCGGCTTCCCATCCGCTAGCCTAGTCGAATAGAACGCAGAAGTTAAGGGTGCTCGGGCTGGAGTAGTCCAAGGATGGCTGACCCGGTGGGAAGTTGCATATCTCAAGCTTCATTTAAATTCTATGACACAGTCATTGTAGAGATAAAGAGATAAATATCTCTATAGTGACCTGTCACGGCAATTATATAAACCTAGGGATCCTTGTTTTGCTAATTTGTAGACTATGTTTTTATTGATTATTTTTTGCTCCAAAAAATTAAAGAATGATTGACTCTATAGCGACCTATCATGGCGATTATATAAACCTTTTTAGCTCGCATCCAGGGTATAGGGGGCAGGGTGTTCTGATCGAGCTTGTCTCCCTTGTGCGGTTTATAGACACTGCACATATCTGTGGGCTCCCCGAGGTATATATATTATCCTTTACCGACAATGAGGGGGCACACAATCTATCCCTTTGACCCCAACAATGAGAAGGGTTTGACCATGATGGTTTCCTATTGCTATGTGTGCCATGTTAGACCAAATAAAGTTTGAGCGCATGCGTTGGACGACACCCCCCCCCCCCCCGCCGCCGCCTCAAAGTTGGGAAACCGACATCGTACGTATTGAACCAGGCTTGGGGTCGGGTACGGTGTTCGGTTTGTAATGTAGTTGGTGGCCCACCGAAGTTGTGCATTCGGGATTTAAACACATCACACACCACCATACCTGTCGTGGAATTGTCACGGCAGATGTCCTCGTGCAAGGACTTAGTCGTGGAGCCATCGCCGCTAGGAAGCTTAAAGGGGTTAAACGGGACAAAGGACACGCAGATTATACTGGTTCGGCCCATTACGTTGAAGGTAAAAGCCTACGTCCAGTTGAGGTGGTATTACTTAGGGTTTCGATGACCAGGAGCTAAACCGCTCTGCCTCAGCTCCTGAAACCACCGCTCCATCTGAAGAACAAGTCATGGAGGATAAATATGGAATAAGCAAGAGAGTCATACCTCAGATTTTTGCTGGATTTGCTTCACCATGTCAATTTCCAGGTCCCGGCTGTTGTGCACTTGATTAACATAGCCGGAGACAATATCTCCAATGCTCAAATTAGCATAGTCAGTGATATCCAGCCTGGCCCTGCGCGCTCCAGCAATTCTTCCTTGGCAAAGCATCTGGCTAGCACAGTGGGTCTCCCTGGCTCGACAAACTCTGTCCGGGTGATTACAACGTCCGGGTCATCGGCCGGTTGAGCCGGGCTGGGGATCTCCGGGTTATCAGAACCCTCCATGACTTGTTCTTCAGATGGAGCGGTGGTTTCAGGAGCTGAGGCAGAGCGGTTTAGCTCCTGGTCATCGAAACCCTAAGTAATACCACCTCAACTGGACGTAGGCTTTTACCTTCAACGTAAGGGGCCGAACCAGTATAATCTGCGTGTCCTTTGTCCCGTTTAACCCCTTTAAGCTTTCTAGCGGCGATGGCTCCACGACTAAGTCCTTGCACGAGGACATCTGCCGTGACAATTCCACGACAGTTGGCGCCCACCGTGGGGAAAAAGTCCATTTTAAACCTTGAACTTGTAGAGGTCCGGCGGAATGAACCCCCAAGTCAAAATCCCGGTCGATTGCACCCTGAACTCTTCAATCCCGGTCTAAATCGAACCTTCGGATCATTTCCCAAACGGGGATTGCTGACGTGGACCGGGATTGGGGAGGAAACGCTCGCAGCGCCCGTGGATGGGCCGGCCCAGTTCACGTCAGCGCCTTGTTGCTTCCGTTTTTCGTTTGTTATTTGTTTTTTTTGTTTTTCTTTACTGGTTCTGCTTTCTTTTCGTTTTTCTTTTTTTATTTATATTTATATTATTTTCTTTTTCCCTTTTTATGATTTCTTTTTTCTATTTCCTTCGGATCATTTTCCTATTTATATTACAAAAAAGTTCATCATGCAAAATAAATTGTTAATTGTATATTAGAAATTGCTCAATGAATATAAATTTTCCCTATGTTTTTGAATTTTGTTCAGTGGTATATTACCCTAATATTTAATGTGTATTTAAAAATGTTCATCATATATTTAAAAATGTTCATTGTGTATAATTTAAAATGTTCATTGTATATTAAGAAAATGTTCAATGGATATTATAAAATTTTCAGTGCAAAATATTTGCAAATGTTCAAAAGCAGTTCGATACATAATGTTTCGCGCTGTGAATCTATCTGTTGAACTCACTAGTTCGGTTGGCAAGTTGCAGCAGCTAATAAAACTGAGGTCGCGTGTTTGAGATGCTCCCGCATAACTTTTCAAAAAAATTCGCGCCTGCTATTCAGTAGCTCCAAATAGGCCGGTTTTTTATACTTCAAAATAATTTGCGCATTCAAAAAAATATTTATGGGATTTGGAAACAATGTAGAAACAATATGTCCTGGCGGTTTGTTTTTCAAAATTGATTATTTTTTCAAAACCAATGAAATTTTCTGTAATTCATGAGCTTTTCCCAAAATGTTTAAAAATATAAAAAACAAAGTGCTACAGTAACCTTTTACATGTGTAATAAATCACGCGACTACAAATGTACTTAAACTTTCGCCTTGCTATTGATCAGTAGCGCACAGTAGGTCAGGTGGTTAGCCATACTAGTTCGATGTTATCATGGCATGAGTTCGATCCTCCCTCTGAATTTTTTAGGTGTTTTTTTGCTTTTTTGGCGCGAGTACCAGGAACCGGCCCAGTGAAAGTTACGAGGTCCCAGGGTGTGCACGATCATCGCTCCGAACTTTTTTTGAAGCGAAAGTTATTTCAAAAAAAATTATGGCTCAGCGAAAGTTACGAGCTCCCCAGGGTATGCGCCTTTTGGAATTGTTGTTATTGAACGAAAGAATAATTTAGTGGGCCGGCCCACCAGACGAATCCCGGTTCAAATGATGTCAAGGTTCGATTTAGACCGGGATTGCATAGTTTAGGGTGCAATCGACCGGGATTTTGATTTGGGGGTCCATTTCGCCTAACCTCTACGAGTTTAAGGTTTAAAATGGACTTTTTCCCCCACCGTGGGGCCAACGCATGGTGGATTTGAGTTCTTGAAGGGCAGCTTCGAAGGGCTCAAGGGATACGCTGTGGGCCGGATGACCAAGAGTCGTCGCGGCAAGCTCTACATCGACGATGCAAACTAGGGCCCCGACGCCGGCTCAGTCGAGTACGGGTACCGGGTCCCCTTCGGCGAAATCCATGTCTTCATTGGCAAGACTGGCGAGCCGGGCCCTGAGCCGGACCTCTGCGCCGATTTCATCGAGACGGCTCAGCGTGCAAGACCCGCCCGGACTCTGCCTGCCTTGAAGCATGCTTTCATGGGATGCGTCCATGGAGGACCCTCTGAAGGATCTGGATCTGGCGATGAGACGGCCGCTCGCTCTGACGGCGAGTCATCCACAGAGGACACCGACTCGTTATACCAACTTCAAGATGGCAGGCTCAGGGGTTGTTCCGATGGCGACAGTATTCCAGACCCCTTTGAGCCGCTGAGCCGGGTTGGAATCTTCATGGCCGGCGCACAACCTGTTCAAAACTCCGCCGCTGGGGCAGGAGGCCCTGTGCACTCGCCAGCTCAGGTGCTGATGGATCTCACAGACAAGATGACGGCCCTGTTAACCGCTATGGTCGCCCCAGCGGATCAAGCTCAGCATGATGCGGAGGTGGCACAGTTAAAGCTGGATCTAGCAAAAGCCAAGGAGGTTCTGGCAGCGGAAGGGATCAGGATGGCTGCAGAGAGGGCGGCTCTCGACGCCCAGACTCAGCTGATTCAGGCGCAGTCTTTCCGGCTCACGATGGATCAGAACGCGTCCAATGAGATCATGAGAAGGAAGCATCAAAAGGCTCAATCTCGACTCCCTCTAGTTTACGATCCTCGAAACCTCTTCAGCACGCCTGGTGCAGGGCCCAGTAACCCGCCAGAGATCACGGCACCCGGGGCTGGAACGCTAATCCAGCCGCAAGTGATGGGGCCTCCCCGTGTGAACACTACCCCGCCTCAGTACGTGCCGATACCACCGGGTCATTATGCCAACCCGTTGGAAAACATGGTCGCCGCGGCGGCACGACTGGCGGCTCTCCCAATCGATGGCGACTCTCCAACGGCGGTCGAAACCCGCCGGGTCAGAGAACTTCTTCAAATGGCTCTGGCGCAACAGGAGGCATATTCATATAGCCGGGACAGGATTCATTCAACCCCTCATCCAGGCCGGAGCCCGAGTTATAGCAGACACATGGTCTCAGCGACCGGCTCAAGCAATGTCCGACGCCGTGACTTGCCTGATGGCCACGGCCCGGTTCATAATGGAGCCTTTAACGCGGTAGACCAAGACAGAGCACGGCAAGAGGCGGAGCAGGCTCCTCAGTTGACGGCTTATTAACCCCTCCCGGTTTATCCGACGGCTTCTATCGAGGCGGGTATACCTATGAGGACCGGAGGTGTCCCCTATCTGGTGCCGGCTCTCCATAATGAACGTCTGCCCAAGGATTTCAAAGGACCTAGGAAGGTACCTAATTACACGGCTGATTTACAGCCCGGGGCATGGATCGAGAGCTACGAGATGGCTATGGAGTTGCTGGAGGTCAGCGAAGCGGCAATGGCCAAATACTTCACCATGATGTTGGATGGGACTGCCCGCACTTGGTTGAAGGGACTGCCGCCTAATTCTATCGGGTCATGGGCAGAGCTAAAAGCCCGGTTCATCCAAAAATTCAAGGATACATGTAGGCAATCCATGTCAATTGTGGATTTGACTAACTGCAAGCAGTAAGAGGGCGAGTCTACAACCCATTGGGTTCGCCGGGTCAAAGAGATAATACATTCGTCTGATAAGATGGATGTCGGTTCTGCAGTCTTAATGTTGGAGCAAAATTGTCGTTTTGCGCCCCTGAAGATGAAGCTCGGGTGGCTCAAGCGCGATTGCAATGATATGGGTATGCTGATGGCGGCTCTGGTCAAGTACGCCGGCTCTGATAGTACCAAGGATCCCGCGTCGGATGATGAAAGGACAGGGAAGGGAAAGAAGAACGGCAATGGCAAGGGCCCTCAGCATAACCCGGCGAACCAGGGAGGTAACAAACGTAAGGTTGATGGCAGTAAGGAGTTTGTGGCCAACACCAATGCGCAGGGCAACAACCACCGTCGCAAGGGAAGACCACCTCCCCGATCCTGGGGGTCAGGCCCGACGCTTGAGCAGTTGTTGAATGAACCTTGTCCAAGGCATGGCTCTAGGGAGAAGCCGGCCACTCATCTATGGAAAGACTACACAATCATGAAGGCCTTCAAAAATTCCAATGCTTTTAATGGCAACAATGGGCCAGGCGGCGGCTCAGGCGCCGCCGGTTTTCATGGCCCGGGTGGCGGCTCAAATTCCAATTCTCAGAAGTTTCAAGGGGGCTTTAATCAGCAGTCCGGCCAGGGTCATCAGCAGCAGCAGCAGGGGGGATACCAGACCAATCCAAAGCAGCTCAATGGCGGGCAGTATCATGTGTTTACTACCAGTCTGTGCAAGCGAGAGCAGAAGCTCCATAAAAGGGCTGTGAATGCTGTTGAGCCGGTGGTTCCGCGCTATTTAAGATGGTCTGAGCAGCCTATTGTGTGGAGTAGGGAAGATCATCCTCCTCGGGTTGATAATCCGGGTCACCTGGCCTTGGTGGTGGCTCCTCGGGTTGGGGGGTATAAATTCACTAAAGTGCTCATGGACGGAGGCAGCAGCATCAATATCCTCTATTATGAGACCTTCCGTCGTATGGGTTTAACTGATAAAAACCTCAACCAGTCCAATACTGTTTTCCATGGGGTGGTGCCCGGCAAGTCGGCATATCCAGTCGGTAAGATCGAGCTGGAAGTAGCCTTTGGAGATGAGTACAACTACAGGGCGAAAAAACTAACATTTGAGGTGGTTAAGATAAGAAGCCCGTACCATGCCTTATTTGGGCGGCCGGCTTACGCCAAGTTCATGGCACAGCCGTGTTACGTGTATCTGTAGCTCAAGATGTCGGGTCACAATGGGACCATTACGGTTCATGGCAGCCGAAAGATAGCCTTGGAGTGTGAAGAAGGTGACGCTGCTTACGCTGAATCTGTTTGTGCAACAGAGGAGTTGAAGTTTTACAGGGATAATGTTGACCTGGCAGATATGACGTCTTTGAAAAAGCCAACCACGGAGCATGAGCCGGTAATGAAATTTAAGTCGGCCGATGAGACTAAACTTGTTGATTTTGTTCCAGGTGACTCATCTCAGGAGTTCAGCATCAGTGCCAATCTGGATCCGAAATAGGAAGGCGCGCTCATCGAGTTCATCCGTGAGAACCGGGACATCTTTGCATGGAAACCTTCTGACATGCCGGGTGTACCGAGAGAACTCGCTGAGCACACTCTCAACATTGATCCAAAATTTAAGCTGGTCAGCCAATTCCTCCGGCGGTTTAATGAGGAGAGACGGAAAGCCATTGGTGAGGAAGTAGCCCGGCTCTTGGCAGCCGGGTTTATCGTTGAAGTCTTTCATCCAGAGTGGTTAGCTAACCCGGTGCTTGTGCTCAAGAAGAACGGCACCTGGCGTATGTGCGTGGATTATACGGATTTAAACAAGGCTTGTCCGGCTGATCCTTTCGCTCTCCCCCGTATTGATCAAATTATTGATGCTACGGCGGGTTGTGAGCGTTTGAGTTTTTTGGATGCATACTCTGGTTACCATCAGATTAAAATGGTTGTTAAGGACCAAGAGAAGACGGCGTTCATTACTCTTTTGGGGCCTTCTGTTATGTATCTATGCCTTTTGGGCTCAAGAGTGCACAGGCGACTTACCAGCGTTGCTTGCAGAATTGTCTTCATAATCAGATTGGGCGCAACGTTCATGCCTATGTGGATGATATCGTGGTTAAATCCAGAGAGAAGGAGACCTTGATAGATGATCTTAGAGAGACCTTTGATAATCTCGGGGTCTACAAGATGATGCTTAACCCGGCTAAATGTGTCTTTGGTGTTCCTGCAGGCAAGCTCTTGGGTTTTCTGGTTTCTCACAGAGGCATTGAGGCTAACCCGGAGAAGATCAAGGCAATCACCTCTCTGGCTAAGCCGGCGTGCATAAATGACGTCCAGCGTCTGGCGGGTCGCGTTGCTGCGTTGAGCCGGTTGGGTGAAAAGGCCATGCCACTGTATCAGCTGATGAAGAAAACAGATAACTTTGTCTGGAATGATGCTGCTAATGCTGCTTTTGAGGATTTGAAACGAAGCTAGCTGAGCCGCCAGTCCTTGCTGCTCCTGTCGACAAGGAGCCTTTATTGTTGTATGTAGCCGCTAACATGCGAGCCGTCAGTGTGGCTGTGGTGGTGGAGCGTAAGGAAGCGGGTAAGGAACATCCGGTTCAGCGGCCGGTTTACTACGTCAGCGAAGTACTTATTGAGTCCAAACAACGGTATCCACATTGGCAGAAGCTTGTTTATGGTGTGTTCATGGCAAGCCGGAAGCTTAAGCATTATTTCCAGGGCCACCCTATCACTGTGGTCAGTTCTGCCCCCCTAGGAGATACCATCCAAAACAGAGAAGCCACAGGAAGGGTTGCTAAGTGGGCTATAGAACTTGGGCCTCATGGTCTAAAATATGTGCCACGCACTGCTATCAAATCTCAAGCATTGGTGGATTTCATCAACGATTGGACAGAGCTGCAGGTGCCTGAAGAGAAACCGGATAATACATACTGGACTATTCACTTTGACGGGTCCAGGCAATTGGAGGGCTCGGGGGCTGGAGTTGTGTTAGCTTCCCCTCGAGGTGACAAGTTTTGTTATGTACTACGGTTGATGTTTCCCTGTACTAACAATGCGGCTTTGGTGGGGAGATGAGTTTAAGCCGGGTAAGATGCTTTGGTGACTCAGATTTGGTGGCCCAACAAGTATCAGGCAAGTGGGATTCCAAGGACCCCCTCATGGCGGCTTATCGCCGTGAAGTTGATGCCATTGCTGGACATTTTTAGGGTTACCAAGTAGAGCACATCGATCGCAGAAAGAACGAGGCGGCTGATGCATTAAGCCGGTTAGGCTCTCAGCGAAAGCCGGTGCCGCCTAATACTTTCTTGGATATTCTGCATAATCCTTCTGTCAAGTTGCCTACAGAGGAAGACTTGGCTGTTCCTGACCCAGAAGCACAGTTGGTAGCGGCTCTCCACGCTATCCCATATTGGACAGTGCCATACTTGGCTTACATGACCCGGGGAGAGTTGCCTGAGGATGAAACTTTGGCCAGACAAATAACCCGGCGGTCTAAGTCAATGGTAATTATCAATGGTGAGTTGCATCACCGCAGTGTCACTGGAGCTTTTCAGCGTTGTGTTTCCTCTGAGGAAGGTCAAGAAATTTTACGTGAGATTCACGAGGGGGATTGTGGCCATCATGCTGGCTCAAAATCCCTTGTGGCCAAGGCCTTTCGTCATGGGTTTTATTGGCTGACGGCTCATGCTGATGCAGAGGACTTGGTCAGTAAATGTGACGGTTGTCAGAAGTTTTCAAGATGTGCTCACGTGCCGGCTCAAGAGTTGAGGATGATTCCAATCACTTGGCCGTTTGCAGTCTGGGGGCTTGATATGGTTGGGCCTTTCAAACGGTCCAAGGATAAGAAGACCCACCTCTTGGTGGCAGTTGACAAGTTCACAAAGTGGGTTGAGGCAGAGCCTGTTAGTAAGTGTGACGCAGCCACGGCGGTTCAGTTCATGAAAAAGGTGATATTTCGCTTTGGTTTTCCACACAGCATTATAACTGACAATGGTACCAATCTGTCTAAAGGCGCCATGGAGGAGTTTTGTCAATGAGAGCATATTCAGCTTGATGTTTCATCAGTGGCTCACCCTCAATCCAATGGTCAAGCTGAGAGAGCCAATCAGGAAATCTTGAAGGGCATCAGGCCCCGGCTTTTGGTCCCTTTGCAACGGACGCCGGGTTGTTGGGTGGAGGAGTTACCCTCCGTGTTATGGAGCATCAATACTACTCCTAACAGGTCTACGGGTTACACGCCTTTTTTCATGGTTTATGGAGCGGAGGCGGTCCTCCCTAGCGACATCCATCATGACTCGCCTCGAGTGGCGGCTTATGTTGAGGCAGATAATGAGCAGGCGCGTCAAGATGCTCTGGACTTGTTGGACGAACAGCGCGATGTAGCAGCAGCACGCTCGGCGATTTACCAACAGGACCTACGCCGCTATCACAGCCGCCGGGTTAAGTCCAGGGTCTTTCAGGAAGGTGATCTGGTGCTCCGGCTCATCCAGGATCAAACAGACGCACACAAGTTATCCCCGCCTTGGGAAGGGCCCTTTGTGGTCAGCAAGAACTTGCACAATGGGTCATACTACCTTATCGATGTTCGGGAGCACAAAGATTCACGTAAGTCGGAGGAAGAGACCCGCCGGCCGTGGAACATAGCTCAGCTTCGGCCTTATTACACTTGAGCCACCGGCTCTCATAATGTACATATTTCTATAGCCATAAATAATAAAGCAGGACCTCTGTCCTTTTTTCCTCCAAAGGTAAATGTATTATTGTTATTTCCATTACAACTTTACATGGTCACTTGGAGGTTGATCCGGCTTATGATTGTATTCGAATCTAACCGTTAACAATATGATCACTTGGGGGCTTCCTGTTCAAACATAGGTTGTATTCGAACCAAAGAGAACATAGCTGTCGATACCCACTTGATTGGAAAATTGCCGAGCTCATTGGGGAGTTTTTCTTGATCATATTTGAATCATAGCTCAACCCCCTTTGGGAACCGACGTGGATCGTATTCGAATCAGCGTCGTTAAACAACTCTCAAGGTCATTTGGGGGCTTCCTGTTCAAACATAGGTCGTATTCGAACCAAAGAGAACATAGCTATCGGTACCCTCTTGATCGGTAACGCCAAAGCCACTGGGGGCTATATGATCGCATTCGAATCTTAGCTTAAACCCTTTGGGACGGTTCTCTGGTCATATTCGAATCAGAAGCCCCTAAGTTTTTGATCTTTTGGTTTGCAACAAGTTATTTTGATCATATCAAAAGTGTGCAAGGGTGGTTCTTATTCCACCGGCTTAACCTTGATTAATAATGTTGATGGCACACAATAAGCATTATAGGTGCTGGTGAACCGGAGTTGCGTTCTCAACCTCATTATTTGGGTTACTTAAACCGGAAGTGTACTTGAAGGCTTTCAGGTATGCTATTATGGTTATCTCGAAGATATAATTGAGAGCCGGTCTTTTATGACCTTGGTTTATATTCCGAGTTATATGTAAAATATATGACTCTCCATGCGGTAAGCCGCCTAGAGACTTGTGATTTGTTTTCTATGCAGGACAATTAAAGACAGCTCTTTAAGCTTAAGGAAAGCAAATGATCAAACATAACCCGGAGGAATATAAAAGAGCAGCTTCAACCGAGTTAAGCGCTGCACACGTGCACGAGGGCACGACAAAATTAAGTGTTTGTCTTACTCAATTACAAGACTCCCCGAGTCCAAAAGGAGAGGCATTGTTTTTAAGGCGTAACCATGAGTCGTCTAAGAATTTAAAGTGCTTGTTGGGTTGAAGCTTCCGGCTCATCCCTCTCCGCTCCTCCGGCTGTGTCCATAACCTGGAAGGTTGATGATTTCCAGTCAATGCCACTCAAGGCTTCAAATTGAGCCTCATCATCAATTAACCCGGCCGGGTCAACTTCTGGGGCAAAGGTATGCTTACGAGTCGGCGAGATCAGGCTGACTGCTTCATACCGTGGAGTTGGGATCCTCTGATTCTCCGCGTCATAGCCTGGCTGGTACTTGGTGAGGTCTGTGTCATTCCCAATCAAGGTGGCCACCGGGCGCACGCTCTTCACGCCGGCGGCGAAGTCTTTCTGATCAAAGGGGGTGCCATCTTCCTTCAAGCTGGGGTATCCAAGAGCGATGTCGGCCGGGTCTAGCTCCGGTAGAAACGCCTTGGCCCGGCTCAGAGCGGTTATAGCTCCGGCTCTTGCAGAAGCTCGTCTCAACTCTTGGAAGCGTTGAGGAAGTACGGCAAGCCGCCTGAGTACATCTGCCAGGTGGGTGGGAACCTCATTTGACAGAGCCACAACGGCTAAAGCACACTGTTACCCGGTGTAGAGTTGCTCCACCAAGGTGTAGACCGCCTTCAGCTTGGTCAGCACGTTCTGATTGAGATTGGAACTTCTGGGACCTGCATAACAAAGTCAGGTGAGCTGATGGTAATGGTGTGACTTATGAGACATGAATGATGTAAACTTGTTAGAGACTTACAGAGTAACTTACCAAAGATTGCGGAGACCATCTGAGATACATGGCGTTTTAAGCCGGAGAGTTCGGTGGTTCTTTCAGTAAGAGCAGCCTCCGCTTGTTCGGCCCGGCTGAGCAAGGCAGTCTTCTCATCGGCCCAGGCTTTTCTTTCTGCTTCAAATTTTTTCTTCAGTTTTTCTTGTGCAGAGACACTGAATTCAAATTTGGCATTGGCCTTTTGGGTGTCATTTTCCTGAGTCTTCAGGCGGTTCTTCAGATCAGAGATTTCCGATTCAAATTTCTTGCAGGCAGCCTGTACAAATTCCGGGTTACAGTTTGAGTGATTATCATGCAACATTCAAGTCCCAAGCACTTTGCAAGCAAAGACACTTGGCACTTGGGGGCTAATGTATGCTGAGAAGCTCTATTTACAGTGCCGGTTCATGAAAATAAGTCCCAAGCACTTTGCAGGCAAAGATACTTGGCACTTGGGGGCTAATGTGTCAAGTTGCTCAGCTACTTGGTTAAAGTAAGGAGAGAACCGGGTGAACTATGCTATTTAAGCCGGCCCTTGAGCGGTACCAGGAAAGCCGGTTTTCTTGCAGTAGTGATTAAGCCGGTATTAAGTCTACAACATATTTTATCATAAGTCATAGACTTGGGGGCTGACATGGTAAGGATAAATATGGAATAAGCAAGAGAGTCATACCTCAGATTTTTGCTGGATTTGCTTCACCATGTCAATTTCCAGGTTCCGGCTGTTGTGCACTTGATTAACATAGCCGGAGACAATATCTCCAATGCTCAAATTAGCATAGTCAGTGATATCCAGCCTGGCCCTGCGGCGCTCCAGCAATTCTTCCTTGGCAGAGCATCTGGCTAGCACAGTGGGTCTCCCCGGCTCGACAAACTCTGTCCGGGTGATTACAACGTCCGGATCATCGGCCGGTTGAGCCGGGCTGGGGATCTCCGGGTTATCAGAACCCTCCATGACTTGTTCTTCAGATGGAGCGGTGGTTTCAGGAGCTGAGGCAGAGCGGTTTAGCTCCTGGTCATCGAAACCCTAAGTAATACCACCTCAACTGGACGTAGGCTTTTACCTTCAACGTAAGGGGCCGAACCAGTATAATCTGCGTGTCCTTTGTCCCGTTTAACCCCTTTAAGCTTCCTAGCGGCGATGGCTCCACGACTAAGTCCTTGCACGAGGACATCTGCCATGACAATTCCACGACAATACCCATACATATTTTTGGGACGCATGCAGTGTATGCGGGGTCTTCTGATCGACCACGTCTCCCTTTTGTGGTTTTTTGTGACGACACGCATATCTGTGGGCTCCCCGAGTGTATATATATCATCCCTTTGACCGATAACGAGGGGTATGTGTTGGCCATGAATGGATTCCTCCTAGTTCGTGTTAGGGACGGTCACCGTCACATGTCATTCAACCAAAGCTCGAGCTCATGCGTTGTCAGGATTCCCTCCCACATGCTCGGATTGCTGGGTTCGACCTACACCATACCCTGTGTATCTCGTCCTTAACTACCTGGCCTTTATGGTTGATGTCTGTATCGAGAGGTAGGCACCACATCTAAATTGGACATTATTCTATATTGAAACACACATCACCCCTTCCAACGTACATCATTTTGGGCCGCATGCAAGAGGTGCTGGTTTTGTGGTCCCTCTCGTGCAATTTTTATGATGGTTCAATCTATTGGCCCAAGCGGTTTATCGACAACAACTTGTCGTTTGACCAAACGATAGATTCACTGGTCCATCTTATGGTAGGTCATGGCGACATGCATGTATGACCAAAGTATCATTACGTGTATCCGCCCCACTGACAGGAAGTGGGAGGTGGTGGGTCAAGCACCCTAGCTAGCTACAACATTATGTCATTATAGATATATCCAAGGGTGCTTTTGGGTTTGTGAGGCAGGTGCCACCAAAGTTATGCATTGTGTATTTAAAGTTTTAAACATCACACCCAATATTCCTACATATATTTGGCCACTTCCAGGTAGTTCTTGACTTCTGGCCCCTCTCATCGATCTTCGACGACGCGCCCAACCATGGGCCCGCGCGGTCAAAGTTGTGCATTGCAATTTTGAACATCACAGACCGCCCTTTTCACTCATATTTTGGGCCACATGCTGGTGTGGTTGCCTTCTGACCCTCTCTAACGGTTTTTTTGCTGCAAAGACTCTGATGATGCTCAACGGACACGGTATAATTTCTTAACCGTGTGCGATGCAAGTGCGCTGTGAATCACCACGACTGCGCAAGCGTGAGCGAAGGTGGAGGTACCGGCTCAACCGTGTGTGATGCAAGTGCACTGTAAAATCACCACAACTGTGCAAGCGCGAGCAAAGGGTGGACGTACTGGCTTAAACATGTGCGATGCAAGTGCGCTGTCAAATCACCACCTGCGCAAGCTAAAGGCGGGTAGTTTATTTAGAAATTAGGACGAACCATGTGCAATAGACCAGCTAGCTAGAAATCTAAAAACAAACTACCCGCCTTGAGCGTTGCAAAAATCGGCGGTTCCGCCACTTTTCCTTATTATCATACACGCATATTCTTATTGGATCGTGCGCGATCTTGGGTACTCCCGCCCCGCATCAATTCCTTTACCCAAATTTTAGTAGACGTCGTACTTCAACCGTCGCACACTCCTCCAGCACCGACCTTATAGTAAAATCGCAATAGCCGAGGCATTTGAACCATCGCCCTCCCTCGTCCACCACCATCTCCACCCACCATTACTAAAATTTTCAGTAGCCGTAGCGTATCCTCAAACACCACCCCCCCTCCATAGTCCTCCCCACCCAGCCCCCTCCTCCCTCAAATCCTAGCTCGCCGCCGCAGCCGCCGGCAACCCCTGCCGGTGCTACCTCTTGAGCACTGCGTTGGTTTTCCCTTGAAGAGGAAAGGGTGATGCAGCAAAGTAGTGTAAGTATTTCCCTCAGTTTTTGAGAACCAAGGTATCAATCCAGTAGGAGACTACACGCAAGTCGCCTCGTACCTACACAAACAAATAAGAACATTGCAACCAACGCAATAAAGGGGTTGTCAATCCCTTCACGGCCACTTGCAAAAGTGAGATCTGATAGAGATAATAAGATAAATATTTTTGGTATTTTTATGATATAGATTGAAAGTAAAGATTGCAAAGTAAAATAGATTGGAAACTTATATGATGGAAAATAGACCCGGGGGCCATAGGGTTCACTAGTGGCTTCTCTCAAGATAGCATAAGTATTACGGTGGGTGAACAAATTACTGTCGAGCAATTGATAGAAAAGCGCATAGTTATGAGAATATCTAGGCATGATCATGTATATAGGCATCACGTCCGTGACACCGCTATCCAGCATGCATCTAGAGTATTAAGTTCATAAGAACAGAGTAATGCATTAGGAAAGATGACATGATGTAGAGGGATAAACTCGAGCAATATGATATAAATCCCATCTTTTTATCCTCGATGGCAACAATACAATGCGTGCCTTGCTGCCCCTGCTGTCACTGGGAAAGGACAACGCAAGATTGAACCCAAAGCTAAGCACTTCTCCCATTGCAAGAAAGGTCAATCTAGTATGCCAAACCAAATAATTATTCGAAGAGACTTGCAAAGATATCAAATCATACATAAAAGAATTCAGAGGAGATTCAAATATTGTTAATAGATAATCTTGATCATAAACCCACAATTCATCGGATCTCGTCAAACACACCGCAAAAAGAATTACATCGAATAGATATCCAAGAAGATCGAGGAGAACTTTGTATTGAGATCCAAAGAGTGAGAGAGAGAAGAAGCCATCTAGCTAATAACTATGGACCCGAAGGTCTGTGGTAAACTACTCACACATCATCGGACAGGCTATGGTGTTGATGTAGAAGCCCTCCGTGATCGATTCCCCCTCCGGCGGAGCACCGGAAAAGGCCCCAAGATGGGATCTCACGGGTACAGAAGGTTGCGGCGGTGGAAATAGGGTTTCGTGGTGCTCCTAGATGTTTTCAGGGTATATGAGTATATATAGGCGAAAGAAGTCAGCCAGGGGAGCCATGAGGGGCCCACGAGGGTGGGGGGCGCGCCTACCCTCCTAGGCGCGCCCTCCTGCCTCGTGGCCTCCTCGTTTCTTTCTTGACCTCCACTCCAAGTCTCCTGGATTGCGTTTGTTCCAAAGATCACTCTCCCGAAGGTTTCATTCCATTTGGATTCCGTTTGATATTCCTTTTCTGCGAAACACTGAAATAGGCAAAAAAACAGCAATTTGCACTGGGCCTTTGGTTAGTAGGTTAGTCGCAAAAATAATTGTGTATAATAAATCCCACTAAACATCCAAAACAGATAATATAATAGCATGGAACAATCAAAAATTATAGATACGTTGGAGACGTATCAAGCATCCCCAAGCTTAATTCGTGCTCGTCCTCGAGTAGGTAAATGATAAAAAACAGAATTTTTGATGTGGAATGCTGCCTAGCGTATTTTTCAATGTAATTTTCTTTATTGTGGCATGAATGTTCAGATCCGAAAGATTTAAGATAAAAGTTTAATGTTGACATAAAAATAATAATACTTCAAGCATACTAACTAAGCAATCATGTCTTCTCAAAATAACATGGCCAAAGAAAGTTCATCCCTACAAAATCATATAGTTTGGTCATGCTCCATTTTCGTCACACAAAATGCTCTCATCATGCACAACCCCGATGACAAGCCAAGCAATTGTTTCATACTTTAGTAATCTCAAACTTTTTCAACCTTCACGAAATACATGAGCGTGAGCCATGGATATAGCACTATGGGTGGAATAGAGTATAATGATGGGGGTTATGTGGAGAAGACAAAAAAGGAGAAAGTCTCACATTGACGCGGCTAATCAACGGGCTAGGGAGATGCCCATCAATTGATGTCAATGCAAGGAGTAGGGATTGCCATACAACGGATGCACTAGAGTTATAAATGTATGAAAGCTCAACAAAATAAACTAAGTGGGTGTGCATCCAACTTGCTTGCTCACGAAGACCTAGGGAATTTGAGGAACCCATTGTTGGAATATACAAGCCAAGTTCTATAATGAAAAATTCCCACTAGTATATGAAAGTGACAAAACAAGAGACTCTCTATCATAAAGATCATGGTGCTACTTTAAAGCACAAGTGTGGAAAAAAGGATAGCATTGTCCCTTTTTATTTCTGTTCTCTTTTTTTTGGGCCTTTCTTCTTCTTTTTTATTTGGCCATTTTTTTGGGACAATGCTCTATTAATGATGATCATCACACTCCTATTTATTTACAGCTCAGTGATTACAACTCGATACTAGAACAAAATATGACTCTATATGAATGCCTCCGGCGGTGTACCGACATGGGCAATGAATCAAGAGTGACGTGTATGATAAATTATGCATGGCGGCTTTGCCACATATACGATGTCAAATACATGATCATGCAAGGCAATATGACAATGACGAAGCGTGTCATAATAAATGAAATGGTGGAAAGTTGCATGGCAATATATCTCGGAATGGCTATGGAAATGCCATAATAGGTAGGTATGGTGGCTGTTTTGAGGAAGATATAAGGAGGTTTATGTGTGATAGAGCGTATTGTATCACGGGGTTTGGATGCACCGGTGAAGTTTGCACCAACCCTCAAGGTGAGAAAGGGCAATGCACGGTACCGAAGAGGCTAGCAATGATGGAAAGGTGAGAGTGCGTATAATCCATGGACTCAACATTAGTCATAAAGAACTCACATACTTATTGCAAAAATCTACAATTCATCAAAAACCAAGCACTACGCGCATGCTCCTAGGGGGATAGATTGATAGGAAAAGACCATCGCTCGTCCCCGACCGCCACTCATAAGGATGACAATCAAAGAACACCTCATGTTTCAAATTTGTCACACAACGTTTACCATACGTGCATGCTACGGGACTTGCAAACTTCAACACAAGTATTTCTCAAATTCACAACTACTCAACTATCATGACTCTAATATTACCATCTTCATATCTCAAAACAATCATCAAGTATCAAACTTCTCATAGTATTCAATGCACTTTTTATGAAAGTTTTTATTATACCAATCTTGGATGCCTATCATATTAGGACTAATTTTATAGCCAAAGCAAATTACCATGCTGTTCTAAAGGACTCTCAAAATAATATAAGTGAAGCATGCGAGATCAATAATTTCTATAAAATAAAACCACCACCGTGCTCTAAAAGATATAAGTGAAGCACTAGAGCAAAATTATCTAGCTCAAAAGATATAAGTGAAGCACATAGAGTATTCTAATAAATTCCTATTCATGTGTGTGTCTCCCAAAAGGTGTGTACAGCAAGGATGATTGTGGTAAACTAAAAAGCAAAGACTCAAATCATACAAGACGCTCCAAGCAAAACACATATCATGTGGTGAATAAAAATATAGCATCAAGTAAAGTTACCGATAGATAAAGACGAAAGAGGGGATGCCTTCTGGGGCATCCCCAAGCTTAGGATTTCGGTTGTCCTTGAATTTTACCTTGGGGTGCCTTGGGCATCCCCAAGCTTAGGCTCTTGCCACTCCTTATCCCATAATCCATCAAATCTTTACCCAAAACTTGAAAACTTCACAACACAAAACTCAACGGAAAATCTCATGAGCTCCGTTAGTGCAAGAAAACAAACCACCACTTTAAGGTACTGTAATGAACTCATTCTTTATTTATATTGGTGTTAAACCTACTGTATTAAAACTTCTCTATGGTTCATACCCCCCGATACTAGCCATAGATTCATCAAAATAAGCAAACAACACACGAAAAACAGAATCTGTCAAAAACAGAACAGTCTGTAGTAATATGTATCAAACGTATACTTATGGAACTCCAACAATTATGAAATAAATTGGTGGACGTGAGGAATTTATCTATTAATCATCTGCAAAAAGAATCAACCTAATAGCACTCTCCAGTAAAAAATGGCAGCTAATCTCGTGAGTGCTAAAGTTTCTGTTTTTTACAGCAAGATCATAAAGACTTCACCCAAGTCTTCCCAAAGGTTCTACTTGGCACAAACACTAATTAAAACATAAAACCACATCTAACCAGAGGCTAGATGAATTATTTATTACTAAACAGAACCAAAAAGCAAGAAACAAAAATGAAATTGGGTTGCCTCCCAACAAGTGCTATCATTTAACGCCCCAAGCTAGCACTACAAAAAAATACACTTCCGTGATGATACGTGTTTGTCACAGTAGGTCATGTTTTCTGTCATGCATGTACATCCATGAGAAATTTATGACAGAATCAAGATAGTCATACATGTGCCGTCGTAGAAGTGTTCCATGACATTACCAAAATTATCATCACGGAGGTGTCCACTTCCATGACGATAAATCGCGCATCATAGAAGTGCTTTCGTCAAGGGTGACCGACACATGGCATCCACCGTAACGGAACGTCGTTAAGCTATCGGGTCCGGTTTTGGATCTGATAACCCATTAACAGCCCCGACCAATGGGGATTTTCCACGTGTAAAATCATCATTGGCTGGAGGAAACACGTGTCGGCTCACCGTTGGGACAGATGTCATCCACTCATTGGACCCAAAGCGCCTATGATACGTCGACACGTGGCACGGCCCAACAGAGGCCCATTCCTGTGAAAAGGCCGGCCCGTTTGACTTGGTCAAAAAGTGGCGGGCTGGCCCACGGCAAGCTTGTTAATGGCATGTTCGCATATAGCCCATTTATTGCCCGCTATCCCAGGGCCCGTTTACGGCCTATCCGAATTAGGCCCAATAGCGTCATCTGGCCCGTCCAATATAATTCCAGCCCGTTTTAACTTCCGGCCCATGTATGGCCCATGACGTCTTTCGGCCCATATGAGGCCCTTAGTAACCCTCGGCCCCTTAACGGCCCGTGGTAAAACTGGCCCGTAATGAACAGTGTATCACTTTATACCCATTAACGGCCCATTATTCTGTTGGGCCGTTTCCAACCCATGTTATCTTTCGGCCTTCTCAAGGCCCATTTATTCTTGGGCTTATTTCCAGCATTCGGTTTCTTATGGCCCGTTACTGTCATTTTCTGCTTGTGGGCCAAATTCAGCCCGTGGTTACAGTCGGCCCGTTTGTGGCCCGTTAATACGTTGGGCCGTTTTTATGTCAAAAAAACCCGTTGGGCTGTTTTCATAGAGTTATCAAATACGGCCTATAAACGGCCCGTTATTTCCACGAATAGTACGGCCCATGATTGGCGAAATGATGATACGCCCGTAGAAGGCCCATGGATCCTACGGCCCTTAAAAGGCCCATGGATCCTACGGCCCATAGAAGGCCCATGGATCCTACGGCCCGTATAGAAGGCCAATGGATCCTACGGCCCGTAGAAGGCCCATGGATCATACGGCCCGCAGGAGGCCCATGGTTACAACAGTCTGTGTGTTGCCATGATTATTTTGGCCTAGTTTCCAAAAATAGGTTATTGGGGCCACTAGAAAAACACAGAAAAAGAACTGCAATGACTACAAGCAAACAACTAAACAAGACAATAAGTAAATAAATAAGCAATCAATTAACGCTAGCCTATTACCGCTATTACACATATTACATCCACTGGGCATCAAAGTTCGCCACCAGTGCAAATATAGGGAACAAAGCAGCATATTACATACACTGGTCGTCAAAATTGGCCACCAGTGCAAATAAACGCGGCAGCAAAACAAGAGCATAACTGAAACAACTTCAGAAGAGCTCAAGAAACATGGTATCCACCATGCTGGCAATAAGCTTAGCAAGCTTATTAGCTTTGTCCTGTTTGGCGTTAAAATCCTCCAACGCTTGCTGTTGCACCAGAAAGTATGCATTTGAATGCTCCAGGGACTTCCGCAGTCCTTCTGCTTCTTGTCGCAGCACAGCTGATCGATGTCTTTTAGCTTGTAGTTGAGACTCAAGAAACCGAACTGATTCAAACAGTGAGTTTGAATAGCTTGTGCAAGTGGTAGTGGCCAGTAACTTGAACACTAAACCAAGACAGGACTTTGGGGTTGTCTCACTGTCTTCGAGATAGTCTTCCTTAGCTGTTTTATCAGCTTTGTTGGAGACCAACAAGGATGTTTCACTATCCTGAACCTTATCTGCATTACTTCCTTTACCATTGCTTAATAAGGCACTCTTCCCCAATATTCTGTCAGCATTCTAAAAGAAGAAACAAGCAGACACATAATAGGTTTAGCATGTACTAGTATATGAAACTCGTTTCGGTGAACCGGTTCATTAGTAAGGTGGACAGGATTAAACTACCAAGTCTTCTATTGCCAAGTACTAGTACATAATAAAAGCATCAAACAAACATATATCTATGTCCTATGGTCACTGCATTGTCTTGCCAGATCAAAATAGAGACACAGTTCAAATCATATCAGTTCAAGACAAAGCAGCAGTGAAAGAATACAAAGCGTGGGAAACTACATGGCACAACAAGATTTCAGATGGGTACCACGGGTCTACATGTACAACAATACTATTGGCTCTGTTGTGATGCTAGTAATGTGCATGATATGAGAAGTCAACTGTATACACAATTGAAATTGAAATCAACAGAGCTATTGATAAGAGCAAGCCTGTTAAAGAAACATGCGTGATACCTGTTGTGCCATTGGAGTTTCGATTGAATCCTTCAATTTAAAAATAAGTTTGTATGAGTAAATACAGTGATACAAGAGCAAAGCAGTATGCACGATAGCAATCATAGTTTAAAAAGGCGCGCTTAAGCGCGCCTAGGCTCTAGGCGTTGGCGAAACGCATTGCGCATAACTACGCTTAATTTGTGCATAACTGCGCATAAGCATGTGCTTTGGTCAGTAAAACGCAAGGCGGTGGCAAAACGCACAATTAACGCCTAGCGCTTTTTTAACTATGATAGCAATGGAATCTTAAATTAGAACAGTTGTTCTTCAAGTTTAGGTACTTGTTCTACATGAATAGAGTACAGTAAGATGCAAGAATATAGTACTTAAAAATAGAAAATGAGCTCATAGACCTTACCACATTCTTGGTTCGGGACCAGTACAGAACAAGGCGTTCCCAGTCTCGTCCAGTAAATGTGTCTCGGGAGAACGTAAGGGAATTTGATGAGTTTCTTTGCCGGTGAAGTACGTTTTCTTCAGGTAATTCCGATACTGCCACCAAGCATTCTTGAAGATAGCAGAGGTATTAGCACAGGTTACCTCATCCTGAGTTTCCAAATCGGTCCTTCTCTATAGAGAAAAATAGGAAAATTTGTTGTATTATAACCATCATGGAGGTAGGATGTATGGGACGAAGCAAAGTAATTGCCATGAATAACATTACTTACACATAACTCCTGGACAAACACCTACAACTGGCATTTTCCTTCATCTTCAGTATAATATTTCCAAGATGGGAAGATACTCACATACGATTTAACAACATCAAATGCGATAGATGCTAAACTACGACTAGCTGGTTGTGCTTCCTCCACAGGAATAGGCATACTAACTGGTGGAGTTGGGGTTCGCCGTGGTAGTACTAGCCCTTTGGGCACTGGAGCTGCCTTACTAACTGCTCTTGTTTGGGAGCTCTGTGGTGGAGATGGTGCTGTGTCAACAGGAACTGGGTTACTATCTGCTGGGGTTGGGGTTAGATTGGGCGAAGCTGGTTCTCTGTCCATCGCAGTAGGGGTACAATCTGCGAGAGTTTGGGTTATGTGTGGTAGGGCTGGTTCTCGTGCATGTACAACCGGGGTGCTATCTCCACCAAGAGGTAGCACTGTTTTATTTGAAGACCGTGTTTTTAGTCCGCTAGATGCTGTCATCACCCGCTCCAATTCAAATGGCTGATAAACAGGAAACATAGTTGAATGTACAGACATTGTATGAGAGACAGATGCAATAGATAGTGTGGAAAAAAGAGGGCATGAAATAGTTGACATGTATATTGTTTAACTAAAATGGATAGCAGGACATAATTTCACATATATGATGTCTATCTAAAGTGGATAGCATAGCATAACATAATTCAAAGATATGATGAATAACTAAACAGGATCGCATGACATAATTCACCTACATGTTATCTATGTAATCAGGATCGCATCATTTAATTCACATATGTGATTTATATGCTAAACAGAGGGCATTAGATATGATGTCTGAACTAAGAACATGGTGTTGAATATTGTGTATATGATGTCTAAACTATGCAACGCAAGACACCATATGCATGATATGAGCAGTATAACCGTGCCAAGTTAGAGCATACACCTCGGTGGGGGAATAGGACTGGTCATCTGTCTCTGAATCCATCTCTGAGGAGCTATCGGGACCCAACAAGAGATCTGCTTCGACAGGTAGCACTGTCTGCTCTGAAGGCCTTGTTTTCACTCCAGATTTTTCAATCTCCCACCCAAATGGCTGATTCACAGGAAGAGTAGTTTAATGTACAAACATTGTCGACAAATGAAAATGTAATGAAGAAAAGGATGGGCAAGATATCATTCAAATATATGATGCCTGGTTAAACAGGATGGCATTGCACATTTCACGTATATTATGGCTGGCTAAAAGACATGAGACTGCATAATTCCCATATATGATATAGAAACTAAACAGGTGGCATTACAGAACATGTCTAAACTAAGCAGATGACATATATGATGTCAAAAGTAGGCACTGCAAGGCAACATATGCATGATATGACTAACATCATCATGCCAAGGTAGAGCAAACACCTTGGGGGGTAAATAGGAGTGGTCAGCGACGTCTAAATCCGCCTCAGAACAGATATCTTCCTCTGGATTACAATCTGGAGAGGGGTGGGGAGGGTTTTCCATTGAACCCACCATGGAGCGATGTCTGCATGACATTGTATTGCCGCGCAAAACTCCTCTCTTTTCCTCTACATGTTCAGCATGACTGTGTACAATATCTGACATGCATACGAAAAAAATATGGTGAGATTATGTAAGGAGAGCATGCAGAAATTTAGAGTGATGGTAACAACCAGTGGATGGATCCAAAAATAATGATAGCAGGCTGATGATTGCTTTAATTTAATAAAAAGACAGATGATGATTGCTTTACTATTTGTTTCCCACCCAAGATGAACAACATAGGCATACCCTAGGTGAACCATATATTAGACAGAGATACTATTCATTGCTTCCTCGATATGTGCCCCACAACTAATTTAGAACTCAAGTTTGAACATTAATTTGGACCTGACTTGGAGTCCAAGAGGTGAACAGGACGATAAAGTAGCAGGTAATTTTAAGCAATGCATAACATAAGCAGAAACAAAAGAGTGCGACCTCTCTTGTGGACCCGTGTACTCCTCAGGTTCATCTGCTGAGTCGATGATGGTGATGCCGTTGCGGTGGGTGCCGGCGGCAGGGAAGGAGATCTGAGGCGGCGAAAGACGGTCAGGAGTCGTGATGTCTGGTTTGGTGGATGTTCCTGTCAATGGAGCAGCTCAGTTGAGGTGGACGACGTCGCGGCAGGAGCAGGACAAAGCACACAAAGTTCCCTTCGACACCTACTTGTAACTGAAGTAATTCTGTAAGGGCTCATTTGGCTTGCATGATTCTAAAAACGCAGGGATAGGAAAAACACTGGAATAGGATATGAATGCACATGGTAAACAGAGCATTTGTAAACACAGGATTTCTGTCAACTTGAGTGTTTGGTTTACAGGAATTGGAAGAGCAGAGGAATGCAAAGAAACATGGCCAAAATAAAGTGAAACCATATGAAAGCGTGTACAATTAGAATGTTATTCTGCCACTAATGCACTTGGTCTTGTTTTCATGCATAGGATTTTGAAAAGTAGGTCCAGGTGGATGTTTTGCTTCATTCCTTTCAACAAAATGCATGAATAGTTGAATAGTAGAGTGCCATTGGAAAATTCCCTATTGCTATGTTTTTCTGTCGAACCAAAATAGCCCTAATGGATCGACATGAATGTATAGTAATAAGTGATGCAACAAGTGTACAACCTCTTTGCCGTGCTGTGTCGACCTCAGCATCATTGGGTTGGTCGCTGAAGCAGTTGAGGCAGAGGTGGTTGTCGGAGGTGTGGAGGAAGATCTGAGGAATCTGTAGACGGCGTCCAGGGCACTGCTCTGTTGTGATGGATCATTCTGTCGTTGGAGCAGCCGTAGTGAGCCGTAAGACGTCAAGGCTGAAGCAGCACAAGACAGACATCGTCAATCTCAAGTGGGATTCTAATAGCATCTCCAATAGATGATGTAAAATAGATGTAAAATTTACATCATCAAAAACCACCTGACTACAACAGATGAGGTAAAAACTGTTGACTTTGAACTTAACTGTCGAAACTGAAATTTACTATGGAATCTGAATGTTACTGTCGAAACTGAACGCAATGGTAGCAGAGAGGCACTTGACATGTAGTTTAGGGAGGCCTGCAGTTCATCTTCAACCTGCACCCCCTGAGCCGCCAGCCACCACCAGCTGAACCGCCGGCCCCAGCGCCGCCTCGCCGCCCCGAAACAACTCCCCGCCACCGGTCTGCCGCTGCCCCGACCAGCCCTATAGGCCTCCCGCCCCCACCCTGAACCCTAAGATAGATAGTGGGGTACCTCTCCGGTGAGCCCCCGTCCCTGCTACGGGTGGTTCTTCCTTAACTCCGGCGAGCCCCCCCCCCACCCCCTGAAAATCGACTGACTCAAAAGTCGATTCAGTCGACTGAAGTGTAGCTAAATCGAAGCAGAGCAGCAGCACGAGCGAGGGGGAGAGCAGCAGCAGCGCGAGCGAGCGAGCACCGGAGCAGTAGCAGCTGGGCGAGCGAGCGATCGAGCAAGAGCCGGAGCAGCAGCAGCGCGAGCGAGCGAGCGAGAGCTGGAGCAGCAGCAGCAGATCCGGCTGGTATGGACGCCGCCGCCGAAGGGGCCTCGCACTGGGGGAGAGCCGCCGTGGAGATGTCGCCCGTGGCGCTGGCTTCAAGGTAGCCGCTCCATGGGGGTGCGGGATGGAGCACCGTCGGCCCCGGGAGGTCGAGCTAAGGAGAAGGTGCGATGTGATGAGTGTACAACCTCTTTGGTGGCGCCGAGTAGGCCTTGGCTTCGTCCGAGGAGTCAGTGAGGATGTTGTGGTTCCGGTGGAGCAGGTTAAGGCGGTGCTGGGGGGATGGAACATCCGCGATAGATGAGGCGATCGTCGGAGCAGCTCCTTGGAGGTGGAGGACGGGGCGGCTGAACCGGCGGGACGACGAGATGGACGACGGATCCTCATCCGGGGAGGTGGACGAGGGACGTCGAGCGGTTGCGGTGGACGACGTCGTCGGGGAAGAGGCTCCGGCTAGGCAGCGGTGAGGTGGCAGACGGAGGAGGGTGGGTTTCGCGGCTGGAGCGGAGAGGTTATGGCGGCCTGGGATTTCAAATGGCAAAAAGGAGGCGATGGGAGGGGTGAACCATGACTTAGGGACGCGCTTGTCCAAAATGTAGGGTGTGTTACAAAAGTACCCCCACCGATTTGAACTAGCGGCCCTTTCTGCTCAGGGTTAGAAGGGGGATTTCGCATGTCGGGATTTGGCAGCTGGAGGGAGTTTTCGCGCGCGTTGTAATTTCGGGATAGCAAGGCGCGGGTTGTGAAGGCGCCAGTTTTGGGAGCACGATATCTGAATTTTCGGGATATAACAAGACGCGGGTTGAATTTTAGGGACAAGCCTAACGTGTAATATTGTACTTGTACGTACGAAATCAATTCGCACTTCCCTCAACCAAAAAGAAAACAAAAAAATAAAACTATTCACACCACACAAAGAGAGAGTCTTGCCCCGTTTTACTATAAAAATGCTATTCAAAGCTACTCCCTCCTTCCATCTATGTAGGGCCTAATGCGTTTTTCGATGCTAACTTTGACCAAATATTAGAGCAATAATATATGACATGCAACTTACACAAAGCACACCGTTAAATTCGTCTGTGAAAGGTTCTTTCAATGATATAATTTTCACATTGTGCTTGTCATGTACTATTAATCTTGTCAATAGTCAAAGGCGGTCTTAAAAAACGCATTACGCCCTATATAGATGGAAGGAGGGAGTATGAATCCATGTTATGTCCAATTAAATTTTTTCGCTTGCTGTATAATGCATGTAACCTACTCATACCAACATTTTAGTGCATTCCAAATGTCTATACTACCGCTGCAATTCGAACTGAATTTGAATTCATTTCTCTATTTCAATAAGAATCTACAATCATGATTGTTGCCAACTTGAACCATCATTCGTGTATTACCTTAATAACACACCACATGATTGCTATAGAGATAGATATGAACTAGGTGTACTACATGAACTCAAATTCTATTTTTGAATACACTTGATTTTGATTCCAAATAATAGTACATTTGATGTACTAACTATATATTCATAATCTAAACCATGTTCCATACATGTACACCGTGTTTATCACACATAGTATAGTGCCCCGCCCCCTACATTATGAAAAGTATTTAGACCTGAGCTGCAAAAGCCACACATTAGCCCAAATTATGATCAATGTTCTATATATTATCCGTAGTACTAGCAAGATGCCCATGCATTCCACAGAACATCAACATGATCAAGGGGAGGCCTAATTTGCAAATATGGAGAGGGGTGTGGGTATCTTTTTTCAAAATTGCCATAGTTTCCTTCCTATCCATTAGATATAAATCGGACGGCCTATATTGTAGGATGGCAGGCACACCATCATCAACAACTCCGTTTTTTATAAGAGTAGAGATAAAATATATTATATGTAGTATAACATGTTCATAACCACACCATGTGTATCACCGTTATATATATTCACACATGCGTCGGTTTAAAACACTATGATAAATTCTTCAAATATCCGAATTCGCTTTTTATAATGAAGTATGATCTATATTCGTCTTTTACACCCACACAATCCTCTTATCTTTGTAGCTAGCTAGCGCTAACTTTCTCTCGTGCATGCACACGCCTGCATCCCTCTCACCCTCCCTCGGCATTCTCTAGCTCCATCGCGCAAATTCGTCTTTTCACTTTAGGTCGTTCACCCACGGTGTGTGTAGGCCCCCAGCTCCTTCTTTACGGCACACATCGATCGATATGCCTCTCTAGCCAGGTGTGCCTAGCACAAAACACAAGCTTCCCCTCTTCTCTTATCACCATCCATGCCTCACTCCCACCACTCTTTTCATCGATTTCGTACTCGCACACTCCTCCCCCTCGATATAGTATGACTCTCGCACCACCTCCTAGATGCATCCCTCTCTCTCTATCCTTCTCCCCGTGCCTCATTTGCTTCTAACACACACATGCATGTATACCGATCGATCTCCCAACATATACCTAGGTCGACTTTAACTATTCCCCCCCCCCATGGATCGACGTACCTCACAAGTTATGTCTCTCTTTTCTCTGACAAAGGACGATTGATCTTCCTATGTAGTTATGTCTGCTTACCACAGCCATATCGCCCCCCCCCCCCTCATCATTGGTGCATGCCTCCTGACCCATCTCTCACACGCACGTGCACAGACAGGCAGCCATCCCCTCTCTTATTGATATTGCAGGCGTGCCCTCCGGTTGTCTAGCAAGCCTATCCCACCATTTGTTAGAAGCAACTCCACTACCACCCCCTCCAACACTCTAGCTCTGTCTCTCTCCCAACCTTATTCCTCTCCTACACATATGCATGGATGCCGATCGATCTCCCTTAATACATGAGGTGGATCGATCTCCCTTAATACATGAGGTAGGCCTCTCTCCTCCTCCACACATATACCAGCCATTGTACCTCTATAGTTAATTAGGCCTCCCTCCCCCCCCCCACCACACACCGATAGTCGAGCATTGTAGGTAGGTATCCATGCCACAGAGACAAACTGCACATGTCCCCTCTCACGTTCCAGTAGGCCAGCCACTCTATATCTTTGACGTGGGCACACACAAATTCGATGGCACTCTTTATCGATCGCGCGCGCACACACACACACACATCATCCCTCTCTTCGATTCTATGGACACCTCAAGCCGATGATACCTCCACTCTCTTCTCGTGGATCGCCCCCTCTATATATATGATATATCCAGGACTCTATTTCACACACATTGCATATGTTACATTTTTTGATTGACCCCACCCCCCCCAAAAAAACTCTCACGAACCCACACACTATACTATCTCTCTACGTTTGTATCTCTCTCACACAACCCCACGTAGGTGGTGTACGTATACAAGAAGAAAATAGGTGCACCGTGCACGTACTCATGCTTCGTGTCCAGCCACACCCGCGCGGGTACACGGTGGAGCTCATTTCTGTACGAAATGGCGGCCCACGTGCTAATTTGAACGCGTGTAGCGGTTGTTTACCTACGGAGGTCGTGTACCACGCGTGCACGAAACAAAGTTCAACTTGATGCGTTGGCGCGTTTTTAAATAAAGTTATATTGCTCAATGGCATGTACACAGAATATAAAATGATTTTTATGGAGAAAAAGGTAGTCCGCTCCACTCTATACAATGGAGCCTGCCTGCCTGGTTTGTCTCACTTCAGAGTATCTCACACATGGCTGCGGTGGCCTCTCTCTCTCTCACCGTTGGTCACTGGTCCGGTCGCATCCCGTCCGCCGGCGGAAAGGGAGGACGTGCATCGTTTCTCCGTTCGACGGTGCCGAGGCAGCACGTCCCGATCTGCGGTACACGTCGTTCTCTCTGACCAAGCTCCGGCGTGGTAGGGCCTATGCCACCTGCTCGCTGCCGCAGTAGGGGCAGATTCCACCTGCCGCCGCTCACCTAGTTACATCCCGACGACCTCCAGGTATCCCCTCCGGCCTTGCTCCACTGCCCGTCTTCCCACGTCGCTGCATGTGGATCTTCCATAGTTCTTTGCCCAAAACGTAGCTCGTCCGGCGTACTTTCCATATTGCAATCTCGTCCTCACACCGTTTTAGACAAACACAACCGTGTTGTTATCTTCCCTTAGGACAAGGAATATGCTTCTTTTTTGTCGTCGCATGTGTCATCAACTGTTATTGGCCAGTAATTGTTTCCTTTCTACCTCTTTTTTTGCAAACAGGGCTATCCATTTCACCTCGTTGCTATTGTGACCTTTTGGTGAACTGCACAAATCACTTTTTTCTTAAGTGTTTTGTGCAGTTCTACCAAAATGTCACACGGGCAACGTCTCTACATTTCAGTGCGACTGCACAAAGGGAGATTGGTTTTCCACTATCCTCCTCATCCAACTCCGAGCCTAATCTTCTCCAACTAGTTAATCTTAAGAGAGACTGCAAAGGTGATCGGCTTCTATTTGTGTGTTTATTGTTTCATCAGCAGTCCTCTATTATCGTAATCACACTTAATATCTTTGGAACAGGGACGCTCAGCTCTATTTTAGTGGAACTGCACAAAATGATCGGAATGTTGCATGCTCCAGACAGCTACTTTTTTCCCAACATGCCTTGTTGATTTAGACAGAGCTGGGGGGACGTTGCTGCCAATGAAAGCATGGATCAATTTTAATTTAACACCTTCTCACAACTTTGTCTTCAGTTGTGATGTAAATATTAGCTCTGATTAGCAAGGAAATTAGTTTTTTATTGTTTCCGAAAGAGCATCGATGGCAAGACACACGAAACAAAAGCTGAAAGCTCACACCATTGTACAATTTCATGTCGCTGGAAAATTATTTGTATAGTACGTCAATTATGTAAACAAATGCTGGAAGCTTGATAGCATTGCCAGAAGCATCTTCGGCATCCGGGTCCATGTGCCATGCACAAAATTATACTCCTTCGTTCCTAAATATTTGTCTTTTTACAAATTTCAAATGGGCATATTTTAGAGTGTAGATTCACTCATTTTTCTTCGTATGTGTACTCCCTCCATTCCTACATATTTGTCTTTCTAGAGATTTCAACAAGTGACTACATACGGAGCAAAATGAGTGAATCTGCACTCTAAAATATGTCTATATACATCCGTATGTAGTAGTCCATTTGAATCTCTGAAAAGACAAATATTTGAGTAGTCACTCGTTGAATCCGCTCATACTACTCCATCCGTCACTGTTTATAGAGCGCGCTTCAGAAAAAGAGAAAATCTCTGGGACTGATACGTCTCCAACGTATCTACTTTTCGAAACACTTTTGCCCTTGTTTTGGACTCTAACTTGCATGATTTGAATGGAACTAACCTGGACTGATGCTGTTTTCAGCAGAATTGCCATGGTGTTATTTTTGTGCAGAAATAGAAGTTCTCGGAATGACCTGAAACTTCGCGGAGATTATTTTTGGAAATATTAAAAAATAATGGTGAAAGAATCAAGGCCAGGGGGCATACCCTGTCCACGAGGGTGGGGGCGTGCCTGCCCCCCCCTTGGTCCGCCCCCTGCCTCATGGGCCCCCTGGAGCTCCACCGACCTCAACTCCAACTCTATATATTCACGTTCGGGAAAAAATCAGAGAGAAGGATTCATCATGTTTTACAATATGGAGCCGCCGCCAAGCCCTAATCTCTCTCGGGAGGGCTGATCTGGAGTCCGTTCGAGGCCCCGGAGAGGGGAATCCGTCGCCATCGTCATCATCAACCATCCTGCATCACAAATTTCATGATGCTCACCGCCGTGCGTGAGTAATTTCATCGTAGGCTTGCTGGACGGTGATGGGTTGGATGATATTTATCATGTAATCGAGTTAGTTTTGTTAGGGTTTGATCCCTAGTATCCACTATGTTTTGAGATTGATGTTGCTATGACTTTGCCATGCTTAATGCTTGTCACTAGGGCCAGAGTGCCATGATTTCAGATCTGAACCTATTAGGTTTTCATGAATATATGTGAGTTCTTGATCCTATCTTGCAAGTCTATAGTCACCTACTATTTGTTATGATCCGGCAACCCCGAAGTGACAATAATCGGGACCACTCCCGGTGATGACCGTAGTTTGAGGAGTTCATGTATTCACTATGTGTTAATGCTTTGGTCCGATACTCTATTAAAAGGAGGCCTTAATATCCCTTAGTTTCCAATAGGACCCCGCTGCCACGGGAGGGTAGGACAAAACATGTCATGCAACTTCTTTTCCATAAGCACGTATGACTATATTTGGAATACATGCCTACATTACATTGATGAATTGGAGCTAGTTCTGTGTCACCCTATGTTATAACTGTTGCATGAATAATCGCATCCGGTATAATTCTCCATCACCGATCCAATGCCTACGAGTTTTTCACATATTGTTCTTCGCTTATTTACTTTTCCGTTGCTACTGTTACAATTACTACAAAACTATCACTATTACTTGTGCCACCGTTACCGTTACTTCCATACTACTTTGCTACTAAATACTTTGCTGTAGATATTAAGTTATCTAGGTGTGGTTGAATTGACAACTCAACTGCTAATACTTGAGAATATTCTTTGGCTCCCCTTGTGTCGAATCAATAAACTTGGGTTGAATACTCTACCCTCGAAAACTGTTGCGATCCCCTATACTTGTGGGTTATCAAGACTATTTTCTGGCGCCGTTGCCGGGGAGCATAGCTCTATTATTTGAGTCACTTGGGATTTATATCTGCTGGTCACTATGAGGAACTTGAAAGACGAGAAAACCAAAATTTATCCCTCAACTACGAGGGGATGTAAGGAACTGCCATCTAGCTCTGCACTTGATTCACCTTTTGTTTTGAGTAAACTTGCGACACCTAAACCTGCTTCTGCTATTAATTCTGATATGTCGCATGTTATTGATGATGCCACTTCTGCTATGCATGATACTTATGATGAAACTACTTCTATGCTTGATACTACTGTGCCACTTGGTGAATTTCTTGATGAACAACTTGCTAGGGCTAGAGAGAATGAAATTGTTGAAACTGGTCATATTGATGAAAGAGATGATGAAGATTCTCCCCCTAGATATGAATTGCCTGTTGTGCCTGAGGGTTATGTTATGGATGAAGAAACTGCTAGAGACTTTCTTGCTTGCAATGATAGAAGTGATCTTAAAAAAATTATTAGCTAAGCTTAAAGAAAAACTCTGAATGCTAGAATGAAATATGATCCTGCTTATGATACTTCACCTTTCTTTGTTACTGATAAGGATTATGAATTCTCTGTTGATCCTGATATAATTACTCTGGTTGAATCTGATCCTTTTTATGGCTATGAATCTGAAACTGTTGTGGCAGATCTTACTAAATTAAATGATATAGCCACCCTATTCACTAATGAGGAGAAAACTCGCTACTATTATATCCTTAAATTATTTCCGTTCTCATTAAAGGGTGATGCTAAGATATGGTTTAATTCTCTTGATCCTGGTTGTGTGCGTAGTCCCCGGGATATGATTTATTACTTCTCTGCTAAATATTTCCCTGCTCATAAGAAACAAGCTGCTTTGAGGGAAATATATAATTTTGTGCAAATTGAAGAAGAGAGGCTCCCACAAGCTTGGGGAGGCTTCTCCAATTACTTAATTCTTTGCCTGATCATCCTCTCAAGAAAAATGAAATACTTGATATCTTTTATAATGGACTAACCAATGCTTCCAGAGACCACCTGGATAGTTGTGCTGGTTGTGTTTTCAGGGAAAGAACTGTTGATGAAGCTGAAATTCTATTGAATAATATGTTGACCAATGAAAATAATTGGACACTTCCTGAACCAACCCCTAAGCCAACTCCGAAGAAAAGGGGTGTTCTATTTCTCAGTCCCGAAGATATGCAAGAGGCAAAGAAATCTATGAAAGAAAAAGGTATTAAAGCTGAAGATGTTAAGAATTTACCTCCCGTTGAAGAAGTACATGGTCTTAATTCATCACCTATTGAAGAAACACATGGTCTTGATAACCCGACACAAGTAGTAAAGGTAAATTCTCTTTATAGATTTGATGAAGGTGATATTCCTCGTTATAAGTCTGCTAGCCAATGCTTAGATGAGTTTGATAATTTTATTGTCAAACAAGAAAACTTCAATGCTTATGTTGGTAGACAATTAAAACACAATGCTGATACGCTTGAACACTTGGGTGATTATATGTCTAGAGTTAAAGGTGAACTTAAACTCATTAGTAAACATGCTTCTATGGTTACCACTCAAGTGGAACAAGTACTTAAAGCTCAGAATGATTTGCTCAATGAATTGAATAGTAAGAATAATGACTTTGCTGTTAGAGTTGCTACTAGAGGGGGTAAAGTGACTCGGGAACCTTTGTATCCTGAGGGCCACCCTAAGAGAATTGAGCAGGATTCTCAGAGAAATAATATTGATACGCCTAGTCCTTCTAAAAGGAAGAAAAAAATGATAGGACTTTGCATGCTTGTAGTGAACCTGTTGTAGACACACCTGAGAATCCCAATGATATTTCTATCTCTGATGCTGAAACACAATCTGGAAATGAACATGAACCTAGTGATAATGTTAATGATGATGTTCAGACTAGTAATGATAATGATGTAGAAATTGAACCTGTTGTTGATCTTGATAACCCACAATCAAAGAATCAACGTTATGATAAGAGAGACTTTGTTGCTAGGAAGCACGGTAAAGAAAGAGAACCATGGGTTCAGAAAGCCATGCTTTTTCCTCCCAAACCATCCAAGAAAAAGGATGATGAGGATTTCGAGCGCTTTGCTGAAATGATTAGACCTATCTTTTTGCGTATGCGTTTGACTGATATGCTCAAAATGAATCCTTATGCTAAGTATATGAAAGAAATTGTTACAAATAAAAGAAATATACCGGAAGCTGAAATTTCCACCATGCTTGCTAATTATACTTTTAAGGGTGGAATACCAAAGAAGTTAGGAGATCCAGGAGTACCCACTATACCATGCTCCATTAAAAGAAACTATGTTAAAACTGCTTTATGCGATCTTGGAGCCGGTGTTAGTGTTATGCCTCTCTCTTTATATCGTAGACTTGATTTGAATAAGTTGACACCTACAGAAATATCTTTGCAAATGGCTGATAAATCAACTGCCATACTTGTCGGTATTTGTGAGGACGTGTCTGTTGTGGTTGCAAACGTCACTATTTTAACAGACTTTGTTATTCTTGATATTCCCGAGGACAATAGTATGTCTATTATTCTTGGAAGACCCTTTTTTAATACTGCAGGGGCTGTTACTGATTGCAACAAAGGAAATGTCACTTTTCATGTTAATGGTAATGAGCATACGGTACACTTTCCGAGGAAACAACCTCAAGTCCACAGTATAAACTCTATTGGAAAAATTCCATCGATTATTTTTGGAGGTTTTGAATTTCCTCTTCCTACTGTCAAGAAGAAATATGATATTCTTTTTGTCGGGGATGTGCATATCCCCGTTGAGATAACATAGTGTTATTCGAAATTTCTCCGGTTTCATGTTATTCGAAATGAGTTTGTTAACAAGACCTGATCAACCTTGTTAGTGGATTCCTTTTAATGAGCATGAGATGGATGAAGTTAGAAAGCACAACCTTCTGTACCCTTCTTTTACTTTCTGTTTTAGATTAAATAAAGCAAAATTAGTACTTTCTGTCAGTTTTCTGATTTATCCGTGCAATACAAAATACCCCGAAAATAAAAGTTCTCCAAATGCCCCGAAAATGTAATATGATTTTTTCTAGAATATTTGAGAATATCTGGCACTGAGAACACAGCAGGGGGAGCAAGCACCTGGCCACGAGGGTCCAGGGCGCCCCCCCCCCCCGGGCGCGCCCCCTGCCTTGTGGGCCTATGGTGGCTCCCCTCCACTTATTCCAGCAACCAGACACTCCTTCTTCCTCCCAAAAAAATCACCAACCAGCTCAAGCACGAGTTCTTGCTCATTTTGCTGCCATTTTCGATCTCCTTGCTGAAAGCACCTCTCACAAAACTGCTTTGGGGGATTATTCTTCGAAAATGATGAAGAGATTTTTGAGGGGCTCTTCGAGCCGAAGCTCGAAGGATAAGCAAAGTGAAGAAGAAGAAGAGGGGCCCAAATATAATCTCCCTCGCACCGCGGAGGTACGGCCGTGTGAATGGCCTTGTGGTGATTTCTTGAGAGCAGCCGGGATTTATGATGATTTTTATGAGTTGGTTGAGAATGCAGGCCTCACCGACTTCCTCCGCGACCAACGCGAACAGTATCTCCTACTCACTAATATTTTTGTGCAAAATTTTCATTTCCATGCTAGGAGGTCACCGCCTTCGGTTGATTTTTATTTATATGATGAGTATAAGGAGATGCCCCTCTCTGAATTTTGTGAGGTTTGCAAATTGCCCTTTTTGGGTAGCATAGAGGAACCACGTCGTGACGACGTGGAGGGGTTTATTGATACAATTGTTGTAGGGGAAACTAGGAAAGTTTCTGATGCACGAATTACTAGCATACATTTTCCTGTTCTACGTTACTTTGCAATATTTGCTAGTAGATGCTTAATTCGTCGCGGAAACTGTGGCAACCTTAGTGCCCCTGATATTGTTCTTTTGTGCCATGCCCTGTTTTGTGATGACACATTTAGTATGGGCGCTATTGTTGCAAGGCGGTTAAATCTTAACCGTACTAAGGGCCCCATCTTGGGAGGCATCTTCGCCTCGCGCCTCGCTACGTACTTTAACATACCTATTAGGCATTATGAGAAATAAGAAAAGTTGTTGCCTACTGTTCTTCTAGACTACAAGAGTATGGTTGCACATGATTTCATTGTTAAGAACAAGAAAAAGGAGCTTAACTATAGACTGTTATTTGATAAAAATCACCCTGAGACTATTACTTTGCCTGCTCCTTCCTTGTTTGACTTATCTGCAGGTAAGTACCTTGTTCCGCTGGAGGCCATTCACGCCTACCGGAACCCCACCTCAGCTACAGAGCCAGATTCGGCACCACAATTTGTTCCTTCATGTCAGTCTGTTTACCAGTGGGATCCGGAGGATATGGCCAGCCAGTGGCAACCTGAGGCTTCATCACAGTACGACCCCAACTACAACTTTGGATATCCGCCAGGCCAGCCGTGACCTTAGACCAACTTAGGCCAAAAGCCTAAGCTTGTGGGAGTATGTATTTCTCACCGACATTACATTCATGTCCACACACTCATTCTAGTTGTCGGTGCTCATACTTTTTCACTGTAATATCCATGTTAGTTTATTTTTCCTTTTTATGCTTTCTTCTTGTGTGTTTGATAAACCTTAAGAAAAACAAAACAAATAGTTGTAGCTTTTAGCTAGTTTACTTTCCATGCTTGTAGTAGTAATAATTAAAAAGAAAACCCAAACAGATTTCATGTTCTTCTTTTGCTTGTTGGGAGCTTTCCCGTGTAAATAATTTTATTTCTTTTCTTTTCTTTGGGGTCGAGAGGAGACGACCATAATGAAAATGTTGAAGTGGCTCTTATATGCATTATTGTTGATTTAACCAAGAGCCCATATTGCCTTGTCTTCTCCTGTTTATTGAATGCCTGCAGATTCCAGCTTAGTCCAATGCACATGCACTATTATTATTCACATCATTCGATCGTGCAAGTGAAAGGCAATTATGACGATATATGATGGACTGATTGAGATGAGAGAAGCTGGTATGAACTCGACCTCTCTTGTTTTTGTAAATATGATTAGTTCATCGTTCCTGATTTAGCCTATTATGAATAAACATGTTTGCAATGACAATTAGAGATTATAGTTGCTTATGCCATGCTTAATTAGCTAGGAGTTTATAATGGTTTACCTTGCGTGCTAACATGCTATTAAAATGGTTGTGATGTGGTATGATAGGGCGGTATCCTCCTTTGAATGATTCAAGTGACTTGACTTGGCACATGTTCACACATGTAGTTGAAATAAAATCAACATAGCCTTCACGATATTTATGTTCATGGTGGATTATATCCTACTCATGCTTGCACTGAATGTTTATTAATTTTAATGCATGTTCATGACTGTTGTCGCTCTCTAGTTGGTCGCTTCCCAGTCTCTTTCTAGCCTTCACTTGTACTAAGCGGGAATACTGCTTGTGCATCCAATCCCTTAAACCCCAAAGTTATTCCATATGAGTCCACCATACCTTCCTATATGCGGTATCTACCTGTCGTTCCAAGTAAATTTGTATGTGCCAAACTCTAAACCTTCAAATGAAATTCTGTTTTGTATGCTCGAATAGCTCATGTATCAACTAGGGTTGTCTGTATCTTCCATGCTAGGCGGGTTATTCTCAAGAGGAGTGGACTCCGCTCCTCACTCACGAGAAAATGGCTGGTCACCGGGATGCCCAGGCCCCTGCTTTATGCAAATCAAATCAAAATAATTGCAAACAAAACTCCCCCGGGACTCTTGTTAGTTGGAGGCACTCGTTGTTTCAAGCAAGCCATGGATTGATGCTTGTTGGTGGAGGGGGAGTATAAACTTTACCATTCTGTTTGGGAACCGCCTATAATGTGTGTAGCATGGAAGATATCGCCATCTCTCGGTTGTTATGTTGACAATGAAAGTATGCCGCTCAAAATATTATTTATCTCTATTTCAAAAACCGAGCTCTGGCACCTCTACAAATCCCTGCTTCCCTCTGCAAAGGGTCTATCTATTTACTTTTATGTTGAGTCATCACCCTCTTATTAAAAAGCACCAGCTGGAGAGCACCGCTGTCATTTGCATCCATTAATATTAATTTATATTGGGTATGACTATGACCGGATCTCTTTTACCATGAATTACAATGTTTAGTCAGTCCTTGATCTTTAAAGGTGCTCTGCATTTATGTTTTGTGGTCTCAGAAAGGGCTAGCGAGATACCATCTTGTTATATCATATCATGATTGTTTTGAGAAAGTGTTGTCATCGGAGATTTATTATTATTGCTCGCTAGTTGATTATGCCATTGACATGAGTAAATATGAGACCTAAATGTTATTGTGAATATGGTTAGTCATAATCTTTGCTGAAAACTTGAATGATGGCTTTACATATTTACAACAACAAGAGCAAATAGAGTTTGTAAAAGTTTTCCTTTATCACTTTCAGTTTATCAACTGAATTGCTTGAGGACAAGCAAAGGTTTAAGCTTGGGGGAGTTAATACGTCTCCAACATATCTACTTTTCCAAACACTTTTGCCCTTGTTTTGGACTCTAAATTGTATGATTTGAATGGAACTAACCCGGACTGACGCTATTTTCCGCAAAATTGCCATGGTGTTATTTTTGTGCAAAAATAAAAGTTCTTGGAATGACCTAAAACTTTACGGATATTATTTTTGGTAATAATAAAAAATACTGGCGAAAGAATCAAGGCCAGGGGGCCCACACCCTGTCCACGAGGGTGGGGGCGCGCCTGCCCCCCTGGGCGCGCCCCCTGCCTCGTGGGCCCCCTGGAGCTCCACCGACCTCAACTCCAACTCTATATATTCACGTTCGGGGAGAAAAAATCAGAGAGAAGGATTCATTGCGTTTTACGATACGGAGCCCCCGCCAAGCCCTAATCTCTCTCGAGAGGGCTGATTTGGAGTCCGTTCAGGGCTCCGGAGAGGAGAATCCGTCGCCATTGTCATCATCAACCATCCTCCATCACCAATTTCATGATGCTCACCGCCGTGCGTGAGTAATTTCATCGTAGGCTTGCTGGACGGTGATGGGTTGGATGAGATTTATCATGTAATCGAGTTAGTTTTGTTAGGGTTTGATCCCTAGTATCCACTATGTTCTGAGATTGATGTTGCTATGACTTTGCTATGCTTAATGCTTGTCACTAGGGCCCGAGTGCCATGATTTCAGATCTGAACCTATTATGTTTTCATGAATATATGTGAGTTCTTGATCCTATCTTGCAAGTCTATAGTCACCTACTATGTGTTATGATTCGGCAACCCCGAAGTGACAATAATCGGGACCACTCCCGATGATGATCGTAGTTTGAGGAGTTCATGTATTCACTATGTGTTAATGCTTTGGTCTGGTACTCTATTAAAAGGAGGCCTTAATATCCCTTAGTTTCCAAGAGGACCCCACTGCCACGGGAGGGTAGGACAAAAGATGTCATGCAAGTTCATTTCCATAAGCATGTATGACTATATTCGGAATACATGCCTACATTACATTGATGAATTGGAGCTAGTTCTGTGTCACCCTATGTTATAACTGTTGCATGAATAATCGCATCAGGCATAATTCTCCATCACCGATCCAATGCCTACGAGTTTTTCACATATTGTTCTTCGCTTATTTACTTTTCCGTTGCTACTATTACAATTACTACAAAACTATCACTGTTACTTTTGCCACCGTTACCGTTACTTCCATACTACTTTGCTACTAAATACTTTGCTGCAGATATTAAGTTATCCAGGTGTGGTTGAAATGAAAACTCAACTGCTAATACTTGAGAATGTTCTTTGGCTCCCCTTGTGTCGAATCAATAAATTTAGGTTGAATACTCTACCCTCGAAAACTGTTGCGATCCCCTATACTTGTGGGTTATCAGGGACCAAGGCGACTAGCGATCGGCCTGAAAAATAGCATTGGTAGTTATAGCACGGCGTCTATTACTAGAGGAAATAATGCGTACACACATGCATGCAATGCTTCCACCCCAGGTACACACATGCATGCACTTACTCCACTCCGTAGTACTACATCGAGAGAAAATTGCGGTTACCACGCCCTAATTAATTGAGCATTAAACCAAACGCGTCTAAAGTCTCTCTGGTGGTGGAAATGCATTGAGAGAAATGCATCATAATGAAGTGCGCCCTATAAACTGTTACGGAGGGAGGAGTAGTATGAAGGTGCAAAACCAAGTACGCGTATGGCCAGTCGGTCAACGCACCTCCTCTTGGCATATCACTGACATGTGGGACCGAGTGTGAGCAAACCGATCTCAATTGACGGCAAAATGGCCAACCTGCCGTTCCTTGAGAGAGACGAGGAGCGAGAACACACAGACGGGCTCGCACGGAGGCCAAGATATATTCGAGCATGGTTGATCGATATCATCATTACATGTTGGGCTGCCGTTTTCCGCCCTTCTCCGGAATAAATGTGTACTTTTCAGAGATTAAAAAAAGAGTACAGAGGCTCCACCATGCGGTTCTAGTAGTAGTACTACTCGTACTACTAAACCTTGCGCTTGGCTCTTCGCCTCTTCGTGAAGTCGAACAATGATGGTACTTCGCATGTTCGGTACTACAGTGTATGCCTCTGGCAATCTGACACCGAATGAACTGATGCATGTCCACCGCCTGGGCGAGGGTACATTGCATTAGTCAAAAGGCGTAAGCGAGCTTCACCTTGTCCTGCAAGCTTCTCCTCGTTCTGCGAGTTGACGGGACACACCAACAAGTAGTGCTAGTCCATACTCCCTCCTTTCCGGTTAATATGGCTTAATCTTTTTTGCGGGTAAATGAGAGAGCTTTATTCATATATAAGCATTCTTAGGATGATCAGCCAAGACACTGGTCACTAGGAAGCGAGGTACCCCGCAAAAAAAGAAGTAGGAAGCGAGGTGTTTTCATCAAGCCAGCTCTCGGCCACATTCAAAGTGCAGCAAGCACGGTTCGCACAAAGATGCGCTGCAAGGTTTGCTGACCTGTTTACATGCTGAATAACAAAAAAAAGAGGAAATATTACCGAGCGCTCCTATTTGTAACAGGATATGAGCCAGAATTAAGCGAGAATTGTGGCGAGTGTTCCATGCAATCAACTTCCATTATCACATGCGAGAACCCTCGAAGATAACCAAATGAGTTGAAGATTGCTTTATCACATTTTAAAAATATAATAAGAGTGCAGACGCTCCTCCATCCGGTTCCTAGTACTAGTATAGTACATACCCCTATAGACTATAGTAGTAGTACTAGTACTAGTAAACTTTGCGCTTGGCTGTTCGCCTCTTCGGGAAGTGCAACAATAATAGTACTAGTACAGTGTATGCTTCTGCCAATCTGACACCGAATTAACTGTTGCACGTCCACCGCCTGACCGAAGGAGAGCTTGATTAGTCAAAAGTTTCTCCTTGTCCTGCGAGCCACCGCGCGCAAGCTTCTCCCGTCCTGCAAGCTTCTCCTCGTTCGGCAAGTTGACGGGACACAGCAAAGTAATGCTAGTCCAGCCTCCTCTCCGGTTAATATGGCTTAATATCAAACGAGATAAATACACTGTCTGTCACTGTATATTTGTAAAATACGGTCAGTGGACTTCATAATACGCTCATTGCGCTCAATATATACATTTTCCGGTGTTTATACGGTCACTAGCTCACCCTGGATGAGTATGTGTGTGCATGCACGTGTAGGTTGAGCACTTGACCGTGACCGTGTGTGTTTCGTCGTGTGCTCGGACATGCATGCATTAGGGCGTCGCGGGCGCTTTTGCGTCCATGTGTACGTGTGACTGTTGCATACACGTAGGGGGAGTACGTGTAGGGGCCACTAAAGGAGCAGTCAAATCACACAGTAAGTTAGTCGGAAGAAGCAACCATCATTTCACTCTTCAATGACACGTACACAATATAAAATGGTTGATATGGAGAGAAAAAGAAAACCACTATATATACACTAGCAGGAGCCCAAGCTACAAGCCTGCTTGCTTGGGTTGCTCTCTTCACAAGCATAGAACAACGGTGGCCACACCGCTGGTCACATATCCGGCCTGATCCCGCAGCTGGGGGAAGGGAACAATGTTCTGCGTAGACGCAGTCGACATCGGCGAGGGAGAAAATCCACAGTCGGTGCATCCCAATCGGGGGTCACCGCGGTATGGGCCGATGTCGTGTCCCAACTGCCCTTCTAGCTACAGCCCGACGTCCCAGGTAGTCCATCTTCCTTTTGGAGCCGGCTTGCTCCACTGCCGCAGCTCCCCACGTAGCTCCATCTCCATGTCGATCTTTCTCTACTTCTACCGGTTTCTACTTGTGATGAGTTTATGTCTCATGAACTAGTGCCAGTACTATTATTCTAATCACACTTCTTCAATATCTTTGCCATCAGGGATGCTCAGCTCGATTTTAGTGGAACTGCACAAAAGCATCGTATGATCCGAGGGTGCCAGCCATCTTTCCTTCGACAGGTTCTACCTGGCCAGGAAATTAAATCATGTTTAGGGTTTAGGGTTTAAGTTGTAGTGACCCCATCAGTAGTTTTTCTTTCGTACACGCTCTCACAACTTGTGTCTTTAGTTGTGCAGTAAATATTGGCTATGATCTGTGAATCATTGAGATGCATCAGCATGCGTGTTAGTTTTCCTTTGTATTTGATGGAATGTTGTAACGGGGCAACCTTGGAGTAGGAATGAAAATGGAGTGGAAAGTTTCCGTTTTTCGGAGAAAAAATGGAAACGGAGAGAAACCAACGTTTTGTTTCGTTGGATCGCGCCATCGAGCAAAACCAACGTTTAAATCACGTCTGTCACGTTCGTGTCTCACCCTCCTCCACGGCTCGACCCCACATGGTCGCTCAGCATGCCACTCACCGCAAACCGAGTATACGATAACTTTCCCGCCTACTTGTCGATGGATCGCGCCATGGAGTACTAGTACTACTGGAAGAGATTGACGAGTTGGGGGAGGACAGCTAGCTGTAGCACGGACTCCCAAGCACTTTTTACATGCATGTTGTGGCTGGCTATTGCGACCTTTGAACGCGGAGCAGTCGCGTGCACCAGGAAGCGGTGCGGGCGACGCTTTCTCGGCCGGTGCGCCGCTTCAATGTCGGCGCTAGTGAGAGGTCGTGTCCGCTCTGGCCGGGCATGAATGCGGCACTGACCGTTTTGGGCGGGAAGCACGCGCGGGTGATGAAAAGGGTTCGGGTTGGTCAGGAGCGGCCGATGCAGCGGTCCGGATGCCTGCAAACAAGAGATGGTGTACGTTAATATTGCCGCGTATATAATTAACAACGTAAATAATGTGCCAGTTGGACAAATATGATTGGAGATGGAGATGGAAATGGAATTTTACGTAAACACGGATATGCATGTCTATGTCTATGTGTGTGTGTGTGTGACGACTCTCGTGACCTGGAAGCGGGGGCGTGTTTTTGATCGAGTTTTCTTTCTTGGTACGTTAAAAAATTGTCCGCCAGTTTTCGTTTCTTTTTTTTCGGGAACGCGCGTATTCTATTTAAAACCACTGCTATGGAGAGATTGTTTTACTCCATTATAGCCTCTTGTTTGATAGAGTTTCTCGCGTCTCGCTCTCTCACCCTCTCCATATCAAAACAAGATGACAGTGTCCACACTATCTCTCTCCTCACCGGTGGTCACAGATCCGGCCGAATCCCGTCCGCTGCGGGAGGTGAGGAGGTGCAGCGTTGACGTTGTCGCCGTCGGCGATGGAGGAAGCCGATGCGCACCGTCCTCTCGGAGCCCTTGTTTGCTGCCATCGTGTGGGCAGATCCCGCCCGCCCGCCTAAGCGACATCTCACCCACCTGAGGTATAACTTCTTGTACTGGTCCAGCTCCCCAGGTCGCTGCATGCGGGTTTTCTTCTATGCGACTACTCCCCAGCTCCCCATGTATAGTAGCTAGGGTTCGTCGGCTGGTCCAACATCACCTACTATTATAGAGGAAATGCCACTCGAAAAGTTGTCCTGATTTATGCCTCGGTGGAGGTATACATGTTGTTTCGACAAAAAGTACATGGTGGTTGTGCGGTCATTGTCCATATGCTCCTATTGCTGCTGCTAATCTAATACTATCACTGGTTAAATGAAGAAATGCTTTTTTTCTTGGGTATCCTGGTTTAGTTCCCATCAAGATAATCATGATGCTTCTGTTTGTTGGTGTACTTTTCATAATTCTTATTGACAATTGAGATGTCGTTGTTAATCTTGTAAAACAAAGTAACAACACCATATCCCTTTTTATATTTTTGGAAACAGCGATGCGTATCTCCATACCCGGGCATGTCTTCCTCAATTTTAGTGGAACTGCACAAAATCGGATGGCCATTGTTGTTCCGCCTCACTATCCTCTGCCACGTGGTTCTTCCTTCCTCGAGCTTGACTACTGAGAAGAAACAGACCATAGTGAGGATTTGTCGAACTTCATAGGTGCCTCACCCAAACTTGATGCCAAATGGATGATGCATCACCACGATGACCTATCGATGCTCATGGTTGCGCCTCATGGTTGCCTCGGCTGGTGAAGCTGATCGATTTTCAATGAAAAACAAGCTGTCTTCCATCAGTGCTCTTTGCTTGTTACCCACAAAGATGATATCCTTCGTCAGTTCACCTTGGTTTCCTTGGAGATGCAGTCGTCTTTCACGTTGGTGCAATTTTATCACACAATTGGCTATGAACCAAATGTTTCCTCGAAGAAGGATCGACGTTGGTACTAAGAGCATAAGTTTTGTATTGATTTCTAAGCCTTCTCACAACTTTGTCTCCCACTCCCTTGTAATTTTATTTGTCCAGCTATTAACTTTGATTAAAAAAATGGTGTGGACTAAAAACCCGGATGGACGTAGTAGCCCTCCATTTTTATTTACTCCGCATATTAGATTTGACTGAAGTCAAACTTTGTAAAGTTTGACCAAGTTTAGGCCGAACACAACAAACCATAATTATTAGAGAGGGCAAACTGTACATACTCTCAAACCTTTCCGATAATTGAAATTAAAAATCTTTATTTGTACACACTCTCACACGTTTCCGATAATTTGGCGCATGTGTGGTTGTTCACTTAAGGGAGGGTAGTGTACCGCACGTGAAGGACAGGAAGTGCGACCAGGACGCGTGAATCGTTAGTTCATCGGAAGTACTCCTCCGTTCCTAAATATTTGTCTTTCAAGTGGTTTGCAATGGACTACCACATACGGATGTATATAGACATTTTTTACAGTGTAGATTCACTCATTTTGCTCCGTATGTAGTCATCTGTTGAAATCTCTAGAAAGACAAATATTTAGGAACAGAGGGAGTAGTAGTTTTCTTCACTGGTACGTTAAATAAAGAGTTTTGTTTCGTACTTACACATTTAAAATGATTGTTATGGAGAGAATAAGAAAACCACTCCACTATATATTAGTCGTATACACAAGTACTATATGGACACAGCTTCATTGACTTTAGTGCACCTGCCTTTGGGTTTATGACAGGTGGGCCCAGAATGTGGCTGGTCCACCTGTCATACAACCAAAAGCAGGTGCAGTTAAGGCACCGGAGCTCAGTCCGTACTACAGTATATATATAAGCTGGAGCCTCAGCGCTTGTTCGCTAGGGTTTGCACTCTCCACACTCTCGCCGCACTACATATATATATACACGCTGGAGGCTCAGCGTTCCTTTGCTAGGGTTTGCTATATTCACTGTCTCTCACCCTCTTCACCAGATCTAAACAAGACTGCGTTGTGGCCTCTGTCTCTCTCACCCCCCTCACAGCTGGCGAAGGAGGCGTCCGGATCCCGTCGCACCGGGAAGGGGAGGAGGTGCAGCGTTCACTCTATCGCCTTCGGCGAGGGAGGCAATCCACTGCCGGATGCGCTTTTCTCTTTCACCCAGCGCCTGTGCGGGAGGGCCACCGACCCCTTCTTCCTCGTTGTCGTACGTAGTGTGGGCAGATCCGACCTCCCGACGCACGCCTTGCCACATCCCGACGACCCTAAGGTATAAGTTTCTTTGAAACCGTCATTGGTCTAGCTGCATGCTAATCTTTTTCGATTCTGTAGTCGAATCTAGGTCTTGGTTCAAAGAGGAAAGAAGGGTGCGGTGGGGTGGAGCATGAATCTAGGACGTGGTTCAATGAGGAAAGGAGGGAGGGAAAGTAGTATAGACTAGCTATCCAACCGCTTTGTTGGTCGAAAAGGGAAAAAGGGGTAACCCAGTACACACATCTGTAAGGAACCTAACTCTTTGTTGAAAAGGGAAAGAAACTGGGGGGGTCGAGTAGTTTGTGCAGGACTAGATTTGCTGCCCTCACATCGAAAAAAGTTTCAAAGAGAACAAATATGGGACCAATGCAGATATGCTGCTTGGCTACATACTCTGCATCACCCATTTATACGTGTGGACGCACATGGTGCTGGCATGTCCCATGTCCCATCCACATGATCGTGCAGTGTGTTTTGAGATGTTGTGCTACTTGTATTGGTACTGTTTTAAATAAATGTTGAATTGAAGCTATTGTATTTTAAGCAATGCCACTCTCAGATTAACTACTAAACTATTTTAAGAGAATTTCTCTGTTAATATGAATCAATGCAACCATTTTAGAAATCCTACTGTCCTATACTTTGTTTTCCATCAAGATAAGGTAGATGCTTCTTTTTGTGGCCGCATGTTTCATCCTCCTTTATTGGCAGTAATTGTTTCCTTTTTTCCTCTGTTAAATCAGGGATATCTATTCAACTTGTTGCTATAGCAAACTTAAATGTCACACCGTCGACTTTACTTGACTTCAGAGTAACTGCACAAAACGAGATTGGATTTCCTATTCGTGTTGGCAGATTCGTACGTGATCTTGTGTGCGTCATGACAGGTTGGTACTTGCCTTCATCCACATGATCGTGTAGTGTGTTTTGAGATGTTGTGTTACTTGTATTGGTACTATTTTAAATAAATGTTGAATTGAAGCTATTGTATAGCTGTCTTTTCCCATTAAGTAGTGAACAAAAATGGGACCAACCCACACATTATGCTTGTTGCTTTGTCACAACAAACTCTGCATCACCCCCTTTATAAGTAGATGGAAGCACATGTTGTTGTTGCACCCACTCTCCCCTGGAACAGTTTATGCTTTTTATTAATCTAATGCTGCTGGTAAAATTAAGCAATGCCACTCTCAGAATTAACTACTGAATCTTATTTCAAAACTGCAACACTTGTTAGGGATTGGCGACCATTTTTGTGGCCACGTGTCTCATCCTCCTTTATTGGCTAGTAATTGATTCCTTTTTTGCCTCTGTTAAAACAGGGATATCTATTCAACTTGTTGCTATTGTGACATTTTGCTTCGCTTAATTTTGGTGGAACTACACAAAATGAGACCGGATTTCCATATATGTGTTGAGATCTCTCTCAGGTCTTCCTCACGAGTTGTTTCAAATCTTGGTCTTGAAAGGTCAGTACGGTCTTTCCTCAGAATTAACTACTGAATCTTAGTTCAAAACTGCAACACTTGTTAGGGATCGGCGGGAGTACCATTTCTGTTAGGGATCGGCCGGAGTACATGTTTAAGAAATGTATTGTTCAGATAATGTCTCTGTTATTATATATCAGTTACAGTGTTTTACAAATGGTACTATCCTGCTTTGTAGTTCTTTCTACATGTTTAACCAAGGTATTGTTAAGATAATGTCTCTATTAAAATGAATCAGTCGCATTGTTTTAGGAATGATACTTTTTTGCTTTATCATTCTTTATACATGTTGAAACAAGGCATTGTTAAGAGAATGTCTCAGTTAATATGAATGAATCACACTGATTGAGAATTGCTACTCTCCTGCTTTGTTTCCCATTAAGATAAGGTAGATCAGTAGATGTTTTTCTTCTGGGAGTACAAGTCATCAACCGTTATTTCTCAGTAATTGTTTCCCTTATACCTTCTGTTGCTTATAGGGATATCAAAATTAAAGCTCGGTTTTATTCCGACTTTGATTTTAGTTGAACTGCACAAAAGGACCAATGTGTCTAAGGCAAACTGCTGCATTAGTGGGTCCAGTTGGTCTTACCACTTTGCAGAAAGAAGCAGTCACCGTTTGCGCTACATTACACAAGGAATGATCGAGAAGCTTTGCAGAGTATTAGTAGACGCTAGTGACATGACTAGTCTGCAGAGAGCATAGGAAACTCTACAACACGTGGAATGCACTGGGCAAAAAGTGCCCAAACAAGTACAGGAAGTCAGGACATGACTCCAAATCTGTCAATGTCATTCTAAGCAACAATGATGGGGCATCTGGGTATGGTAATCTGTTTACCGTACTTTCAGTTTGTTAGTCCACCGATTGGTGGGTTGACACTGGGGCCAATATTCATGTGTGTGTTGTTGTGTCTTTGTTTTCTTGCAGCATATAAATACGATATCCACAGGGATGCTCAGCTTGATTTTAGTGGAACTGCACAAAATGTCCAGATGGTTTGTGTCCTCCATAATACTTCATCATGCACAATACATCGAATGGTTCTCTAATCATTCGTCGTCACCTTGAGCCACCAAACTATATGTTTGAATGGTGCTGCCAGCGTCGGCCATTAAGAAGGGTAAGAATAAAAACAAAAAGAGAGATGGCTGATTTACTTGTGGTTCGGAGGAACACTGGGCAAACAAGTGCCCAAACAAGTACCAAGAAGCCAGGACAGGACTCCAAGTCTGTCGATGTCACTCTAAGCAACAATGATGGGGCATCTGGGTATGGTAATCTGTTTACCGTACTTTCAGTTTGTTAGTCCACCGATTGGTGGGTTGACACTGGGGCCAATATTCATGTGTGTGTTGATGTGTCTTTGTTTTCTGGCAGCATATAAATACGAAATCCACAGGGATGCTCAGCTTGATTTTAGTGGAACTGCACAAAATGTTCAGATGGTTCGTGTCCTCCATAATACTTCACATCATGCACAATACATCGAATGGTTCTCTAATCATTTGTCGTCACCTTGAGCCACTGGACTATCAGATGACAAACCCTGCCCGTTCCACAATCATTGGCATTACATATTTTGAATGGGAAAAGCTTTTCAAAGTTGACATTAGTTTAATATATTGGAATTGGAAAACCTTGTCAATTTTTGCTCATTGATGTTAGCCAGAAGACATGCATTTGATATTTTTGAGTGGGACGCCCTTTGCTGTGAGCAACGTCGATCATTTTTTCCTATTCCTGTCTTCAGTTCAGAAGTAAATATTTACTCTGCTGAGATGCATAGTCACATGAATGTTGACTTATGTAAGATATTTTAAGAGTTTGTTCTGAATATTGTCTATGTAATGCCAGGCCTTGTGTTTGATTGGAAAGTTGAGCTTGGAATGTTGTGGCATGCGGCATCACGAGCTGTTCACCATGCCTCCTGAGAATAATGCTTTGTATTGTTTTGCATGTCGATCTAATGCCAGTGATTTGCTTGTTAGGAAGATCATCCTCTTATGTTGTTTCCGTGCTTAAGAAGTTCGTCGTCTTATGTTTTATTCATAGCCTATACGACAAGTCAGGTAGGTTAGACGTGAAACCATATGATCTTCCGACAAACTCATCATCTTAGGCCGTGATTGGATCATCGTTTTCCAACCAAAACCGCTTGTAAAACTGACGCTTGTAAATAAAAGCAGATGGTCTTGGGCGAAGCGCTTGGTTGGTCGATTTCGACTAGTAAAATATACACCGGTCTCTCAAATTACACGCGTAACCCACTGAAGGAAATATGCCCTAGAGGCAATAATAAAGTTATTATTTATTTCCTTATATCATGATAAATGTTTATTATTCATGCTAGAATTTATTAACCGGAAACATAATACTTGTGTGAATACATAGACAAACAGAGTGTCACTAGTATGCCTCTACTTGACTAGCTCGTTGATCAAAGATGGTTATGTTTCCTAGTGTCACATCCCTAGTTCTCGTATGCACTAGGCTAGCCCTTCATGCGTGCATCATGTTTAAATTTCTCAGAAACATGAAATGGGGGATGATAAACCCTAGCAGCAAATGAAATTCAACTAGGTTCAAACTTAAATCTTTTCAATGATCCCAAAATGCCCTTTAGAAATGTTCATCATTTTTGAATTGGTCCAGCACCTCTGACAAAAATGATGCACATATTTCTAGGCCATTCTGGATCTTTGAATTAATTAATATTGTATTTAAATTGCGGCATTTAAATACTATAAATATTTTTAAATGCTCCAACAAATTTTGGAATTAGTTGAGGGCCTCTGGAATAATTCATTTAGTGCCCATAACTATTTCAAGAATTTTCAGAAGTAATTTGGTTTGAAAACCAAATTTAAACAAAGTTGCATAAATAGAAAACAGAACAAAAATAGAAATAAGACAGAGAGAGAGGAAAGCTTACCCGGACCCCCTACCTGACTGGGCCGGCCCACCTGGCCCATGCCAGTCATCACCTACCTCTGCCAGTAGGCAGAGGAGGGAGACAGCGCACGCGCGCCCGTGCGCCACCTCCTGCTTCGCGCTGGCGAGCTCTCCCTTCCCCCCTCGCGCCACGGAGACGCCCTGAGACCTCTCTCCCCTCCCCCTCACTCGCTGCTCTCTCTCCCCTCCTCTGTTTCTATCGCGCGCAGCCACCCGAATGCGCCGTCGCCACCGCTCGTCGTTGTCGTGACCACCAGCCCTCCCTCGCTTCCCCGACTGGTCCATGAGCTCTGCGACGTCGTCCTCGACCCCCCTCACCGAGCCACGCCCCGCCGGAAGCCCTGCAGCGTCGTCCTCGAGCTCGTCTTCAACCTCCGGCCGCCGGCAACCTCACCTTCGATTCGCTGCCGTCCGTGCTTCCCCGGCCTCCCTGAGCTTCTTTTCAGCACCCCTGTGAGCTCCTGATCCTCCCCCTATGCTCTCCCCTCCGTTCCCATTCTCTATCCGCCATCCCCGTTCACCCGAGCTCCGGTCGCCGCCATGGCCGGCGAGCCTTGCGCTTGCGAGCTCCTCCGCTCAAACCCGCCGCACAGTTGTGCTCCTGGAGCTCCCAGGAGTCCAGAGAACCCCTTTGGCCAGCCGCTAGCACTCCGTAGCCTCGTCCCGCTCGACGTCCGAACACCGGCCGCCGTGCTTGTCATCGCCGGCGACGATTTCGGCCACCCCAGGCCCAACCACCATCACCACTAGATGCGGACGAGCGTCCGCATCACGTAGATGCCCTTCGCCGGCCATTTGGTCGCCGGAGGAGGAATCCCGCACCTCGCCGCCGCGTCTGGCCTCGCCGGCGTCGAGTCGCCGGTGGATTAGCCCCGGTTGACCAGGGATTTGACCCCCCCAGGGTCACTGACGTGTGGGCCATGCCCCTATTTAGTTTAGGTGTTAGCTTAGTTAGAGCAAATTAACTTAGTTAATTGGTTGACTCACTGACATGTGGGCCCAGGCCCTAATTAACCTAGATTAGTGCTGACGTAACACTAACTAACTCTGTTAGTTAGTTGTTACACTGACATGTGGGTCCCAGCCGGCAGGTTTGACCAGGGCTGGCACCTTTGACCTGCTGACGTCACCACGACGTCATGCTGACGCAGTTAACCTTTTTCTGGATTTATTCTTATATAGGAAATTCCAGAAAATCCTATAAACTTCTAAAAATCATAGAAAATAATCTATAGCTCAGAATGAAAAGATTATATATGAAAAATGATCAAAAAATCCAATCTATCCATCTGTACTGGTTTCATGCATGTTAGAGCAACTTAACCTTGCTGTTTAGGTCAAACATGTTAATGCACATATATGAACCCATAACTTGAGTTTGTATTTGAATCTTTGGTTCAAATAAGCTCAGACCCATCTGGTTGTAGTTGCATTAGCCCAACACACTCATATTTTCATGTCATGATCATGCATCATATTGTGCATTGCATTGATTGTGTTTCCTCTCTGTTGCCGGTATTTGTTCCCCCTCAGTAGACGTTGATCCGGCGATGAGATCGATGACACCGATGAAGAACTATACTATCTTCAGAAGTGCCAGGCAAGCAAAACCCCCTTGTTCATTCTGATAGAATCCCACTCTCTCGCTCCTCCTCTCTTTTACTGCATTAGGACAACAACGTTTCAACTGTTACATGCTGCGGTAGCTGAATCCCTTTCCTCTGCATGACCTGTCAGTGCCACAGTAAATAGATGAAACCCACTAGCATGAGTAGGAGTTGTTTGAGCCCTGATGTGCCTACTCATTCATGCCTGTTTGTCATGCCTGCTATTGCTTAGAGTTGCGTCAGGTCTGGTTCATCGGGGATGAATTGGAAAGTTGTGAACATGTCCTACTGTTGAAAGCTAAGTGTGTGAACACGATTTGGTAAAGGTAGCGGTGAGAGGCCATGTAGGAGTACATGCTGGGTTGTCTCATTGCAGCCGTCCTCAGGAACTGAGTTCTCTGTTTGTGATCCATGAACAGTTACTACCACACATTGGAATGCTTAAGTGCCCCTCTCGACTTATTAATCAACTTGATCTCTATCTAGGAGTTGCAACTAGTTTCTGGTGTTTGTAGGTAGTGTTAGTAGTCTACCAAGTGGCACCCGGTACAGGTGGGCTTGGGACAGACTAGGCACCGTGCCCGGGTATGCCAAGCGTCGCCCGTTTGGTGGGCTTGGAACCCTGTACACATTGTTTGGGGCCGTGAGCGACACCCCGGCCGGATCTCCTTACGGATGGAACCCGAATAGGCGATAAACCTGGACGAGAGACTTGTGTGGTTAGTCAGGTCATGGCCGACTCCCTCGCCAGGCTTCCGCTTGAAGGTTGCCGAGATACACGACGTGTACATGGTGGTAAGTGGCGAGAGCGTGTGTGAAGAAGTACACCCCTGCAGGGTTAACATCATCTATTCGAATAGCCGTGTCCGCGGAAAAGGACTTCTGGTTTGCCTATACAGTTCATAGACAAGTGAAAGTGGATACTCTAAAATGTGCAAGATAAGCGTGAGTGCTATGGATGGCATCTCGTAGGTAGACGGGAGCGGATCCATAGTGGTGTATTGAATGGTGAATATGTGGAATCATGTGCGCCACCTCAAAAGAGTTACCTGTAGTCGTAGTTTAGGATAGCCACCGAGTCAAAGCTGGCTTGCTGCAGTTAAACTCCACCACCCCCTTTGTTGATACCGATGCATATGTAGCTAGTTCTGATGTAAGTCTTGATGGGTACATTTGTACTCACGTTTGCCTATTTTATGTTTTGCAGAGAGACATCAGTCTCGCTAGTAGTTCCGTGTGGACTTCGACGTTTAGCTTGTTACCTCAGCTACGATCTTGTGCCCTCGGCAGGGTCTTGTAGATAGTCAGGCTTCTCATCCTTTTCCATTTGTAGATGTCTGTACTCAGACATGTTAAGCTTCCGCATGTGCTTTGACTTGTATGCTCTGAATGTTGGGTCATGAGACCCATGTTTGTAATATCTCGCTCCTCGGAGCCTAATGAATAAGTACTTGAGTCGTAGAGTTATGTTGTGATGCCATGTTGCATTTACACATATCGAGCATATTGTGTGTATGATTGAAATGCTTGGTATGTGTGGGATCCGACAACCTAGTTGTTTATCCTTGGTAGCCTCTCTTATGGGGAAATGTAGTCTTGTGCTTCCATGAGCCATAGTAGTCCGCTACAGCCTGGTTCACCGGAGTCCTGCTAGCCCAACACTACTGCTCCGGAACACTTGACTGGCCAGCATGTGATTCACTTCGTTCTTGTGTCTGTCCCTTCGGGGAAATGTCACGCGGTGACATCCGGAGTCCTGTCTAGCCTGCTACAGCCCGGGTTCCCGGAGTCCTGTTAGCCCAGTGCTACAGCCTGGATTCGCACGCTGCTGACCGACATGCTCGATGTTGATTCATGTATGCATGTCCCCGTAAGTTAGTGCCACTTTGGGTTCACGACTAGTCATGTCGGCCCGGGTTCTCTGTCATATGGATGCTAGCGACAGTATCATATACGTGAGCCAAAAGGCGCAAACGGTCCCGGGCCACGGTAAGGCGACACCCGTGGGAATACCGTGCGTGAGGCCGCAAAGTGATATGAGGTGTTACCGGCTAGATCGATGTGACTTGGAATCGGGGTCCTGACAGCTTTGGTATCAGAGCCTGACTGCCTGTAGGATTACCAAGCCAAACTGGTCGAAGTTGAGTCTAGAAATGCTTTAGTTATATGTAGGGGAATTGATTGTGGGATGGAACGTACGGCTCTTTTTGCTCCTTTACCTTATGCCCTTCTGATCTAAGTCATCCTCTTCCTTTCTACGGGGATTAAGAACTAGGCCTTCTCTTCTATCTATCAGGATGACAACTTACTATGATAGAGACTTATAGGATTGATGGATTTAAGCCCCAGTTCAGTTTCTACTACTTCCGTGTGTTCATAGTTGGTCGGAATCTTGATACTGTGCTTCTGAGTGGTTATGCCACTATTTTGCAGGATGTCTCAAATCTTTTTGAGCATTTACAGCCGTTATGCTGTTCGAGTTATCCCAGGTTTCTAAAGAATCTGATCCATTTGCAAATCCTTCCTCCCAGTTTCCGATGTCCTTTTGGGCCAGATTAAGCGCACTAAACGGTCTGTTGAGGTACTCCATTGCCTCGACATATATGTTGGAGCTATTATTATGACCCTAGGTGTCATAGAGGACCACCCAGTAATCTAGCAATGCTTTGTATCCCAAGTGTGATGGTTCGGGCCATTATTCTCGAAAGCATCCCGTGATGCCATTTAGTTAGTAGGCATTCTATTCTGGGTTCTTGAACCCGAGATTCACTCTACTCATTCATGTTGGTAGTGTTTGTTAGTTCCTTTAGGATATTAGTAACCTTTGCGATAGTCCTCAAGGTCCGTGGTATTTCCTTCTTCCAAATACCATGAACTGCTTATGGCAGAAGTTCTTTTGAACCAAAAGATCACAACCAGAGTGCTCTTGATGAGTTCTCCATTCTACATTGTGAATCTGCCAGTCCTACCTTTCTGCATAGGTTATCCGAAAGGAATGTTGAGCTTTGCCCAACATACTAATCTATGCATCCACAACTCAGAAAGATATATGTCCCTTTGAGTTGTCCCTCTTTAGTTGTATTCCGACCTTCATCTATCAATTGATAGCTAAGAGTATGTGTGCGATCGTGTTCATCGATGCCTATTGCTCTTGTGGTCCGTCAAGCCATTCTATTCCGGAATGACTAGGAGAAACAAACTCCAGTACCTCATCCATTTCTTGGACTGGTCAAAGTAGTTGTACTCCGCAGATCAAAATGCTAATCCAGCTTTTGTTCTGCTCTACCTTGGAGTGTTGCCCTCTTTATGTCAGGAATCTCATGAGGATTGCACCAACCCTTATGAATTCTTATTGCAGTGATACTTCTGGCCATCATTATTCATTCCTCGGTCTCCGTGTTATTGTAACCGGAATACTGACAAGTGAATCATGGTGTGTGAAATCTATACTCCTAGCAACCCCGTTGCTTGGTAGTTAATGGACAATACTCTCATTCTTAGCGTGATGGTTATTGAATTATCATTCTAAGACTGATCGTGCTACCTAGTCCATTTTTCCTGGTGCACCCTTTGATTAAGAGTTAGGATTGTATCAATCCCTTTCTTGTTTGGTCACATCGTCTTGCCCTGAAAAGCAAAATTGTTCTCGAGCTTAGTAACATATCAGTGGTTCGTGATTTTCCGAATATCTTCTCGGAGGTATCACCAGGTTGTCACCTGACTGCTATGTTGAGTTCTTGATCAAGTTGGTTTCTTGTAGCCACCCCTTTTCTCCAAGAATCTGTGTTGGATACCCCTGAGCTAGTTGGTTAAGCTAAACAATAACTTGGCGAGTTGGAAGATAAAAGCTTTATCTGACTTAGTTCATTCCAAAGGGATATCCTTGGGTGTGTGTTGAAGAAAGATGATATCTTCATCGATTTATCCCCGTGATCAGTTGTTGGATCTATTGTCTTGTCCAATCTTTGATTTGAGTATGGGCTATCGTCAAGTCAAATCAGAACCAACGATGTTCGTAATGTTGTCTTACTCATGGTTGATCCCTTGAGCATACACCATTACATCTTTTGGTCTGACCAATGCTATCACCGTGTTCACATGATGGTGGAAGTCCGGTGATATGGAAATTCCGATGAGTTGCTGTTGAGCCCATCAGCAGCATTTTGTCTCCCCCATGATTCATGTTGAACATTAAAGCTAGCATTGGAAACTTTGTAAGCATTGCCTTCATGTTCTGCTCATGAGGTATACATTTGGATGGAAGGAGTGACTTCCTCTAATTCACGTGCATTTGATGTAAGTTGCCACCGTGAATTTGAGAAAGTTTGTTTTTCTTCCCCTGGGATCATCGCAAGTCAGTCACACATGTGCGAAGTATTCTGTGGTTTGACAGATTAGCTACCTTCATCCCATACGTATCCCTAGCACACCAAGCCACTGATTGATTTGTTCAAGGAGAAGAAGTTCCTTCTTAGGATCTGGACTTATGCAAGGGATTCGATATCCTCGATGATGGTTCCCAACCAGAACTCAGTAGTGTTTTATTGTAAGACTACTCTGTGGCCATGCTTATCTAGGACAATGTGTTCACATGTTTGTAGCAGCCGCTCATGTTTTGGAGCTTGCTACCAAAGTTCATCTCCCGAGAATCTCGCAACGCCATCCCGTCGGTTTGTGTTGCAAACTTCCTTTTTCCGGACATGCTGTCTGAAATATCCTGTTACCAGCCAGATCTGAATCTCAGGCAGATATGATGGTTGGAACGCCTCCCAAGAACTATAATATTGGTCTCTGTAACTCGGTAAGTGGATGTCGTGGCCAACACACCCAGCCGGAAGACCTATTATTGTAGTATCCTGATTGATAAAGTTGGCCACCTCCCCATAAGGATTCCGTAGGATTTACTTCCGTAGTTATTCCTTATGGATTCTTGCGGTCCCGAAGTATGACCTTCTACTTGATGTTCAAGATATCAAACCATATCGAATGGGTTATGCTAGTACATCAAGGAGAACATTAGAAGCGGAGTGCTAAATGTCTCTCGGTTGATCATCTAGATTTCGTTCCCTTGGCCTCGCTAAGGTGAAATCTGAGAAAGTGTTGTCTTCCTTTACATCTGCATTGTCCATCACTATTCATCATGGTAGTATGATGTGTTGCCAGGATCCCCGACACGAATGTTGGTAAGACCTTGATGAGTATGGAAATGCTCAAGTTCTTGAGAGCACGCGCAAGCAAAACCATCCCTTGCGTTGTCTTCAACAAGGTAGTCCACATCATCCATTCTAGCCCGAGTGTGTCGCTCTTCCGAACTCCGTCAAACAATCGTTCGTAAATTGCCTCAGGCTGATGAGAAGAGTTCCAATGATCTATGTATCAAAAGTAAGTCCTTTTCGTCACTTGAGGGAATAATTCTACGAGTCACCTTCCCTGAGGTGCCCCGTTATGGAATCATGGCAATTTTTCCTCGCTACTTTGAAACCCTCGTCAAATTGTTTCTTCCATCCCTCCTGATGCATGTTTTGCCTCTCAGCTCCAGAGATGTTTCTATGTCTCATTCTGTGAGTTGATCTTGTGATCATTAAGATGATCCTAAGTTGCTCGAACCTCAGGAAGATCGATTCCTCGAAAATTTTCCCCTTTTACTCGTTGTCATGTTGGATGTAGTTCTCAAAGCAAGACGTCGAGATCAAGGTGATGCAATGAATCAACATCCTCGAGAAAGACATCTGGATCGTGAAGATTGTGTTAGCTTGTGTCCCTCTGTCTTCTTACCTCACGACTTGAATCTCGGGACAAGATTCTTGTTTAGTAGGGGTGAGTTGTCACATCCCTAGTTCTCGTATGCACTAGGCTAGCCCTTCATGCGTGCATCATGTTTAAATTTCTCAGAAACTTAAAATGGGGGATGATAAACCCTAGCAGCAAATGAAATTCAACTAGGTTCAAACTTAAATCTTTTCAATGATCCCAAAATGCCCTTTAGAAATGTTCATCATTTTTGAATTGGTCCAGCACCTCTGACAAAAATGATGCACATATTTCTAGGCCATTCTGGATCTTTGAATTAATTCATATTGTATTTAAATTGCAGCATTTAAATACTATAAATATTTTTAAATGCTCCAACAAATTTTGGAATTAGTTGAGGGCCTCTGGAATAATTCATTTAGTGCCCATAACTATTTCCAGAATTTTCAGAAGTAATTTGGTTTGAAAACCAAATTTAAACAAAGTTGCATAAATAGAAAACAGAACAAAAATAGAAATAAGACAGAGAGAGAGAGAGAGGAAAGCTTACCCGGACCCCCTACCTGACTGGGCCGGCCCACCTGGCCCGTGCCAGTCATCACCTACCTCTGCGAGTAGGCAGAGGAGGGAGACAGCGCACGCGCGACCGGGCGCCACCTCCTGCTTCGCGCTGGCGAGCTCTCCCTCCCCCCCCCCTCGCGCCACGGAGACGCCCTGAGACCTCTCTCCCCTCCCCCTCACTCGCTGCTCTCTCTCCCCTCCTCTGTTTCTATCACGCACAGCCACCCGAACGCGTCATCGCCGCCGCTCGTCGTTGCCGCGACCACCAGCCCTCCCTCGCTTCCCCGACTGGTCCATGAGCTCCGCGATGTCGTCCTCGACCCCCCTCACCGAGCCACGCCCCGCCGGAAGCCCTGCAGCATTGTCCTCGAGCTCATCTTCAACCTCCGGCCGCCGGCAACCTCACCTTCGATTCGCCGCCGTCCGTGCTTCCCCGGCCTCCCTGAGCTTCTTTTCAGCACCCCTGTGAGCTCCTGATCCTCCCCCTATGCTCTCCCCTCCGTTCCCATTCTCTATCCGCCATCCCCGTTCACCCGAGCTCCGGCCGCCGCCATGGCCGGCGAGCCTTGCGCTCGCGAGCTCCTCCGCTCAAACCCGCCGCACGGTTGTGCTCCTGGAGCTCCCAGGAGTCCAGAGAACCCCTTTGGCCAACCGCTAACACTCCGTAGCCTCATCCCGCTCGACGTCCGAACACCGGCCGCCGCGCTTGTCATTGTCGGTGACGATTCCGGCCACCCCAGGCCCAACCACCTTCACCACTAGATGCGGACGAGCGTCCGCATCACGTAGATGCCCTCCGCCGGCCATTTGGTCACCGGAGGAGGAATCCCGCACCTCGCCGCCGCGTCTGGCCTCGCCGGCGTCGAGTCGCCGGTGGATTAGCCCCGGTTGACCAGGGATTTGACCTCCCCAGGGTCACTGACGTGTGGGCCATGCCCCTGTTTAGTTTAGGTGTTAGCTTAGTTAGCGCAAATTAACTTAGTTAAGTGGTTGACTCACTGACATGTGGGCCCAGGCCCTAATTAACCTAGATTAGTGCTAACGTAACACTAACTAACTCTGTTAGTTAGTTGTTACACTGACATGTGGGTCCCAGCTGTCAGGTTTGACCTGGGCTGGCGCCTTTAACCTGCTGACGTCACCATGACGTCATGCTGACGCAGTTAACCTTTTTCTGGATTTATTCTTATATAGGAAATTCCAAAAAATCCTATAAACTTCTAAAAATCATAGAAAATAATCTATAGCTCATAATGAAAAGATTTATATATGAAAAATGATCAGAAAAATCCAATCTATCCATCTGTACTGGTTTCATGCATGTTAGAGCAACTTAACCTTGCTGTTTAGGTCAAACATGTTAATGCACATATATGAACCCATAACTTGAGTTTGTATTTCAATCTTTGGTTCAAATAAGCTCAGACCCATCTGGTTGTAGTTGCATTAGCCCAACACACTCATATTTCCATGTCATGATCATGCATCATATTGTGCATTGCATTGATTGTGTTTCCTCTCTGTTGCCGGTATTTGTTGCCCCTCAGTAGACGTTGATCCGGCGATGAGATCGATGACACCGATGAAGAACTATACTATCTTCAGAAGTGCCAGGCAAGCAAAACCCCCCTTGTTCATTCTGATAGAATCCCACTCTCTCGCTCCTCCTCTCTTTTACTGCATTAGGACAACAACGTTTCAACTGTTACATGTTGCGGTAGCTGAACCCCTTTCCTCTGCATGACCTGTCATTGCCACAGTAAATAGATGAAACCCACTAGCATGAGTAGGAGTTGTTTGAGCCCTGATGTGCCTACTCATTCATGCCTGTTTGTCATGCCTGCTATTGCTTAGAGTTGCGTCAGGTCTGGTTCATCGGGGATGAATTGGAAAGTTGTGAACATGTCCTATTGTTGAAAGCTAAGTGTGTGAACACGATTTGGTAAAGGTAGCGATGAGAGGCCATGTAGGAGTACATGGTGGGTTGTCTCATTGCAGCTGTCCTCAGGAACTGAGTTCTGTGTTTGTGATCCATGAACAGTTACTACCACACATTGGAAAGCTTAAGTGCCCCTCTCGACTTATTAATCAACTTGATCTCTGTCCAGGAGTTGCAACTATCTTCCGGTGTTTGTAGGTAGTGTTAGTAGTCTACCAAGTGGCACCCGGTACAGGTGGGCTTGGGACAGACTAGGCACCATGGCCGGGTATGCCAAGCGTCGCCCGTTTGGTGGGCTTGGAACCCTGTACACATCGTTTGGGGCCGTGAGCGACACCCCGGCCGAATCTCATTGCGGATGGAACCCGAATAGGTGATAAACCTGGACGAGAGACTTGTGTGGTTTGTCAGGTCATGGCCGACTCCCTCGCCAGGCTTCCGCTTGAAGGTTGCCGAGATACACGACGTGTACATGGTGGTAAGTGGCGAGAGCGTGTGTGAAGAAGTACACCCCTGCAGGGTTAACATCATCTATTCAAATAGCCGTGTCCGCGGAAAAGGACTTCTGGTTTGCCTATATAGTTCATAGACAAGTGAAAGTGGATACTCTAAAATGTGCAAGATAAGCGTGAGTGCTATGGATGGCGTCTTGTAGGTAGACGGGAGCGGATCCATAGTGGTGTATTGAATGGTGAATATGTGGACTCATGTGCGCCACCTCAAAAGAGTTACTTGTAGTCGTAGTTTAGGATAACCACCGAGTCAAAGCTGGCTTGCTGCAGTTAAACTCCACCACCCCCTTTGTTGATACCGATGCATATGTAGCTAATTCTGATGTAAGTCTTGATGGGTACATTTGTACTCACGTTTGCCTATTTTATGTTTTGCAGAGAGACGTCAGTCTCGCTAGTAGTTCCGTGTGGACTTCGACGTTTAGCTTGTTACCTCAGCTACGATCTTGTGCCCTCGGCAGGGTCTTGTAGATAGTCAGGCTTCTCATCCTTTTCCATTTGTAGATGTCTGTACTCAGACATGTTAAGCTTCCGCATGTTCTTTGACTTGTATGCTCTGAATGTTGGGTCAAGAGAACCATGTTTGTAATATCTCGCTCCTCGGAGCCTAATGAATAAGTACTTGAGTCGTAGAGTTATGTTGTGATGCCATGTTGCATTTACACATATCGAGCATATTGTGTGTATGATTGAAATGCTTGGTATGTGTGGGATCCGACAACCTAGTTGTTTATCCTTGGTAGCCTCTCTTATGGGGAAATGTAGTCTTGTGCTTCCATGAGCCATAGTAGTCCGCTACAGCCCGGTTCACCGGAGTCCTGCTAGCCCAGCACTACTTCTCCGGAACACTTGACTAGCCGGCATGTGATTCACTTCGTTCCTGTGTCTGTCCCTTCGGGGAAATGTCACGCGGTGACATCCGGAGTCCTGCCTAGCCTGCTACATCCCGGGTTCCCGGAGTCCTGTTAGCCCAGTGCTACAGCCTGGATTCACACGCTGCTGACGGACATGCTCGATGTTGATTCATGTAGGCCTTTCCCCGTAAGTTAGTGCCACTTTGGGTTCACGACTTGTCATGTCGGCCCGGGTTCTCTGTCATATGGATGCTAGCGACACTATCATATACGTGAGCCAAAAGGCGCAAACGGTCCCGGGCCACAGTAAGGCGACACCCGTGGGAATACCGTGCGTGAGGCCACAAAGTGATATGAGGAGTTACCGGCTAGATCGATGTGACTTGGAATCGGGGTCCTGACACCTAGCCATTGACATGAGTTGTCATTTGATTAACGGGATCACATCATTAGGAGAATGATGTGATTGACTTAACCCATTCCGTTAGCTTAGCACACGATCGTTTAGTATTCTGCTATTGCTTTCTTCATGACTTATACATGTTCCTATGACTATGATATTATGCAACTCCCGTTTACCGGAGGAACACTTTGTGTGCTACCAAACGTCACAACGTAACTGGGTGATTATAAAGGTGCTCTACAGGTGTCTCCGAAGGTACTTGTTGGGTTGGCATATTTCGAGATTAAGATTTGTCACTCCGATTGTCGGAGAGGTATCTCTGGGCCCACTCGGTAATGCACATCACTATAAGCCTTGCAAGCATTGCAACTAATGAGTTAGTTGCGGGATGATGTATTACAGAACGAGTAAAGAGACATGCCGGTAATGAGATTGAACTAGGTATTGAGATACCGACGATCGAATCTCGGGCAAGTAACATACCGATGACAAAGGGAACAACGTATGTTGTTATGCGGTCTGGCCGATAAAGATCTTCGTAGAATATGTGGGAGCCAATATGAGCATCTAGGTTCCGCTATTGGTTATTGACCGGAGACGTGTCTCGGTCATGTCTACATAGTTCTCGAACCCGTAGGGTCCGCACGCTTAAAGTTTGATGACGGTTATATTATGAGTTTATGTGTTTTGATGTACGGAAGATAGTTCAGAGTCCCGGATGTGATCACGGACATGACGAGGAGTCTCGAAATGGTCGAGACATAAAGATTGATATATTGGAAGCCTATATTTGGATATCGGAAGTGTTCCGGGTGAAATCGGGATTTTACTAGAGTACCGGGGGTTACCGGAACCCCCCCCCCCCCCCGGGGTTTAATGGGCCTACATGGGCCTTAGTGGACAAGAGGAGGGGCGGCCAGGGCGGGCCGTGCGCCCCCTCCCCCTCTAGTCCGAATTGGACAAGGAGGGGGTGGCGCCCCCCTTTCCTTCCTCTCTCCCTCCTCCTTCCCCCTTCTCCTACTCCAACTAGGAAAGGAGGGAGTCCTACTCCCGATGGGAGTAGGACTCCTCCTGGAGCGCCTCCTCCTGGCCGGCCGCCTCTCCCTCCCTTGCTCCTTTATATACGAGGGCAGGGGCACCCCATAGACACAACAATTGATCTCTTGATCTCTTAGCCGTGTGCGGTGCCCCCCTCCACCATAATCCACCTCGATAATATCGTAGCGGTGCTTAGGCGAAGCCCTGCGTCGGTAGAACACCATCATTGTCACCACGCCGTTGTGTTGATGGAACTCTCCCTCAAAGCTCGGCTGGATCGGAGTTCGAGGGACGTCATCGAGCTGAACGTGTGCTGAACTCGGAGGTGCCGTGCGTTCGGTACTTGATCGGTCGGATCGTGAAGACGTATGACTACATCAACCGCGTTGTGCTAACGCTTCCGCTTTCGGTCTACGAGGGTACATGGACAACACTCTCCCCTCTCGTTGCTATGCATCACCATGATCCTGTGTGTGCGTAGGAAAATTTTGAAATTACTACGTTCCCCAACAGTGGTACTAGAGCCTGGTTTTATGCGTAGATGTTATATGCCCGAGTAGAACACAAGTGAGTTGTGGGCGATATAAGTCATACTGCTTACCAGCATGTCATACTTTGGTTCGGTGGTATTGTTGGATGAAGCGGCCCGGACCGACATTACGCGTACGCTTACGCGAGACTGGTTCTACCGACGTGCTTTGCACACAGGTGGCTGGCGGGTGTCAGTTTCTCCAACTTTAGTTGAACCGAGTGTGGCTACGCCCGGTCCTTGAGAAGGTTAAAACAGCACTAACTTGACAAACTATCGTTTTGGTGCGTAGGTAAGAACAGTTCTTGCTCAGCCCGTAGCAGCCACGTAAAACTTGCAACAACAAAGTAGAGGACGTCTACCTTGTTTTTGCAGGGCATGTTGTGATGTGATATGGTCAAGGCATGATGCTATATTTTATTGTATGAGATGATCATGTTTTGTAACGGAGTTATCGGCAACTGGCAGGAGCCATATGGTTGTCGCTTTATTGTCTGCAATGCAATCGCCCTGTAATGCTTTTACTTTATCACTAAGCGGTAGCGATAGTCGTAGAAGCATAAGTTGGCGAGACGACAACGATGCTACGATGGAGATCAAGGTGTTGCGCCGGTGACGATGGTGATCATGACGATGCTTCAGAGATGGAGATCACAAGCACAAGATGATGATGGCCATATCATATCACTTATATTGATTGCATGTGATGTTTATCTTTTATGCATCTTATCTTGCTTTGATTGACGGTAGCATTATAAGATGATCTCTCACTAAATTATCAAGGTATAAGTGTTCTCCCTGAGTATGCACCGTTGCGAAAGTTCTTCGTGCTGAGACACCACGTGATGATCGGGTGTGATAGGCTCTACGTTCAAATACAACGGGTGCAAAACAGTTGCACACGCGGAATACTCAGGTTAAACTTGACGAGCCTAGCATATGCAGATATGGCCTCGGAACACTGAGACCGAAAGGTCGAGCGTGAATCATATAGTAGATATGATCAACATAGTGATGTTCACCATTGAAACTACTCCATCTCACATGATGATCGGACATGGTTTAGTTGATTTGGATCACGTGATCACTTAGAGGATTAGAGGGATGTCTATCTAAGTGGGAGTTCTTAAGTAATATTATTAATTGAACTTCAATTTATCATGAACTTAGTACCTGATAGTATTTTGCTTGTCTATGTTGATTGTATATAGATGGCCCGTGCTGTTGTTCCGTTGAATTTTAATGCGTTCCTTGAGAAAGCAAAGTTGAAAGATGATGGTAGCAATTACACGGACTGGGTCCGTAACTTGAGGATTATCCTCATTGCTGCACAGAAGAATTACGTCCTGGAAGCACCGCTAGGTGTCAAACCTGCTGCAGGAGCAACACTAGATGTTATGAACGTGTGGCAGAGCAAAGCTGATGACTACTCGATAATTTAGTGTGCCATGCTTTACGGCTTAGAACCGGGACTTCAACGACGTTTTGAACGTCATGGAGCATATGAGATGTTTCAGGAGTTGAAGTTAATATTTCAAGCAAATGCCCGGATTGAGAGATATGAAGTCTCCAATAAGTTCTACAGCTGTAAGATGGAGGAGAATAGTTCCGTCAGTGAGCATATACTCAGAATGTCTGGGTATAACAATCACTTGATTCAACTGGGAGTTAATCTTCTGGATGATAGCGTCATTAACAGAATTCTTCAATCACTGCCACCAAGCTACAAGAGCTTCGTGATGAACTATAACATGCAAGGGATGGATAAGACGATTCCCGAGCTCTTCGCAATGCTAAAGGCTGCGGAGGTAGAAATCAAGAAGGAGCATCAAGTGTTGATGGTCAACAAGACCACCAGTTTCAAGAAAAAGGGTAAAGGGAAGAAGAAGGGGAACTTCAAGAAGAACAGCAAACAAGTTGCTGCTCAGGAGAAGAAACCCAAGTCTGGACCTAAGCCTGAGACTGAGTGCTTCTACTGCAAACAGACTGGTCACTGGAAGCGGAACTGCCCCAAGTATTTGGCCGATAAGAAGGATGGCAAGGTGAACAAAGGTATATGTGATATACATGTTATTGATGTGTACCTTACTAATGCTTGCAGTAGCACCTGGGTATTTGATACTGGTTCTGTTGCTAATATTTGCAACTCGAAACAGGGACTACAGATTAAGCGAAGATTGGCTAAGGACGAGGTGACGATGCGCGTGGGAAATGGTTCCAAAGTCGATGTGATCGCGGTCGGCACGCTACCTCTACATCTACCTTCGGGATTAGTTTTAGACCTGAATAATTGTTATTTAGTGCTAGCGTTGAGCATGAACATTATATCTGGATCTTGTTTGATGCGAGACGGTTATTCATTTAAATCAGAGAATAATGGCTGTTCTATTTATATGAGTAATGTCTTTTATGGTCATGCACCCTTGAAGAGTGGTCTGTTTTTGTTGAATCTCGATAGTAGTGATACACATATTCATAATATTGAAGCCAAAAGATGCAGAGTTGATAATGATAGTGCAACTTATTTGTGGCACTGCCGTTTAGGTCATATTGGTGTAAAGCGCATGAAGAAACTCCATACTGATGGACTTTTGGAACCACTTGATTATGAATCACTTGGTACTTGTGAACCGTGCCTCATGGGCAAGATGACTAAAACGCCGTTCTCCGGAACTATGGAGCGAGCAACAGATTTGTTGGAAATCATACATACAGATGTATGTGGACCGATGAATGTTGAGGCTCGCGGCGGGTATCGTTATTTTCTCACCTTCACAGATGATTTAAGCAGATATGGGTATATCTACTTAATGAAACATAAGTCTAAAACATTTGAAAAGTTCAAAGAATTTCAGAGTGAAGTTGAAAATCATCCTAACAAGAAAATAAAGTTTCTACGATCTGATCGTGGAGGAGAATATTTGAGTTACGAGTTTGGTCTTCATTTGAAACAATGCGGAATAGTTTCGCAACTCACGCCACCCGGAACACCACAGCGTAATGGTGTGTCCGAACGTCTTAATCATACTTTACTAGATATGGTGCGATCTATGATGTCTCTTACTGATTTACCGCTATCGTTTTGGAGTTATTCTTTAGAGACGGCTGCATTCACGTTAAATAGGGCACCATCAAAATCCGTTGAGACGACGCCTTATGAACTGTGGTTTGGCAAGAAACCAAAGTTGTCGTTTCTTAAAGTTTGGGGCTGCGATGCTTATATGAAAAAGCTTCAACCTGATAAGCTCGAACCCAAATCGGAGAAATGTGTCTTCATAGGATACCCAAAGGAAACTGTTGGGTACACCTTCTATCACAGATCTGAAGGCAAGACTTTTGTTGCTAAGTTTGGATCCTTTCTAGAGAAGGAGTTTCTCTCGAAAGAAGTGAGTGGGAGGGAAGTAGAACTTGATGAGGTAACTGTACCTGCTCCCTTATTGGAAAGTGGTTCATCACAGAAACCGGTTCCTGTGACACCTACACCAATTAGTGAGGAAGTTAATGATGATGATCATGAAACTTCAGATCAAGTTGTTACTGAACCTCGTAGGTCAACCAGAGTAAGATCCGCACCAGAGTGGTACGGTAATCCTGTTCTGGAGGTTATGTTACTAGACCATGACGAACCTACGAACTATGAAGAAGCGATGGTGAGCCCAGATTTCGCAAAATGGCTTGAGGCCATGAAATCTGAGATGGGATCCATGTATGAAAACAAAGTGTGGACTTTGGTTGACTTGCCCGATGATCGGCAGGCCATTGAGAATAAACGGATCTTCAAGAAGAAGACTGACGCTGACGGTAATGTTACTGTCTATAAAGCTCGACTTGTTGCGAAAGGTTTTCGACAAGTTCAAGGGATTGACTACGATGAGACTTTCTCACCCGTAGCGATGCTTAAGTCTGTCCAAATCATGTTAGCAATTGCCGCATTTTATGATTATGAAATTTGGCAAATGGATGTCAAAACTGCATTCCTGAATGGATTTCTAGAAGAAGAGTTGTATATGATGCAGCCGGAAGGTTTTGTCGATCCAAAGGGAGCTAACAAAGTGTGCAAGCTCCAGCGATCCATTTATGGACTGGTGCAAGCCTCTCGGAGTTGGAATAAATGCTTTGATAGTGTGATCAAAGCATTTGGTTTTATACAGACTTTTGGAGAAGCATGTATTTACAAGAAAGTGAGTGGGAGCTCTGTAGCATTTCTGATATTATATGTGGATGACATATTGCTGATTGGAAATGATATAGAATTTCTGGATAGCATAAACGGATACTTGAATAAGAGTTTTTCAATGAAGGACGTCGGTGAAGCTACTTATATATTAGGCATCAAGATCTATAGAGATAGATCAAGACGCTTAATTGGACTTTCACAAAGCACATACCTTGACAAAGTTTTGAAGAAGTTCAAAATGGATCAAGCAAAGAAAGGGTTCTTGCCGGTGTTACAAGGTGTGAAGTTGAGTAAGACTCAATGCCCGACCACTGCAGAAGATAGAGAGAAGATGAAAGATGTTCCCTATGCTTCAGCCATAGGCTCTATCATGTATGCAATGCTGTGTACCAGACCTGATGTGTGCCTTGCTATAAGTTTAGCAGGGAGGTACCAAAGTAATCCAGGAGTGGATCACTGGACAGCGGTCAAGAACATCCTGAAATACCTGAAAAGGACTAAGGATATGTTTCTCGTTTATGGAGGTGACAAAGAGCTAGTCGTAAATGGTTACGTCGACGCAAGCTTTGACACTGATCCGGACGATTCTAAATCGCAAACCGGATACGTGTTTACATTGAACGGTGGAGCTGTCAGTTGGTGCAGCTCTAAACAAAGCATTGTGGCGGGATCTACGTGTGAAGCGGAGTACACAGCTGCTTCGGAAGCAGCAAATGAAGGAGTCTAGATGAAGGAGTTCATATCCGATCTAGGTGTCATACCTAGTGCATCGGGTCCAATGACAATCTTTTGTGACAATACTGGTGCAATTGCCTTGGCAAAGGAATCCAGATTTCACAAGAGAACCAAGCACATCAAGAGACGCTTCAACCCCATCCGGGATCTAGTTTAGGTGGGAGACATAGAAATTTGCAAGATACATACGGATCTAAATGTTGCAGACCCGTTGACTAAGCCTCTTCCACGAGCAAAACATGATCAGCACCAAGGCTCCATGGGTGTTAGAATCATTACTGTGTAATCTAGATTATTGACTCTAGTGCAAGTGGGAGACTGAAGGAAATATGCCCTAGAGGCAATAATAAAGTTATTATTTATTTCCTTATATCATGATAAATGTTTATTATTCATGCTAGAATTGTATTAACCGGAAACATAATACTTGTGTGAATACATAGACAAACAGAGTGTCACTAGTATGCCTCTACTTGACTAGCTCGTTGATCAAAGATGGTTATGTTTCCTAGCCATTGACATGAGTTGTCATTTGATTAACGGGGTCACATCATTAGGAGAATGATGTGATTGACTTGACCCATTCCGTTAGCTTAGCACACGATCGTTTAGTATTCTGCTATTGCTTTCTTCATGACTTATACATGTTCCTATGACTATGAGATTATGCAACTCCCGTTTACCGAAGGAACACTTTGTGTGCTACCAAACGTCACAGCGTAACTGGGTGATTATAAAGGTGCTCTACAGGTGTCTCCGAAGGTACTTGTTGGGTTGGCGTATTTCGAGATTAGGATTTGTCACTCCGATTGTCAGAGAGGTATCTCTGGGCCCACTCGGTAATGCACATCACTATAAGCCTTGCAAGCATTGCAACTAATGAGTTAGTTGCGGGATGATGTATTACAGAATGAATAAAGAGACTTGCCGGTAACGAGATTGAACTAGGTATTGAGATACCGACGATCGAATCTCAGGCAAGTAACATACCGATGACAAAGGGAACAACGTATGTTGTTATGTTGTCTGACCGATAAAGATCTTTGTAGAATATGTGGGAGCCAATATGAGCATCCAGGTTCCTCTATTGGCTATTGACCGGAGACGTGTCTCGGTCATATCTACATAGTTCTCGAACCCGTAGGGTCCACACGCTTAAAGTTTGATGACGGTTATATTATGAGTTTATGTGTTTTGATGTACCGAAGATAGTTCGGAGTCCCGGATGTGATCACGGACATGACGAGGAGTCTCGAAATGGTCGAGACATAAAGATTGATATATTGGAAGCCTATATTTGGATATCGGAAGTGTTCCGGGTGAAATCGGGATTTTACCAGAGTACTGGGGGTTACCGGAACCCCCCCCCCCGGGGGGGGTGCGGTTTAATGGGCCTACATGGGCCTTAGTGGAGAAGAGGAGGGGCGGCCAGGGCAGGCCGCGTGCCCCCTCCCCCTCTAGTCCAAATTGGACAAGGAGGGGGGCCGCGCCCCCCTTTCCTTCCTCTCTCCCTCCTCCTTCCCCCTTCTCCTACTCCAACTAGGAAAGGAGGGAGTCCTACTCCCGGTGGGAGTAGGACTCCTCCTGGCACGCCTCCTCCTGGCCGGCCGCCTCTCCCTCCCTTGCTCCTTTATATACGGGTGCAGGGGGCACCCCATAGACACAACAATTGATCTCTTGATCTCTTAGCCGTGTGCGGTTCCCCCCTCCACCATAATCCACCTCGATAGTATCATAGCGGTGCTTAGGCGAAGCCCTGCGTCGGTAGAACATCATCATCATCACCATGCCGTCGTGCTGATGGAACTCTCCCTCAAAGCTCGGCTGGATCGGAGTTCGAGGGACGTCATCGAGCTGAACGTGTGCTGAACTCGGAGGTGTCGTGTGTTCGGTACTTGATCGGTCGGATCGTGAAGACGTACGACTACATCAACCGCGTTGTGCTAATGCTTCCGCTTTCGGTCTACGAGGGTACATGGACAACACTCTCCCCTCTCGTTGTTATGCATCACCATGATCCTGTGTGTGCGTAGGAAAATTTTGAAATTACTATGTTCCCCAGCACCCGCCGGTTTTACTTACAGACCTCGGGCCCTCAGTTTCATTACGCCTGTATTTTACGCGTTGTTTCCGATGACGAGTAAATTACACTTGTACCTTAATACAGGTGTGAAATAAACCAGAGCTCCCAAGCGCGGCTTACCGTTTCATGCCATCTCAGTCTCTTGAAGGTGCTCATAGGTGTCCGATGATCCTGGCTTCCTGAATGAGCAGCGGGCGCTGTATCAGACCATCCATAGGGCCCGCGAGGCCCTCTCCATCGTCCTTCGAGTTGTTGCACTCGCCGTGGCACCGAGCATTGTTAACATGGTCAATGAACATGAGGATTCAGGAGATGACTTTATTTTGACTGGATGACAGTAGGGACCCACTAGGGCCATAGCCGTACGTACGCAAGTGCCTCCTTATTATGTACAACTATATTTTTTTTTGTCCTCCTGGTTTCCTGACATCACGGTCCCACACCATTGTCAACCTATGTAGTCAATATAAACGAGAGAATTGCACAAGGTGCGGCCGACAGCTGGGACCAAGCAGCTCGAGCAGTATTTGTGTTTTTGAGGCGTGAGCACTACAGAGTTTTTCTTGGCGATGTTTTTGTTGTTGTTCAGAGGAGAGCAGGGTATTAACTGGGCGGGCTGTGGCCCGTCTAGCCCAGGACAGATATCCAGCCCATATATTAATTTTTTTCAAGATGAAAATGGCTAGCCCAGCTATACGTTTTTTTGAGGAATACCAAGGCAAGGTCAACTTGTTATTCTCCGCCCCGTTGGGCTGCAAATCTTTCCTAGGAGGGATGCATTAGGCTTAACAGGAAAATGGGCTTTAAAAATAATAAATGGGATGTAATTATAAAAACTGGGCAGTAACTATAAAAAAATGCACCAAGCACGAAATTAGTTTATAAAATATTATTTATGGATTTTGAAAATCTTAATTTTTAATTGTTGCGCGCGCAATGTTTTGTTAGATTTTTACGTAATACAAATTTATATTTAATCTGACTAGAAATTTCGAGGTAAAAATATTTCGGATCCCATCAAAATGTGGGAAATTTTATTGAATTCTGTCTTGAACGGTTGGTTCAAATTATTAATCGTTGTCCTAGCTAGAAAATGGGATGTACTTTTAACAAACTGTAAATGGGTTGTAGTAAATTCCATTAGAATTCAAAAATGGGCTGTACATTCTTACAAATCGCAAATGGGCTATAAGTTCTCTGCCACACACTTGTGGGCCTACTAAGTTGACGCGTCCCCTAAAAAAGAAGTTGACGCGTATGCAAAGCTTTGTCAACTTATTATAGTCAACACACGGTTCTAGCAGCAGTGGCCGTTGGATGTCCATCCAACGGATGTCGTGCTTCTTCTTCAACCTCGGATATTCTAGCTTCACCCGCCCAAAAAATGATTCCTCCCCCTGACATCTGGGGCGCATCGTTTCGGAAGCTGAACTGTGGGCCTACTAAGTTGACGCGTACCAAGGGCTTTGTCAACTTAGTCAATATGAACGATTCTAGCTACAGTGACCGTACGATGTCCATCCAACGGCCGTAGTGCTTCTTCAACCTCTGGTCTTCTTGCTCCAGCCGCCCAAAGCAGCGCCGGTCGTGCCGCCTGCTCCTGCCTCCCGTGGCCGGCTGTGCTGCCGCGGAGGCCTCACCGCCCCCTACTACTCCCACCGCTGGCCAGGCCATCCCTCCACTCACCCACACCCCCTATTATTCTGCGGCGACGGTAGCCTCACACCGCAGCCGAACCAGTGAACCCTCGTACTCCTCTCCGCGTGGGCTTCCACTGCCGTGTCTTCCCCGGCTCCGCGTCGTCCCCTTCCTAGGCCTCGCCACTCGCCGTCGTCCACCGCCCTGGTGCTCTCGGCGCGGCGTGGTCAACATGGTCAAGGAACGACTTCCATCGGAAGAGTACTGTACGTGGAGAGGCTGACAGCTGAGTCCACGGCAGCAGCAAGGAAGTGCCGCCTTATTACGCGGAAAATAATTATTCATCCACCTGATAGCAGGGACCCACCGGACGGGCCACCGTATTTGGCAAACAAATGTTCCCCCCTGACTGCTGGGACCCACCGGACGGGCCACCGTATTTCGTGAAAACGTTCCCCCCGCTGTCAGCTCGGACCCACCTGAAGTGCCTCCTTATTACGCACAAAAAATGAATACTCCCCCTGCTAGTTGGGACCCACCTTGGTGGGAGGCTGACTTGTGGGCCTACTAAGTTGACGGGGACGGAGTGCTTTGTCAACTTAGTCAATATGAACGATTCTAGCTCCAGTGACCGTACGATGTCCATCCAATGGCCGTAGTGCTTCTTCAACCTCTGGTCTTCTTGCTCCAGCCGCCCAAAGTAGCGCCGGTCGTGCCACATGCTCCTGCCTTCCTTGGCCGGCTATGCTGCCGCGGAGGCCTCACCGCCCCCTACTACTCCCACCGCTGGCCAGGCCCTACGGCGACGGCAATCTCACATCGCAGCCGAACCAGTGAACCCTCGTACTCCTCTCCGCGCGGGCTTCCACTGCCGCGTCTTCCCCGGCTCCGCGTCGTCCCCTTCCTAGGCCTCGCCGTCGTCCACCGCCCTGGTGCTCTCGGCGCGGCGTGGTCAATGTGGTCAAGGAACGAGTTCCATCGGAAGAGTACTGTACGTGGAGAGGCTGACAGCTGGGTCCACGGTGGCCGCAAGGAAGTGTCTCCTTATTACACGCAAAATAATTATTCCTCCACCTGACAGTAGGGACCCACCGGACGGGCCACCGTATTTCGTGAAAAAAATGTTTCCCCCTGACTGCTAGGACCCACCAGCTACATCTTCGCACACAAGGAAGTGCGTCCAGGCAAAAAAAACAATTCGCCCCCCTAACTGCTGGGACCCACCAGCTACATCTTCGCAGGCAAGGAAGTGCCTGACAGTCGGGACCCACCTGGTCGAAGCGTACGTAGCGTTGTCATTCTGGTCGCGAACGTGTACGTACATACTGGTCGATGTAGAGGCGCGCACATGTCGTAGTAGAGGCGCGCACGTAGCGTGTACACGTACGTACAGCGGCCAGTGTGCAAGAAAGAAAATACAGCCACGTACGTACGTACGGGCAGGGTCTCGAACACCTACTCGCGCATACGTATGACCAGGACTCGTGTACATGGTTGGGTCGGAACGGAGAAACTGCGTCGTCGTCGTGTTCATGGGGAGCCAACCGGCTGGGTCGGAACGGAATGCGTCGTCGTGTTCATCGGGAGGGCTTGGACGGAACAGCCGATGGAAACGAGGCCTGGCGTACCGTAGAACGGAGGAAACGGCCTTGTGTTCGACCGGCCACATTCAAAACGGGATCATGTTCATCAGGAGGGGTCTGGCGTACCGCAAAACAGAGGAAACGGACCTCCTACGGTCGAAACGAGGGTCCTGTTGATCTGGAGGGGTGTGGCGTACCGCAAAACGGAGGAAACGGACTTGTGTTGGAGCGCTACGGTCGAAACGGGGGTCCTGTTCATCGGGAGGGGTGTGGCGTACCGCAAAACGGGACTCCACGGGATACTGTTCATCTCCACTGTCGACCCCCTCCAGCCTCCACGGGCTACTGTTCATCCATCGTCGACCTCCTCCAGCCTCCACCTGCGACTGTTCATCCACGGGCTCCTGTTCATCCAGCCTCCACCCCGCGCTACTCCACCGGCTACTGTTCAACCAGCCCTCTCCACGGGCTCCTGTTCAACCACTCCTCCACGGGCTACTGTTCATCCAGCCCTCCACCGTCTACTGTTCATCATGCCCTCCACGGGGTGGTCCTGTTCATCCGGCCCTCCACGGGGTCCTGTTCATCCAGCCCCAACCAGCTCGATCGATCGGGGTCCTGTTCATCCAGAGGCAACACCACGGGGTCCTGTTCATCCACCCCCACCAGGAACTGTTCATCCAACCCCCCCCCCCCCGGCAACGCTCACTGTTCATCCAGAGGCAGCATCGATCGTCTTTAGTTAGCAGCAGTAGCGAAGGAATCGCTCGATCAGGTTCAGTTACCAGCCATCGATTGATCGCTCGGGTTCAGTAACGCGTAGCCTGCAGTGCAATCGCTCGGGTTCAGTTAGAGCCCAACGCCTCGCTCGGGTTCAGTTAGAGCCCAACGCCTCGCACCCACGTGTGTGCGTGTACGAGAGAAACTCGCATCGCTCGGCCCCGACCACCCACCGTAACCGGGAACACCCCGATATTTTCCTCGCCCTTGCTTCTACCACAGTTTTTCCCGTCATGGACGGCCCAAAGAATGTCATGCAGCTGTGTCTCCGGCCCGCCCAGGACGAAAAGCCCATTTTCTGTCATGATTTTTTGTCATAGAAGTAGGAGCTCACCACATCTATGATGATACCAGGTTTTGTCACAATTATCGTCATAGAAGTGTCATAAGTATGACAGAAAAAAAATTCGTTCGGCCCAAAATGTCACGGATGCGTCTTTTATTTTTGTTGTGTAGGCATAAAAGCAAGAATAGATGTAGGTATTATCATCTTTGGTTGGCAATCCATAAGTGGCTCTCATAATAGATTCATAAGGTAATTTAATTTTCTTCCTAGGAAAGTGTTCCATGCCTTTCCTTAACGGAAATTGGAATCTAATATTTCCTTCTTTCATATCAATAATTGCACCAATCGTTCTAAGGAAAGGTCTACCAAGAATAATAGGACATGTAGGATTGCAATCTATATCAAGAACAATGAAACCTACGGGCACATAATTCCTATTTGCAACAATAAGAACATCATTAATTCTTCCCATAGGTTTCTTAATGGTGGAATCCGCAAGATGCAAATTTAAAGAACAATCATCAAATTCACGGAAACCTAGCACATCACACAAAGTTTTTGGAATCGTTGAAACACTAGCACCCAAATCACATAAAGCATAGCATTCATGGTCTTTAATCTTTAATTTTAATAGTAGGTTCCCACTCATCATAAAGTTTTCTAGGGATAAAACTTCTAATTCAAGCTTTTCTTCATAAGATTGCATTAAAGCATCAACGATATGTTTGGTAAAAGCTTTATTTTGAATATAAGCATGAGGAGAATTTAACACGGAATGCAACAAGGAAATACAATCTATTAAAGAACAATTATCATAATTAAATTCCTTGAAATCCAAAATAGTGGGTTCATTGCTATGTAAAGTTTTGACCTCTTCAATCCCACTTTTACCAATTTTTGCATCAAGATCTAAAAACTCCGAATCATTGGGACGCCTTTTAACTAAAGTTGACTCATCTCCAGTCCCATCATTATCAAGATTCATATTGCAAAACAAAGATTTAATAGGAGACACATCAATCACTTTTAGATCTTCATCCTTATTATCATGAAGACTAGAAGAACACGCTTTTACAAAGCAATCTTTCTTAGCACGCATCCTAGCGGTTCTTTCCTTGCACTCATCAATGGAAATTCTCATAGATTTGAGAGACTCATTGATATCATGCTTAGGTGGAATAGATCTAAGTTTCAAAGAATCAACATCAAGAGAAATTCTATCCATGTTCCTAGCCAACTCATCAATCTTAGGCAATTTTTCTTCAAGCAAAGCATTGAAATTCTTTTGAGAAATCATAAATTGTTTAACACTAGTCTCAAATTCAGAGGGCATCTTATTAAAATTTCCATAAGAGTTGTTGTAGGAATTACCATAATTATTAGAGGAATTACTAGGAAACGGCCTAGGATTAAAGTTTCCTCTATAAGCGTTGTTACCAAAATTGTTCCTACCAACAAAATTCATATCCATAGATTCATAATTATTCTCAATCAAAGTCGACAGAGGCATATCATTAGTATCAGAAGAAGCACTCTTATTAGCAAAAAAATTCATAAGTTCATCCATCTTTCCACTCAAAACATTAATCTCTTCTATCGCATGAACCTTTTTACTAGTAGATCTTTCGGTGTGCCATTGAGAATAATTAACCATAATATTATCTAGGAGTTTAGTAGCTTCTCCTAAAGTGATTTCCATCAAAGTGCCTCCCGCGGCCGAATCTAAAAGATTTCTAGAAGCAAAATCCAATCCGGCATAAAAAAATTGTATAATCATCCATAAATTCAAACCATGTGTAGGGCAATTACGTATCATTAATTTCATCCTCTCCCAAGCTTGTGCAACATGTTCATGATCAAGTTGCTTAAAATTCATAATATCGTTTCTAAGAGAGATGATCTTAGCGGGAGGAAAATACTTAGAGATAAAAGCATCTTTGCACTTATTCCAAGAATCAATACTATTTTTAGGCAAAGACGAAAACCAAGTTTTAGCACGATCTCTAAGCAAAAATGGAAATAGCTTCAATTTAACAATATCATTATCCACATCTTTCTTCTTTTGCATATCACACAAATCAACAAAGTTGTTTAGATGTGTAGTGGCATCTTCACTAGGAAGGCCAGAGAATTGATCTTTCATGACAAGATTCAGCAAGGCAGCATTAATTTCACAAGATTCAGCATCGGTAATAGGAGCAATCGGAGTGCTAAGAAAATCATTGTTGTTGGTATTGGAAAAATCACACAATTTAGTATTATCTTGAACCATCGTGACAAACAATCCAACACACAAGCACACAAGAAGCAAGCGAAAAAGAGGTGAACGGAAAAAGAGGGTGAATAAAACGGCAAAGGTGAAGTGGGGGAGAGGAAAACGAGAGGCAAATGGCAAATAATGTAATGCGAGGGATAAGAGTTTGTAATGGGTACTTGGTATGTCTTGACTTGACTTGACTTGGCGTATATCTCCCCGGCAACGGCGCCAGAAATCCTTCTTGCTACCTCTTGAGCACTGCGTTGGTTTTCCCTTGAAGAGGAAAGGATGATGCAGCAAAGTTGCGTAAGTATTTCCCTCAGTTTTTGAGAACCAAGGTATCAATCCAGTAGGAGACTACACGCAAGTCGCCTCGTACCTACACAAACAAATAAGAACCTTGCAACCAACGCGATAAAGGGGTTGTCAATCCCTTCGCGGCCACTTGCAAAAGTGAGATCCGATAGAGATAATAAGATAAATATTTTTGGTATTTTTATGATATAGATTGAAAGTAAAGATTGCAAAGTAAAATAGATTGGAAACTTATATGATGGAAAATAGACCCGGGGGCCATAGGTTTCACTAGTGGCTTCTCTCAAGATAGCATAAGTATTACGGTGGGTGAACAAATTACTATCGAGCAATTGATAGACAAGCGCATAGTTATGAGAATATCTAGGCATGATCATGTATATAGGCATCACGTCCGTGACAAGTAGACCGAAATGATTCTGCATCTACTACTATTACTCCACACATCGACCGCTATCCAGCATGCATCTAGAGTATTAAGTTCATAAGAACAAAGTAACGCATTAGGCAAGATGACATGATGTAGAGGGATAAACTCAAGCAATATGATATAAACCCCATCTTTTTATCCTCGATGGCAACAATACAATGCGTGCCTTGCTGCCCCTGTTGTCACTGTGAAAGGACACCGCAAGATTGAACCCAAAGCTAAGAACTTCTCCCATTGCAAGAAAGATCAATCTAGTAGGCCAATCCAAACTGATAATTCAAAGAGACTTGCAAAGATATCAAATCATACATAAAAGAATTCAGAGGAGATTCAAATATTGTTCATAGATAATCTTGATCATAAACCCACAATTCATCAGATCTCGTCAAACACACCGCAAAAAGAATTACATCGAATAGATCTCCAAGAAGATCAAGGAGAACTTTGTATTGAGATCCAAAGAGAGAGAACAAGCCATCTAGCTAATAACTATGGACCCGAAGGTCTGTGGTAAACTACTCACACATCATCGGAGAGGCTATGGTGTTGATGTAGAAGCCCTCCGTGATCGATTCCCCCTCCGGCGGAGCGCCGGAAAAGGCCCCAAGATGGGATCTCATGGGTACAGAAGGTTGCGGCGGTGGAAATAGGGTTTCATGGTGCTCCTGGATGTTTTCGGGGTATATGAGTATATATAGGCGAAAGAAGTCGGTTAGGGGAGCCACGAGGGGCCCATGAGGGTGGGGGCGCGCCTACCCCCTCTGGGCGCGCCCTCCTGCCTCGTGGCCTCCTCGTTTCTTTCTTGACCTCCACTCCAAGTCTCCTGGATTGCGTTTGTTCCAAAAATCACTCTCCTGAAGGTTTCATTCCGTTTGGATTCCATTTGATATTCCTTTTCTGCGAAACACTGAAATAGGCAAAAAAAACAACAATTTGCACTGGGCCTTTGGTTAGTAGGTTAGTCCCAAAAATAATATAAAAGTGTATAATAAAGCCCACTAAACATCCAAAACAGATAATATAATAGCATGGAACAATCAAAAATTATAGATACGTTGGAGACGTATCACCGGTCTGCCCGTTCCTCCTAGCTTAGATAATAAAGTTCAGGTTACCCAGTGATTCCCATACCATCGCCCCACTCCCCTGAGTTTTTAGATGAGGCCTGCGGTGTCCCTCCCCGCCAGATCCACATCCCCTGCTCCAGAATGTCGCAGCCTAAGCTCGACCACGTGTCCCGGGGAGCCCGACGAGCGTTCGGCCAAGAAGAGGTTTATCATGTCCTCTCCGGCGGATGTTGGCAAGGTGGCCGCCATTCGCCCCGACCTCTCGATCCCGGAGCAACACGTTGCAACGGAAGCCGGCAAAAACGTTGACTACATTGCCATGCCGAAGGCTTCATGTCAGTGGGCGGGAAAGTTGGCTATGACATCAAGCTCGTCGACAGCGACGGCTTCATGCGGGCCATGTCACAGGTTAAGTGGTCCATCCCCAACCCCTTTGCTTCAACCGCCATCGATCTCTTTGACGGCCCTGCCGCTGATCTCCTCCGCCAAGCGGTCAAGGATTTGTGATCCTTGTGCGCCATCGAGCCCATTTTGTCATTTCTGAAGGACGCGTTCTACGGCGGCGGCTTGGGATCCTCAATTGCCAAGTCAGATCTCATCGACCACGACCACGAGGAGGGCACCCACAAAGGTTCTTTCAAGGTGAAACAGCCCATATGTGACATCAGAGAGCGCACCATGGGTCTGTGCTCTTCCAACTGGAAGGATCCCGTCCATGACATGTGAGGCAACATCCTATCAGCAAATCTTAACTTTTCTAGCTTTCCAACCCGTACCCTTTGTTGTAGTAGCATTTGCCGTGCGGTGCTTTAATTGTGTCGTGTTTAATTATTTCAGTTATGCTAAAGTGTATTGTTCAATAGGGCTATGTGATGTTTAAGTATGAATTGTCCACTTCAGTTTCACGAATGGCTATATTTGGTTGTTTATAGTGAGTAGATGCCTTGTTTATCTATATTTGGTTGTTAGGTTGGTTGCAGTGAGCATTTTTCCAGTTATTGAGCAGATGCCTTGTTTATATGTATTTGGTTCTTAGGTTGGCTGCAGTGAGCATTTGTCTAGTTATCAAGCAGATGCCTTGTTTATCTGTATTTGGTTGTTAGGTTAGTTGCAGTGAGCATTTGTCCAGTTTTCAAGCAAATGCCTTGTTTATCTGTATTTGCTTGTTAGGTTGGTTGCAGTGAGCATTTGTCCAGTTTTCAAGCATATGCCCTCTTTATCTGTATTTGCTTGTTAGGTTGGTTGCAGTGAGACTCTGTCCAGTTTTCAATGGCTATATTTGGTTGTTATACTGATCATTTATGCCTTGTTTATTTCAGTCATTCACAATGTGATGTTCATTATGTGCAAGTCGGAACTGTCTCACTTGACTGCATCAATGCCTGTTTGAATGGCTATATTTGGTTCCAGTTATGCCTGGTGTAGTTAACACATGCCCTTTATTTCAGTTTTACACATTTATCCAGTGTGATATTTAAGCATTACCTACGTTCTATTCATTTTCAACAATACCTGTATGAATTGCAATATTTGATGGCTGTTAAGCCTGTTGTCGGTAACATTGTCTTCCATTTTATATCTGCTTTAACAGCATGCTGAAACCAACACATTCAAGCTATCATTTGGAGATGATGTTGTTTACCTTTGCTATATTTGTTTGATGTTAAGGTTGCTATACTTATCATGCCTTTCCACTACTTATGCAGGACAACAACGGGAGTGGCCACCATTTTCCGCCGAGGTTAGTTTCATCCATCGGCTTGTACTCCCCCCGTCGTTCCATAATGTAGTGCATATAGATCCAGGCCTGGAGACTTGTTAGCTTCTAATATTGACTTGTTCTTGTAGGTACATATGCCCTTGGCAAGGATCCACTCATCAACCTTTTTGCGTATGGGGCAATGAGATATTCATGAACAAGCATCAAGTGAGGAAACTGATAAGGATTATTAGCAAAAAGATACGAATGGTGTCAAGCAAATTATTTGTTTATGCTCTATCCAACACAACAGTGAGCTGTAGGATGGTAACTATAAACTCTGCAGCCTTCTCTTTTTACTGCCCATAATGAGTTCTTAGACAACAATGCCTGAATATTCTTCGTTTGCAGTGGTTCCTGAAGAAATTCACTCAAGATTACCTTGCAAAGTACATGATTTGTGGACACGCAATGAAGGTTAAAATATTTCACCCAGACTACAATGAGCATAGAGAAGTCCTAATGCAGACAGTGAAGGATGGACGGGCAGATATCACAATAGGGTGGCCTAGAGTCGTGCGCGCATTACGCATGGAGGAGGGTACAATATGGGCATTCCGCTTCACCTTCTCTAGTAACCAGAATGTCTTTCGCCTCTCTCTTTATAGTCTTTAGTACAACTATGGTTCATCATTCTTTACTTGGTGCTTCTGTAGTTCTTCAGTATATGTGCCTGTGCATCGAATTATGCATTCGTGGTTGAACCTATATTTGTAATAAACATGGTTGGATATGAAATAAGTGATTGCCTACTTTCAAATTCAAAACATGTGATTTTTAAATTAGAGATTAATTAGGGATTACACTGCACACGGTTTACGAAAGTGAAACGTCTGCGATAGACATGGATATCAAACATGTTTCTAGGACATATTTCCAACATTGAAGCGGCGCGTTGGCCGAGGGTGTAGCGTGTTGTACGCCCTTCTGAACACACCTCCTCACCGCATTCATACGACCGGAGAGTGCCCACCTTCCTCCATTAAACCCGCACGTGTGCCCAGAAACCTACTCCAGCCACACGTCCATTCGTGAGCCGCCGTCATTAAACACAACGCCAGTTGGCTCCGGCCATTCCCCGCTATTTAAATGATGCCAAACGCCGGGCAAAAATTGCACCACAGTCCGCTCCCATCTCCTCCTTGGACCATTTTCTCCACAATCACCATGGCATCCGGCGAGTAAGAAGACGAGTTTTCCGCCATAAAAGTCGGGGTCCACGCCACTTCATTTTTGGCTAGGCAAGGAGGCGGCGCCACCATCACTGCCCCGATGGAGCCCAGTGAAGAAGGAGGAGGAGGAGGACGACAATACCATCGCCAACATGTGCGTCTGCATCCTCCACTACTCACTACAAAAAAAGAACACATCTGCAATAGCTTTGTCAGAGTAGGTCACACTTTCCGTCACTCATGTACATCCATTGTGCTTTTATGATAGAATCAAGATAGTCATACATGTGTTGTCGGCGATGTATTCCATGACAATAATCAATTTTTCATCACATAAGTGACCACTTCCATGATGATAAATGCCGTGTCATGGAAGTGTTTTCATGAAGGGTAACCGACACATGGCAAGCACTATAACAGGTCACCTTAAGCTATCGGGTGTGAGTTTTGGATCCGATACTCGTTAACAGCCCCGACCACTTATCAAAACATGTGTAAAGTCAAGCCACTTGAATACTTCAGAGGGAATACTCTATTAACATACCACATTATGGTACAATTTAATGCATGTTAACATTCAATATAACTCATTATACGCTCCTAGTTAATTGAGACTCATCATGAGAAAGCATGGGCCACTAAGCTTCCATTATGCACAAAATTACTAACACAAGGGACGCTATAAAAAGATCGTGTAGATAAACATACGCACATAACAAATAAAATATGATCATACCAGCTTTCTTTGCCATGGTCACTTCATCAAGTGGTCATCTTTGTCGCTTTCTCACTTGCACAACTTGAATAAGATAAATAATAATAGTGCAGTGCAAGTGTTGTTATGGACAGAAGGTAAAAACTTTTGCAAAAAGAGAAGACAAAAGAAATATTATGAGATTTTCTTGAGTTCAAGACATAAAGTGAGGAAAGCCAAGAAGAAATCCTTTTGTTGGTTTTTGGTTTTACAAAGGAAATCATGCAACTTAAATACAAAGAAGAAAGGAACACCGAAAGGAGCAGGACAAGCAGCAAAGAAGGAAGGAGCAAACGAAAAACCAAATGAAACCAAAACAAAAAAAACAACTGCTCCCTTTATCCATCTATATAGGGCCAAATGCATTTTTAAGGCTAACTTTGACCACATGTTAGAGCAATAATATATGACATGCAAGCTACACAAAGCATACTATCAAATTCGTACGTGAAAGGAGCATCCAACGATATAATTTTTACATTATACATCTCATATACTATTAATCTTATCGATAGTCAAAGGCAATCTCGAAAACGCATTAGGCCCTGTATATATATGGATGGAGGGAGTAATAACGAATAAAGAGAAATCTCTTTGGCTTTTTTGCTTTGAAACAATTTTAACACGCCAAAGAAACTAAGCAAACAAGAAACAGAACGAGAAATATTTTTGAATTTTCCGGGTCTTCTTATAGGAAGCAACAAGAAAGAAAGAAAAGACACAAAAAGAAATATTTTTGCGGTTTCCAAAGTTGAACTAAAAACTTCGGGTCGTTGTAGAGGGTGGGGCCCAATCCATCCACCCCTTTGATCGGATCGTTTGCCAACGCAATTTGTTCCTGGGTGCAGTGTTCCCACTTAACGGAGTCCTAATACTTTGACGATACAAGCTGAATAGATGACCAAACGCCTAGGTCGCTCATACTTGGATGAGAATAGACGGCCAAACGCCCGCAATCGATTTCAACAGACTTTTAATTGGTTCGGTCAGTTTTTTTGCATAAGAAAGTTGCTTGACCTAGGTACATAATTTCATGGACCAACTAGTTTATGAGGCATCATTTTCTGGAAAAAAAAAAACTAGCTACTGCAGGAATTTTTAAAAATGTTCAATATTTTTAAATGCAGATTTAAAATTATAACAAAGATATAACATTTGAGAATTTGAGAAAGGTCCAATTTTTAAAATATTATTGAATTTTAAAATATGACGAATTTGATTATATAAATATTTTTGATAAAAATGTTCATGAAATTTAATTGTTTACAAAAATAGACACATTTGTATGAAGAAATGAAAGAAAAAAATCCAATACAGCGTCCAGGCATTAGGCCGCCCCAATATCAAACTACGGGCGATCATTTGCTTGACACCTACCGGGGACCTCCTATTGCCGAAATCACTAATTAAGGAGTACTCATTGCAAAGAACACTCTATCTTCCCGGGTCACGACAAGTGGCGCACATGCAGCGCGCCACTTGTTGCAACCTGGGAGTTTTTCCTTTTTTCGTAGATTCGTTTATTCAAAACGTTTTGTCTCTTAAACCGTGCGTCCAAATCTCAAATCGTTTTCACCATTGGATTCCTCGTGTCGAGATCTTCAAAACTATATCTCATGTTGATAGGTTTTGACGAACTTTTTTTTTCACGAAAAAAACGGACGAAAAAACCAAACCGGGAGCACGGTTTTTTCCCTTTCCGAAAGAGGCACGCCCGTGCCTCTCGCGAAATCACAACCGTGCCTCTCGTGGAAGCAAAACCGTGACTCTCGTGGAAAGAAAAAATACAGAAAACGCGTTTTTTCCTTTCCGAAAGAGGCACGCCCGTGACTCTCGCGAAAGCACAACCGTGCCTCTGGCAAAAGCAAAACCGTGACTCTCGCGAAAGAAAAAAAACCAGAAAACGCGTATTTTTTTCCCTTTCCGAGAGGCAGGGCCATGACTCTCGCAAAAGCACAACCGTGCCTCTCGCGGAAGCAAAACCGTGACTCTCGTGAAAGAAAAAAAAAACAGAAAACGCGTTTTGTTTTTCCCTTTCCGAGAGGCACGGCCGTGACTCTCACGAAAGCACAACCGTGCCTCTCGCGGAAGTAAAACCGTGACTCTCGCGAAAGAAAAAAAAAACAGAAAACGCGTTTTTTTTTGTTTACGAAAGGCACGGCCGTGACTCTCGCTAAAGCACAACCGTGCCTCTCGCGAAAAAAAAACGTGACTTTTCACGAAAGAAAAAAAATGTAAACGCGTTTTTTCGCGCACAAAAAGTTTTTTCTAAAATTTTTTTTCGAAACGCTAAGGAAGACTGGGCAAAACCAAAACGTCGGAAAAAAAACCGTTTAAAAAGCCGAAAACGCGTGCGAAAAAATAAAAAAACAAAATCTGGAGGGAGCGTTCAAAGCGCGACACGTGGCGAATGGCTGAGAGCACGCCAAGTGGCGCTGATCGTTGCAAGGCTCCCGAAGGAGCGCTCGTTAACTAGTTGCTCCCTCCTATTGCCGCCTTCAGCGCCGCACAACGTAACTGGCGCTGGCAGCAGCGTCTGGCTGGGCCGGCCCACGACCACGCAGCACGAAAAGAAACCCCAAAAAATTGCTCTCAACAGGGATTTAATCTCGCGCCGCCGAGCTTCCGTACAGCGAGGCTAACCACTCGACGAACTAACTGCTAGTGATTATTTACAGCGTAAACCGCTTCAGAAAAGAAACGTAGACACGCTATTTATTGTGGATTACACAGTAATGTTTAGATTTTTCAATTGTTTGAAAACATCTTCACAGATTTCAAATGAAGTTTACGAACATGCAAAAAAAGTACGCGTATTGAAAAAAAAGTTCACCAAATCGAAAAGTTCATGTGTTCAAAAAAACTTGACGAATTCAAAAGAAGGTCATTTTAAAAAAATGTTCAGTATATTTTGAAAAAATTCACAAACACGGAATGAGTTTCTAACTTGGGAATAAAGAACAAAATAGAAAAATTTCGTGAGTTAGAAAAAAGTTCACCAATTTTAAATAAAAGTTCATCGAATATGAAAAAAGTGCATTTAGTTGAAAAAAATCATCGATTTGGAAAAAGGTTCATTGAGTTTGAAAAAAAATCATCAAATTAGAAAAATGTTCAACGATTTTCAAAAAAGTCCATAAAAAATGAAAATAGTTCATCAATTTGAAGGAAACATCCATCGATTTTGAAATAAGTTCATCGAACTTGAAAAAAAGTTCTTCGATTTCCAGAAAAGTTTATCGAAAAATGAAAAAGTTCATCATTTGAAAAGGGTTCATGAATTTGAAATAAAAACATCAAATAAGGAAGAAGAAAAGAAACAGAAAAAGGGAAATGGAGAAAAGGAAAAAGGAAAGAGAAACAAAAAAATAAGGAAAAGATGTAACCTATCAGATCCGCCGAAGTGGTCGAGTGGTTAGTGCAGTGTTCCACGAAATAGGAGGTCGTTGGTTTGATTCTCTCTGCTAGCGCCATTTTTTGTGGCTTAAAGCCGAATGACAAGAGGGGAGTTTGGCTGGCCCAACGCGGAGGGTTGTGTGCGCCCATTTGTATAATGCATATAAATGAGCGCCCGAAGCGCTAAATATGAAGCAACCAGCTACCACCCTAGCCGCCAAAAGAATCATGAGTACAACCAGGTATTGTGACGGTGTCGGCAAAATCACGGAGTACAACAGAAAACAAAATGATAAGAAAACAGAAACGAATAAAGGAAAGAAGAAGAAAAACAAGAAAAGGAAAACAGAGAAAAGAAAAATAAGATAACCAGAAGAAAACGAGCACAAAGAGCAACATTAAATTCGCAGAGAAATTCGGACAAAAAAATGAGAAACCGAAATTTCGAAAAAACCAGCGAAACTGAGCCAGCTCTCGGTCAGTGTCTGTAGGCGAGGAGGAAGTACAGCACAACGATTATATCTCACTTGCAGCGAGTAGACCTTCCCTCTCGCCTGAAGCATTTCCAGATCAGGTAGCAACTAGGTCGGCCCAATCGCAGAGAATGTGCCCGGTTGCTCGCTCTTAAGTTTTGTTCGTTTTTTATTCCAGTCTGCATGTTAATTTGTTGAACTATGCCTGTTTTCAACGGGTTTTTTATTTCCTTTTTCTTTTCTGTCAATTTAATGGTTTTCTTTTTTGTTTTCTTTTCATTTCTTACTGTTTCATTTGTTTTTTCGGTTTCCTTCATGTTTTCCCTCTTTTTCTATGTGTTTTCTTTATGGTTTTCATTGGTTTTTCTCCGGTTCTACAACCTTTAATTGCCATTTTTTTGCTTTTTGTGTGTGCTAGTTGTATCGTTTTCCCTCTATTTTTATGTACATTTTTCATAGTTATAAACATTAATTTTATAAATGTTAAATGTTTTAAATACATATTACCATCACTGCACTGTAATTTATACAACTAGCACACACAAAAAGCAAAAAAATGGCAATTAAGGGTTGTAGAACCAGAGAAAAACCATAAAGAAAACACATAGAAAAAGAGGGAAACCATGAAGGAAACCGAAAAAACCAATGAAACAGTAAGGAATGAAAAGAAAACAAAAAAGAAAACCATTAAATTGACAGAAAAGAAAAAGGAAATAAAAAACCCGTTGAAAACGGGCATAGTTCAACAAATTAACATGCAGACTGAAATAAAAAATGAACAAAACTTAAGAGCGAGCAACCGGGCACATTCTCTGCGACTGGGCCGGCCTAGTTGCTACCTGATCTGGATATGCTTCAGGCGAGAGGGAAGGTCTACTCGCTGCAGGTGAGATATAATCGTTGTGCTGTACTTCCCCAGTGCACTGTAATTTTACGTTCCGTAAGTTTTATCTTATTTCTGACGTAAAAAAACCGTAAGAAAATATATCATCGCCGTAAAAAATATTTTATGTTATGTAAAATTACAAACGTAAAAACATAGTGTAAAATATACATAAACTCCAAATTTTCTTGTCTTATGACCTATAATTTTATTTTCTTATACCAAATTTTACGTAGTGAATCAATAGGAACGTAACTATTTGAATTCCAAATCTAATTTAATTATGAAGTGATCATAAGATTACCTTGGGTGAAGAATAACTTATTTGCACCCTGGGTGATGAATAGCATCACTATATATATATATATAGTTTTATATATATATATATATATATATATATATATATATATATATATATATATATATATATATATATATATATATAGTAATACTATTCATCACCCAGGTTGCAGAATAAGTTATTCTTCGTCCGAGGTAATCTTACGATCGCTTCATAAATAAATTATATTTGGAATACAAATAGTTACATTCATATTGATTCACCACGTAAAATTTGGTATAAGAAAACAAAAAAATAGGTTATAAGACCAGAAATATCGCATTTTATATATGTTTTTACGTTCGTAACTTTACGTAACATAAAATATTTTTTACGGCAAGTATATATTTTCTTACGCTCTCTTTTTACGTATGAAATAAGACAAAATTTACGAAACATAAAAATACGGTGCATTGATGTCAAAATAGAGAGGGGGTGAAGAATAACTATTCCTCACCCAGGGTGACGAATAGCGTGACCCTATATATATATATATATATATATATATATATATATATATATATATATATATATATATATATCGAAATTAATACCATTATCATATTTTTGATAAATGTGACAAACCTTATTTTCTATGCTATCAACATTTTTTAAAATAAGCTAACATTTATTTACATTGCGTTGTCATTTTTCATATTAACGATTTTTTATTAAATTAATGTTTGAAATATTTCTATTTTTAATTGTTTGGAAAATCAACATCAAAGGAAAAATGAATAAAATAATAATAAATAAAAATTGGTGAAAAGGCGAACTAACCTAGTCCGCCCGGTCGCGACGCCTCGTACGCGAGCTGTCATCGCCCCCCACTTGCAATAGATCTGTTTTTGAGGGGTACTTGCAATAGATGAGATTTTGCTTTTGTGGTGCTGGGACGCTGGCGAGCGATGTGAACGAAGTTGTACGCGTCAAGGAAGCACTGGTGGGATGGCCCAGTATTCCCAGCCGAAGTAATGGGCAGGCCCAACCTTCAGGTAGTTCTTTTTTAATGTTTCTATTTAATTATTTATTTTATTTTATTTTTTGATTTTAAATACATAAAATTCAAAACTTAATTTAACTTCAAAAGGTGTAAATCGAGAATTTTAAAAATGTTAGGCCGACTTAATTCTTTTGTTGGCATAAGTTTATTAAAATGTTGATAGGTTTCCAAAAAAATATACACGTGTTCCAAAGAGATGTACATGGAATTGTTGAAAAAATGTTTATACAATGCAAAAAACTATTCTTGTAATTCAAAAAATTGTTAGATGTGTATCCAAAATATTTTAGATGTATAAGAAAAATTTACTAGTTTATGGAAGAAAGTAGACATTAAAAATATATGTGAAAAATAAGATCTTGTATATGAAAAATGTTAAAACTGTATTAAAAAAATTGTATACCGAAATTGTACAATGTGAATGAAAACAATAGACACCAAACTTATATTTCAAAATAAATTTTAAATATTTATTTCTTAAAATGTTAAACCATTAGTAAAAAAATGTTAAACTTAAATAAAAATGTTTAATTCGCATAACGAGAATGTACAATGTGTACATAAGGAGGAGAAATCAAAACAAATGTTTGAAAAAATGTTAATCATATATATATGAAAAATGTTAATCCTATGTAAAATATCTTTTAGATTTATAAAAAGGTATATAGTGTATGAAAACAATAGAAATATAAACCTATATTTTAAAGAAATATTAATCATGTACTCGTATTTGAAAGATGTTAAACTTGTACTCCCTAGTGATCTAAAAGATGTTATATTAGTTTACAGAGGGAGTATTTAGAAAATGTTCTTGACAAATACAAAAAGTGTACAATGTGTAACAAAAATATGTACATGTGCAAAAGAGAAAAAATAAACTAAGAAACCCAAAGAAAGAAACAATGAAAACTAAAGGGAAAAATAAAATTAAGAAGAAAACCAGAACATCAGAGAAAAACCAGTGACAAAAAAAGAAAAAGAGACCCAAAACAAGAAAATCAGATAAAGCAAGAAAATAAATTAAAATGGAAAAACAATAACTGAAAACTAAGAAAGAAACAATAAATTAGAGAAGAAAAAACCAATGTTCGGGATATCGCTGCACGTTAACTTATCGGTCGACCCATGATAAGAGATAAACCGGCTTATCAGCCGATTTATCGATTTTATCAGTCGACTATTTATCGACAAGGTTTTTTTTAATGTTAGGTTTTCGTATTATCAGGATCAATCAACATGGAAAACCGGTAAGCCATGTCATTCGTATTCCTCATAACCGACCGGAGATGTACCAGAAGTAACCATCTACACAAACAAAAGCGAGCGCCCATGTATCAGACTACTAAAACTCAACCAAAATAAGAAAAATCAAGAGCTAAATCCATTAGGTCCCACGGATTTATCTGTGAATATCGGTGAATATCGGTGATAGATCGATTTTCAGACCAATATATCGGCCAGACCGGTAAATGCCGGAGATATTTCACTTATCTTATCGGTCTGACCCGATAAGCTATAAATCGACCGATATATCGGTATATCGGCCGATATTTTGAACAGTGGAAAAAACAGAAGAAAACCAATGCAAACGATTAAATTGGTGAAAATGGCGAAAGATAGAAAGAAAACTAGGAATAACAAAAAAAACTGAAGAAAAACAAAGAACAAAGAACGGAAAAACCAAAAAAGCCTGCAGAAAGCCGATGAAAAACTACATCTAACGATTGTCTTCGATCGAAACTTGAGCAAGCCACCAAAAAACGAGAGAAAAAAGAAACGGGCCGACCCAAATACCTACGCGAGGAACAAAAAGATTCAGGCAATGGGAGAATGTATCCCGCTATAAATGAGGTATAGCTCCCACTATTCGGTCGACTGGGTTGCTTTGTCTACAAGGTAGTTAGGCCGAGAGAGGACCCAGTCGGGGTAAGAGAGGGGAAATAAAGAAATAATAGGGATGGGCGGCAGGTGGCATTTAGTCCAAATAAAATAGCAAACGACCTGTACTAATTCTAGGAAAAACTACCAAGGCTATTAAGGAGATTTGTGAGCTAATAAAAATATTTATAGATCCAAAATACAAATTAATTATGTCATAAAATCAAATAAAATTATTATATTTACTTGCGCTTCAGAAGCGTCTTTTTTACTTTATCAACAATATAGTTTTAGCCCATAAAACACATGATGCTCCAGTCTGCAGGTACCCGGTCACCAGGTCCACTCCGTTCATCCTATCATGCGCGAGCCTTTGGGGCCATGAATGAGGCCAAGGAGAGAGCACCTGGATATGGGTGTTTGTCGTTCAATACAAATGGGGCGGAACCAGCATCAGAAGACCGAAGGTGGAGTCATCCAAGCTAAGGATATGGCTCGAAATAGGGAAATACCCTTTGGTTCCTAGGTGTATATACATCTGATATGAGGAAAACAAATTAATAATTAAAAAGCCAAGAAAAGTTTAGAAGTTTTGAGAATAAACCTGACTTTCTTTTGCACTAGTACATAGTTTTTCAGGAATAAAAAATCAGCGTTGACTTCAGGAAAAAAACAAAATTAATTGCTATTATAGGTCATTATTCACACTATTTTGGCCAAAATTTATGTTTTTTTAAAAGAAGTCAACAAGTTTTTTTTCTCATGTTTGGACTTTTTTAACAAGTACAATGGATGGCCAAGTTTATTTCAAAATTACTTGCATATTTTTTTAATTTTTATTTAATTATTATTTTCCATATATGGTGTATATACACCGAAAGACCAAACGTCCCCGTCCCCTCGAAATAGGGTGTTCATGTGCTCAGGGCTTTCGGTCATAAGCAAGAAGTTAAGGGGTGAAATTACCTTGCTGTACTCTGTAGCTTGACATCTCCACTCAGCCTCACCCTCACGAGATCAGTCAGGAGGTAATATGAGATTTGATTTCATGGATCCGATATAAATATTTATTGGCTATTTGCATCTACATCATCATATTGCGTTCTGGGATTAGTGGAGTAGCCAACACTGTTTCTTCTAAATTGAAGAACACAAATGCAGTGATGTTTCAGGTGTAAATACCATCTTTTGTTCTTGATGCCATGCTATTGTAGTACTTCGTCCATCCATTCCAAAGTAATTGAAGTTCTATATTTGTACCACGTCAAACTTGTTTAAGTTTGACCAACTCTATAAAACAATGTGCTAAGATCTACAACACCAAATACACATAGTACAAAAATATATTCCATAAAGAATCTCAAGAGACTAATTTGGTGTTCTAGATGCTAATATAGTTTTATAGACTTGATCAAATTTAAACAAGTTTGAATTGAGACAAACCCAGAATTTCAATTATTTTGGAATGGAGATATTACTTGTTAACATATTTGTCAGCTACTGTGTGAATTAAATGTTCATGTATTTCATACTAAGAAAATTGATTCACATCATCTATGCTTTTCTTTTGTCAACATATTTTGGAATGGAGATAATACTTGCTAACATGGTACAAAAAAAACATAAATATGCCTCCGTTTATGCATGTCTGGCGAACCACCCTAGCCACCCACAAAGCTCGTCCGGAGATATTTTCTCATTTGATTTGTAGCTCCAACGGCAGAGATCGAGGCGGTGGATGAAGAAATTCGAATCACATTTTGTATGTTGTTTCTCCGTTTATGCATGCCTTTTCAAAACATCTCAGGTGCATGTAGCTGCCTAATAACTGCCTCTCTTCATCAAATACTAATTGGTGATATTACATGTGATGAAGCTGTCAATGTATCCGACATAAATGCAGATGTGATGCCACACACCACCATTGAGCCTGAAAACGTTGCAAATCAGGAAAGCCGTCCATTTTGGTGGGCGCGTTTGCGAGCGAAATTACTCTGCCAGCAAGAAATTTTATCTCGTGCCAGCAGGCTGTGTGCTACGAACGAGTTAATCTCTTCGTGTACCAGTCAGCAGGAGCGTCAATGCGTCATGCACCACGGACGCTCGCCTTCATCTGGCAGACCATCTATCGACGTGACGCGAGGCGAACGCCACTTGCACCGCAGTTATCTAGCGCGATCACCATCCCATCACGCATTCACGCCGCACTGTCACGGCGCAAGTTGCGAGCGCCCCCGGCCATTTCTGTTCGTCGGCGTCGCTGTAAGTACGAGTTTGGCCACTGTTAGGGGAGACGGTTTGGCCAAAGTTAGGGGAGACGATCGAGGGCTCTCGGCTGGAATGGGACAAAGATATTTCGCTTGCACTAATTGCACCGGAGGCGTAGCCGTCTACAGTTAGTTATGGGTGTCAGTGTCACCTCGGCCGAGTCAGGTTCTCCCAAAATATACAAGTTTGGTAGTACTCCTTGACCTACAGCTACAGGCCTCTCGCCGTCGACCCACTATTGAGTTTGAGTTTGGGTTGCTCCTTCCAGCAAGTCTAGGAGAGTCATCATAATATTGATCCTCGCAGGAGCGCGCCCCATAATATGGTGGTTGTCAAAAAGAAAAGGCGTAAATTCAGAATCGTCAATAACATAACCTTCACAAAAAAGTGAGTGAATTTCATGTTTGTAACAAAAATTAGCTAAACTTTACATATTTATTAATTTAAGCAAGGTTGTGTCACCTTTCACCCCTTTAAAAAAATCCATCGGACCAATCGAGCATCACATTTCAATTTGTCCAGCCGCATCGATCACCCTAGACAGCGACTCGGATCTGAGCAATGCCACATCTACGTAAATCGTTTTACTCCACCTAGTGAAAGTCAAGAGGGGGGGTTAATTAGAGATAGCAAGTTTCGTGGGCTTTAGTAGCACGTTTGTACTTTGTAGGTCTAGCATTTTTGCTCGAATCTCCTACCGAACTCCAAACCCGAGCAGGTGAGCCAGCTGACGCGGTAGGCCGAGCGTCACACGCCGACGGAGCGCGGGATCCGCACGCGTGCACGCCCAATATTATACGCGCGCATGCGGTACACGCCGCCCGCCGTGCCGCGCGTATATAAAAGCGGGCACAGAGCACCCAGCTCCTCGTGGCACACTCATCCCCTACTCCCAACGCCTTCCTCCCATCCTCTTGCAGCGGCCTCACCCAAGCAACCGTGCACACACACACGGTGACCAGAAGCCGTGAGCTCGGCCGGACCTGGTGGTGTGGCGTGCGGAGATGGCTACAGAAGCGGAAACCGTCCGGCCACGCGCGGTCGCCGGCGACGTGGAGATGCCGGTGCTCCTGGCCACGACGGACAAGGACCGGCCGGTGGACCCGGTGATGTGGGGCGACGAGGAGCGGATGAAGAGGGAGCTCATGGCGTGGGCCAAGGCCGTCGCGTCCATGGCGCTCAACGTCTCGTCGGCGCCGCCGCCTTCCATGGCACACGGGACCAAGTGCACGGCTTAGGCAGCCAGCTAGCTTTTGATTGATCGCGTGGCTGCAGGTCGATCGACCGATCGATCTGGTGCACGGCACATGAGCGCTCAAAATCAACCATGGCGTGTGTATGCCATCTTTGCTTGGCTAGCTGACATGGTAAACTCGGTAAGCTGGAGCATGTAATTAAGCTGCTTTTGGGAAGGCTCGTGTATTCAATTTTCCTTTGGGTGGGTGGCTTAAGTAGTTGCTCACCCTGTTGTATATATTTGTACTTCAATTCTTGGGTGTGTCCACACATACCAACTATGAAGAATTACAAGTTTTGAGCTTATGATTATTTGTGAGCTTGTATTTTTACTAATCTAAGCATGACCAGCCATAATTACTCGAGAGTCCACGCAAGAAATATGTGTGTTGGTTTGGAAACAAACAAAATATCAAATAACACCATTCTGTGGCCGGGCTGGATTATGGCTACCAGTATCGGACTCGGCCCATGTTAGTTGCAAAATGTGTTGTAAGATATTGCTAGCAAAAGCCTCTCAAATATTACTCATCGAATAGAAGTCTATTTATCTGAGTCTTTATGTCAAAAAGATGAAAAGATTGGGCATTAAAATTGTAGCGAATAAATCAATCATTTAAAGATATATAAGGGGCAAGTGTTGACATACGAATGAGACAGCTACTAAAAAGTTAAAACTAAAATTAGTTGTTGTAATATCTTATAACCACAATTGTATCTTTGTTGCGACACATTATTGCAACACCCAACGTACTGTTTCATTAGTCTATTGCGATGAGTAAAAACCATAACAACGGAAAAAACATATTAATAGACCAAAATTATTGCTAATTGTAACATTTTTCAAAAAATAATTTTCTTGTTATAAAGCACAATTTTAACCCTATTGCAATGACACAATACCATTTTTTTACTCGTAGTTTGATTCATATACAAAACTACGTACCACTGTGGTACACCTCATTCGTTTCTATTTTGGTTACTTGATAAAAGCTAAAGGTGAATACTAATTCAAAATACGGTAAATAATTGTATGCATTAAAATCACTTATTGTAACTTGTTTTAAAATATTTTATGTGTAAATTATTTTGAAAATATTTTTAACTAAAACATTATTCATGTACGCTTAGCAGAATTAAAAACATAAAATGATGTATTATGTTTATTATAATGTCAATATATCAAAAAGAATACTAGAAATTTTTGAAAAATTCTGAAATTTTGAGATTATCAAGCTTTGTCGACCATTCTACTCACGTGTGAAAGTTTCATAAAGAAACGATACTGGCGGTATTATTGGTGAAGAAAATACAACCAGGTCCCTATTATTCAGCAAACAGTGCTTTTTAATATAGCATCGATTTTGTCATTTTTTTCCTATAATACCATGGTCATTTCTTCATGAAACTTCATATGCGGGATATGAGTCGATTATGTATGTTACAATAAATATTCATTTTTTATTTTTTTTCTAATATTTTTTCAAATTTACTATTCATAAGGGGTGCATGATGAAACATCTTCACCAAGTTCCTGTCCGTCAATATATACTTTAATACAACAGACAATGTATTACTTTTGGCAAAGTTCTATATGTTTTTCTCTTAAAACTTTGTCTGAACTATTGCATCATAAAAGAAGTGTCCACACACTTTCCCCAAGTCAACGAAAGGAGAAAACACAGAAACCCCGCAATCCTCCTTGTCTTAGTGTGAGCTGTTAAGGTGAATTATAGTAAGTGTTCATATCTACTTAGAATTTATGAATATCTTGATAGATAGCTCTAGAGCGTGCAAGACTAAAACAATATGTTGATAATGGTTTATAATTATATGATTGTTAAACTTATGTGTAAATCGATAGGAAATTCTTGAGTGTATACAGTGTTTTATGTAGTTTTTCATCACATTGTTGACAAGTCCATTTCCTTCTTATTTTGTGTTGAAATCTATATGTCGTTGATTCATAGATAATGTTGATCTCATAATAGAAAGAGGGGAAGTAGAGGATGCGATGAAGTGTTCATCGAGAGCGACAAAGATTTATACAAGTTAAGGCCATCACTAGTCGCCAGATAGGCATGTCCACTGTCCAAGTAGAACCCCATCCATTTACCAACATAAAGGCAATCATCCTTAGTTGATGGGGTTCTGAATACCTAATTCTGGAATTAATCTGTTCTTTCTTTCCATCTTTTGTGATCCATCAAAAACTGTCGTAACACCTCCAAAAAAAAAGGTTGCACTTGCTACTGCATTACTCAACCATAGTCAATTTTCACGACCCGCAATGGAAGTGTTCTGTTTAGCTATTGAGTTTGTTCGTGATACACTACTAGCCACGATGCAACGCGATCACAAGTTGTACTCGAGCGTCATCATGTTGCACTATCAAAGAGCAAGTTGCAAGCATGGCTTGTGATTTTGGTCCATTCAGGTCGTTGTAATCAATCTCCTCCAATCAAAGTATTCCGGTTCGGCCGCTAGGAGGCAAGGCTCTTCTTGAATGGCTCGAATGCGACAAAGATATTTGCATGTACTAAATACCAGAAGAGGGACAATTCGGTCTAATCAGGTGCGAAGAATATACGGATATTTCACTTAGCAAGCCTCTTGGTCCAACGATCATATTCAATGGCACATTTGGCGCTCCCTTTCAACCGATATGCTTCGCAGAATAATCACCAAGTGATATCACATTAATTAGGTGAGCAAGGAAGGATACATAATTGCACCCGAAGAACCTCGAGATATTGTACAAGGAGAATGTGCATGAACCAAGTCTGGCCTAACAATTACTGAGGTCGTCCTCGTCAAGAGCACGGCCACCCTACTCTATGTATCTCATACTAGATGGAATTGCGCACTCCGTTGCGTGTGGATGTTATAGCACGGATAAAGTACTCCGTAGGCATATTATATCATGCGTAAAAAATCTTTCATCCAAAAAAATGGGATGAAGAAACTTAAACCAAGAGCTCTTGATTCGAATGAATACAATTAGGATGCTCATAGTACATACATAAACCACAGCTGCAGATCGATCCCGTGACGCTGTAACCTGGCCACGAAGATGCAGACCCCAAGCACATTTTATCCCCTGACACTGCCCCGGCACACACTGCAAGTGGTCCCGCGGTATCTTGAAATGAAGCCGACTTCTGTTTCCTTTGGAAGCTGACCGAAATACTCAGCCATGCTGCTCGCGCACGGGGAACGATCCAGGTGTCACTGTCAACTATCAAGCGTACGTTGGAAGATCATCGCTGATCGTGCAGCCACCCCTGGTTCGGAGATATGGCAACTGGATGAAGGATGATCTCACCGAAATCTCAATGTTCGTTTGCCTACAGTGGGACTTCAGTTACGATTCGTTTTGGAGCATTTCGTGGCAATCAAACATTGGAAATAAGATGGAGCGGCAGTATTTCCAAACGCAACTCCTTGAACTTCAAGGTGGTCGATCGTCCTGGCAAGCTGAGATCTGAGAGTTCCCGACCCCCGCGTCATCCAGCTCTGGCGACACTGGGGGAACCCTAGCCGCCGTCAGCGAGGTCCCTTCCCTGCCCCCACCCCCGCGTCGCCGCCGCCGGAGGGCCGGCCGGCGAAGCCACGCCGGACCCCAGGAAGGTGTCGGTGGGGCGGATCTGGCTCGTCATGCCCCCAAGCCCACCCACCCACCACCCCGCGCCTCCCCCTCCCGGCGGCTATCTCCTGCTGGCCCGGCGACGCCGGCTCCGGCCCCCCGACGGCCGCCCCGCGTGGCTCCGGCCAGCCTCGCCCCCTCCCCCGCTCCTGGCCGCCGCGGACGCCTCCTCCCCTCGCGCGCCTCCACCTCTCCGCCTGCGCCCAGGCGTCCCCGAGATCCCTCCTGGCATCTCTCGGGTGTCCTCCACCGGCTGCTGCCCCGACTTGCCGGCCGGCGGCGGCCCTCCCTCGCCCCGAGCCACGATGATAGCTCTCGCGCGGAGGCGGGGATGCTTCTGTGGTGTGGCTGACTCAGGGCTCCTCGCGGCGGATCACTGCTGGTGTTGTTTCGGTCCCGGCGGCCTCGGGCCCGCGTCCCTCCGGTGTCCCCAGCTGCCGGCGTCCTCTGCCGGGTAGCTCCGGCCTCGGCGACCGTGTAGTTGCGTCCCCTCCAGCTCACTCGGCTCGTCGACGTCACAACGGCTAAGGCCACGGCAGCTCAGATATGCGTCTTTCCAGTCCTAGTTCGCCGGCGTTGCTGGACACCGCCGTCTAGATCCACCTGTGGGGTCTTGCTTCGTTGCCAGCCCTACCCTGTTCGCCTCAAAGCCTCCACCTTTTGCTAGATCCAGTGCTCATGGGTTCGATGGCGGTCCCACCTTCCGACGGCAAGTGCAGCCCCGCCAACCCCCTCCAACATGGTGGTTCCGACCAACTTTGGCTTCCTCATCTTCGATTTCAGACTCGGCGGCTATGGGATTGCTCAGCTTCAAGCCAGGGAGAGATCCCTGGTCGGCTTGCCGGTGCTGGCAGTGGCGGCGCCCGTGGGTGTCGCTTCCTTCTTGGAGGCGTTGTCAAGGCCTTCAGCTGCGCCCCTCTTCGAGCTCAGGGGAAACCCCCGGTCCGACTCCCCTGGACCGGATAGCGATGGCGTCCCAGCGTCGTCTTCCTTCTTGAAGGCGCTATCTTGCGAGCTCGCGGTGTCCCCGATTCTGCCTCGATCGATGTTGGTATTCTTGTGTTGGTTCGGCATTGCCGCTCGGTTCGGGTTTGGTAGGTCTAGCTTTGGTTTATCCTCCGTTTGGGCCGAGCATCCCCTTCTCTCTGCTCCGGACACCATGTTCATGTCTACCTGCGTGGCTGCGTCCGTATCATGTGTTGCACCCTCATTTATACTCATTCTTCTCCTTCTATCAATGAAAGATACGCAAGCTTTGCGTATTCGCGAAAAAAAATGAGATGGAGCTGTCAAAATCCATTCGAGAAGCAAAACCGGTATGGATCGGTCTGTTCACGACGCCACAATAAAAAGAAAGTTGTGAAGTTTTTTTTTTTGAAAGATCCGGGGTAACCGGCTTCATTGATTTAGGAGAAAGCAGCGGGAAAACTGTGGGGATCAAGTGATCATGGTTACATGAGAGTGCAAAGTGAAAATAAGGTGGGCTAAGCTACCAGAAGGGCTAATCTCTCGCTACATTATCCTTAAAAGGGGGCTCTAGGCATCGCGCTCCTGCTGTGGACTTAGAAAGTTGTGAAGTTGAGGGCAGGCACACATGTAACATGACGTGGACTTAGAAAATTCAGTAAAACGTTTTCAGACGCTTCTTCCTACAGACCATTCGTGCACAGAGCAGGTAGCATCGTGTGTGTGTTTACTTGCGCTCGAGGGCGATCTCGCAACACTATCAGCAGAAACAAGTTGCAAGCAGCCTCCGCGATTTTGGTTCATTGGCGTCGTTGTAATGAATCTCCACCGTAGTGTTCCGGTTTGGCCGCTAGGAGACGAGGCTCTTGAGCTGTTCGAATGTGACAAATATATTTGTCTGTGTCGTACTTACTCCCTCCGTTCCATAATATAAGTGTTTTTTACACTATGAACGGAAGATGGACCTGATGGTACAGTTTTTAGTACTTAAGGGCGTCACGCCAACGTCGGTCAAATCAGGTGCGAAGAATATACGGATTTCGTACTCAATCGATCCTATTGAATGGCGCTCGCTGTCGATCGATATGCTCCTCAGATTAATCTTCCTAGCGAGATCGTCACTTACGTGAGCAAGATAGTTGCGTGCGATGAACCCGAGATATTTCACAAGACGAGTGGGTGCGAACTAAGCCTAGCTTAACATTAGACAACTACCGAGAGCCTGCTTAATAGCACGTTGACACTAAATTGAGTGTTTCATATTCCATCAGGGTATTGTGTTTTGACATATAGTTTTGCTAAGTCTCAGTCGATTAAGACTTTATTATGTCTCAGTCGATGCTCTTCTTTGATCTTGCATGAAGATTCATACACAAATTTTCTTTTCAGTTTTTTTTATGTAGCAACACCCTTCGACATATTCTCCAAAAAAGAAGGCATATTTTTATGTAACGTACAATTAGCAAGATCATTCTCTTGACTTCTCCGTGCTACCGCCAAACTCGTCTCCATCTCATGTTTCTCAGCAACTCCAGCAAAACAGTAATCTGAAAGCTGCTGGCTGGCCATCACCACGTGTTAAATGCTGCGTGGGGGCAGGCACCCCGTGTGCCACACACTGCAGGCGGGTCCCGCGGGTATGGTGGAACGGACTTTCGTTTCCTTTCTCACCTGAGCCGGCCGAAATAACCACAGCCAATGCTGCATGGGCGCGGGGCACGATCCAGGCGTCACTGTCAAGCGCACGTACGAAAATCCGTGGCCCGGAGTACGTATCTTGGACTTTGAGAAGTATCGGATCAGTCCGTCCACAAAGCTACAATAAAAAACAAAGATGTGAAAACAAAGGGCAGACACATCTGAAATTATAAAATTCATGAGCCGCTTCTTCTCCGCGGACCATTCGTACACGGAGCAGAGCAGGCAGCGTCGTGCGTGTGTCTGGAAGTCAATCAGCGCGTCCGTCCCATTCCGCCCGACGGCGACGCCATAACCAACTCCCCTCCAGAACCCGACCCTAGCGCACGCGGTGCTCCGGGCGCCACACACGCCTGACAACCCCGGCCGGCCGGCCTCCGGAGGCGCATATAAAACCGGGCAGCGCTGTTCATCCTCGCCATAGGCCTACTGCTGCCACCTTCCTCCACGCACAACACTCTTAAGCTCTCTGCAAATCCGCAGCCACCGCTCGCTTTCCATCGGCGATCGGAAGCGGTACGGCTCGCGAAAGGCAGCTCGCACTGCTCCGCCGGAGTGCTGTGCGGGCATGGCCACGGGAGCCGAGATCTTCCGGCCACTCGCGGTCGCCGGCGACGTCGTGGAGGCGCCGGCGTTGCTGATCGCCACAGGCAAGGATCAGCTCGTGGATCCGGTGATCTGGGGCGACGAGGAGCGGATGAAGAGGGAGCTCATGGCGTGGGCCAAGGCCGTCGCGTCCATGGCGCTCAACGGCTCCGCCGACTCGTCGTCGCCCCTTTCCATGGGCCGACGACAGAGAAGCCAGGGAGCGAGCCGCCTCCAGCTTACAGCTTAGTACTACGTGGTTAGTTTTGCATGCGTTCCCTGTTGACCTGGCTGTGCCTGAACCTGAATGATGCCATTGATGTGTTACCATTGTTTGCGATGGTGTATTTTTGCCCGGGGGCGTTAAATTGTTGCCCACTCCTCTGAATACAGCGTGTACATGTATAATAGACAAGTTTTTTTAGAGGAGAATGAGATCAGTGCTTATGAATTACTTGTGAAGGACTTGGCACATGCCCTTGTTCATTGTTCGCATGCAAAGCAGTTCTGGGTACAAGCTCAAATGCTCTTTGATTTTACCTTACCGAAGCTGCACCCCAATACTTGGTCTCGTGATATCTTATGTGACCAACTGTTCTCAGAGAGGGAGCGAGCGATCACAGTCACAGTAATGTAGGCGATCTGGCACTCTCGGAATCGTCCCACTCATGATCAGGAGAAGATTGACCCGTCTACTTCTGTGAGGCGCATCAAAGAAGATCTTGCGATCTTGGATATACCTCGGCAAGACCTGAAAATCTTGCCAGGTTATGGGTGGCGGCCCCCTGATGGTACAATCATCAAAATAAACACCGACGCGGCAATTCATTTTGATGGTGGCAACGGTGGAGCGAGAGGGGTGGCTCGCTCAGCAGGTCGCCTCTTGGGAGCTTGGAGCAAACCCCTTGTGGGCGTCACTGATCCTCTTATAGCTGAAGCCATGTCTGTTCGAGAAGGCGTGCGCTTTGCGAAGCTCAGGGGCTTTCAGGATGTGATCATCGATTGCCTGGAGGTTTGGAACTCTGGAAAAATCACCACGATTCCTTTTCGGTCATGGCACCTTTGTTTTATGAAATAGGAGAGCTAGCTACTGTTTTTTCTTCCTTTGATATTCTTCATGTAATCCGGTCAGCAAACTATCCAGCTCATCTTTGTGCCAAGCGTGCTTGCACACTGAGTGTGATTGAAAGTTGGCTGGAAGAGACTCTGTGACGCCCGAATAATTAGGCTACAGTAATCCCACGTTAATGTCGCCACGTCACCTTGGTTACTATTGCTAATCTCGCGCTAGATCAAAACCGGTCCAAAATTCAAATTTAAATCCAAAATCAAGCAAACAATAAAAGTTTTTGAATTGAAACTAAAATGTTCAGAGTGAACCAAATAATGCATAGGTAATTATGGTGGAGAAACCTCACATTTATAAAATAGTTAAATACTATTAGATGAATAAAATAGTAGCGAAAACCATGATGTAAATACTTTTAAATATTAAATAATTACGAAGCTATTTTAGTTTGGGTAGCAAGTTAGTGTGGTTATGGCATATTTGGTAACGTCAAATTAGGTGCCATTTTGGTATTTTACTAAAACAAAAATAAAATAAAATAGAAAATTAAATTAAATAAAAAAACAAAACAAAGAAAAGTGAGCCCTTTTTTCCCACTGGGCCTTGGCCCAACTGGCCGAAACCAGTCAGGCCGGCCCATCCGGTGCCCCCTGTATAACCCCTCACCCCACAAACCCTAACCTAACTCCCCCACTCCCACGATTCCCACTCCCCCCGCGCGATCTGGATCGGGGGCGCTCCAACGCACGCCGTCCCGATCCCGTCGCCCCCAAGCCCGACGTCGGCGCCCAATCCGACGCCGCCCCGCCATCGCCGGACTGCCCCGCCCCACTGCTCCTTCGCCGCACGCCATCGGCCTCGCCTGACGTCACCACGCTGCCGCCTGAGGGCCTCGTCACCGTCACCCTCCCGCCTCGCCGCCACGCCTGGACGCCAACGCAGATCGCCGCGCCGCCACCTCGTCGGACCGCCACCCCGTCGTCCCCGCGCCCCATTGCCCCGTGCCCTACAACCTCCCGTGAGCCCCCCTCCTTCTCCTCTTCCCCGCGCTCCGGCCGCGCACATGCACGCCCGCGCCGTCTGCGCCCGGCATGTGGCCGCGCCCCTGTTTTCCCCCGCTCTGCTCCGCCTTCGGCCGCGACCAAACCCGCATCCGCTTGGCCCCGCTTGACCCGCCTCCCCTGCTCCTGTGGACGCTGAGCCTCCCCACCGGCCCCGGCGCGAGCCCTCGCTGTCGCTGCACCACCGCAACCGCCGTGCGCACGCACACCCACACTTCGCCACCCACCGATGCCTTCCCCCTACCGCGTCGCGCTCGTCGCCATCCCTGGTGTTGGCGTCGTCGTCCCGTGCCCCGCCTCCGCCTCTGGCCCCGCAGGCCACGCCACGCCGGCGGCCAGTTCCGGCACCCCGGGCCTGCCCTTCGGGTGCAAACGCCCAGGTGCCCGCTGCCCGTTTCGCCCGCTAGGCCCCCAGGGGCCTATGACAAAGGGGCCCCATGCCCCCAGAATGTTAAAAAAGAAAGAATAAAAGTATATAATAAAAATATAAATACTAATTAATTAATTAGTTAATTAACGTAATTAATCTGCTTAGTTAATTAATTTTGTTTAACTAAGCTAAGTGAAATTAGATAACCTAATCATTTAGTTAAAGCTAATTAACACTATTTGATTACTATGAGCCAATGCCGAACGGGACCCACGTGTCAGTTGACCCAGTCAATGGTCAATGTTGACCGCTGACGTCATACTGACGTCATGCTGCTGCAGTAGGTATATTTTTGAATTAAATAAATCTGATAATTCCAAAAATGATTTAAATCTTTAGAAATTAATATAAAATAATCTGTAGCTCGGATGGAAATACTTTGTACATGAAAGTTGCTCAGAACGACGAGACGAATCCGGATACGCAGCCCGTTCGTCCGCCACACATCCCTAGCATAGCAAACTCGCAACTTTTCCCCTCCGATTCATCTGTCTGAAAACGCGAAACACCGGGGATATTTTCCCGGATGTCCCCCCCTTCACCGGTATCACCTCCTACTGCGTTAGGGCACACCTAGCACCGTTACTTGTCATGTCATGCATCGATATGCATCTGCATTGTATTCATTGTTTCTGCCCCCTCTTCTCTCTGGTAGACTACGAGACTAACGCCGCTGCCGGTACCCCTGTGATCGACTACATCGACGACGAACCCTCCTTCTTGCCAGAGCAACCAGGCAAGCCCCCCTCCCTTGATCACCAGATATCGCCTATTCTTCTCTCTACTGCTTGCATTAGAGTAGTGTAGCATGTTACTGCTTTCGGTTAATCATATTCTGCTGCATAGCCTGTCATTGTTGCTACAGTTGTTACCCTTACCTGCAATCCTAATTGCTTAGTATAGGATGCTAGTATTCCATTAGTGGCCCTACACTCTTGTCCGTCTGCCATGCTATACTACTGGGCCGTGATCACTTCGGGAGGTGATCACGGGCATATGCTATATACTTTATACTGTTACATTACTTGTGATACTATTCGGAGATGGGGGCTGAAGGGGTAGGTGGCTCCATCCCGGTAGAGGTGGGCCTGGGTTCCCAACGGCCCCCGACTCTTACTTTGTGGCCGAGCGACAGGGCAGGTTGAGGCCACCTAGGCGAGAGGTGGGCCTGACCCTGGTCGGCGTTCGCGGTTACTTCAAAATAACACGCTTAACGAGATCTTGGTATTTGATCTGAGTCTGGCCACTGGCCTATACGCACTAACCAACTACGCGGGAACAGTTATGGGCACTCGACGTCGTGGTATCAGCCGAAGCCTTCGTGACGTCAGCGACTGAGCGGCGAGCGACATTGGAACGTAAGCCTGCTCTTGTATTAAGGGGGCTAGTTCTGCTTCCGGCCGCCCACGCAACGTGCAGGTGTGCAATGGGCGATGGGCCCAGACCCCTGCGCCATAGGATTTAGACCGGCGTGCTGACCTCTCTGTTGTGCCTAGGTAGGGCTGCGACGTGTTGATCTTCCGCGGCCGGGCATGACCCAGAAAAGTGTGTCCGGCCAAATGGGATCGAGCGTGTTGGGTTATGTGGTGCACCTCTGCAGGGAAGTTTATCTATTCGAATAGCCGTGTCCCTCGGTAAAAGGATGAGCCGGAGTTGTACCTTGACCTTATGACAACTAGAACCGGATACTTAACAAAACACACCCTTCCAAGTGCTAGATACAACCCGGTGATCGCTCTCTCACAGGTCGACGAGGAGAGGATCGCTGGGTAGGATTATGCTATGCGATGCTACTTGGTGAACTTACCATCTACTCTCTTCTACATGCTGCAAGATGGAGGTGGCCTCAAGCGTAGTCTTCGACAGGATTAGCTATCCCCCTCTTATTCTGGCATTCTGCACTTCAGTCCACCGATATGGCCCTTTACACATATACCCATGCATATGTAGTGTAGCTCCTTGCTTGCGAGTAATTTGGATGAGTACCCACGGTTGCTTTTCTCCCTCTTTCCCCCTTTCCCTTCTACCTGGTTGTCGCAACCAGATGCCGGAGCCCAGGAGTCAGACGCCACCGTCGACGACGACTCCTACTACACTGGAGGTGCCTACTACTACGTGCAGGCCATTGACGACGACCAGGAGTAGTTTAGGAGGATCCCAGGCAGGAGGCCTGCGCCTCTTTCGATCTGTATCCCAGTTTGTGCTAGCCTTCTTAAGGCAAACTTGTTTAACTTATGTCTGTACTCAGGTATTGTTGTTTCCGCTGGCTCGTCTATGATCGAGCACTTGTATTCGAGCCCTCGAGGCCCCTGGCTTGTATTATGATGCTTGTATGACTTATTTTTATTTTTAGAGTTGTGTTGTGATATCTTCCCGTGAGTCCCTGATCTTGATCGTACACGTTTGCGTGTATGATTAGTGTAAGATTTAATCGGGGGCGTCACAAGTTGGTATCAGAGCCGACTGCTTGTAGGAATCCCCCTTCCACACTCCTTGTCCGAAGTCGAGTCTAGACATTGCAAAACTTTTACTAACATGGCTGTGTGGCTTACGGGCCCACGTCGCCATTGGGTGGTAGTAGGATCTTTTATTCCTCGACCTATACTCTGGGACTCTGACATCTCTTCTATTCGGGTTAAATGATTTTGCTAAAAAACAAAACTAACTTTAGGTTCTCGAAAATACTTTCTCCCGGAGAGCACATCACTTCAGATGATCGCCTGCTGCACTAGAAGATTCTGAAGTTACTCTATGATGTTCTGTCGAGTCTTTGTGCCATCGCATTTGCGATTTCCTTCCACCGTCAACCCCTATGAAAACTGCATACACTTGCCATTCATACAATCATTCCCCGTTGATCTTGATATTATAAGATACCTTGAAATCATCTCTATTGTTCCGAGAATACTTTGTGCCTACTGCCTTGCAGTTCTTTGCCACATGAATACCCCTACAGATAATTCCTCTCACTTACCGAGTATCCGCTCATCCCCAGTTGTTCAGGTGTTTCACTAAGTTCTTCAAAATAATATTCGATCTCCCGAAAATCCTTAGCAGCTTATTGCTTTTGAAATTCTTGCTTGCTTGCATTATGGTTAATCCCATAAGTATAGTAATCCTATTGGCATCCCTTGTCACTATCATTCTTGAGTCCATTGATTCAATAAGTTGTGAATGTTCACAATCATCAGTCGAATCCTAGGATTATCCTTCCGGCTCGGACGTCATTTGGATATGAGCTGGTTCTTGACCAATCAATGCCTTGATCGGTTGTGCTCTAAGTCTATTGAACTTATTCATTTTTTATCAGAACGATTGCTTCTGATCCCTTGATTTGGAAATAAAAAAGAATTTGCATTAAGTTTTGAATTAGTCAGTTGTTTCTATAATCTGATGCCTTGGCATTCCTTCTTCCTCTGATTGAGTTCTGATATTCACATCAGCCCCGTTGTGGACCGCCATACCCATTGCCGGGTTATTATCCAACAGTGTCCTTGACGACCAAAATTCTTGTGATTCTTTACCTCATACATAATGCCTTTGGTAAATTGTATCCTCTACTCTCTTCAACCATGTTCAACTTTTGAGCTTGTGTTATTTACTCCTGAAGTTCATGATATATGTTCTAAGAAGCCCCGATGGGTTGAACCTATTCCTTCCTTAACCTGTGTGAACCCGAAAGTTTTCAAGGGTCATACTCCTCTGGTAATTCACCGGGTAGGTTTTGACACTGAAATCATTTTTATCTAGAGCGGTGAATGAAAGGTTATGCATTGAAGAAGTGGGAGTCGACCTTGAACTTTGTGTTCATGCCCATGGACACGATGTAGATCTTATCATTAAAGCTTCTCTTAAATTAATTATTCCCTTGGTATAAGTTCATCTTATATTTGGGATCTGGCCTTTTGCAATCGTGGTTCCGACCATGTTCTCCTTTAAATACCATTTCTCATGCAAGTTTAAGCACTTGTCTTCTGCAGAGCAATACCCTAGTCCAACCTCTACTTTGATCTTTCGAGTATTACCCCCCTGGTATCTTGAGATTATCTTGGAACTGCATAACTTCCTATGAGTTTTTCATCAAGTACTACATTCTCACTGATTACAATTATTCATGGGCTCTGAGTTATTAAACACTCAAAGACACCGATAACTGAACCGAGTCCGCACTACGGTTCAACAACTCGTAGTAATCTTCTTTAAGTACGAGTTTGTACCCGATCACATCATTCCTAGCCTGCTCGGCTATGTCATTATCGTGCCGATTTTAACCGTGCTACCTGTTCCTTAATCCCGAAACACAACTTTCGACGATGAGCTAAGCTTACGTCGATCTTTCTCGTCATATCATTTCGCCTTGAACAACAAGCTTGATTTCGAGTTTGTGTCGTACCCTTGGTTCCAATAACTTTTCGCTTCACCATTCCTTTGACTTGATGTCATTGCCGGAAACCTCTCGACAAGTGTGTCGTGATCATCGTCAACATTTTAACTTCTTCCAAGATATCAATTGAATTCATGATGAGAAATTCCATGCTTGCCCTCGATGATTTGTGTTATCATCGACAACATCCTTGTCTTCCCTCAACACAAATGTGTTGATGTTTTGGATTGAATCTTGAGTTCCTTGCTATCCAGCATCTGTTCTTCCTTACCTTGGAGTATTACCATCTTTTATGTCAAGAAGGTCGTGAGAATTGCTCCACCTCTTAAAAATTCTTGAAATAGTGATACTTCTCACCATTACCATCCTTTCTTGGTTCCCGTGTTGATTCTAACCGGAATACCAACAAGTGAACGGTGCTGCATGGATTCTGTACCCCTAGCAACCCTATTGCTTTGGAGTTAATGATCGATAGTTCATTCTTAGACTATTGGATAACGAATCACCATTCTAACATTGATCGTGCTACCTAAGCCCATATGTCGGGTGCACCTTTCAACCATTTTTTTAATTGTGTATGATTTCCTCGAGCATACATCATTATATCATTTGATCTGACTAATGTTATCTCCTTGTTCACATAATTGTGGAAACCCATATTTTGGAAGTCTCGATGAATAGTCGCTGAGTTCATCAGCTACCTCCTTATCCCTTCATTGGTTTAATGATGAGCTCTTGTTTCGGAACTCGCTCCCATAGTTCATTTCCTGAGAATCTTACATTGTCATCTCGTCAATTTGTGTTGCACCTTTTCTTCTCAGGCATCCTAAGTCTGAGGTATCCTGACACCAACCGGATCTGAACCTCGGTCAGATATGATGGTTGGAACATTTTCCAAGCGTTATAACATTGGTCTTCATGTGACCTGGTAAGGTGATGTCATGCCTAGCACACCTGGCCGGAGGACCTATTGTTATAGTTTCCTTTTCTGCAAGATTATCCATCCTTCCATGAGGAAATTGTAAGACTTATTCAACAAGATGTTCCTGATGGATCCTTCGTGTATCTAGAGTCTGACCTTTGCTTGAAGACCATGTCAATGCTATCTCGAAGCATGTTATGGTACTCTGATTTTCAATAAGAACATTTGAAGCACAATGCTAAATTTTCTTTATCAATTATCCAAACACCGTTGTATGGGTAATGTCATGAAATTTCTCTCCTCTTATCTAAATGGCTTTCTACTTTCTATCCTGTCATGGATATCATGCTCCGCTTGTCCTTGGGAAGGGTATACCCTCGAAATATGTGTGTATACACATTTCCCTTCCATTGTTATGTTTAAATATGATAATCACATTTTCCTTTCCATTGATTTGTTTAACCTTTCTTGTGATCTAGAGGATATAAGCAGTAATATTCTGCTGCTTATGTAAACACCTTGGTGTACAACCCTGTCAGAAAGACCCTGTTACTATTGTTGATGGCATTCCGGTAGCCACCGATGGACGAGAACTTTGCCTAGTGGTCCCCTCGTTCAACGAGCAGGAATATGGTTCTCTTCATCCCTCGCCCTTGGTACCGACGTTGTGCCGTCATAACTGACAGGCTAACCTCTGAAATGCCTTGCTATCATGGCCGTGCAAGATGTCACCGCTCCTTCTATTTATTTTTCCACGTGGTGGGCCCATAACCCACAGGTCCTAGGATCGAAACCTGACTCTCCTGTACATCCCTGTTTCCAAAGTTATTCCTCACGTTTGGCTTCGTATGTAATTCGCGAGCCAACTTCCTAGTGATCCATTCCGGTATCAGATGCAATACTTATTCTCGTTGCTCTGAACCCCTTTCACCTTCTGATAGGCATCGAACGCTTGCCTATCGGTTTGAAACTTCTCATGGTACCTTCTTGCTTTGCTCTCGACATCTTCTTAAGTTTCAATTCGAGAGATACTTATGCTTCTTCCCCTGAGTTAACCGTATGATGCTCGATCTTGTTAGAATCCGTCCTTATAGGGTTTTCCCTTCTCACCCTTTCGTAAGTACGGTGAAGATCCTGAAGGAAGGACGACAAACTTCGTCATGATGACCTGAAGCAGAGGTCTGAAGACATCAATGTAATGGATCGACCTCTTCGAGAAGAGCAACTATGACCGAGAAGAATCGTTAGAATTTCGTAACCAGATCCCTTCCCCCTTATAACCGCTCCTAAATCTCGGGACGAGATTTCTTGTAGTGGAGGAGAATTGTGACGCCCGGATAATTAGGCTACAGTAATCCCACGTTAATGTCGCCACGTCACCTTGGTTACTATTGCTAATCTCGCGCTAGATCAAAACCGGTCCAAAATTCAAATTCAAATCCAAAATCAAGCAAACAATAAAAGTTTTTGAATTGAAACTAAAATGTTCGGAGTGAACCAAATAATGCATAGGTAATTATGGTGAAGAAACCTCACCTTTATAAAATATTTAAATACTATTAGATGAATAAAATAGTAGCGAAAACCATTATCTAAATACTTTTAAATATTAAATAATTACGAAGCTATTTTAGTTTGGGTAGCAAGTTAGTGTGGTTATGGCACATTTGGTAATGTCAAATTAGGTGCCATTTTGGTATTTTACTAAAACAAAAATAAAAGGGAAATAAAAGAAAATAGAAAATTAAATTAAATAAAAAAACAAAACAAAGAAAAGTGAGCCCCCTTTTTTTCCCCACTGGGCCTTGGCCCAACTAGCAGAAACCAGTCAGGCCGGCCCACCCGGTGCCCCCTGTATAACCCCTCACCCCACAAACCCTAACCTAACTCCCCCACTCCCACGATTCCCACTCCCCCCGCGCGATCTGGATCGGGGGCGCTCCAACGCACGCCGCCCCGATCCCGTCGCCCCCGAGCCCGACGTCGGCGCCCAACCCGACGCCGCCCCGCCGTCGCCGGACTGCCCCGCCCCACTGCTCCTTCGCCGCATGCCATCGGCCTCGCCTGCCGTCACCACGCTGCCGCCTGAGGGCCTCGTCACCGTCACCCTCCCGCCTCGCCGCCACGCCTGGACGCCAACGCAGATCGCCACGCCGCCACCTCGTCGGACCGCCACCCCGTCATCGCCCTGCCGCCGTCGTCCCCGCGCCCCATTGCCCCGTGCCCTACAACCTCCCGTGAGCCCCCCTCCTTCTCCTCTTCCCCGCGCTCCGGCCGCGCACCTGCACACCCGCGCCGTCTGCGCCCGGCGCGTGGCCGTGCCCCTGTTTTCCCCCGCTCTGCTCCGCCTCCGGCCGCGACCAAACCCGCATCCACTTGGCCCCGCTTGACCCGCCTCCCCTGCTCCTATGGACGCCCAGCCTCCCCACCGGCCCCGGCGCGAGCCCTCGCTGTCGCTGCACCACCGCAACCGTCGTGCGCACGCACACCCGCACTTCGCCGCCCACCGCTGCCTTCCCCCTACCGCGTCGTGCTCGTCGCCGTCCCTTGTGTTGGCGTCGTTGTCCCGTGCCCCGCCTCCGCCTCTGGCCCCGCAGGCCACGCCATGCCGGCGGCCAGTTCCGGCACCCCGGGTCTGCCCTTCGGGTGCAAACGCCCGGGTGCCCGCTGCCCGTTTCACCCGCTAGGCCCCTAGGGGCCTATGACAAAGGGGCCCCATGCCCCCAGACCGTTAAAAAGGAAAGAATAAAAGTATATAATAAAAATATAAATACTAATTAATTAATTAGTTAATTAACTTAATTAATCTGCTTAGTTAATTAAAAAAATTTAACTAAGCTAAGTGAAATTAGATAACCTAATCATTTAGTTAAAGCTAATTAACACTATTTCATTACTATGAGACAATGACGAACGGGATCCACGTGTCAGTTGACCCAGTCAATGGTCAATGTTGACCGCTGACGTCATACTGACGTCATGCTACTGCAGTAGGTATGTATTTGAATTAAATAAACCTGATAATTCCAAAAATGATTTAAATCTTTAGAAATTAATATAAAATAATCTGTAGCTCGGATGGAAATACTTTGTACATGAAAGTTGCTCAGAACGACAAGACGAATCCGGATACGCATCCCGTTCATCCGCCACACATCCCTAGCATAGCAAACTCGCAACTTTTCCCCTCCGATTCATCTGTCTGAAAACGTCAAACACCGGGGATATTTTCCCGGATGTTTCCCCCCTTCACCGGTATCACCTCCTACTGCGTTAGGGCACACCTAGCACCGTTACTTGTCATGTCATGCATCGATATGCATCTGTTTGCATTGTATTCATTGTTTTTGCCCCCTCTTCTCTCCGGTAGACTACGAGACTGACGCCGCTGCCGGTACCCCTGTGATCGACTACATCAACGACGAACCCTCGTTCTTGCCAGAGCAACCAGGCAACCCCCCCTCTTGATCACCAGATATCGCCTATTCTTCTCTCTACTGCTTGCATTAGAGTAGTGTAGCATGTTACTGCTTTCGGTTAATCCTATTCTGCTGCATAGCCCGTCATTGTTGCTACAGTTGTTACCCTTACCTGCAATCCTAATTGCTTAGTATAGGATGCTAGTATTCCATCAGTGGCCCTACACTCTTGTCCGTCTGCCATGCTATACTACTGGGCCGTGATCACTTCGGGAGGTGATCACGGGCATATGCTATATACTTTATACTGTTACATTACTTGTGATACTGTTCGGAGATGGGGGCTGAAGGGGTAGGTGGCTCCATCCCGGTAGAGGTGGGCCTGGGTTCCCGACGGCCCCCGACTGTTACTTTGTGGCCGAGCGACAGGGCATGTTGAGGCCACCTAGGTGAGAGGTGGGCCTGGCCCTGGTCGGCGTTCGCGGTTACTTCAAAATAACACGCTTAACGAGATCTTGGTATTTGATCTGAGTCTGGCCACTGGCCTATACGCACTAACCAACTACGCGGGAACAGTTATGGGCACTCGACGTCGTGGTATCAGCCGAAGCCTTCGTGATGTCAGCGACTGAGCGGTGCGCGCCGGATTGGAACATAAGCCTGCTCTTGTATTAAGGGGGCTAGTTCTGCTTCCGGCCGCCCACGCAACGTGCAGGTGTGCAATGGGCGCTGGGCCCAGACCCCTGCGCCATAGGATTTAGACCAGCGTGCTGACCTCTCTGTTGTGCCTAGGTAGGGCTGCGACGTGTTGATCTTCCGCGGCCGGGCATGACCCAGAAAAGTGTGTCCGGCCAAATGGGATCGAGCGTGTTGGGTTATGTGGTGCACCCCTGCAGGGAAGTTTATCTATTCGAATAGCCGTGTCCCTCGGTAAAAGGACGAGCTGGAGTTGTACCTTGACCTTATGACAACTAGAACCGGATACTTAATAAAACACACCCTTCCAAGTGCCAGATACAACCCGGTGATCGCTCTCTCACAGGTCGACGAGGAGAGGATCGCCGGGTAGGATTATCCTATGCGATGCTACTTGGTGAACTTACCATCTACTCTCTTCTACATGCTGCAAGATGGAGGTGGCCTGAAGCGTAGTCTTCGACAGGATTAGCTATCCCCCTCTTATTCTGGCATTCTGCAGTTCAGTCCACCGATATGGCCCTTTACACATATACCCATGCATATGTAGTGTAGCTCCTTGCTTGCGAGTACTTTGGATGAGTACTCACGGTTGCTTTTCTCCCTCTTTTCCCCCTTTCCCTTCTACCCGGTTGTCGCAACCAGATGCCGGAGCCCAGGAGCCAGACGCCACCGTCGACGACGACTCCTACTACACTGGAGGTGCCTACTACTACGTGCAGGCCGCTGACGATGACCAGGAGTAGTTTAGGAGGATCCCAGACAGGAGGCATGCGCCTCTTTCGATCTGTATCCCAGTTTGTGCTAGCCTTCTTAAGGCAAACTTGTTTAACTTATGTCTATACTCAGATATTGTTGTTTCCGCTGACTCGTCTATGATCGAGCACTTGTATTCGAGCCCTCGAGGCCCCTGGCTTGTATTATGATGCTTGTATGACTTATTTTTATTTTTAGAGTTGTGTTGTGATATCTTCCCGTGAGTTCCTGATCTTGATCGTACACGTTTGCGTGTATGATTAATGTACGATTGAATGGGGGGCGTCACAGACCCCTAGCTTCCTGGTGAGCTGACTGTTGGCTAACGATCTAGCGAATGCATTTATTTGAATAAAGCTCTCATTATTGCCTGCAAAAAAATGAATTACTTGTGATCCTTGGCAGCAATTGGACTGTACACTGATCAGACAGATGAAACATTTAAGTTCAATTAGCAGATGTGGCGTGGCGGCCACGCGAGCTTGAATAAACCTGGTATCAAAACGTCGCCTAATGTATCACCACATCCATAAATCACAAAACATAGCTACCACTGTGTTACCCTAACTCAAGATAGTCCCTCTTAGACCTCACTAATGGATCTGAACCGTTGATTTTTATGGGTTTTTTACATCCTATGGTACCAAACTAGTATGTTTTTACATGCAAATCAACACACTCACCCTCCCTGGGTGCGGAATGTACAAACGAGTCTATCAACAAAAGGAAGCCAAAAATATCTAGCCGAGGCGTGTAAAAAAAACTAACCTACGTCATGCTCTCCTCAAATTCTCTCGTCAATTCAATGTGAGAGAGTGATCGAGACCAAAAAAAAACTACTCTCAAATATCTTTCCATGTTTTCACAGATGGTATTTTCCTGAAGACGTCCTAGGAGCAGCGCCCAAATGCTAGAGCCTACAGATGGTCATAATTTGTAAGGTCCATTGAAACTGAACCTTCCAAATGCCATTGATCTACGATTGGAGATCGCATATATTATAGGTCATAAAAAATGGGCCAATGTTTTCTTTTATAAATTCTATCATACCTTCAAACGTGAAGACTAATTTGATTGACAAGAAAGGTAGTGATGTTTTCTCTAGTTTTAGGAATCTTGCTAGGGTTGAATTAACCTCGTGTAGTTTGTAAGCCGGAGAAGTGCTCCAAACCTCAAGGTAAGGTACACGAAAAAAGGACTCCACTAGAAGAAACCATCTTCGATTATCATCTCAACAATTAAGTCAAAACACTAAGCTAGCATGCTATACTTGGCAAAATGGCAAGTATATTAATATTCTTGCCATTGGAAGTCAAGAATGCACACCAAACAATGCATAATAAGTGCATGGTTTCGACCACCTGAATTAAAGTTTTTTTCGTAAATATGCAAAGAATTGCGTATCATTTCTGATAGGTAGGAGAGAATTGTCACAAGAAATAGGAGGGAGGGGGAGGGGCACCACACAAACAAGAAACACATCCTAAAGACTCTCCTAGACCGAACTCAAGCCATGAAAGGCGAAGAGAAGGGACACAGGGCAGGCGGACCGCCTCAAGACCAACGCAAGGAACCTCTGTCACGTGGCCACCACTCCATCACAGACATAATCAACGTACCCCACCTTATGCGCCTAGGAGATGGCAAGTGGGATGCAGGACCCAACCGTGTCGGAGGAGGAAGGCCTGGAGGAAGTGTCGGCGATGTCATATATAGCGCCTCGGATGCCCACATCCTGGGAAGCAGCCAGTACCGAGCACGGCGTCCAACATCGCAATCCAACACAGGCGGCTTCCGCAAGCACCCAAGACAATGCCTTCATGAAGGAAGTGGCACTGTGACACCGTCGTTGTCCGATCCGGCGAACCAGACCTAGGGTTTTCCCTGGCGCTTGAGGGGCATGGTAGAGAGGCCATGGTAGTGCCTCCGAGAAGGGGATGACACCCACGGGTGTTGCCACTACCAGCATCGGCAAGCCGAGCAGGCTTTCACCCTGGCATGAGACCAGACAATCCTAAAGAAGCCGCCCAATTGATGTAATATTAAGGTAAAGATGCATCAGTGATACATTCGATGTTAATTAAATGACCACCTTATGTGTATACTATATTGAAAAGAAAACAAATAGTTAACAGCGGCATGAAAAAATATGACAAAGAAGATAAAAAGAGACTAGGGTAACATGAAAGAGAGGAAAAACAAAAAAAAACTCAATAGTGGCATGAAGCAAAACATACAAGTAATTTCCTGCTCTAGAGAATTAGTGACAGCGACTTACAATTTCTCAATAAAAGAAAAGGGAATCACCATGTGTATTCTTATCAGGCACAAGGTCATAGGAAAGAACATAATCTCTACAATACATTCCTCTGAGGAATGAGGTGATTATTAGGAAGAAAACCTCTGCTTAGTGCAGACTGCAGAGCCTCAGATAGTTGTTCTACATTCTAGACTTGTAAATGTCGCATGTACCATTTCAAACTCTGATAGATGCTTGAGAGGCTTGATTCAGAAATATTTGCAGGACCCCAACATCTCAGCATCTTTAGATCCTGAATCCCGATCCTTGTGCACTACCTTGCTCACAATACTGCAGAAAAGAACAGGATTCATTCCCACTGAACCCAAATTAAACATGGCAACTGTAGTACACTGTAGGTAACTGAGCGGAAGCACTCGTGCAGATTGCAAAGCATGACAAAAGATTGATCAGATTGCAAGTGCGTACAATTCTAGCTGCACAGCTATACGATCTAAAGGTAAAAATCAGTCAGTCTTATAAAACGATTTCATCACTGAAGCAATTCGACAGAACTCAGGATCGGAGTATTTTCATTGAACGGATAATGGTATTGCAGACTAGTGAACACAAACGCACGACAGAGAAGTACATCCCATCCACCACGGCACATATAACACAGAAAAACACGGCCGCCACCAGCAGAGCACACCACGTATCTACTAGCCTCCGAAGCCGTAGAGGGTGCGGCCCTGGCGCTTGAGCGCGTAGACGACGTCCATGGCTGTGACGGTCTTGCGGCGGGCGTGCTCGGTGTAGGTGACGGCGTCGCGGATGACGTTCTCGAGGAAGATCTTGAGGACGCCGCGGGTCTCCTCGTAGATGAGGCCGGAGATGCGCTTCACGCCGCCCCTCCTCGCCAGCCTCCGGATCGCCGGCTTGGTGATGCCCTGGATGTTGTCGCGGAGGACCTTCCGGTGGCGCTTGGCGCCGCCCTTGCCCAGCCCCTTGCCTCCCTTGCCGCGCCCGGACATCGCCGCTGGATTTGAGAGAAGAAGGGACTGCTGCGGATGTTGAAGCTTGGGATGGATTTGGGAATCGGAGGTGACGGCTTTATATGGGAAGGAGTTGGGAGGGAAGCCCGAAATTTTGGGGAGTTGGAGGCGGGAGGTGTCTGCTCTCTGGCTCTCTGCTGGGTCGATCCGTGAGATGGTGGAGTTGGGCCGTTGGATTGCGATCAGAAGGTGGGATGCCGTGGGAGGATTGTGGTGCGGATCGGTGACGTGGCGGAGATGTGGGCATGAGCTTTTTTTAGAGAGAAATGTGGGCCGCTTGTGCTGCTATGATTTGGGCCAGGCTAATTGAAGGACAATCTGTCTTTTCCCTTGGCCTAGACGAGAATGTTAATACTACTCACTTCGTCCGGTAAAGAAGGTGCATTTGGCTTTAAAATTTGTCCATAAAAAATGTATTTCTATCTTTCTAATGCATTTTAAAGTAGAAAAAAAATATTTCTCTCTCATCACATGATAATCAAGATCAATAACATTCTACACATAATCTCCTTACTTTCTACATGCACTTAACTCATTGGGGATTGGGTAATTAAAGAGGAGAGATGGTGGCTTGCACTTTTCCAATGCATTTTTTACTTCACTCCATAATTTGTTCTAAAATCTCTATATGTAACTTTTTACCGAACGGAGGGAGTAGCTCAGTTTTTTTAGGTTAATAGCTCGGTTTTCATATGTCATCATCGCTTGTGGCCCGTTGCACGTTGCACCACTTCTCGCAACTAGAGTTTTTCCTTTTTTAATATTGTAGATCAATTTATTCAAAATATTTTATATCTTAAATCATGCGTTCAAATCTTAAACTGTTTACATCGTTGGATTCATCGCGTCGAGATCTTCAAAATTAGATCCCATATTAATAGGTTTTGACGAAAAAATCACGGAAAAAATGACGAACAAATCACACGAAGAGCACTTTTTTCTCTTTTCTAAAGCCATTTCCGAGACACGCGGCCATGCCTCTCGCAGAAGCAAATCCGTGTCTCTCACGTAATGAAAAAAATACATTTTTTCTGTTTCTGATAGGCACGGCCATGCCTCCCGCGGAAGGAAAAAAACGTATTTTTTCCCTTTTTGAGAGGCACGGCCGCGGAAGGAAAAATATGAGTTTTTTTCTTTTCCAAGAGGCACGGCTCCCATGAAAGAAAAAAAACATGTTTTTTCGAAAGAAAAAAAATTAGTACAAAAGCTAAGAAAGACCGTGGAAAACCGAAAAGCCGAAAAAAACCAAAAAACATCAAAAAAGCCAGAAACACGTGCCGAAAATAAAAAAAAAATTCCGGAAGGAGCGCTAAGAGCGCGACACGTGGTGGCGGCTGAGCGCTCTCAGCCCACCTCAAGTGACCCTTGGGGAGGCTCCTTTGGTTCTCCCTTTGCACCGCGAGTCAGTATCGTTGTACCCATCTAGTTTTTCTACTTCGCGTATAAAATATGTCCTTAGCCAAGTTTTCAAAAATTAGGACGGATACAACCGGGCCGTGTTACTTTTTCGTTTTTCCTGAACCCCTAAAAACCTATCTGGCGGCTAGGGCGGCGGTGGACTGGCGCTCACGGATCTGATCGCGCGGGGCGCAACAGCGATCAACGGAGGATGGCAACATCAGCCGGTCAAGAGGGACAAGGCAAGGGTGGCACTCCTTACCCCACGCTCAGCAAGTGTGCAAAATGGAGGAGGCGCTCGTGATGCTTGAGATCTTCGAAGAGAAGGCAACCCTGTTGTAACGCCCCGAGACCGACGCTCCGAGACAGCTTTCACGTTCTTCGTGATCGTCGCGTGTATTTATTTGTTTGTTGCATTTCATCATTGCATCGGCACTTCGTTGCCGTCATTTTTTATATATATAAACTCGTAACCGTTCGTAGTTGCCGCCTCTCTCCTTGCCTCGTAGCATGTCGTCGGACCGTTTGTCTTCTTTGACCATTCTCAGTCCAACTACACACTTGACCTCGTCCGCTTAACCCCTCTCTGCACATCCCGCAAACCCCTCGCGTGCGCGTCCGAAACTTCTCTGAACCCGACCCGACAGTCATGACCGATGGGTCCGGATCATCCCCAACATCTATAAAACATCTCCGTTTTATTATTCGGGCTACCTAACCTATTTATTTACGACCGCCCGATTATAATCGGACGGACCGGATTAATCCCTACCCTAATCCCCTACCTATTTAAGTAGACCAACCCTAAATTCTAGGGGATTTGTCCCTGCCGCCGCCGCCGCACTCATCTCCCACCTCGGGATCCCCTCGCCCAATCTCCTTGGATCCTACTCGCCCGACCAACCACCACCAGCCCGAGCGCCTATGCCTCTTTGTCCCGCCGTCATCCACGACCGTCGTGCAGCCAGCCCGAGCGCTCGTTCCCGAATGGATCGAGGCGCTACCTCCAGCCCGCAGCCGCCGGAGCTGCTCTGTTCCTCGCCCGAACCAGCAGGCGTCCTCGTCGCCCCTACTCCCTTCCCTTCCTCTTCTTCGCTGAAGCTCTCCCTGACCACCCCTCGTCGTGTTTCTCTCACAGGGAACCATGGAGCCGCCGCTTGGAGCTCCATGACCGCACCTCCCTGCCGCGACGAGCCCCCGCCATCCCGAGGCCACCTGTCGTCGTCCGGCCGGCAACAAGCAGCAGCTTGCTGGAGCGCGAGCCCTGCTGGGTCCGCCTCCCTCTGCCCGTCCCTCTCCTGCTTCGATCTCCTTCCTCCCTCTGTGCCACTTCTCTGAATTTGTTCTCCTGCCATGGCTTTGCAGCTGTGCCACCACCCTGCTTCGCTCGTCGCCGCCTTTGCAAGATCCGGCGAGGCCTTGCGTTCCCGGCCTCCTCCCCGCCAAGTTCGCCGCCGCCGCTCCCCAAGCTCCTCCAGGCCGCCGCGCAAGTCCGGCCGCCTCCTCCTCTGCTTCTGCTTCGAGCAGGAGGTCGACACACCGCCTCGAGCCACAACCGCGCGTCGCCTGCGTGCGTTGACCGCGCCCAGGCCCAGCGCCCCCTTCCGGCCTCCCCCTCCACCGACTGGGCCATGGCCCATGGTGAGAAACCCCCAGCCACTGTGCACTGTTGGGCTAGCAGATTCGGCCCGTATATGTTTTTTCCTGGTTATGCGAATTTCCTAATTATCCAGAGTATTGCAGATTTGAAGAAAAACCCTTCATGTTCATGCATATAATAACTAAGAAACCGTGCATTGGTTTAAAATGAATTATACATGTAAAATGCTTAGAATTTTATCTAGTTTCATAATATGTCACTTTCATCCATGTTTAAAATGTTTAAATGTGCTGTTTGATTTAATTTGCTTAAATGCCATGCTAAAATGATTTATTTCATAACTATTTAACCGTAACTCGGATTTTAATAAACTTTATATGTAAATGGGGTAGAAAAATGCCTAGTTTAACTTGGTGCACTTTATTTTGCTGTTTAACAACATTAAAATCGTGTTTATGGCAGAACAGTACCAAATCTAAAATATGCACATGAGGATTTTCCGGAATTGTTGTTTCTTGTTTACGGCCTCACTTAAACTTGCCTAAATAGTTAGTTCAATTATGCTTCACCTCTTGCCATGTTTAATAACATTTAATATTGTTGGGTATATAAACGAGAGAGAACTAAATAATTGATGTGGTGCTTCGTCAATATGCAACTCGTTGCATATTGAGCTCCACTTAATTTGTAGTGTTGTTTGTTGCACTTTGCCATGCCATGCCTCATTAAACCGGACATGCATCATACTTGTTTATGCATCATGCCATGTGTATGTGGTGGTTGTTTACTATGTTGTTTGTTTCTTTCCGGGTTGCTTCTCTCGTTACCTTCGGTTTCGTTCCGGAGTTGTGAGGATTCGTTCGACTACATCCGTTTGTCTTCTTCATGGACTCGTTCTTCTTCCTTGCGGGATCTCAGGCAAGATGACCATACCCTCGAAATCACTTCTATCTTTGCTTGCTAGTTGTTCGCTCTATTGCTATGCTGCGCTACCTACCACTTGCTATATCATGCCTCCCAAATTGCCATGAAACCATTTCTAACCTTTGTCACCCTTCCTAGCAAACCATTGTTTGGCTATATTACCGCTTTTGCTCAGCCTCTCTTATAGCGTTGCTAGTTGCAGGAGAAGATGAAGATTGCTCCATGTTGGATTATGTTTATGTTGGGATATCACAATATCTCTTATTTAATTAATGCATCTATATACTTGGTAATGGGTGGAAGGCTCGGACTTATGCCTGGTGTTTTGTTCCACTCTTGCCGCCCTAGTTTCCGTCATACCGGTGTTATGTTCCTTGATTTTGCGTTCCTTACGCGGTTGGGTGATTTATGGGACCCCCTTGACAGTTTGCTTTGAATAAAACTCCTCCAGCAAGGCCCAACCTTGGTTTTAACATTTGCCACCTAAGCCTTTTTCCCTTGGGTTCTGCAGACTCAAGGGTCATCTTATTTTACCCCCCGGGCCAGTGCTCCTCGGAGTGTTGGTCCAAACTAGAGCCACTTGCAGCGCCACCTCGGGGAAACTTGAGGGCTGGTTTTAGTTGTACGTAGTGTTCATCCGGTGTGTCCTGAGAACGAGGTACGTGCGACTCCTATCGGGATTGTCGACACATCGAGCGGCTTTGTGTTGGGAACGTAGCAGAAATTCAAAATTTTCTACGCATCACCAAGATCAATCTATGGAGTAATCTAGCAACGAGAGGGGAGGAGTGCATCTACATACCCTTGTAGATCGCGAGCGGAAGCGTTCAAGAGAACGGGGTTGATGGAGTCGTACTCGTCGTGATCCAAATCACCGATGATCCTAGCGCCGAACGGACGGCACCTCCGTGTTCAACACACGTACGGAGCAGCGACGTCTCCTCCTTCTTGATCCAGCAAGGGGGGAGGAGAGGTTGATGGAGATCCAGCAGCACGACGGCGTGATGGTGGAAGTAGCGGGATCCCGGCAGGGCTTCGCCAAGCGCAAGCGGGGAGGAAGAGGTGTCACGGGAGGGAGAGGGAGGCGCCAGGGCTTAGGTATTGCTGCCCTCCCTTCCCCCCCACTATATATAGGGCCAAGGGAGAGGGGGGCGCAGCCTTGGCCCTTCCTCCAAGGAAGGGTGCGGCCAGGGAGGAGTCCTTCCTCCCCAAGGCACCTCGGAGGTGCCTTCCCCCTTTAGGACTCTCCGTTTTTCTTATCTCTTGGCGCATGGGCCTCTTGGGGCTGGTGCCCTTGGACCATATAGGCCAAGGCGCACCCCCTACAGCCCATGTGGCCCTCCCGGGGCTGGTGGACCCCTTTGGTGGACCCCCGGACCCCTTTCGGCACTCCCGGTACAATACCGATAAAGTGCGAAACTTTTCCGGCGACCAAAATAAGACTTCCCATATATAAATCTTTACCTCCGGACCATTTCGGAACTCCTCGTGACGTCCGGGATCTCATCCGGGACTCCGAACAACTTTCGGGTTACCGTATACTAATATCTCTATAACCCTAGCGTCACCGAACCTTAAGTGTGTAGACCCTACGGGTTCGGGAGACAGGCAGACATGACCGAGACGACTCTCCGGTCAATAACCAACAGCGGGATCTGGATACCCATGTTGGCTCCCACATTCTCCTCGATGATCTCATCGGATGAACCACGATGTCGAGGATTCAATCAATCCCGTATACAATTCCCTTTGTCTATCAGTATGTTACTTGCCCGAGATTCGATCGTCGGTATCCCGATACCTTGTTCAATCTCGTTACCGGCAAGTCTCTTTACTCGTTCCGTAACTCACATCATCCCGTGATCAACTCCTTGGTCACATTGTGCACATTATGATGATGTCCTACCGAGTGGGCCCAGAGACACCTCTCCGTTTACACGGAGTGACAAATCCCAGTCTCGATTCGTGCCAACCCAATAGACACTTTCGGAGATACCTGTAGTGCACCTTTATAGCCACCCAGTTATGTTGTGACGTTTGGTACACCCAAAGCATTCCTACGGTATCCGGGAGTTGCACAATCTCATGGTCTAAGGAACTGATACTTGACATTAGAAAAGCTCTGAGCAAACGAACTACACGATCTTGTGCTAGGCTTAGGATTGGGTCTTGTCCATCACATCATTCTCCTAATGATGTGATCCCGTTATCAACGACATCCAATGTCCATGGTCAGGAAACCGTAACCATCTATTGATCAACGAGCTAGTCAACTAGAGGCTTACTAGGGACATGGTGTTGTCTATGTATCCACACATGTATCTGAGTTTCCTATCAATACAATTCTAGCATGGATAATAAACGATTATCATGAACTAGGAAATATAATAATAACCAATTTATTATTGCCTCCAGGGCATATTTCCAACAGTCTCCCACTTGCACTAGAGTCAATAATCTAGTTCACATCACCATGTGATTAACACTCACAGGTCACAACACCATGTGACCAACATCCAACAGTTTACTAGAGTCAACAATCTAGTTCACATCTCTATGTGATTAACACTCAATGAGTTCTGGTTTGATCATGTTATGCTTGTGAGAGAGGTTATTAGTCAACGGGTATGAACCTTTCAGATCCGTGTGTGCTTTACGAATATCTATGTCATCTTGTGGATGCTACCACGCGCTATTTGAAGCCATTTCAAATAATTGCTCTACTATACGAATCCGGTTTACTACTCAGAGTCATCCGGATTAGTGTCAAAGTTCGCATCGACGTAACCCTTTACGACGAACTCCCTTTCACCTCCATAATCGAGAAAATTCCTTAGTCCACTAGGTACTAAGGATAAGTTCGACCGCTGTCATGTGATCCATTCCCGGATCACTATTGTACCCCTTGACCAACTCATGGCAAGGCACACTTCATGTGCGGTACACAGCATAGCATACTGTAGAGCCTACGTCTGAAGCATAGGGGACGACCTTCGTCCTTTCTCTCTCTTCTGCTGTGGTCAGGTCTTGAGTCTTACTCAATACTCACACCTTGTAACACAGCCAAGAACTCCTTCTTTGCTGATCTATTTTGAACTCTTTCAAAATCATGTCAAGGTGTGCGTTCTTTGAAATTATCATCAGGCGTCTTGATCTATCTCTATAGATCTTGATGCCCAATATGTAAGCAGCTTTATCCAGGTCTTCCTTTGAAAAACTCCTTTTAAACAACCCTTTATGCTTTCCAGAAATTCTACATCATTTCGGATCAACAATATGTCATTCACATATACTTATCAGAAATGTTGTAGCGCTCCCACTCACTTTATTGTAAATACAAGTTTCTAACAAACTTTGTATAAACCCAAAATCTTTGATCACTCCATCAAAGCGTATATTCTGACTCCGAGATTCTTGCTCTAGTCCATGGAAGGATCGCTGGAGCTAGCATACCTATTAGCATCCTTAGGATCGACAAAACCTTTCTGATTGTATCACATACAACCTTTCCTTATGAAAACTGGTAAGGAAACTTGTTTTGACATCCATCTGCCAGATTTCATAAATGCAGCTAATGCTAACATGATTTCGACGGAATTAAGCATCGCTACGGATGAGAAAATCTCATCGTAGTCAAATCCTTGAACTTGTGAAAATACTCTTTGCCACAAGTCGAGCTTCATAGACGGTAACATTACCGTCCACGTCCGTCTTCTTCTTAAAGATCCATTTATCTCAATGGCTTGCCGATCATCGGGCAAGTTCACCAAAGTCCATGCTTTGTTCTGATACATGGATTCTATCTCGGATTTCATGGCCTCGAGCCATTCGTCGGAATCCGGGCCCACCATCGCTTCTCCACAGCTCATAGGTTCATCGTTGTCCAACAACATGACTTCCAAGACAGGATTACGCATTACTCTGAAGTAGTACGCATCCTCGTCGTCCTACGAGGTTTGGTAGTGACTTGATCTGAAGTTTCATGATCACTATCATAAGCTTCCACTTCAATTGGTGTAGGTGCCACAGGAACAACTTCCTGTGCCCTGCTACACACTAGTTGAAGTTATGGTTCAATAACCTCATCAAGTCTCCACCATCCTCCCACTCAATTCTTTCGAGAGAAACTTTTCCTCGAGAAAGGACCCGTTTCTAGAAGCAATTACTTTTGCTTCCAGATCTGAAATAGGAGGTATACCCAACTGTTTTGGGTTTTCTATGAAGATGCATTTATCCGCTTTGGGTTCGAGCTTATCAGCCTGAAACTTTTTCACATAAGCATCGCAGCCCCAAACTTTTAAGAAACGACAACTCAGGTTTCTCTAAACGGTGTCGTCTCAACGGAATTGCGTGGTGCCCCTTTTAAAGTGAATGCGGTTGTCTCTAATGCCTAACCCATAAACGATAGTGGTAATTTGATAAGAGACATCATGGTATGCACCATATCCAATAGGGTGCAACTATGATGTCCGGACACACCATCACACTATGGTGTTCCAGGCGGTATTAATTGTGAAACACTTTCCACAATGTCTTAATTGTGTGCCAAACTCGTAACTCAGATACTCATCTCTATGATCATATCACAGACATTTTATCCTCTTGTCACGACGATCTTCAACTTCACTCTGAAATTACTTGAACCTTTCAATAATTCAGACTTGTGTTTTATCAAGTAAATACACTCAGCATCTACTCAAATCATCTGTGAAGTAAGAACATAACGATATCCACTGCATGCCTCGGTACTCATTGGACTGCATACATCAAATGTATTACTTCCAACAAGTTGCTCTCTTGTTTCATCTTACTGAAAACGAGGCTTTCCAGTCATCTTGCCCATGTGGTATGATTTGCATGTCTCAAGTGATTCAAAATCAAGTTAGTCCAAACTATCCATCTGCATGGAGTTTCTTCATGCATATATACCAATAGACATGGTTCGCATGTCTCAATCTTTTCAAAACAAGTGAGTCCAAAGATCCATCTACATGGAGCTTCTTCATGCGTTCTATACCAATATGACTCAAATGGCAGTGCCACAAGTATGTGGAACTATCATTACTATTTTATATCTTTTGGCACGAACATGTGTACCACTACGATCGAGATTCATTTTAGGTGCAAGACCATTGAAGGTATTATTCAAATAAACAGAGTAACCATTATTCTCCTTAAATGAATAACCGTATTGCGATAAACATAATCCAATCATGCTCAACGCAAACACCAAATCTCGATGGTAGAGGGAGCATGCGATGCTTGATCACATCAACCTTGGAAACACTTCCAACACATATCGTCATCTCACCTTTAGCTAGTCTCCGTTTATTCCGCAGCTTTTATTTCGAGTTACTAACACTTAGCAACCGAACCGGTATCTAATACCCTAGTGCTGCTAGGAGTACTAGTAAAGTACACATTCATATAACGTATATCCAATATACTTCTGTCGACCTTGCCCGCCTTCTCATCTACCAAGTATCTAGGGTAGTACTGCTTCAGTGACCGTTCCCCTCATTACAGAAGCACTTAGTCTCGGGTTTGGGTTCAACCTTGGGATTCTTCACTAGAGCAGCAGACGATTTGCTGTTTCATGAAGTATCCCTTTTGCCCTTGCCCTTCTAGAAACTAGTGGTTTTACTAACCATCAACAATTGATGCTCCTTCTTGATTTCTACTCTCGCGGTGTCAAACATCGCGAATAGCTCAAGGATCATCATAACTATCCCTGATATGTTATAGTTCATCACGAAGCTCTACTAGCTTGGTGGCAGTGACTATGGAGAACTATCACTATCTCATCTGGGAGATTAACTCCCACTCGATTCAAGCGATTGTGGTACTCAGACAATCTGAGCACATGCTCAACGATTGAGCTTTTCTCCCTTAGTTTGCAGGCTTAAGAAACTTGTCAGAGGTCTCATACCTCTTGATGTGGGCACTAGTCTGAAATCCCAATTTCAGTCTTCGGAACATCTCATATGTTCTGCGACGTTTCAAAACCATCTTTGGTGCCACAATTCTAAACCGTTAGCATTACGCACTGAACTATCACGTAGTTATCAAAACGTGTATGTCAGATGTTCCGCAACATCTACAGACGACACTGAGGTTCAGCACACCGAGCGGTGCATTAAGGACATAAGCCTTCTGTGCAGCAATGAGGACAATCCTCAGTTCACGGACCCAGTCCGCATAATTGCTACTATCAAATTTCAACTAAATTTTCTCTAGGAACATATCTTAAACAGTAGAACTAAAGCGTATGACATAATTTGCAAAGACCTTTTGACTATGTTCATGATAATGAAGTTCATCTGATTATTGAACTCCCACTCAAATAGACATCCCTCTAGTCATCTAAGTGATACATGATCCGAGTCAAACTAGACCGTGTCCGATCATCACGTGAGACGGACTAGTCATCATCGATGAACATCTCCATGTTGATCGCATCTACTATACGACTCATGTTCGACCTTTCGGTCTCTTGTGTTCCGAGGCCATGTCTGTACATGCTAGGCTCGTCAAGTCAACCTAAGTGTTTCGCATGTGTTTCGAGGCCATGTCTGTACATGCTAGGCTCGTCAACACCCGTTGTATTCGAACGTTAGAATCTATCACACCCGATCATCACGTGGTGCTTCGAAACAATGAACCTTCGCAACGGTGCACAGTTAGGGGGAACACGTCTCTTGAAATTTTAGTGAGGGATCATCTTACTTACTACCGTCGTTCTAAGCAAATAAGATGCATAACATGATAAACATCACATGCAATCAAATAGTGACATGATATGGCCAATATCATTTTGCTCCTTTGATCTCCATCTTCGGGGCACCATGATCATCTTTGTCACCGGCATGACACCATGATCTCCATCATTGTGTCTTCATGAAGTTGTCACGCCAACGATTACTTCTACTTCTATGGCTAACGCGCTTAGCAATAAAGTAAAGTAATTTACATGGCGTTATTCAATGACACGCAGGTCATACAAAAAAATAAAGACAACTCCTATGGCTCCTGCCGGTTGTCATACTCATCGACATGCAAGTCGTGATTCCTATTACAAGAATATGATCAATCTCATACATCACATATATCATTCATCACATCTTCTGGCCATATCACATCACATAGCACATGCTGCAAAAACAAGTTAGACGTCCTCTAATTGTTGTTGCATGTTTTACGTGGCTGCTATGGGATTCTAGCAAGAACGTTTCTTACCTACGTAAAACCACAACGTGATATGCCAATTTCTATTTACCCTTCATAAGGACCCTTTTCATCGAATCCGTTCCGACTAAAGTGGGAGAGACAGACACCCGCTAGCCACCTTATGCAACTAGTGCATGTCAGTCGGTGGAACCTGTCTCACGTAAGCGTACGTGTAAGGTCGGTCCGGGCCGCTTCATCCCACAATGCCGCCGAAACAAGATAAGACTAGTAGCGGCAAGAAGAATTGACAACATCGACGCCCACAACTACTTTGTGTTCTATTCGTGTATAGAAACTACGCATAGACCTAGCTCATGATGCCACTGTTGGGAACGTAGCAGAAATTCAAAATTTTCTATGTATCACCAAGATCAATCTATGGAGTAATCTAGCAACGAGAGGGGAGGAGTGCATCTACATACCCTTGTAGATCGCGAGCGGAAGCGTTCAAGAGAACGGGGTTGATGGAGTCGTACTCGTCGTGATCCAAATCACCGATGATCCTAGCGCCGAACGGACGGCACCTCCGTGTTCAACACACGTACGGAGCAGCGACGTCTCCTCCTTCTTGATCCCGCAAGGGGGGAGGAGAGGTTGATGGAGATCCAGCAGCACGACGACGTGATGGTGGAAGTAGCGGGATCCCGGCAGGGCTTCGCCAAGCGCAAGCGGGGAGGAAGAGGTGTCACGGGAGGGAGAGGGAGGCGCCAGGGCTTAGGTATTGCTGCCCTCCCTTCCCCCCACTATATATAGGGCCAAGGGAGAGGGGGGGGGGGCGCAGCCCTGGCCCTTCCTCCAAGGAAGGGTGCGGCCAGGGAGGAGTCCTTCCTCCCCAAGGCACCTCGGAGGTGCCTTCCCCTTTAGGACTCTCCGTTTTTCTTATGTCTTGGCGCATGGGCCTCTTGGGGCTGGTGCCCTTGGCCCATATAGGCCAAGGCGCACCCCCTACAGCCCATGTGGCCCCCCGGGGCTGGTGGACCCCTTTGGTGGACCCCCGGACCCCTTTCGGCACTCCCGGTACAATACCGATAAAGTGCGAAACTTTTCCGGCGACCAAAATAAGACTTCCCATATATAAATCTTTACCTCCGGACCATTTCGGAACTCCTCGTGACGTCCGGGATCTCATCCGGGACTCCGAACAACTTTCGGGTTACCGCATACTAATATCTCTATAACCCTAGCGTCACCGAACCTTAAGTGTGTAGACCCTACGGGTTCGGGAGACAGGCAGACATGACCGAGACGACTCTCCGGTCAATAACCAACAGCGGGATCTGGATACCCATGTTGGTTCCCACATGCTCCTCGATGATCTCATCGGATGAACCACGATGTCGAGGATTCAATCAATCCCGTATACAATTCCCTTTGTCTATCGGTATGTTACTTGCCCGAGATTCGGTCGTCGGTATCCCGATACCTTGTTCAATCTCGTTACCGGCAAGTCTCTTTACTCGTTTCGTAACTCACATCATCCCGTGATCAACTCCTTGGTCACATTGTGCACATTATGATGATGTCCTACCGAGTGGGCCCAGAGATACCTCTCCGTTTACACGGAGTGACAAATCCCAGTCTCGATTCGTGCCAACCCAACAGACACTTTCGGAGATACCTGTAGTGCACCTTTATAGCCACCCAGTTACGTTGTGACGTTTGGTACACCCAAAGCATTCCTACGGTATCCGGGAGTTGCACAATCTCATGGTCTAAGGAACTGATACTTGACATTAGAAAAGCTCTGAGCAAACGAACTACATGATCTTGTGCTAGGCTTAGGATTGGGTCTTGTCCATCACATCATTCTCCTAATGATGTGATCCCGTTATCAACGACATCCAATGTCCATGGTCAGGAAACCGTAACCATCTATTGATCAACGAGCTAGTCAACTAGAGGCTTACTAGGGACATGGTGTTGTCTATGTATCCACACATGTATCTGAGTTTCCTATCAATACAATTCTAGCATGGATAATAAATGATTATCATGAACTAGGAAATATAATAATAACCAATTTATTATTGCCTCTAGGGCATATTTCCAACACTTTGCTGGTCTTGTTTTACCATTGTCGAAATGTCTTGTAAACCGGGATTCCGAGGCTGATCGGGTCTTCCCGGGAGAAGGAATATCCTTCGGTGACCGTGAGAGCTTATAATGGGCGAAGTTGGGACACCCCTGCAGGGTATAAACTTTCGAGGGCCGTGCCCGCGGTTATGTGGCAGATGGGAATTTGTTAATATCCGATTGTAGAGAACTTGACACTCGACTTAATTAAAACGCATCAACCGTGTGTGTAGCCGTGATGGTCTCTTCTCGGCGGAGTCCGGGAAGTGAACACGGCTTTTGGGTTATGTTTGACGTAAGTAGGAGATTAGGATCACTTATTGATCATTACTAGTTGACGACCGTTCCGTTGCTCCTCTTCTCGCTCTTATTTGCATATGTTAGCCACCATATATGCTAGTGCTTGCTGCAGCTCCACCTCATTACCCCATCCTTTCCTATAAGCTTAAATAGTCTTGATCTCGCGGGTGTGAGATTGCTGAGTCCTCGTGACTCACAGATACTTCCAAACAGTTGCAGGTGCCGATGATACCAGTGCAAGTGATGCTACCGAACTCAAGTGGGAGTTCGACGAGGACCTTGGTCGTTACTATGTTTCTTTTCATGTTGATCAGTAGTGGTGCCCAGTTGGGACGATCAGGGATCTAGCAGTTGGGTTATCTTCTTTTCTTTTGGCTTTGACCGTAGTCGGTCTATGTGTGTATCTTGAATGATGTATGAATTTATTTATGTATTGTGTGAAGTGGCGATTGTAAGCCAACTCTTTATCCCATTCTTGTTCAGTACATGGGATTGTGTGAAGATGACCCTTCTTGCGACAAAACCACAATGCGGTTATGCCTCTAAGTCGTGCCTCGACACGTGGGAGATATAGCCGCATCGTGGGCGTTACACCCGTTGGTGATCAACGACCTGGAAGAGGAAGGTGATTTGAAGCGGTTGCTGGCAGTTAAAGTTCTGCACCGCACGTTACTCCATGTCCGGACGATCTCCATCGTTTTACACCCGGCCTAGGGCAACCCAAGGGACTTGATTGCTCGGTCGCTGAAAAAAAACATGTTTGTTGAAGAGTTCAAAACCAAGCGGGTCGTGATCATGTTTGGGAGGGCTCGCCATGGCATATTAGCAAGAACACCATGATCTTAGAGGAATTTGAGTCGCACATGCAGCCGTGTTGACAAGCGAGACCCACACATGTTATTGAGGAGCTTCTGCTCAAAAGACATGACAGAAAAGGTAAGGAAAAAATAATCCCACGGCAAGTGTTGTCAGCAATCTACAAATCTTGCTAGATATGATTCAATCTACAAATATTGCTAGATATGATTTGAGGAAGTAAGGAAAAATGCTTCAACAATGGCGCAGTAATTAGTATGGAGCGCGGGAGACTATGTTTGGTTAGGCCAGTCCAATGGTCTCCTGTTCAGTCTTCAGAGTTTCCCCTAAAAATGAAGTGATTTTTTCCTTTAAAAAATGAAATAAACTATTTAATTAAGGCCCAGATAAACCAGAAGAAACAAAAAAGAAATGAAGATGCAGGAGACTATGTTTGTTTAGGTCAGTCCAATGATCTTTTGTTCGTCGATGTAAACATTGTGACGGTTAATAAAAAGCTTCAGAGTTTCCCTAAAAAAATGAAGTGAATTGTTTCTCCCTAAAAAATGAAATGAATTGTTTAATTAAGGCCCAGATAAACCAGAAGAAACAAAGAAAACATTGTGACGGTTAAGAGAAAGCTTCAACGTTTCCCTAAAAAATGAAGTGAATTGTTTCTCCCTAAAAAAATGAAAGGAATTGTTTAATTAAGGCACAGATAAACCAGAAGAAACAAAGAAAACATTGTGACCGGTAATAAAAAGCTTCAGAGTTCCCCTAAAAAATGAAGTGAATTGTTTCTCCCTAAAAAATGAAATGAATTGTTTAATTAAGGCCCAGATAAACCAGAAGAAACAAAGAAAACATTGTGACGGTTAAGAGAAAGCTTCAACGTTTCCCTAAAAAATGAAGTGAATTGTTTCTCCCTAAAAAAATGAAAGGAATTGTTTAATTAAGGCCTAGATAAACCAGAAGAAACAAAGAAAACATTGTGACGGTTAATAAAAAGCTTCAGAGTTCCCCTAAAAAAATGAAGTGAATTGTTTAATTAAGGCCCAGATAAACCAAAAGAAACAAAAAAAAAGAATGGAGATGCGGGGGATCGAACCCCGTGCCTCCCGCATGCAAAGCGGGCGCTCTACCATTTGAGCTACATCCCCTTTGTTGAATTTTTAGATCTTAATCTATAAACCCTGTTATTTCTGCAACGTGAAGGCTAACAAGCGTGGGCTAAATGTTTTACCTAATGACCGGCCCACTTGTGTACGCCTGACGGCCCGTGGCAGGTTTAAGAATTGGCCTCCTCAAAAGTTGTCCAGCAGCGAGGGACCGAGGGTTCAGCGAGGCTGCAGACATATTAGTCCCACCTCGGCCGGAGGGAGTGAGCGCGTTGAGGGGAGGTCTTTAAGAAGGGACGAGGCGCGACTGGTAAAAGCATGATCCTTCAGGCAGCAATGGGAAATGAGGAGTGGTACACGCTCGCTAATTATGCGAGAGCGGTGCCCGCCCCAATAAGCCTGTTACGACACTGGGCATCCCCGTGATTTACCATCTGATCCTGAATGCAGAATTTAAATTATATCTTCTTTAAAAAAAAATCAGTTATTTTGGGTCTTGGTTTTGTTTTGCCTATATTTTTATCTACTTCTTAGTTGGACTTGGTTTGCATTTTTGTTTCGGTCCCCAAAGTTTGATTTGAATTTTCTTGTTTGCTGAACTTTTTCTTTTTTGGTTGAGACCGGAAACATTGTGGTGGCTGTCCTATGCATCGCCTGCCGGCTGATGAGGCCGCTGGTTGCATCGCTGAGATGGGTTCGTAGCAGCACCCAACCACAAGTTCCGAAAGACTGTTCTTGAGGATCCCAACAAAAAAACCGGTACTCGCGCGCAAAAAAAAAGAAAAACCTAGTGATGGTACTTTAGAACGCATTTTTGAGCTCTGAATTTTTTTTCCTTTTTACCATGGCTTCCACCAATGCGATGTGTCATAACAAAACATTGCAATCACCCTAAACATTTCGTAAACTTTGCCAAAAGAACAGAATATTTTGAAATTATTTTCTACTTTTTTAATTTTACTATTCATGCCAGGAGCATTTGAGCTTGAGAAGGTACTTCCGCTATAGAACCAGCTTTACAACGACAAAGCGAACAACGGTGCGGCAAGACGCACTTTTCTTCTAGTACAGCTTTCTTTATGGCGAGTCCCCATCTTCTTTTGATTTTGGACGAGGCTTCAGTGTTCACCGTTACACCATAACCCAAAGCAAGAGACATGGTACGATCACGTAATACGCAACGGCGGCGACGGGAGTCGGTGGCACGAGCACGGAAGAAGCAGACTCGTTGTAGTAGGGAAGGTAGCCGATCGGAGGCGCTTGGTAGTACGGCTGCTGAGGCGTGTTTTGGCCGCCGCAGCAAACGGGTGTCACCGGCGGGCACGGCGCCTGCATGCCCGGGGAGGGCGGTGTCCTCGACGGCTGCGACGGCGGAGGGCCGCCGTAGATCGGCAGCGGCTGCGGCGGCGGCTGGCATCCGGCGCCGTTGCACAGGCCTTGAGCCGTGGTGGCGTTGCCGCCTGCGGTGTCGCCGGTCTCAGATGCTGCTGCTGCCACAGCCGCGCTTGCAAGCAGCAAGGCGTGCAGCAAGAGAAGCGTCATGGTGTTGGATGTTGCCGTAGTTGTTGTTGGATATCCTTTGGGGTCCGTGGGTTGCGGTGGAGGGTAATATAATCGGTCTGGGTGTAGAGGTAGGGCTGCATGCACCGTGACACATGGGGAGCCATGTGTTGGAGGCTGAGGTGCCCTACGCTAGCTTATGGATATGGAGACAATGGCCGCTCGTCTCTTCTCAAAGGTCAGCTTGGAGATAACTGGACATACACGAGTGCGCACGTAGCAGCAGTTTCCAGCAAGATTCAAGGGAAAAAACAAAAGTAGTTTCCAGTTCTATTATATCGATTCAACGTGTGTGGATACTGGGGCTACACCATGACTATCTTCACCTACGTCAGCCACCTTGTCATAGTGCAATCGCAGTTTCGGTGCCTACCATACTTTTCCAACAAAAACGTGAGATTCTCCCCACAAGAAACACGAATTTAGCATATCCAACACAAAAAACGTATTGTGTTGGATGTGCTAAACTCGTGTTTTTTGTGCTAAACACAAAAGGCAGCTTTGCAAATAACTGCTTACATCCAACACTGTCCTAAGATCATCGGTTCAGTACTTCAGTTTCAACACAAGAGCATATGAACAGTTATTTGTAAAGTTGATTCTTCTAATACTCCCGAAAATCACGAGTGATCACCCTGAGATTTCCAGATAATTGACGAATAAATCACATGACATTTTTTATTGTTGTCAAAAATCAACAACGAGCAATCTGGCAGCAAGTACATAAGCCGAACCAGATCGATAAAAAAAGGACTGCCGCAGGGAACCAACAGGAGGGGAAAAGTGAAGCAGAACCTGCAAAATTCCTGAGTACCCCAAATATTGCGGGCATAGAGAGTTAACTGACGCCTCAAGAATTCTCAGTGTTTAGCCTCCTACTTGGTGAAACACCAAATCTTGCATCATACTGTGATCTGGTGACATCGTACGGTCAAGCAACAAGTTTAACAGCTTCTGTTCCAGAGACAAGTGTGTCTTCTACAAATGGTATGGTCTTCCATACTTTTAATCCTACTGGCGCTGGACTATTTTCAGGACCTGAAACATATATACATCAATAGTAAATGGAGTGACTGAAAGAACGAAGATAACCAAACTCTTTGTCCCCAGGCTGGCAATACAAACCTTGACATCTTGAGTCAGCCTCCAAACAAACTGCCATGTAATGAGAACTATTTAGCTCCGCGAGTGCAAATAGCCAATCCTCAGACAGGTGATCACACCCAGAGTTGGAATCGTTACATACTTTCAATGCCTGGGAAATCCAACAAGAGTCAAGGCAGATCAAAATATAATTTGCAATAACCTAATGCGCCTGATTTCTGTGATGTCCTATGATGCAATAAAACCAGATACTTTTCCTTAAAAGTAAATCAATATAGGACGGTATTCCCATCCAAAAGCCAAAAAAGGGGATAGGCATCTACCATTGAGTTGGTGTGCAGGCAATGGCTCGATTGTGTCGGCGTGATTGCACAGCACATGGTAGACCTCACGCGTGTAATATTAATTTCTGCTTTCTTCTTATTTTGCTTTCTTATTTGGAGATTTACCCCGTTATTTTTCTATTGAAATATTGATTTCTGCTAGTAAATATGTGACACTTCTGTGAAATTTGAGAATTTATTGTGAATCTTGCATGGAACCATGAAGTGTGAAACACATCTGAGAAATGATAAAGGAAATGTCAAACAACCGCAAGGCTTTCTTAAATTTACTCCCTCCGTCCTTGAAAGAGTGTACTTCCAACTTTGTTGGAGGGTCAAACTATCTTAAAGTTTGAACGAATTTGTGCAAAAATATATCAATGATTGTGAAACCAAATTGGTATATGACGAAAATATATTTTATCATGAATCTAATGCTACTAATTTGATGGCATAAATGTTGGTCTATTATTGTATAAATACGGTCAAACATAAAATTGTTTGACTTTCCAATAAAGTTGGAAGTACACTCTTTCAAGGACGGAGGGAGTATTGGATTGGTTCAGATCCATATGAAATGTATTGAATTGTTTTGTGAAACTTAGTTTGGAGTACGACAAAACCTGATTAACCTACTGCAGAACACGTCAAAATGTGCAAAACATGTGTGAAACTTCTATTGAATATTTTGGAACATGGTGGATCCAGTGCAGTGAGAAAACAAGGTTGACAGGATATGTGTGAGAGAGTGGCAGACATTTCAACCGCTGACAGATATGGACAAAATAGAGGGTGAGATGCTATCCCAGTTGTTTTATGAACCAACGGTATACCGTCCCATAGCAGCACTCTTAAAATTTTCTTAACATGACATCTGACCATTGGTTCTGAAGCTCCCTCACACATGTATTATATGTTAAAAAAACAACAAAGGGGGAATGTCGAAACTACATTACCTTAGAAACCCGAATTCCCTTGCTTGTTTCTAACTTGATTGAAAATTCATTGAGTGGAGCGCCTGACAAACCCAATCCAAGAGCCTTTACATATGCTTCCTATAAATTTAGATATCAATAATGCTTCCATGTAAGCAATTTATTTTGCAACATCGTATCAGTAACCAGAATTGTGAATACTTAATTCAAAATAGGGCAATATTTGGTGCAAATTCTTCTCATAACATTCCTTTTTGGCAAGTGGACCATTCATAAGATGCCCATACGTGTGCTTCAATTTGATTTATTAAACACAACTATATGTGGTGCAGCAAGTTAGCACTAGGTACATGTATTAAACCTAAATTCTATAGCAAAGAACAACAAAGTCAACTAGGAGAATGAGGTAAGTTCTATTTATTTTTTGATTCAGATATTTTAATGATTGATTAATATCGCAAGTGCATAAAATTAATTTGTGTTCTAGCATTCCTCTTGTCCAAAGATACGAGTTGTTTACTATCATAATCCTGAAATCATGTGTTTTTGTTCAGTATTGTCATTAAACGGCCTAAATAATGCATGCTTGGATGGGTCACATTAAAAGTGATGTATACACACTACCTACTAACTATTTTATGCATAGCGTGTTTTAACTGTTTAGGTGATATCTTAGACTATGTGATGGAGCAGTTGATATATTCTAGCCTTGTAGTAAGAAATACCATAACTTCTCAATGTTCTACACAATGTACCGTGCAATGAAGTGCTTGCATACGAAAGGGCTATATAGTAGAGGGCTAAAGAGAGCCTCACTAACTTTAAGAGTCCATAGTTTGAAGAATTCCTTTTCCTGAGCATACGAATCAGAAATCTCAGCGAGATAATCAGCTTCCGAAGCGGTGAAAAACGACGAGCAAGAGATAAAATACTCTTGGTTGTCTTCCGCTTCTTTTCTTCAATATCGATGCCAATCTGAAACAGGGTATAATATAGCAATATCAACTGAATAACTTCCACAGAAACAGAAACATGGTCGTGTCTTTCTCACTTATAGCTGTCACAGGAACAAAGAACATACATTAGCATCCATGGCAATGCCACAGGCAATCAAAGAACTAGTGTGTGAAATGTTGAAACGCAAGGGTAGCTCCACAGTATCATCAGATGGCCACAATATCTGATCAAACATGGAAAAAAAGGCATGTTAGTTACATGGCTTGAAGTTGCCGAAAAAAGAACCACTGAAGCCTAACCTCTTACCTCAGGTTTGCGAAATTTGTTGTACTTAAACGCAAATGACCTCGGATCGATTTTAGAATCTGTATCTAGTCTAGTTTAAAAAAATGGCAATAAGCAATAGCATATCAATATTCCTGTTCCACTATTAGTAACAACAAACAAAACAAGAATATGTTCCAATTGTTGACAAGATAAAATGCTGACAAATTCAAACATGGAGCAGCGTGCCAAGCTTCCGTGTTATTACAAGTCAAAAGGCAGATGGTTTCATTCTCCATTTTTATGATTATTTACGAGAACTGCATATGCATCATAAAGTGATTGTACACCTAATAGGTCCTAAAGTGTTACCTGAGAAAAGAAAAAGCCATGCGTGGATGCAAGAGGTCAAAAGTTACATTGTTCATCTTGAATCATATGTTCTCCATATATTTAAGACAGATGAATGCACGAATGGAAGTCATGCACCTATATACAGGCAAAAGTTCAAAGGGAATAACTCATGGTCTCATTGCATCTAAAGCAATAAATTGCATAAAACAGCTGAATCTCTCCAGAAATATTAAACTGTTTTTGTTACAACAATACCGAGTTGTCCCCATAATTACAGTATATAGACTAAGAAAAGTTTTTTTATAGTTACCACCACCCAAGGAGAGGATCCTATGTGTTGTTAATTGTAAGCAATGTACACTAGTGAATCTAACATCAGCAGCCAATTTCCCTAACTCCTACTAACAAGAATATAGCAACACGGTATTTTGAATGATAGAAACAGGAATGAAACTTCAATTAAACATGACCGACAGTGCAATAGGCAGTTGGTGATTACATACATCTTGAGAGGGTGGTGCGCTTCAATGCACATGACAGCATAGCATGTTTCCGCAACGTTGTTTCATTTATAGAGTCAGCATACTCTTTTTCAGCAGGAGAAAGGAGCTTTTTATACATCTCTAGTTGGGACTGATCATTCAGCTCACCAGGGCAAAGATACCAAACATGCACCTCTCTACAAAAGAGATAAACACATAAACTAATGTCCTCAAAATATTCTAATGCACCAAACAACTATTACAAGAAAGAAAAATCAACCATTTGTAAATGTACAAGAGTATAGTCTCGTTACGTACAGGCTTAGCCCAACCCCAGAGAACGCCGAACCATCAAAAGCTAAATAAAGGAATATAGTGGGGAGATGCACATATCGGGGAGTATAGTGGAATTAACATTTTCAAAGATAAAAATAAAGGAATGCACTAGAGCGTGACGGCCGGTAATGTTGCCAAATCATGGATGATGTCATGATGATGCAAGAATCGCTGCAGCGACGTGTAATCGGACAGAGCAGGCTGCATCACACTTTGGGACAGTGCAGTGAACGTTTGAGCCATAAAATTAATTCCAGTAAAATAAAACCCGATACTCCCTGATAATTCTGGGCCAGAAGTCCCTTCAGTGAATGCCCAGCACCAGCCCAAATGAAATCCGCAAACTACAGCCCTAGCAAACAATCGTTGTTCCTCCAAAAAAAAGGCAAAGAATAGTCTCATCCTCTAACAATTGGTTCGGGGCCGTCTATGTCACATCTAGATGTGAGATAATATCTCACATCTAAGTATGATGTCAGCGCCACCTTTTTTTCCCCTGTTTATCCTTTTTGTTTGATTTTAATTTGTCAATGCCGAAAACTAAAAACCTGCTCACCCTGCGTCCTTCTTGTGTGGCTGGCCTGTACGCAAATCTGGTCACTAGCTCCCTAAAAACAATCTGGTCGCTAGCTACCCGTATAAAAACTGATCGCTAGCTTTTTCCGAAAGAAAATTGATCGGTAGTGCTAACATCGATTTGTTAACTGTTGCGTCCGATCGTTATACATTACAAGTACATCTCTCAGAACTAGCTTCTAGGCTACTAACGATTTTATTTTGTCTTTTGGTTTTTGCGTTTTTCACTATTATTATTTTATAATTAATTTTCAGTAAGGAACAAAGTTTGGTGAAAACATGTTCACGAATTTACATAATTTGTTTAAATTATAAAAATGTTAATGATTGCCAAAAAAATCTAATGTACGGTGAACAATCCTTTAACATATGATGATCATGTTTTGAACACCCACAATTTTTTTTGCAATATACAATGAAAATTCTTTTTTGATATATGGTGAACCTTTTTATATATGATGAGCTAAAAGCAAACTTTTTTATATACATTGAACTAAAAGCAAACAGGAAAAAACAAAAAAATTGAGAAAACCAAATAGAGAAAATAGATAAAAAAGAAGAGAACAAAATTTTGAACACATTTAGATTTGTTTTAGAAAATTGAGAAACACCAACAATTTTGGAAAAATTAACAAATTTACATATTTGAAACATTTATTGAAACTTGTGAATTTATGGAAAAAGAATCATAAAAATGAGAACAATTTTTGAAAAATAGAAAAATTAAAAGCAGAGGAAAACCATTGAAGAAAAATGAAACATAAAAAACATAAAGAAACAAAACAAAAAACGTATCCTAGCTATTTGGGTCGGCTCATCTATAGTATGTTCGCTGACGAGGGTGGACTTGCAGCTAGGACAAAAAAAGGTCGGACCCCATATGGAAAATCGAGGATGGACTCTCAATTGGGAATAAAAAAGGTCGGGCCCTAGTTGCGAGTCGAGTTTGGACTTGCAACTGGGACCAAAAAGGTTGGACCCCAGTTACGAATCAAGGGTGGAGTTGCAACTGGGACAACAAAAGGTCGAGCCCCAGTTGCGTGTCGACGGTGGAATTGCAACTGGGAAAAAAGGTCGGGTCCTAGTTGCGAATCTAGGGTGGTAATTGGGACTAAAAATGGTCAGGCCCCAGTTGCGAGCCGAGGGTGGACTTGCAACTCAGACAAAAAAGATTGAGCTCTAGTTGCGAGTCGAGGGTGGACTTGCAACTCGGACAAAAAAGGTTGGGCCCCAGTTGCGAGTCGGGGGTGGACTTGTAAGTCAGACAAAAACGGTTGGGCCCTAGTTGCGAGTAAAGGGTGGACTTGCAACTCGGACAAAAAAAGGTTGGGCCCCAGTTGCGAGTCGAGTGTGAACTTGCAACTCAGACAAAAAAAAGGTTGGGCCCTAGTTGCGAGTATAGGGTCGACTTGCAACTCGTCAAAGGTTGGCCCCCAGTTGCGAGTCGAAGGTGGACTTGCAACTTGGAAAAAAAGTCTAGCCCCATTTGTGTCGAGAGCGGGCTTGCAATTAAGACAAAAATGGTTGGGGCCCAATTAAGAATCGAGGGTGGACTTTCAACTGGGCCAAAAAAGGTCGGAGCCCCGTCGTGAGTCAAGGGTAGACTTGCAATTAGGATAAAAAGTGTCGAGACCCGGTTGTGAGTCGAGAGTGCAATTGCAGCAGGGAAAAAGGTCAGGCCCTAGTTGCGACTCGAGGGTGGACATGGAACTCGTACAAAAAAGGCTAGACTCCAGTTGCGAGTTGAGGGTGGACTTGCAACTGGGACAAAAAAAGGTCAGGTCCTAGTTACAAGTCGATGGGGGTATTGCAACTGGGACAAAAAAGTTCGGGCCCCAATTGCGAGTCGAGGGGTGCACTTGCAACTATAAAAAAAAGTCAGACCCCAGTTGCGAGTCGACGGTCGACTCGCAACTAGGAAAAAAAGGTTGGGCCCCAGTTGCAAGTCAAGAGCGGAGTTGCAACTCGTTCAAAAAACGTTGGGCCCCAGTTGCGAGTTGAGGACGTACTTGCAACTGGGACAAAAAAGGTCAAACCCCAGTCGCGAGTCGAGGGCCGACAAAAGCGGAGCCGAACATGACTGAGCCAACAACAGGATACACAATAAACAAACAACAACAAGCGGGGCGGAAGGTAGAGTGCTTTCATGCAAATTACGAGAATTAAATTAAACATGAACTAAAAAGAACTTATAGAATTTTAAAAATCATGAATTTAAAAGACCAAAAAAGAAAACAAAAAACAAAAGTTTTAAAACCAAAAATGAAAAAAAAACAAATAAGGAAAAAACAAACAAGGAAAAATAAACAAATCTTATAGCAAAGTTTATCATATGAAAATGCACTTATATGTGAGGTACTATTTCACATCCAGATGTGAAATAGCAAACCTGATGCAACAAACATTGACAAGCGAGGCCAAAAGATAGAGTGCTTGCATGAAAATGGCAGAAACTAAATCAAACAATGACAAACTTAGACGAGACAGCACTTAAAATGTTGAGAATTTAAAACATACTTATGAAATTGCTCGCCCCAAAGCACACTGAAAACAAAAACAAAAGCGGTCCACTCTCCACACGGACGCATACATAAAAAACCGGCCTAGTCCGGGCCCAGACACAGACAAAAAGGCCAGCGCACCTCTCTCTCTCTCACACACACACACGGAAGGAAGTCACGCGCAAACAATGATCACAAAATTTGCACAAAAAAGCTTTAGATCGTATGGTGAGAAAACTATATCTCATCTAAATATGTCTTAGCAAATCTGAAAACATGAATTCAAAAAAAGAAAAAGAGAAAATAAAAACAAAAAACAAAAACAAAAAACAAAAAACAAAAAACAAAAACAAAAAAAGAATAGAGAGTCAAGAAGGCAGGCGCCAGACCCTTCTTTTATGAGTGGAGCAAGCCACCACCACATCTATCTGGTCGCTTTCTCCTTTGTACTTGTGCGGCTTGTAGATGGGTCAAAAGTCAAAGAGAAGTGAGAAGATAGAAATGAACAAAGGGAATCAAAAATAAAAAAGACAAAGTACTCTGCCTGTCATTTAACTTCCTCGCAGCAACCGAGTAGAAAACGCACACGAAAAACAAAGCCCAAGCATACGCATGGACAATGGGCCAAACAAAAAACAAACAACGTACGCGGCACACATGAGCTGAAGGAAACGAAACAACGGCGACACGGGACGCAGCGCACTCATAAATAATCAGGTATAGATCGAACGGTTCTAGGCTTAGATGTGAGATAATATATTACATCTAGATGTGAAATAGCAAAACTGCAATTATATTTGTTCAATGTTCATGTACTATCTTGTCTGTCATGCCCATAAGAAATTAAAGACCGTACATATTTGACATTTAGTGAACAAGACAGGCTATGGAATAGCAGCTAAGAAGCTAGCAACATCTTCGCATCCTCTAAAACATTGACTAGTATAATGTACTCCGTATTTCAAATACACGTAATGGAAAATGCCATATCGCCATACACTGATACACATATGCATCTAGCAACATAGCCGTACTCAGGCTCCGCAAAACTATAACCTGTAAGACAAAGAAACGAAGGGGGAGAAGGGGCGTACCTTCTGGAATGCAGAGGAGGCGCGGGCGGGAGGGGCGCGAAGAGGCGCCTGCTGGGAATCCCCAGCGTCCTCGGAGGAGGCGGGGGCGGTGGTAGAGGCATCGCGCGGCAGCGGGGGAGGTGGCGGTGCATGCTGCTTGGCCTCTGCCGTCCGGTTTGGCTTGTAGCGGGGGCGTCGGCGGGTCGATGGCTCGACCGCAGTGCAGATTACGGACAGGGGGCGGCGGGGAGAAGCGGCTCGGCGGCGGCGCAACTCCAGAGGCAGGGTGCGTGGGAAATTCAGGATGACGGAGTAATATAGGTGGTAACATCACACATCTCTAGGCAAAACAGATGATGTGACGGGTAATTAAAGAGGAAAGAGAGGCATGTGATAACATAGCTAGTTACTGTAATATCACACATATCAAGATAAGATGAGTCTACAACCTAAAAAAGAAGTGTTGCATAACACCACACATATGTTACTCCCCACTATAGACGTATTAACATAGACTAGTAACATTTGCATGTTACTAGTCTAAGTTACTACCCATTGTAACTAGTCTAACTAGTAATCCAATGTAATTTATTACGCTCTCCATACCATAAGATAGGGGGCTGCTACAAATCATCTGGATGATTAAAGGAGAACTTAAGCCGCCCCCACAGCCGTTAGATGCGCCCATCACAATCGTCGCTTGGTCGTTGCAGATCCCGCATCGCTCGCCCGCACTTCGCCCCGTTCACATCGGGGCAGTTGGTCACCGCTTGCCTCCGACCGTGTCCTCCGTTGGCCGTCGATCGTCGATGATGCTACAAAGCAACACACATGACATCTCCCATGTGTGCTGCAACAACCGCCGCCGTCAAAGTGCTTCATCGCAGCACCGGGGCGCCGCCGGCGGCCGCCGGCGGCCGCTCCATTGCAGCGCCCGGAGTCGCCGGCGAACGCTCCATTGCAGCGCCGGCAGCCGTCGTCGAGCCCTTCATTGCAGCGCCAGGAGTCGTCGGTGACCGCTCCATTGCAGCGCTGGCAGCCGCCGCCGATCGCTCCATTGCAGCGCTGGGAGTTGCCGGTGACCGCTCCATTGCAGCGTCGGGAGCTCCGTCGCAACGCCGGGAGTCGCCAGTGATCGCTCCATTGCAGCGCCCGGAGAAACTATCGCATCCCCACAAGCCGCCAGCGAGCGCTGCATCCTCGATGGTTGTCTCATTGCAGCATCCAAATTTCCTCCAGCGACTGTCGTTGCCCCGTGCAGCAACTGCAGCGAGCGGTGGCCGTCCTTTTGATTTGCAGCAGCGGGCAGGAGTAGCACATGCAGAAAAAAGACGATGGTTTTCCTCCTGAAGGTGCACACGAATGGAGAGCAGAAATCTTCCTACAGCGGCGGCCATGGACTTGTTGGCGTTTACTCTGATCTAGAGGAAGGTGAGGGCAAAGGATAGAGGAAAAATCAACGGAGGAAGACGAAGGATAGGGGAGACGAGAAGAAAACTAGTGGCTGTGCGGTTCGCTGTGTGGGGATAACGAAGAGAGATAGTTGCGCGTGGGCCCAGGCCATGGGACGCGTGTCGATCGCTCGAGCTGGCTTACGCGTCGTGTGGATCAGCCGGATGAAAAGGAACGTTTCCCCATAATATATGTGTTTTTGAAACGGAGGGAGTACTATATATACTTATTTTGAAAGAGGCCTCCATTATATCGGTAATTGTGTAACCTCCGGCGACTATGGGGATTTAGGTTGTGCGCCATTGTAACCCCCTTCCACCGTGTCTCCTCCCCATCGATGTTTCCGCTGGCCTTCGGCACGCATTGTCGACGGCACCCCTCCACCTTTGGCTTCGGGTGAAAATTTTGGTCTAATCTTCTAAGCCGAGCGGCAGTGGCATGTTGGTGTCCTTTCCCCCTTGAAGGAACCGTTCCAGGAGATCTGCTCTCTACGGAGTCGCTGCAAGGCCAGGTCCATCGGACAGGGCCAACCATCGCCCACCTCCGCCCATGTCTTGCGCCAGGGGAGGGGGTTGAGGATGCTCTCTACTTCTACATTGGATGGTTGGTGGCGATATGGTAGTCTGTCGATGGTGGGCGATGTGGATCCTGGGATGTCAGGTTTATGACCCTGGATGGCGGCTTGCACGGTTGGCTCTCTACCGAGCAACGCGAAGATAGTGTTGGTTATTGATACATCTCCATCGTATTAGGCCACCTAGCACGACCACAAGCACCGAAGCGAGCTGAAGATGCGCCGTCGTCATCGCCTCTCCCTCGCGGGAGCCGAAAACAACTTGTTGTAGTAGACAGTTGGGAAGTCGTCATGCCAAGGCCTCATAGGACCAATGCACCAGAACAGTAACCACCACCAATGAAGAGAAAGTTGTTATTTTATATTTCCTTATATCATGATAAATGTTTATTATTCATGCTAAAATTGTATTAACCGGAAACTTGATACATGTGTGGATATATAGACAAAACACAGTGTCCCTAGTAAGCCTCTACTAGACTAGCTCGTTAATCAAAGATGGTCAAGTTTCCTAACCATAGACATGTGTTGTCATTTGATGAACGAGATCACATCATTAGGAGAATGATGTGATGGACAAGACCCATCCGTTAGCTTAGCATAATGATCGTTAAGTTTTATTGCTATTGCTTTCTTCATGACTTATACATATTCCTTTGACTATGAGATTATGCAACTCCCGGATACGGGAGGAATACCTTGTGTGCTATCAAACGTCACAACGTAACTGAGTGATTATAAAGATGCTCTACAGGTATCTCCGAAGGTGTTTGTTGGGTTGGCATAGATCGAGATTAGGATTTGTCACCGAGTATCGGAGAGGTATCTTTGGGCCCTCTCGGTAATGCACATCATAATAAGCCTTGCAAGCAATGTGACTAATGAGTTAGTTGCGAGATGATGTATTAGAGAATGAGTAAAGAGACTTGCCGGTAACGAGATTGAACTAGGTATGAAGATACCGATGATCGAATCTCGGGCAAGTAACATACCGATGACAAAGGGAATAACATATGTTGTCATAATGGTTCGACCAATAAAGATCTTCGTAGAATATGTGGGAGCCAATTTGAGCATCCAGGTTCCGCTATTGGTTATTGACCGGAGAGGAGTCTCGGTCATGTCTACATAGTTCTCGAACCCGCAGGGTCCGCACGCTTAACGTTCAATGATGATTTGTATTATATAAGTTATGTGATTTGGTGACCGAATGTTGTTCGGAGTCCCGGATGAGATCACGGAAATGACGAGGAGTCTCAAAATGGTCGAGAGGTAAAGATTCATATATAGGACGATGATATTCGGACACCAGAAGTGTTCCAGGGGTACCGGGTACATATCGGGTCACCGGAAGGGGTTCCGGGCACCCCCCGACAAAGATATGGGCCTATTGGGCCAAGAGGGGAAACACAGCAGCCAACATGGGCTGTTGCGCCCCCCATGTAGGCCGAATAGGAAGGGGAAGGAAAAGGGGGAAGAGAGAAAGGAAGGGGAGGGATTCGGCCTCCCCCTTCCTTCTCTCCCCCTCCTCCTTCCTTCTCCCTCCGGAAAACATGGTAAGGGGCGGGGCGAATTGGACTAGGCCCCCAAGTAGGATTCCTCCTACTTGGGGCGCCCTAGGGCTGTTCCCCTCCTCCTCCCACCTATATATACGTGGGGAGGGGGCACCTAGAACACACATCAAACATTGTTAGCCGTGTGCGGCGCCCCCCTCCATAGTTTACGCCTCCGGTCATATTCACGTAGTGCTTAGGCGAAGCCCTGCGTGGATCACTTCACCATCACCGTCACCACGCCATCGTGCTGACGGAACTCTCCCTCGACACTTTGCTGGATCAAGAGTTCGAGGGACGTCATCGAGTTGAACGTGTGTAGAACTCGGAGGTGCCGTATGTTCGGTACTTGATCGGTCGGAACAAGAAGAACTCTGACTACATCAACCGCGTTAACAAACGTTCTGCTTTTGGTCTACGAGGGTACGTGGACACACTCTTCCCCTCTCGTTGCTATGCATCTCCTAGATAGATCTTGCGTGAGCGTAGGATTTTTTTTCAAAATTGCATGCTACGTTTCCCAACAGTGGCATCCGAGCCAGGTCTACGCGTAGATGATATGCATGAGTAGAACACAAAGAGTTGTGGGCGGTGATAGTCATACTGCTTACCACCAACGTCTTATTTTGATTCGGCGGTATTGTTGGATGAAGCGGCCCGGACCAACCTTACATGACCACGTTCATGAGATCGGTTCCACCGACAGACATGCAACTAGTTTTGCATAAAGGTGGCTGGCGGGTGTCTGTTTCTCCAACTTTAGTTGAATCGAATTTGACTACGGCCGGTCCTTGTTGAAGGTTAAAATAGCAAACTTGACGAAACACCATTGTGGTTTTGATGCGTAGGTAAGAACGATTCTTACTAGAAGCCTGTAGCAGCCACGTAAAACTTGCAACAACAAAGTAGAGGACGTCTAACTTGTTTTTGCAGGGCATGTTGTGATGTGATATGGTCAAGGCATGATGTGATATACGTTGTTGTATGAGATGATCATGTTTTGTAAAAGTTATCGGCAACTGGCAGGGGCCTTATGGTTGTCGCTTTATTGTACGAAATGAAAACGCCATATAATTGCTTTACTTTATCACTATGCGTTAGCGATAGTTGTAGAAGCAATAGTTGGCGAGACGACCACGACACTATGATGGAGATCAAGGTGTCAAGCCGGTGACGATGGAGATCATGACGGTGCTTTGGAGATGGAGATCAAAGGCACAAGATGATGATGGCCATATCATGTCACATATTTTGATTGCATGTGATGTTTATCTTTTATGCATCTTGTTTTGCTTAGTATGGCAGTAGCATTATAAGATGATCCCTTACTTAAATTTTCAAGGTATAAGTGTTCTCCCTGAGTATGCACCGTTGCGACAGTTCTTCATGCTGAGACACCACGTGATGATCGGGTGTGATAGGCTCTACGTTCACATACAATGGGTGCAAGACAGTTTTGCACATGCGGAATACTCGGGTTAAACTTGACGAGCCTAGCATGTACAAACATGGCCTGAGAACACTGGAGAATGAAAGGTCGAACGTGAATCATATAGTAGATATGATCAACATAGAGATGTTCACCTTTGATGACTACTCCATGTCACATGATGATCGGACATGGTTTAGTTGATTTGGATCACGTATCATTTAGATGACTTGAGGGATGACTATCTAAGTGGGAGTTCTTAAGTAATTTGATTAATTAAACTTTAATTTATCATGCACTTAGTCCTAGTAGTATTCGCAAATTATGTTGTAGATCAATAGCTCGCGTTGTAGCTCCCCTATGTTTTTTATATGTTCCTAGAGAAAACTAAGTTGAAAGATGATAGTAGCAATGATGCGGACTGGGTCCGTGATCTGAGGATTATCCTCATTGTTGCACATAAGAATTATGTCCTGGATGCAACGCTAGGTGACAGACCTATTGCAGGAGCAGATGCAAATGTTATGAACGTTTGGCAAGCTCGATATGATGACTACTTGATAGTTTAGTGCGCCATGCTTTACGACTTAGAATTGGGGCTTCAAAGACGTTTTGAACGCCACGGAGCATATGAGATGTTCCAAGAGCTGAAATTGGTATTTCAAACTCATGCCCATGTCGAGAGGTATGAGACCTCTGACAAGTACTTTGCCTACAAGATGGAGGAGAATAGCTCAGCCAGTGAGCATGTGCTCAGAATGTCTGGGTACTACAATCACTTGAATCAAGTGGGAGTTAATCTTCCAGATAAGATATTGGTTGACAAAGTTCTCTAGTCACTATCACCAAGCTACTAGAACTTCGTGATGAACTATAATATGCAAGGGATGATGAAAATGATTCCCGAGCTCTTCGCGATGCTGAAATCAGCGAATGTAGAAATCAAGAAAGAGCATCAAGTGTTGATGGTTAACAAGACCACTAGTTTCAAGAAAAAGGGCAAAGGAAAGGAAAGGGAACTTCAAGAAGAATAGCAAGCAAGTTTCCACTCACGTGAAGAAGCCCAAAGCTAGACCTAAGCCTGAAACTGAGTGCTTCTACTGCAAAGGGAATGGTCACTGTAAGCGGAACTACCCTAAATAATTGGTGGATAATAAGGATGGCAAAGTGAACAAAATTATATTTGATATACATGTTATTGATGTGTACTTTACTAGTGTTCATAGTAACCCCAGGGTATTTGATACCGGTTCAGTTGCTAAGATTAGTAACTCGAAACAGGAGTTGCAAAATGAACAGAGACTAGTTAAGGGCGAGGTGACGATGTGTGTTGGAAGTGATTTCAAGGTTGATAAGATCACCATCGCACACACCCTCTACCTTCGGGATTAGTGTTGGACCTAAATAAATGTTATTTGGTGTTTGCGTTAAGCATGAATATGATTGGATCATGTTTATTGTGATACGGTTATTCATTTAAGTCAGATAATAATTGTTGTTCTGTTTACATGAATAAAACCTTCTATGGTCATACACCCAATGTAAATGGTTTATTGAATCTCGATCGTAGTGATACACATCTATAATACCTAAATAGTTCATCCCCACTACCCTATTTCTCTTGACATGCAAGCTATCCACATCAGCATCAGTGCCACATCAACATTTAGTTAGAGGATTACATGTGGGACCAACCACACTAGAAAATAGCCATGTAAACAGCCATGTTAGCTTCTGTTTCCGCGGGTAGGACCGGCGAGAGAGGCTGCCCACGCATGTCTATTTTCGTCTGTGGCGATTCCCATCGCACCCTTCCCAACAGAGCGCCTCACCAGTTCCCCGCGGCAGCGGATTCCCCTTCCTCTTCATCTTCTCCGATCTCCATCAAATCCCACTACACAGTTACTCTTATCGATTCAGTTGCTCTTACAATCTGGTATTTCTCTCCGGACCGCTTGCGATTTATTAAGTTAAGCGATGGCGAGGGCGTGCCCCCTTGCAACAAGACCCACAGGCGGTCGCCCCAGCGCTGTCTCGGCTTCCCCGACGTAGGGGCCCCCGCCCTGGAAGAAGAGCGCCTCGCAGCGGATGCCACTGCGCTGACATCGACCCCATCCACTCTCGGCGATTACCTTGCCGTCGTGTGTCGGGTGCCTCGACAGAAGGCCAGGAAGGCTCCCCTTGAGCGGCCAACCCTTCTCGTTGCCGCTCAACTTCCCCACCACGCATCCGCGGGCTCTCGCCTGGATGGACGCTCTTACCGACAACTCATCCATGGAGTGGATGTCGTGCCAGGGAGGTCTCCAGCCGGTAAACGTTTTTCTTTTCGGCCTCGAAGGGCTGGGCTGGTAGTGACATCGGGTAGGGCCTCCATTGATAGCCATGACTTGCAGGAGTGCTAGATTGACGTCCTCCCTCCCGTAGGTGCCGCCTCGGCTGATTCAGAGACAACATTGACCGCGGCAATGGTGGCCCTTCTTAGCAAGTGACATTCTACTGCAGCAATGGTGCCTTTTTTGTTTTGGGGCAAGCTGACCTCATTTATCTGCGCAGGAAGTCTGGCTCCTTTCTATCAACGATGGATTTGCAAGGTTCAGTACCTGTTCTTCAGTACATATTTGGTATTCTGTCTTAAAAAATCATTCAAAAGAGATCGCATGAACTGTACAGGCACACCCACTGCTTTATGCCTTTTGCCATCTATATTTAACAGGAGATAGGATTTTCAGCACCCGGATGCCCCTACACCCTCAATGGTGCGTTCTATGATGTCTCTTACCGATTTACCAATATCGTTTTGGGGTTATGCATTAAAGACAGCCGCATTCACATTAAATAGGGCACCATCTAAATCCATTGAGATGACACCGTATGAACCGTGATTTGGCAAGAAACCTAAGCTGTCGTTTCTTAAAGTTTGGGATTGTGATGCTTATGTGAAAAAGTTTCAACCTAACAAGCTCGAACCCAAATCGGAGAAGTGCGTCTTCATAGGATACCCAAAAGAAACTGTTGGGTACACCTTCTATCACAGATCCGAAGGCAAGATCTTTGTTGCTGAGAATGGATCCTTTCTAGAGGAGTTTTCTCTCGAAAGAAGTGAGTAGGAGGAAAGTGGAACTTGATGAGGTAATTGTACCTTCTCTCGAATTGGAAGGTAGCTCATCACAGAAAACCGTTCCCGTGATGCCTACACCAACTAGAGAGGAAGCTAATGATAATGATCATGAAACTTCAGATCAAGTTACTACCGAACCTCGTAGGTCAACCAGAGCACGTTTCGCACCAGAGTGGTACGGTAATCCTGTTCTGGAAGTCATGTTACTAGACCATGACGAACCTATGAACTATGAGGAAGCGATGATGAGCCCAGATTCTGCAATGGCTTGAGGCCATGAAATCTGAGATAGGATCCATGTATGAGAACAAAATATGGATTTTGGTTGACTTGCCCGGTGATCGGCAAGCCATTGAGAATAAATGGATCTTCAAGAGGAAGACGGATGCTGATGGTAGTGTTACTATCTACAAAGCTTGACTTGTCGCAAAAGGTTTTCGACAAGTTCAAAGTGTTGACTACGATGAGATTTTCTCACTCGTAGCGATGCTTAAGTCTGTCCGAATCATGTTAGCAATTGTCGCATTTTATCAAATCTGGCAAATGGATGTCAAAACTGCATTCCTTAATGGATTTCTTAAAAAAGAGTTGTATATGATGCAACTAAAAGATTTTGTCGATCCTAAAGGTGCTAACAAAGTGTGCAAACTCCAGCGATCCATCTATGGACTGGTGCAAGCATCTCGGAGTTGGAATATACGCTTTGATAAGTTGATCAAAGCATATAGTTTTATACAGACTTGCGGTGAAGCCTGTATTTACAAGAAAGTGAGTGGGAGCACTACATCCTTTCTGATAAGTATATGTGAATGACATATTGTTGATCGAAAATGATGTATAATTTTTTTGGAAAGCATAAAGGAGTGTTTGAAAGGAGTTTTTTTCAAAGAAAAACCTCGGTGAAGCTGCTTACATATTGGGCATCAAGATCTATAGAGATAGATCAAGACGCGTGATAAGACTTTCGATGAGTACATACCTTGATAAGATTTTGAAGGAGTTCAAAATGGATCAGTCAAAGGAGTTCTTGCCTGAGTTGTAAGGTATGAAGTTGAGTAAGACTCAAAACCCGACCATGGCAGAAGATAGAAAGAGTATGCAAGTCATTCCCTATGCCTCAGCCGTAGGTTCTATAATGTATGCCATGCTGTATACCATACCTATTGTGTACCTTGCCATGAGTTTGGCAAGGGGATACAATAGTGATCCAGGAGTAGATCACTGGACAACGGTCAAAATTATCCTTAGGTACCTAAAGAGGACTAAGGAAAGGTTATGGAAGTGACAAAGAGTTCGTCGTAAAGGGTTACGTCAATGCAAAGCTATGACACTAATCTAGATGACTCTGAGTCTCAATCTGGATACGTATTGAAAGTGGGAGCAATTAGCTAGAGTAGCTCCATGCATAGCATTGTAGACATAGAAATTTGCGGAATACATACGGATCTGTATGTGGCAGACCCATTGACTAAACTTCTCTCACAAGCAAAACATGATCACACCTTAGTACTCTTTGAGTGTTAATCACATGGCGATGTGAACTAGATTACTGACTCTAGTAAACCCTCTGGGTGTTGGTCACATGGCGATGTGAACTATGGGTTAATCACATGGTGATGTGAACTATTGGTGTTAAATCACATGATGATGTGAACTAGATTATTGACTCTAGTGCAAGTGGGAGACTGAAGGAAATATGCCCTAGAGATAATAATAAAGTTGTTATTTTATACTCCCTCCGTTCCGAAATAATTGTGAGTTTCTAGTGCAATTTCCGCCGCGTTACGACATTTCTGTCGTTTCCGAAACTACCCTCCCACTCTCTCGCTCGCTTAGCTCAGCCACTCGCTCGCTGGCTCTCGAACCCCTAGCTCACCGCCACCGGCGCCTCTCCGTCGCACGCGTTGCCGGCGCCTCTACCCCGCACGCAGCGCCTCCGCCTCTCCCTCTCGCGTCGTCGCCGCCTTTCCATGTTGCCATACACCGTCGCCTCTCCCTCTTCAAGATTTCATTTTTACTCCAGCGGCTAGATCTGAAGCGCGGCTGCTCCACCTTCCTCAGGGTTGCGGGGATCTCCGGCGGCTGGATCTGAAGCGCGGCTGCTCCACCTTCCTCAGGGTGGCGGGGATCTCCGGCTCGCTGCGCATGGGAAGGGCCCGACCGCCGGCGGCCGCTGCGGGCAGAATGGGAACTGCGTCGGCGACGTCGTCGGCGACGTCGTCGGCGTCCCAGGGACAGGGCACGGCGGCACGCACTGCGGGACAGGGCACGGCGGCACGCACTGCGTGACAGGGCACGGCGACACGCACTGCCGTTGCCGCCGTCCGCCAGCGCGCCGCTGGCCGACAGGAGCAGCCACAACCACGAGGCCACGACGAGCAGGACTGTTGGCGACGGGTTGGTGCAGTCCCGCGAGGACCGCGCCGTGTGGGATGCCGAGATGACGTTGCCGGAGAAGGAGTCTCCGACTACCTCACGCCCACCGCTGGCCTGCACATCAGGTAACCCACCCGCCGCTGGCCTGCACATCACTGAATAAATTTCTGTAAATTTCAGAGATGATGCATGAAGTTTTGTACTCTGAAAGTTTAGGAGTACACTGGATAAATTTCTGTAAATTTTTGAGTACTACTGCTTGTAGGGCGGCTTGTACGGCGTGTACTCTGGAAGTTTAGGAGTAGATGATGCATGCAGCTGCTTATGATAAATTTCAGTAACCATTGTGCTCGTGTGTTCATTGTGCCTTTGGCTTAAAATGGTTACTACTCCTAAACTTTCAGAACATCACCTTGCAGTGTTCAGTAATGGAATAAAAGTTTAGGACTATCTGGAGTTCATTGTGCTCGTGTGTTTATTGTGCACTACTGCTGCTGCTTGTGCATCTGTTTCAGGCTCTGAATTTGCTTTTGTTCTTGTGACTGTCCGTCAGGTCGCCGAGCCCGTACGCCGGTGTGAGCAGCCTGGGTTGCCGGGTGCTCGCCGTCCGGCAGCACACCACGGTGCGACACGGGGTGGTGGAGGCCGAGGCTCACCTAGGTCGAGACCATATGGTGGCAGTAGGAGGGGACAGAGCACCGTGTGGTGTGAGCGCCGATTGAAAATCACCAGCGAGTCCTACTTCAACTACGATGCAATGTGAGCCTCACTTGCCGTCCTCCCTCTCTTTTTCTTTTGTGAGAGCAAAAATGCATTTCAGTTTTGAGTTTGCTCTGCTCTGAGAGAGAGAGAGATGGTGGCCAGCTTTAAGTTGTCCTGTGATTTTGTTTCCACCTGAATGTGCTATATGAACACTTCCTTGTTGTTTGTATACACTGTCGAGTCAAATTGCCTAACTTCTGAATGTCTACATGACCATTCTTTGCGTCTGTCAATGAAAATCAATGTTAGCAATGTTCAGTTTTACCAATGTGTTCTGAAAATAAAAATCCATTTAGTGAGCACATTTGCTAGGAGTACAGTGTTACACATGCCAATGTTCAGTTTTACCAATGTTCAATTTTGAGAGGGAATACTCCATTTAGTGAGCACATTTGCTGGCTTGCAATAAGAGGATTAGCAGTAGTTCAGATTCTTAGTATCTTCTCTGTAGGAGTAGTTTCAGTTAACTAACTGAAACTTTCTACTCCTCTTCTGCAGGAGCATCTTCTTGCTCTCTTCTCTCTTCTTATCTCTTCTTTCTCTCTTCTTATCTCTCCTCTCTTCTCTTATCTTATCCTCTCCTCTTCTTAGATAATTTTAATTAACTGGAAATTAAACCTTTTCTTTTAGTTAAATCTAATTAAACATTTCTGTTAATTAAACTTAAATTGAACCTTTTCTGTTACTAAATCAAACCTTTTGTGTTAAAATTAAATTAAACTTTTTCCTCTCCTCTCCTGTTCCACTCCACTCCTCTCTCTTATATTCCACTCCTTTCCTCTCATATTCCCCTCCTAGTCCTTTCCTTTAATAGCAGCAACAACAACAAGTCCTTTTCTTTAATTAATTAAAACTAAAGGACTATGGATTATGACACATACTCTTCTCTAATTCACTCCTCTCCTATCATAGAATGATCATACAAATGGAGTAGTAGAAATATACACATACAAATGGAGTATGGAGTAAAAAAATACATGGAGTAAAAGTGCAAAATCAAATGGAGTAACATTTTAAATGGAGTTACACATACAAGTGGAGTTAGACATACTCCAACATACTCCACACAAACAGCGTACTCCAACATACTCAAATATGGATTATTACAAACATGACAAGCATCACTAGCATCACAACCTCATCGCAAGCAACTAGCATCATCACTAGCATCACAAGCATCATCACTAGCATCAGAGCCTCATCACTAGCATGAGAGACTCATCGCAAGCATCACAAGCATCATCACTAGCATCACAGCCTCATCGCAAGCATCACAAGCATCATCACCAGCATCACAGCCTCATCGCAAGCATCACAAGCATCATCACCAGCATCACAGCCTCATCGCAAGCATCACAAGCATCATCACTAGCATCACAACCTCATCGCAAGCATCACAAGCATCATCACTAGCATCACAGCCTCATCGCAAGCATCACTAGCATCACAGCCTCATCGCAAGCATCACAAGCATCATCACTAGCATCACAAGCATCATCACTAGCATCATAAGCATCATCACTAGCATCACAGCCTCATCACTAGCATCACAAGCATCACAGCCTCATCACTAGCATCAGTGCCTCATCGCAAGCATCATCACTAGCATCACAAGCATCATCACTAGCATCACAACCTCACCGCAAGCATCATCACAAGCTCATATTCCATTAATGAACCCTCTCCATTAGCCCTAAGTTGTGCAGGGCATTTGCATACACCTCTGGAGGGCATGATAATCTTTGAGGTAGTTGCCCAAGCCCCTCAAGCTTTTCCTTGTTTACATGGGGTATTTTATACCCATTGCCCCTGCATGGTTCAGGATCTCAATCATGCACGTCTGCAGAGTTAGGAAAATTCTGTTGAGCTTGTAAACGTCATAGCCTTCAAATTCCTCCAAAACACCCTTAATAAGGTCTTGTAGTGTTTTAGGACTCAGACAATCTGTCAGGGATTGGAGCGAGTTGAAAAACCCAAGGTCAAGCACATTCAAATCAGGACTGTTGGGAGGCTGTTGTATTATTCTGATGTCAAGCCTAGTTTTTGCGTCAGCTTCTAGAAATTCCGGGTCATCTGGCAAGATATGGGGCTTAGCATTATCCTGCTGAATGTAGATGGTCTGTCCAGCATCACCTTCGGGCCAAACAGCTTGTATTGCTGGCAAGACCTTCTCTATCAGGAACTCCCTCATCACTTTTCTGTCGGCCTTTATTGATTTTGTCTCTATTGTACCTCTGGGCCTGTTGTCGCTTCTCCTTTGAGCAGGAACTTCCTTCATGAATGGCCAGATACCGATTTTCCCAGAGAAGGTCACGTTTCCTTCACTGTCCCACCTCAGCCTAGCAACGGCCGTCAAGAACATCACCTTGCCAATACAGTTGCCATCTATAGGCCTCGTAGGCTCTTCCTCCCCATCCAGCAGATAATATGTTTTATTCTTCTTTGTCATGTTAAACCACTTTTCGTCGATATGGACAACATTATGCATAGTCTTGAACTTAGGCCTTGCAGTTGCTGTTGTTGCCTCATCAAGCATCGACAAACAAAATTTCATCCTATCCTTCTTATTCTGGTCCTTTAGAGCTGGCTTCACACCGTTTGTATGCCTCCTTATCAAGTTTAACGTGAACTTTCTATGAAGTGTGGTAGGGCTACATCCCAGTTGCCAGGCAAGTGACCTAATGCTAGACCTTTTGTTTAATGGGATCGTTAGGATTTTTTCTAGGTTAATGTCCTTAGGCTTTCTTCCAGAATTTCCTTTTTTTATTAGAAACATCCACCTCTTTACCTTCGCTAATTTGCTTTCCTCCAAATTCTTTGTATATTCCAAACACCCACTCCAAATTTTTTTGCAATGTCTTGCTTATCAGTTCCCAAAAAAGTGCCTCCTCTACTCATACACAGTGTATGCATTGCTACATAAGCAGCAAATTTTTTCTGGTCATTGAGGGTTTTATATTTCCTAGCAACTTGACCAACACCTGTACCAAGACATACAACAGAGAAATGATTAAATGAAATGATCAAGTGATGAAGTGATGGAATGATCAAGTGATGAAATGATGGAATGATCAACTATAACTGTACCAGGATTTTGAACTATTTCATCTCCTTCCATCCCCTCTTTTGTATCTCCTTCCATTTCTTCTCCTACATGTCCTTCCATTTCATTTTCTGCATCTTCATCCATTTCATCCACATCTTCTGTAGGTGGAGTGAAGTTGAGGTCTGGGAGATCCATTTTCTCCTGAAGATATGAATATGTAAGATGAAGTAGAAGTACAAGTAGAAGCACAAGGTAATCTATCTTATGTTAGTTAACTTGCACCCAAATGTAAAACGTACATGACTATATTAAAGAAATAATTGAACATCATTGTATAATGTACTTCATGTCATGTCATGACTATAACCATACATGACTATATCAAACAGTTCACAGTTGATTTGACTTCAGTGGAGACCAATATGGTTAGTCTGTTGTTCCATCTATCTACTGAGCTTGATGTTTTCAGATTAAATATCATGTTTGTGACCTCCGGCCATGTATTCCCTTCGCTAGGTATTTTTTGATATGGCGGATCCACGTATAACACCTGGCAAACTATGCCAAGCCCTGGAAACTGTTCAGGCAATATTGGTAATTTTGTTTATGCTCAGCTTGGTCGATGCCGTTTAAATACTCAGCTTGGTCGATGTCGTTCAAAGTTGAAACGGCTGTTTGTGTGACGGCAGCGCCGCTAGAGTGGCCTGTGGGTCTCTGCTGATTTCTGGAACTGCGGTGTGGACAGTGGATTGCACTATACATGCAGTGCTCTTGGCTGGGCATTTGTTTTCACATCGTGCTGGCTTAGATCAGTTACTGATGAACTAACATGATGTATGGATGCAGATTATTAATGCTGCTATTTTTGGCTTTTTGCAGTGAACAGTCGATGCAGGGTAGAACTGCTTAATGATACACATGAGTCTGATTTTCAGGTGGCCAAATACACACGAGTCTAAACAAGACATGGGTCTGCTTTCCTCTTAAGCAGAGTAAGTACTCCATTACTCCACTCGTAGATAAACATATCAGCATGATGCAAATTGTTGGAGTAAAAAGCAAAATGGTACTGCAATTTCAGTACATTTAATTATTTCAATCATCTTCAGTGTACTCCAAGTCAGTGGTACAACATATCTTTGTCAGTACCCAAATGATCATTTAATTATTTCTAGACAATCTGATCTCCAGGAGTATTAGAGAATTAGGCACTATTCTCTTGCAGTACTCTCTTTGTCTGCATATCTTGATCAACTTGAGCATATCAAAAAATCACTCCTAGTACTGATGACTACTTTAACATATCTATCGTCAGGAGTAGATCTTCAGTATACTAGGGACTCAAATACTGTCCCCAGTGTGTTTCTGATGATAGTATGTTTGCAGTAATCATGACAGTATGGTTCTGATGACAGCATATTTATGTACTCCTGGAGATGATATCCTCAACAGAGAAATGTGTGTTTGTGTTTGCAGTATGATCATCAAGCTGTTTCCAGTGACAGCAGCGGAGCCTGGGGAGAGGAGATGAACCTGGGCCTGGGGTGAGGACAGCCTGGGATGAGGAGAGCCTGGGCAGCAGCCGAGCCTAGCTCCAGCTCGCCTCAACCTGGGCGGACTTGGAGAGGAGGAGTCCCTGGAGATGGAGAGGAGTCCCTGGGCATGGAGAGGAGGAGCGCCTGGGCGCCTGCGTTGGTCTGGATGGAGGTGGAGCTATGGCGCCTGGAGGTCTGGGGTGGAGCGCCGGCGAGGGAGCTTCTGATCGCGGCGGGGAAGGGCGATCAAAGAGGGGATCTGGCTCTCGATTGGAGCGGCGCAGGCAGCCGGCGGGGAAGGACGCCGGAGATGCGGACGACGGAGGAGCCTGGCGAAGGGGGGGGAGGGACGGAGTCCTCCTCCGCCTGGCGAAGGGGAGGAGCGACGGAGTCCTGGCGGAGGGAAGGAGCGATGGAGAAAGACGACGACCTGAGCGCGATTTCAATTCGGGGGCAGTTTTGTAATTTCACTACTTTTCACCTGGTCGGAAAAGACCCCCCAGCGACAATTATTTCGGAACGGAGGGAGTATTTCCTTATATCATGATAAATGTTTATTATTCATGCTAGAATTGTATTAACCGGAAACTTGATACATGTGTGGATACATAGACAAAACACAGTGTCCCTAGTAAGCCTCTACTAGACTAGCTCGTTAATCAAAGATGGTTAAGTTTCCTAACTATAGACATGTCTTGTCATTTGATGAACGGGATCACATCCTTAGGAGAATGATGTGATGGACAAGACTCATCCGTTAGATTAGCATAATGATTGTTAAGTTTTATTGCTATTGCTTTCTTCATGACTTATACATATTCCTTTGACTATGAGATTATGCAACTCCCGAATACCGGAGGAATACCTTGTGTGCTATCAAACGTCAAAACGTAACTGGGTGATTATAAAGATGCTCTACAGGTATCTCCGAAGGTGTTTGTTGGGTTGGCATAGATCAAGATTAAGATTTGTCACTCCGAGTATCGGAGAGGTATCTCTGGGGCCTCTCGGTAATGCACATCATAATAAGCCTTGCAAGCAATGTGACTAATTAGTTAGTTGCGGGATGATGTATTAGAGAACAAGTAAAGAGGCTTGCCAGTAACAAGATTGAACTAGGTATGAAGATTGTGACGCCCTCGATTCAATCGTACACTAATCATACACACAAACGTGTACGATCAAGATCAGGGACTCACGGGAAGATATCACAACACAACTCTAAAAATAAAATAAGTCATACAAGCATCATAATACAAGCCAGGGCCTCGAGGGCTCGAATACAAGTGCTCGATCATAGACGAGTCAGCGGAAGCAACAATATCTGAGTACAGACATAAGTTAAACAAGTTGCCATAAGATGGCTAGCACAAACTGGGATACAGATCGAAAAAGGCGCAGGCCTCCTGCCTGGGATCCTCCTAAACTACTCCTGACCGTCGTCAGCGGCCTGCACGTAGTAGTAGGCACCTCCGGTGTAGTAGGAGTCATCGTCGAAGGTGGCGTCTGGCTCCTGGGCTCCAGCATCTAGTTGCGACAACCAGGTAGAAAGGAAAAGGGGAAAAGGGGGAGCAAAGCAACCGTGAGTACTCATCCAAAGTACTCACAAGCAAGGATCTACATTACATATGCATGGGTATCTGTGTAAAGGGGCAATATCGGTGGACTGAACTGCAATGCCAGAATAAGAGGGGGATAGCTAGTACTGTCGAAGACTACGCTTCTGGCAGCCTCCATCTTGCAGCATGTAGAAGAGAGTAGATGGTAAGTTCACCAAGTATCATCGCATAGCATAATCCTACCCGGCGATCCTCCCCTCGTCGCCCTGTGTGAGAGCGATCACCGGGTTATATCTGGCACTTGGAAGGGTGTGTTTTATTAAGTATCCGGTTCTAGTTGTCATACGGTCAAGGTACAACTCCGGGTCGTCCTTTTACCGAGGGACACGGCTATTCGAATAGATCAACTTCAGGGTGCACCACATAACCCAACACGCTCGATACCCTTTGGCCAGACACACTTTCCTCGGTCATGCCCGGCCTCGGAAGATCAACACGTCGCAGCCCTACCTAGGCATAACAGAGAGGTCAACACGCCGGTCTAAATCCTATGGCGCAGGGGTCTGGGCCCATCACCCATTGCACACCTGCACATTGCATGGCGGCCGGAAGCAGACCTAGCCTCCCTAATACAAGAGCAGGCGTTCCAGCCAATCCGGCGCGCGTCGCTCAGTCGCTGACGTCAAGAAGGCTTCGGCTGATACCACGACGTCGAGTGCCCATAACTGTTCCCGCGTAGTTGGTTAGTGCGTATAGGCCAGTGGCCAGACTCAGATCAAATACCAAGATCTCGTTAAGCGTGTTAATTGATGTAACCGCGAAGGCCGACCAGGGCCAGGCCCACCTCTCTCCTAGATGGTCTCAACCAGCCCTGTCGCTCCGCCACAAAGTAACAGTCGGGGGCCGTCGGGAACCCAGGCCCACCTCTACCGGGACGGAGCCACCTGTCCTTTCAGCCCCCTCATCGGAACCACTTGCGGGTACTCTACAAGCCGACCCGACTTTAGTCACCACATGTATCATGTATAATATGTATGTAAGTATATACCCGTGATCACCTCCCGAGTGATCATGACCCGGCAGTATAACATGGCAGACGGACAAGAATGTAGGGCCACTGATGGAATACTAGCATCCTATACTAAGCATTTAGGATTGCAGGTAAGGGTAACAACTGTAGCAACAATGACATGCTATGCAGCAGAATAGGATTAACCAAAAGCAGTAACATGCTACACTACTCTAATGCAAGCAGTAGAGAGAAGGAATAGGCGATATCTGGTGATCAAGGGGGGGGGGAGGGGGCTTGCCTGGAAGCTCAGCCGAGAAGGAGGGGTCGTCAACACCGTAGTCGTACTGGGTAGCAGCGGTGTCGGTCTCGTAGTCTACAAGAGAGAAGAGGGGAAAGAAACAATAAATATAATGCAAACATAAGCATGACGATGCATGACATGACTACGAGCGGTGCTAGGTGTGCCCTAACGCGGTATTAGGTGATACCGGCGAAGGGGGGAACATCCGAGAAGTATTCCCGGTGTTTCGTGTTTTCGGACAGATGAACCGGAGGTGAAATGTTGCACGTTCGCTATGCTAGGGACGTGTGGCGGGTGAACGGACTGCGTATTCGGATTCGTCTCGTCGTTCTGAGCAACTTTCATGTACAAAGTATTTTCATCCAAGGTACGGTTTATTTTATATTAATTTTTAAAGTTTTATGCATTTCTTGAATTTAATTTAATTCGAAAATAAATGTGAAATGCTAGGTGCACCCAACTCTAGTACACAGAAGTGTACCAGAGGGGCTGACATGTGGGACCAGGGGGACCCAGTTGACCAGTCAAACTTTGACTGGTCAATAGGGAGTAGGGCCCCCTGTCATTGTCTGTCTAGTTTAACTAACAAATTAATTAGACTAATTTAGGTTGAGTTAATTAAATTAATTAAGTATTTAATTATTTATTTATTTATGCTTGAAAATATCTTTTTTTATTTAAACAGGGGCAGGGCCCACTGTTAGTGGCTAACTAGGAGGGGGTTAGTGCTAATCTAACCCCCAATTAGCAGGGGCCTGCCCAATCTGGCAGAGGCGCAGCCGGCAGGGGCTACGCCCGCGCACAGACAGGGGCCGCCGGCGCGGTAGGCCGACCGGTCGGAACGGCGGCGAGCGGCGCGGCATGGGAGCATGAGGGACGGGCGCGGGGCTGTGCAATCGGAGGGGCGAGCTCGCGCGGGGCTCCGGCCATGGCTGTCAGCGGCGGCGGCAGCGGGAGGGCGACAAGCGTGAGCGGGCGCTGGTGGCTGTGCGAGAGCAGGCAACAGCGCAGGGGGAGGAAAAGGCTGCGGCATCCTACAGAAGCAGCAGCAGTAGTAGTACAAGGAGCAGCACAACACGCAGAGCAAGCAGCAGCCGAAGCCGGCAGCAACAGCAGCGCAGCAGCCGTAGGGAATAGGCAGCAGCGGGATGGATTTGGACGATGACGTCGCCACGGTGTGCAGACGAACGAGCTACGTGGCACAATCACTTCGTGGGGCAGTGGGGAATGGAGGAGGTGCTCACATCGGTGACGAGGAGCAGCTCAGGGCAGCCGGAGGTGGTCGGGGCGCAGCGAATCGATGATGGCGACCGGCGATGCAGGATGTCGAAGATGAACTTGATGGCGGCGATGCGGGGCTCTCCGGCTTGGTCTCGAGGGCGCAGGCGACGAACTCATCCATGGTGGACCTCCTGGACCCGTTGGTGTGGCGGATGGTGGCCGGTGGCCGCGTGCACGTTGACGACGCAGCCATGGAGGCGCTCGGCGAGGCGAGCAGAGAGGAAACGACGCGTGTGTGGGGAACGGGAAGGCGGGCTAGGGTTTCGGGGTGCGGTGCGACGCCTTGTAGGTCGACAAGGGCGCGGCGGATGGCCGACACGTGGCCATCACGGCCACTGGCGGCTGCCCGGTGTCCACCTCCCCTCTGTGAACAGAGGAGGAAGGAGAGGGGGGAGTTGGGCTGGGCCTTCAGTGTAGCTAGCAGGCCTAGTGTACAGTAGTAGGCGTAGTGCATAGTGTAGTTGTTTCATTTTCCAATTCCGCTTTCTTTTTCTTTTTTTTGTTTCTGTTTTATTTTTATTTACAAAAGCAAATGACTTTTAGTTAAGTATGAGTCTTGGCCTAAATTAGCATAGCCATTTTAGGCACTGCCACAAAAGGTTTGAAGAGCATTTGGATGCATTTGAATTGTGCACAAATGAAAATGGATTAATGAGGCTGTTTTGGTCACCGTTTTAATTGTTTTAGGGAAATTAAATATTTTATATAATGTTGGATGCTATTTGCTAATTAGTTAGTGAATATTTATAACCCTTTGAACATTTTTAATTCACTGTTTTATGAAACTATATTTTGACTTGTTATTTGAATTTGTATTTGAACTAAGTTTTGAAACACGTGAGGTTTAGCAAAATTTTAATCATGATGACTTGGCATTATTAACGAAGGTTTACAGTAGCTTAATTATCTGGGCGTCACAATTCTCCTCCACTACAAGAAATCTCGTCCCGAGATTTAAGAGGGGAAGTGAGGGGGAAGGGATTTGGTTACGAAATTCTAACGAATCTTCTCGGTCTTGGTGGCTCTTCTCGAAGAGGTCGATCCATTACGTTGATGTCTTCATTTCTCTGCTTCAGGTCATCATGATGAAGTCAACATTCTTTCTTCGAGAACTCCATCGTATGTACGAAGGACAAGGGGTAACTTCGGAAGAATGGACCGCTACAATGTTGCTTATCTGGTAGATAACATTAGGGAAGGTGGCGGAAAGTAACTCTCGAATTGAAACTTAAGAAATTATCGAGAGCAAAGTAAGAAGGTGCAAAATAGAAGTTTCAAGCACATAGGCAATCGTTCGTTGCCTGATACGAAATGTGAAAGGGGTTCAGAGCAATGGGATAGTATTGCGTCTGATACCAGATTAGATCACTAGGCAGGTGGCCCGTGAACTACATACGAGTCAAGCTCTAGGAATAACTTTGGCAACAGGGTGTACAGGAGAGTCAGGTTTCGATCCTGTGGAACTGTGGGTTATGGGCCCACCATGTGGTTCAAATTAGAAAGGGGGCTGACATCTTGCACGGTCACAATAGCAAGGCATGTCAGAGGGTAGCGTGTCAGTTATGTCGGCAACAACATCGATACCAAGGGCGAGGGACGAAGAGAATCATTTTCCTGCTCATTGAACGAGGCGGACCAATAGGCAAAGTTCTCGTCCATCGGTGGTTACCGGAATGTTTTCAACAATAGTAACAGGGTCTTGCTGACATAATTGTACACCGAGGTGTTTACATAAGCAGGAGAATATTACTGCTTAGATCATATAGACCTCAAGAAAGGTTAAACCAAACAATGGAAAGGATGATATGATTATCAAATTAAACAGAACAATAGAAAGGAAAATGTGTTTAAACACATATTTTAGGGGTATATCCTTCCCAAGGACAAACGAGGCATGATATCCATGACAGGATAGAAGTAGAAAACCATTTAGGTAAGGGGAGAGGAATTTCATGGGATTACCCAAACAATAGTGTTTGAATAATTGATAAAGAAAATTTAGCATTGTGCTTCAAATGTTCCTATTGATGATAGGAGTACCTCATACATGCTTCGAGATAGCATTGACATGGTCTTCAAGCAAAGGTCGGACTTTGGATACACAAAGGATTCATTAGGAACAACTTACAAAATAAGTCTTACGATTTCCTCATGGAAGAATCGCTAAGCTTGCTAAAAAGGAAACTATAACAATAGGTCCTCCGGCCAGGTGTGCTGGGTATGACATCATCTTACCGGGTCATATAAAGACCAATGATATAACTCTTGAAAATATGTTCCAACCAGCATATGTGACCGAGATTCAGATCTGATTGGTGTCAGGATACCTCAAACTTAGGATACCTGAGAAGAAAAGGTGCAACACAAATTGACGAGATGACAATGTAAGATTCTCGGGAAATGAACTATGGGAGCGAGTTCTGAACAAGAGTACATCATTTAAACCAAGGAGAGGATGCGGGGGTAGCTAATGGAGTCAGCGACAATTCATCGAGGTTTCCAAAAAGATGGATTTCCACAATTATGTGAACAAGGAGATAATAGTGGACATATCGAAGTAGATAACGAAGTATGTTCGAGGAAAACAACCACGAGTAAACATTGATCAAAACGTGCACCTGGAAGGACGGACTAAGTAGCCCGATCGATGTTAGAATGGTGATTCAATAACCAATAGACTAAGAATCAAGCTATCAACCATTAACTTCAAGCAATAGGGTTGCTAGAAGTTTTGAAATTACACATCAAAGATAAATGGCTCGTATCCCGGTTAGAAACAACGGGGGGGGGGGGGGCAAGATATGAACGAAGATGGCGAGAAGTATTACTATATCTAGAATTCTTAAGAGGTGGCGAAATTCTCTCAACATTTTGACATAAAAGATGGTAATACTCCAAGGTAGAACATAACATAAGTTGGATGGCAAGGAACTCAAGGTACAATACAAATCGTGAACCAGTTTTGTGTTACGAAAATGCAAGAATGTTGTCGATGTTAACACAATCATCGAGGGGCAAGGATGATATATCTCTCATCATGAATTCGATTGATATCCTGGAAATGCTTAGAATGTTGATGATGATCACGACACATTTGTCGAGAGGTTTCATGAGATGTAATTGGTCGGCGATGATATCAAGTCAAAGGAATGATGAAGCGAAAGGTTATTGGAACCACGGGTACGTCACAAACCCATAATCCAACTTGTTGTTCAAGGCAAAATGATATGACGAGGAAAGTCGACGTAAGCTTAGCTCATCATCGAAAATTTTGCTCTGGGAAGAAGGACCAGGTAGCACAGTTAAAATTAGCACGATAATGATGTAGCCGATCAGGCTAGGAATGACGTGATGGAGTATTAAACTTCTCAACAACAAAGTGCTAGAGGTACTGAATCACAGTGTTGATTTGATTCACCAATCGGTGTTCTCGGTTGACGACAACCCAGAACCCGTGGAGTGACTATGACGGGGAAAGGTACTACTTCATCAGAAATTCATAAGATGTAGTGTAATGGGTTGATATCCTCGAGATACCAGGGGGTAATACTCGAAGGTAGATCAAAATAGAGGTTGGGCAGATGTAATGATCCGCAGGAGGCAAGTACTTTTAACTTGTCCGAGAATGGGATCAAAGAAGAACAATGACGGTCGGAACCACGATAGCAGAGGACAAAATCATTGATACAGGATCAAATTATGCCAAGTGAATAATTATTGTTACGAGAAGCTATCATGATAAGCTCAACATCGTTTCCATGGGCATGAACACAAAGTTCAAGGTCGACTCCCACTTCTCCAATGTATAACCTTTCAATCACTCCGCGCCTTCGACGAAGTTGTAGTGTAGAAATTTATCTGGCATAACACTAGTAGAGTATGACTTGTAGAAGTTCCCGGGTTCATACAGATTAGGGAAGGCATTGGTTCAACCCATCGGGGCGTTTAGGAACATATACCACAAGCTTCGAGAGTAATTATCACCGGCTCAAAAACAGAGCATGGTTGGCCAAATCCGAGAATAGGATTTACTAATGGCATTATGTATCAGGGAAAGAACTTACCAAGTGATTGAATAGGAAGGACGCTGTCGGATAAAACCCAACAAAGGTTCCGGTGGTCCTCAAGGGATCTGATGTGAGCATCGATACTCAACCAGAGGAAGAATGCAAGGAGATCAGATTATAGAAACAACTGACTAATTCAAAGCTCAAAGGCAAATAATTATAATTTCCATATCAAGGGATCAGCAGCAATGCTCTGATTAAGGATGGATAAGTTGAGTAGACTTAGGGGTCCAATCGGTGGCAATTTTGATTGGTCGAGATCCAGCTCATGTTTAAAATGACGTCTAAGCCGGAAGGATGAATTCTAGGATCTGAATGAGGATTGCGAGCATTCGCAATATATTGAATCAACGGACTCAAAATGACAATGACAAAGGATGACAGTAAGATTACTAGACTTATGGTATTAACCATAACGCAAGCAAGCAAGAATTTCAAGAGCAATAAGCTGCTGAGGATTTTCGAAAGATCGAATAGTATTTCGAAGACCTTTGTGAAATACATGAATCAACTGGGATGAGCGGATACTCGGTAAGTGCGATAAATTATCCGTAGGGGTATTTAGGTGGCAAAGAACTGCAAGGCAGTAGGCACAAAGTATTCTTGGAACCATAGAGAAAATTTCGGGGTATCTTGTAATAACAAGATCAACGGGGAATGATTGTACGAATGGCAAGTGTACATGGTCATCCATAGGGGTTTTATCGATGAAAGGGAATTGCAAAAAGCGATGGCACAAAGTATCGAGAGAACATCGTAGAGTATCTTAGGAATCTTCTGGTGCAGCCGGCGATCATCTGTAATAAGGGGCTCTTCGGGTGGATGTGATCACGAGATCCTAAAGTTAGATTTTAGCAAAATCATTTAACCCGAATAGTAGAGAGATCAGAGTCCCAGAGTATAGATCGAGGAGTAAAAGATCCTAACACCACCCAATGGCGACGTGGGCCCGTAAGCCACACAACCATGTTAGTAAAAGTTTTTTCTAATGACTAGACTCGACTTCGGCCAAGGAGTTGGAAAGGGGGATTCCTATAGGCAGTCGGCTCTGATACCAACTTGTGACGCCCCCGATTCAATCGTACACTAATCATACACGCAAACGTGTACGATCAAGATCAGGGACTCACGGGAAGATATCACAACACAACTCTAAAAGTAAAATAAGTCATACAAGCATCATAATACAAGCCAGGGGCCTCGAGGGCTCGAATACAAGTGCTTGATCATAGACGAGTCAGCGGAAGCAACAATATCTGAGTACAAACATAAGTTAAACAAGTGGCCATAAGATGGCTAGCACAAACTGGGATACAGATCGAAAGAGGCGCATGCCTCATGCCTGGGATCCTCCTAAACTACTCCTGACCGTCGTCAGCGGCCTGCACGTAGTAGTAGGCACCTCCGGTGTAGTAGGAGTCGTCGTCGATGGTGGCGTCTGGCTCCTGGGCTCCAGCATCTGGTTGCGACAACCAGGTAGAAAGGAAAAGGGGAAAAGGGGGAGCAAAGCAACCGTGAGTACTCATCCAAAGTACTCGCAAGCAAGGATCTACACTACATATGCATGGGTATCTGTGTAAAGGGGCAATATCGATGGACTGTACTGCAGAATGCCAGAATAAGAGGGGGATAGCTAGTCCTGTCGAAGACTACGCTTCTGGCAGCCTCCATCTTGCAGCATGTAGAAGAGAATAGATGGTAAGTTCACCAAGTATCATCGCATAGCATAATCCTACCCGGCGATCCTCCCCTCGTCGCCCTGTGTGAGAGCGATCACCAGGTTATATCTGGCACTTGGAAGGGTGTGTTTTATTAAGTATCCGGTTCTAGTTGTCATAAGGTCAAGGTACAACTCTGGGTCCTCCTTTTACCGAGGGACACGGCTATTCGAATAGATCAACTTCCCTGCAGGGGTGCACCACATAACCCAACACGCTCGATCCCGTTTGGCCGGACACACTTTCCTGGGTCATGCCCGGCCTCGGAAGATCAACACGTCGCAGCCCTACCTAGGCACAACAGAGAGGTTAGCACGCCGGTCTAAATCCTATGGCGCAGGGGTCTGGGCCCATCGCCCATTGCACACCTGCATGTTGTGTGGGCGGCCGGAAGCAGACCTAGCCTCCCTAATACAAGAGCAGGCGTTCCAGTCCAATCCGGCGCACGTCGCTCAGTCGCTGACGTCAAGAAGGCTTCGGCTGATACCACGTCGTCGAGTGCCCATAACTGTTCCCGCGTAGTTGGTTAGTGCGTATAGGCCAGTGGCCAGACTCAGATCAAATACCAAGATCTCGTTAAGCGTGTTAATTGATGTAACCGCGAACGCCGACCAGGGCCAGGCCCACCTCTCCCCTAGATGGTCTCAACCTGCCCTGTCGCTCCGCCACAAAGTAACAGTCGGGGACCGTCGGGAACCCATGCCCACCTCTACCGGGATGGAGCCACCTGTCCTTTCAGCCCCCTCATCGGAACCACTTGCGGGTACTCTACAAGCCGACCCGACTTTAGTCACCACATGTATCATGTATAATATGTATGTAAGTATATACCCGTGATCACCTCCCGAGTGATCACGACCCGGTAGTATAGCATGGCAGACGGACAAGAATATAGGGCCACTGATGGAATACTAGCATCCTATACTAAGCATTTAGGATTGCAGGTAAGGGTAACAACTGTAGCAACAATGACATGCTATGCAGCAGAATAGGATTAACCAAAAGCAGTAACATGCTACACTACTCTAATGCAAGCAGTAGAGAGAAGGAATAGGCGATATCTGGTGATCAAGGGGGGGGGTTGCCTGGAAGCTCAGCCGAGAAGGAGGGGTCGTCAACACCGTAGTCGTACTGGGTAGCAGCGGCGTCGGTCTCGTAGTCTATCGGAGAGAAGAGAGGGAAGAAACAATAAATATAATGCAAACATAAGCATGACGATGCATGAGATGACTACGAGTGGTGCTGGGTGTGCTCTAACGTGGTATTAGGTGATACCGGCGAAGGGGGGAACATCCGGGAAGTATTCCCGGGGTTTCGCGTTTTCGGACAGATGAACCGGAGGTGAAATGTTGCACGTTCTCTATGCTAGGGACGTGTGGCGGGCGAACGGACTGCGTATTCGGATTCGTCTCGTCGTTCTGAGCAACTTTCATGTACAAAGTATTTTCATCCAAGGTACGGTTTATTTTATATTAATTTTTAAAGTTTTATGCATTTATTGAATTTAATTTAATTCAAAAATAAATGTGAAATGCTAGGTGCACCCAACTCTAGTACACAGAAGTGTACCAGAGGGGCTGACATGTGGGACCAAGGGGACCCAGTTGACCAGTCAAACTTTGACTGGTCAACAGGGAGTAGGGCCCCCCTGTCATTGTCTGTCTAGTTTAACTAACAAATTAATTAGACTAATTTAGGTTGAGTTAATTAAATTAATTAACTAATTATTTATTTATGCTTGAAAATATCTTTTTTTATTTAAACAAGGGCAGGGCCCATTGTTAGTGGCTAACTAGGAGGGGGTTAGTCCTAATCTAACCCCCAATTAGCAGGGGCCTGCCCAGTCTGGCAGAGGCGCACCCGGCAGGGGCTATGCCCGCGCACAGACGGGGGCCACCGGCGCGGCAGGCCGGCCGGTCGGAGCGGCGGCGAGCGGCGCGGAATGGGAGCATGAGGGACGGGCGCGGGGCTGTGCAATCGGAGGGGCGATCTCGCGCGGGGCTCCGGCCATGGTTGTCAGCGGCGGCGGCAGCGAGAGGGCGACAAGCGTGAGCGGGCGCTGGCGGCTGTGCGAGAGCAGGCAACAGCGCAGGGGGAGGAAAAGGATGCGGCATCCTACAGAAGCAGCATCAGTAGTAGCGCAAGGAGCAGCACATCACGTAGAGCAAGCAGCAGCCGAAGCCGACAGCAACAGCAGCGCAGCAGCCATAGGGAATAGGCAGCGGCGGGATGTATTTGGACGATGACGTCGCCACGGTGTGCAGACGAACGAGCTACGTGGCACAATCGCTTCGCGGGGCAGTGTGGAACGGAGGAGGTGCTCACATCGGTGACGAGGAGCAGCTCGGGGCAGTCGGAGGTGGTCGGGGCGCAGCGAATTGATGATGGCGACCGGCGATGCAGGATGTCGAAGACGAACTCGATGGCGGCGATGCGGGGCTCTCCGGCTTGGTCTCGAGGGCGCAGGCGATGAACTCGTCCACGGTGGACCTCCTGGACCCGTCGGTGTGGCGGATGGTGGCCGGTGGCCGCGTGCACGTTGACGACGCGGCCATGGAGGCGCTCGGCGAGGCGAGCAGAGAAGAAACGACGCGTGTGTGGGGAACGGGAAGGCGGGCAAGGGTTTCGGGGTGCGGTGCGACGCCTTGTAGGTCGACGGGGGCGCGGCGGATGGCCGGCACGTGGCCATCGCGGCCACGGGCGGCTGCCCGGTGTCCACCTCCCCTCTGTGCACAGAGGAGGAAGGAGGGGGGGGGGAGTTGGGCTGCGCCTTCCGTGTAGCTAGCAGGCTTAGTGCATAGTGTAGTTGTTTCATTTTCCAATCCCGAAACACACCTCCACGCGCCCTTTGATGATGCTAGACACACCACCAGAACGAAGGCTAGGCGGGGAGAACCTTATTCCATCTTCAAGAAGCCGCCGTCCTCTCGTCTTCCTGAGCAGTACACAAACCTAACAAAACTTGAAGAAGCACATAAAAACGAAGCCCTCCCGCGTGCAAGTGCTGGGATCCACCGCCCACCCATGGCCATAGGAGACTTGGCGGACCGGCGTCGCCGCCGACGGGAGGCAGAAACACGAGCCGCCTTTACGCAGGGACGAGACAAAGCAAATTAAAAAAATGTTGAACAATTATTTGGAAAACGTTAATCAAGCATCCGGAAAAATGTTGAATGTGTATAGAGAAATTGTTGATCATGTATTAAAAAAATGTTGGATTGTTTTATCCTGTATATAAAAATGTTAATCAAGCATTTTGGAAAAAAAAATCTTGAATAAGTATTTGAAAAATGTTAATCAACCATTTAGGAATGTTAAATGTGTATAAAAAATGTTAACCATGTATAAAAATGTTGATTTTTTTTGTTAATGTACATAAAAATGTTAATCAAGCATTTGAAAAAAAAGTGGAACAACTGTTTGAAAAATGTCAACCAAGCATTTGAAAAATGTTAAATGTGTATAGAAAATATATATCCACCATGTACTAAAAAAATGGTGAAAAAATTGATCATGTATATAAAACATATGGAACCTGTGTTTGAATAATATTAATCAAGCGTTTGGAAAAAATGTTAAATGCGTATAAAAAATGCTGACCATAAAAAATGTTAATATTATTATTTGAAACATAATCAGGCATTGAAAAAACATATAGAAAAGACGTTGACCATGTATTCAAACAATGTTGATCTTATAAATATAAATATAAATATAAATATAAATATAAATATATATATATATATATATATATATATATATATATATATATATATATATATATATAAGCATTTTAAAATGTTAAAAATATGTATTGAAAAAATTTATATTAACAAAAATTTAAATTTATATGAAAAAATTGTTGAACATGTCTAAGTAAAATGTTGTTGACATAAACAAAGAATGTAGAATGAAAAAAAACGAAAAAAAAGGAATGAACAAAAGAAAATGTAAATGAAAATAAAACCGAAGAAAGAAAAGCAAAAATAATGAAAAAAACTGGAGAAGAAGAAAAGATATAAAAGAAATAAAAAAACCCAATGAAACCCAATTAAAACAGAAGAAAATGAAGGGAGAAAATAGAAAAATGGCGAAAGAAACAAAGAAAATACGATAAAAAAAAGAAAACGAAGAACAAAAAAGTCGGCTCTTTTTCTCTATAAGTAGGCTTTGTCCTAGTAGCACGAACGTGGTGCTTACCTAGTGGTTAGCTTCGCTACCCAGGTTCGAATCAATTTTTTCCAAATGCCTGATTAATATTATTCAAACACAGGTTCCATATATTTTATATACATGATGAATTTTTCACCATTTTTTAATACATTGTCAATATATTTTTTCTATACACATTTAACATTTTCCAAATGCTTGATTGACATTTTTCAAACAGTTGTTCCACATTTTTTTAAATGCTTGATTAATATTTTTATGTACATTAACAAAAATGTTAAATGCATATATATATATATATATATATATATATATATATATATATATATATATATAAGTTAGTTAAGCATTTCAAAATGTTAAAAATATGTATAGAAAAAGTTTATATTGAAAAATATTAAATTTATATGAAAAGATTGTTCAACATGTATAAGAAAAATGTTGCTGACATATACAAAGAATGTAGAATGAAAAAAAAACGAAAAAAAAACAAGAATGAACAAAAGAAAAAAGTAAATGAAAAGTAAAACCGAAGAAAGAAAAGCAAAAGTAATGAAAAAACTGGAGAAGAAGAAAAGATACAAAAGAAATAAAAAAAACCCAATGAAACCCAAATAAAACAGAAGAAAATGAAGGGAGAAAATAGAAAAATGGCAAAAGAAACAAAGAAAATACGATGAAAAACAAAGAAAACAAAGAACAAAAAACTCGTCTCCTTTTCTCTATAAGTAGGCTGTGTCCTAGTAGCACGAACGTGGTACTTACCTAGCGGTTAGCTTCGCTACCCAGGTTCTAGTCCTGGTAGCCACCCCACACCCCATGCACTTACCTACTACTTTTAAGTGCCCGCTTATTGGGCCAGCTCGTTCCTGTAGCATATGACGCGAGGGTTCGGTGTGCCTCGCTTAATGCAAGATATAGTCGGGCGGAGGGAGGGACCCTGTATTTGTATGAAAACGTGGCCATAGCGCCACAAATGGGCCGGCACAATAACCTGCGTTGAGGCTAGCCCAGGGCGGCCTCTCATAATAATTTTTCTATAAAAACTGCCCAAAAAAGGGGAGAGCAACTAGTTAACGAGCGCTCTTTCGGGAGCCTCGTAACGATCAGCGCCACTTGACGCGCTCCCAGCCGCCCGTCACGTGTCGCGATCTGGATGCTCCCTTCCAATTTTTTTTATTTTTCTGCACGCGTTTTCGGCTTTTTAAAAGGCATTTTTTGGGGTTTTTTTTCGACGTTTCGGTTTTCCACCGGTCTTTCTGAACTTTTGGACAATTTTTTTTTCAAAAATTGTTTTTTTCACGAAAAAACGCGTTTTCTTTTTTCCCCTTTCGCGAGAGTCACGGTTTTGGTTCTGCGAGAGGCACGGTTTTGCTTCGCGAGAGTCACGGCCGTGCCTCTTGGAAACGAAAAAAAATGTGTTTTCTGTTTTTTCTTCTTCCGCGATATGCACGATTTTGCTTCCGAGAGAGGCACGGTTGTGCTTTCACGAGAGTCACGGCCGTGCCTCTCGGAAACGAAAAAAACACATTTTCTATTTTTATTCCTTCCGTGAGAGGCACGGTTGTACTTTCGCGAGAGGCACGGCCGTGCCTCTCGGAAACGAAAAAAACGTGTTTTCTATTTTTTTTTCTTTCACGAGAGGCACGGTTTTGCTTCTGCGAGAGGCATGGTTGTGCTTTCGCGAGAGGCGCGGTTGTGCCTCCTCGGAAACGGAAAAAACGTGTTTTCTATTTTATTTCCTTCCACGAGAGGCAAGGTTTTGCTTCCACGAGAGGCACGGTTGTGGTTTCGCGAGAGGCACGGGCGTGCCTCTTTCGGAAAGGGAAAAAACGCGTGGTCCCGGTTCAGTTTTTTCGTTCGGTTTTTTTATGAAAAAAAAGTTCGTCAAAACCTATCAATATGGGATCTAACTTTGAAGATCTCGACACGAGGAATCCAACGGTGAAAATGGTTCGAGATTTGGACGCATGGTTAAAGAGATAAAACGTTTTGAATAAACGTACCTACGGAAAAAGGGAAAACTCCCAGGTTGCGACAAGTGGCGCACATGCAGTGCGCCACTTGTCGTAACCTGTGGAGGTGGGAGTGATCTTTGCAACGAGTACTCCATAACTAGAGATTTTGAAAAAAAGGAGCTCCTATATGGCGCCAGCGTGCCGGGAATCTTCCAAGGCCCCTATATCTCGCATTCAACGAGTCTATCTTCTGAGTTGCTCTAAAGGGGCGAGCGACATGGGCCAGCCCACGTGTGCGGGCGGCCAGATACTCTTTATTCTGTTTATTTTATGTTTTATGTTTTTGTTTATCCTTTTTTGTTCTTTTTTATATTTAAAATATTATAAATTTATACTATTACAAAAGCCAGCATACAAAAAACATTTGACAAATGTTGAACAAGTATTTGGAGAATTTTAATCAAGCATTCGGAAAAATGTTAAATGTGTATACAAAAATTGTTGATCATGTATTAAAAATATGTTGAATTTTTTGGATCATATACATAAAAAATGTTAATCAAGCATTCCAGAAAAAAATGTGATCAAGTACCTGAAAAATATCAGTCAAGCATTTGGGAATTATTAAATGTGTATAGAATAAATGTTGATCATGTATTAAAAAGTTATGAATTTTTCATTATGTTTATCAAGCATTTAAAAAAAGTTGAACAAATATTTTAAAATATGCTAATGTAGGAGCTGGAAAATGTTAGCCGTGTATAAAAATAATAAAAATGCGTTTGAAAAATTAAAAGTGTATAGGAGAGTTGTTGACCATATATTATATTTTTTAAAATATTTTTATTTAAAAAATGTTAATAAAGCATTTTAAAAATATTTGAAATATACAGAAAAATGTTGGCCACATATTAATTTTTTTAATTAAGCATTTGAAAAAATGTGTATAGAAATAATGTTAGCCATGTATTACAAAAATGTTAGATTTGTATTGGTAAATTCTTAGATGTGTATTAGAAAAATATTGTTGACATATACAGAATAAGTGGAATAAAAACAAAAGGAACAAAGAAAACCAGAAAAGAAAAAAAAAAGAAAGATAAAAAGCAAATAAAATAAATGCAAAAAAGAATGAAGAAAGAGGATGAAACAAAGGAAAGAAACAAAAGAAAATAAAAACAAACCCGGAGAAACCCGCTCGGATCACCTCAAATAGGACGCGCCCCTACTACTTGTAAAGGAACAAAGTGATTGGAAAGAACTTCTTTTTGATTGATCATTGACCTGAGGTATTTATACTAGGATTCCTGTTTGTTCGGGGTGTCTGTTACAAGAGGAGACGCCTGTACAAGGTGTCTGTTGAATGAATAGGTGCCTGTTCGTAGGTTCAGGTGTCTTTACACAGAGAAGGCGTCCGTCCTTCTGCACTGCACTTTGGGCACTAAATAACTGCTTAAGGCAGTTATAATCTAATTATAGCACCCCCCTTGCACAAAGCTGCTTCTGGTACGACTTTCATTCCTTGTATAGTCTTGAGAATCCTTTGATCTTGACCATAGTTGTATAGTAACTCCTCCAAAAACCTTATGGGAAAAATATGAGGAGAATAGTGTTTGATATGTTGCTAAATTCCTTTAAACCCAGTGGATAAAATAAGGAGAAAATGATGCAATATATAATGGTATTGTCTCTTTTAACTCAATACGAGAAAACCCATAGAGTTTAGAGGACAATAGATATGTCGTATATACTTCCTAAAAACCCTGGTGGGGAAAACAGAAAGTATGACATATGATCTCATGTTGATATTACCTCATTAAAAACCTTTATGAGAATCTGTAAAGTAAACTCATGAAGGGGAAGAGTATAGTATGATGCTTTGAACATGAACAATTCAGGAAGATACTCCCCCGATTCTTGCAACTTCCGAAGCCATCACATACCAATTCCATGAACATATTTATGCATCTAGAAGTTGTTAGAGACTTGGTGAACAAATCAGTCACATGATTTGACTTGCAAGATATGCAATATAGCGATATTGCTTATTACGTAACATGTTTGCATCCGGGCAACATAAGCAACATTATCTTTGAGATAATGGTTGGTGGATGTAGCCACGAGATCTGTTTCAAAGACTCTCATGTATGGCTACCACACCTAGTAGGAACACAAAGCTTCGTCTACGATCTGACGTAGTAGGGATCTGATTGATGTATCCAATGATATTGGTGTCCAGATTTATCTGAAACTGAAAGATTAGGATAAAATTTGATGCCTTGGAGATATCGAAGGGTATTCTTGAGCTGTTTGGTGGATCCAATGCATGCACTGTGATATGGAACCTTAGGTCCCAACATCTTATTTCCTTCTCCTCATGGTCTAGATGAATCTTTCTCTATGTCTAGAGAACAAATAACCATGGAAATTATGGATGGACAAGACTTGTCCATAATCAATTTCTCCAATGTAATCTGGATATAGACAACATGGTGTACCATAATGTATGAGTGAAGGTGCTCGAGGTTTTACCCAAATCCTTTATCTTACATTCCGTCCTTTAGATGATCACATTCTTAACATGTATCAGTAATCATCAGTAGGAGTAATCCTTGTGTGTAAGGAACTCACTACGTCGGTTGTACCAAATGTACCGTCAACGATAAGCCATATGGTGACTTATTGATTTTACACAATGTTTTGCATTTCAATTCAGAAGTGAGATTCCATCGGGAACCATCTATCGGAATCTAGTGATCCACATGGATATGCAATCACTACATCTATGAACTACAGAGATAGATGATTCTATACTGCCAATGATATAAGTTATCGGAAAGAGGTTCCACCTCTGGAGAATAATTGGGTATCTGCGTGAACCCTTGTGCTAAAATACTTGCTCTATGTTTCACCACATCGTTGTTCTCATTCTATTTCCAGAAGAAAACTCGTGTAGGTATTGCTTTGTGAGTACCTTCCCATTATTGAGCAAGATTATTTCTACCTAGATTATACCCTTTGCTTGAGTTCAGTCCGAGTGTTGTTCACACTTTGCCATGGCCATGGTCTTTGGATCTGAATTCATTTGAAAGGATCTGGCAATCTAGTTGAGAAATATATGTCGACAATTGTAGACTTCCGGTCATATGATTCTCCAAAACCTATATATGTATATGTACAGTTGATGGAAATATCATTACCCATGGTGACTGCCCGCGATTTCACAATGCGGTTGAGTCGGGTATTCCGATGTCCCGGTCATTTTGTGCACTATTGTTCGGGAACGTGGTAATTTCAAAAATATTCCTACGCACACGCAAGATCATGGTGATGCATAGCAACGAGCGGGAGAGTGTTGTCCACGTACCCTCGTAGACCGTAAGTGGAAGCGTTTTGTGAACGCGGTTGATGTAGTCATACGCCTTCACGATCCGACCGATCCAAGTACCGAACGCACAGCACCTCCGAGTTCAGCACACGTTCAGCTCGGTGACGTCCCACGAACTCACGATCCAGTAGAGTGTCGAGGGAGAGTTTCGTCAGCACGACGACGTGATGACGGTGATGATGATGCTACCGACGCAGGGCTTCGCTTAAGCACTGCAACGATATGACCGAGGTGGATTATGGTGGAGGGGGGCACCGCACACAGCTGGAAACAATCAACTTGTGTGTTCTAGGGTGCCCCCTGCCCCCGTATATAAAGGAGCAAGGGGGGAGGCCGGCCGGCCCTTGTGGCGCGCCAGGAGAGGAGGAGTCCTCCTCCTAGTAGGAGCAGGACTCCCCTTTCCTACTCCTACTAGGAGGGGGAAAGGAAGGAGGAGAGGCAGAAGGAAAGGGGGCCGCCTGTAACACCCCGCATGTAATTTTCCATATTTGTAACTCCTACTCTTGCCATTTTCGGCTATGTGTTATGATATTCCCTCCGTGGTCGGGTTTTGTCTTTCGTTTTGCATTTTGTTCATGTCATGCATTTCATATCATGTCATCATGTGCATTGCATTTGCATACGTGTTCGTCTCATGCATCTGAGCATTTTCCCCGTTGTCCGTTTTGCCATCTGGCACTCCTATCTCCTCCGGTGCACCCCTCTTGTTTTCTTTCGTGTGCGGGTGTCAAACATTCTCGGAATGGACCGAGGCTTGTCAAGTGGCCTTAATATAACACCGGTAGACCACCGGTCAAGTTTCGTTCCATTTGGAGGTCGTTTGGTACTCCAACGGTTAACCGGGTAACCGCAGATGCCTTCTGTGTGTTGCAGCAAAACCCCCCTCAAAAACCATCCAAAACCCCTCCAAGTCATCTCCATGCTCTAGGTCGTTCGATCACGATCGTGTGGGCGAAAACCGCACCTCATTTGGACTCTCCTAGCTCCCTCTACCTATTTATATGTGAGCCCTCCCGAAAACGATCGTAGATGAAACCCTAGCCCTCTTCCACCTCGCGCCCGGACAAATTTTTCCCCGCCGCCGGACGTGTCCGCCGCCTTCGCCCGACGAATCGGGGGCCGCCACCTGTCGCCGCCGCCCTCTCCACCGCGCCGGCCCGCAGGCCCGCCGCGGGCCCTCCCGGGCCCGAGCACCCGCGCCTCCGTCCTCCTCCCGCGCGCCTGCCCCGCCGCCGATCGCCGCCGCCGCCCGCCGCCCGGCGCGCCGCCGCCCTTCGCCGCCCGTCGCCGCCGCGGCACGACGCCGCCGCCGCCCGCCGCCTCCTCCTCCGCCGCCGCGCCTCGGCCACTCCGGCCGTCCCCTCGCCGTCCTCCCGTCTCTCCCCGTCGGCCGCCGTCTCCTCCTCTCCCGTCGCCGGCGACGAACTCCCCGATCCAGATCCAAAACTACTGGGGTTGACTTTTCTCCTCGCCCCCCAAATTTCTTCCAAGTCATTTCGTTCTACAGCATGTGCCTCTGTTCTTCATGGCATAACTCACTGTTCATAGCTCCATTTCGCGCGTGTAATATATCGAATTGTTCGCCTTATGATGCTCTACATTTTGTTCAATTGCACCATATTTATTAGAGGCCATCTTGATGCCCAAATCTCTGGTGCAAGAGTGCTAGTTGCTGTTATCTGCTGGTTCTTATCAGAACTTGGAGATTTGTCATTTTTGTATCTTTTAATCTGTGAATCTTATGGGCATGAGCTCTACATGTGTTTTGTTGTATGCCATGCTATCTTTCCGGTGGTGTATGCCATCTATTTTTGTGATCTCTGTGGTGACTAGCACAAGCATGCAAACTAGGCTCCGTAATGTTTCTGATTTCAGGGACTTAGTGATTTCTCTAAGTCCTTGTCTGCTGTTATTTTGTTGCCATCTAAACTTGATGCTACAGAGAGATCCATGTATATTTTGGAGATGTTCAGTAAGGATGTTTTGTATATATTGTTGTAATTGATCCATTCCTGCACTTGTTTGCAATTATGGAGTGCTATAGCATGACTCAATCTTGCTCTACTTTTGCTATAAAATATTTCTGGCAGATTGTTTACGTGTTATTCAATTTTGCCAAGCTTGTTGTAGTTGATCCATACATGATATGCTTTTGTTATTGCCATGGATAGCTTCATAAACATGCCATCTTGCTATAGGTATGCTTGTTTTGTCATGCAGTGCTTTGTGGTGAGGTCATCAAGCTCACCAAGATGCCCTCATATTATTGTTTCTGCCATGCTCTGTTTTCTGCTAAGTCTGAAACCTGATAACGAAACTTGCTATGTTTACAAGGTTTCCATCATATCTTCTTGTCCTTTTTGGCTTATGGTCAGTAAGGGACTTTTGTCATATGCATTTAGTAGAATACTTCCATGCCTTGTTTTGACATTTTAAGTTCCTGTAGCATGTTGATTTTGTGCTCTGAACATTACTACCTGATGCTGTTTTGTGCCATGTCCAGTAATTTCACTAAGTCTGTGAACCTGTTATCTTTTGTACTTTTGCCATGCTTGTTTGAGCTTGTTATGTTGTGAACTAGCCGTAGCTCAGTGTTCATATTTTGTCAAGCATCTCCTGTAGATTACTGCCATATGCTTTGTTGCTATGTTGGAGTGCTGTAGAATTGTTACTTGTTGCATTTTAAGTGCCATCATGCTGTTAATCACAGATTCGTGTCATTCTTGTTTTGCTTGCCATTTGCAAACCGTACATCTGTTTCCGGTGATCTTTATATCGATTTCGACCGAAATCATCTCATCTTTCCAGTGGCATGCTTGGTTTGCCAATTTACTGCCTTGTTCTTCATTTTCCTTCCAGAGCACGCATATGCATCGCTTATCATATCTCGCATATCATACATGTTTTGCATCATGTTGCTTGTGCATTTCTCGTGATTGATTGTGGTTCCGATGCTTGTGTTCTTGTCTTGGGTAGAGCCGGGAGACGAGTTCGTGAACGAGGAACCTGTTGAGTACGCTTACGAGGATCAAGCTTTCGACAACTCTGAGAACCTTGCAGGCAAGATGACCACCCCTCGAAATCACTTCTATCTTTGCTTTGCTAGTTGTTCGCTCTATTGCCATGCTGCGCTATCTATCACTTGCTATATCATGCCTCCCATATTGCCATGTCAGCCCCTAACCATCCTTTCCTAGCAAACCGTTGTTTGGCTAAGTTACCGCTTTTGCTCAGCCCTTCTTATAGCGTTGCTAGTTGCAGGTGAAGTTGAAGCTGGTTCCATGTCGGAACATGGATATGTTGGGATATCACAATATCTCTTATTTAATTAATGCATCTATATATTTTTGGTAAAGGGGGGAAGGCTCGGCCTTATGCCTGGTATTTTGTTCCACTCTTGCCGCCCTAGTTTCCGTCATACCGGGATTATGTTCCTTGAGTTTGCGTTCCTTACACGGTTGGGTGATTTATGGGACCCCCTTGACAGTTCGCCTTGTGTTGAGGATATAACCATTAGAGTCACCCGCCCAGGAGGGGCCAGGTTACTGATAATGGTCATCACGTGAAGCCCAGTACCAAGCTTGAAGACGGCGGGCCAATAATGGGCTTAAGACCCGGAGATGGCTTAAGGCCCGTAGTTATAAACCGCCGTTATGGCAAGACTTGTAGTGTAAGGCAAGGATAGTTGGGAGTCCGGGCCGAACACTGTTATGAGCCGGCCGGGACTCCGAGAGCCGCTGGGCGCCAACCTCTCTATATAAAGGGGCGACCCAGCGGCGGTTCAGGGACAAGTAAGATCAGATCGATAACCAGGCAGGGCGGTTTAGCTCCTGGTCGTCGAAACCTCAAGCAATACAACCTCAACTGGACGTAGGCTTTTTACCTTCACCGTAAGGGGCCGAACCAGTATAACCCTCATGTTCCTTGTCCCGTTTAACCCCTTTAAGCTTCCTAGTTGCGATGGCTCCACGACTAAGTCCTAGCTCAAGGACATCTGCCGTGACAATTCCACGACAGTTGGCGCCCACCATGGGGCCAGCGCACGGTGGATTTGAGTTCTTGAAGGGCAGCTTCGAAGGGCTCAAGGGATACGCTGTGGGCCGGATGACCAAGAGTCGTCGCGGCAAGCTCTACATCGACGATGCAACCTGGGGCCCCGACGCCGGCTCAATCGAGTACGGGTACCGGGTACCCTTCGGCGGAATCCACGTCTTCATTGGCAAGATTGGTGAGCCGGGCCCTGAGCCGGATCTCTGCACCGGTCTCATCGAGACGGCTCAGTGTGCACGACCCGCCCGGGCTCTACCTGCCTTGAAGCATGCTTTCGTGGGATGTGTCCATGGAGGACTTTCTGAAGGGTCTGGATCTGGTGATGAGATGGTCGCCGGCTCTGACGGCGAGTCGGCTACGGATGAGTCAAATTCGTTATATCAACTTCTGGATGGCAGGCTCAGGGGCTGTTCCGATGGCGACAGTATTCCGGACCCTTTTGAGCCGCCGAGCCGGGTTGGAATCTTCATGGCCGGTGCACAGCCTGTTCAAAACCCCGCCGCCGGGCAGGAAACCCGGTGCCCTCGCCGGTTTAGGTACTGATGGATCTCACGGACAAGATGACGGCCCTGTTGACCGCTACGGTTGCCCCGGCGGATCAAGCTCAGCATGACGCGGAGGTGGCACAGTTAAAGTTGGATTTAGTAAAAGCCAAGGAGGATCTGGCGGCGGAAGGGATCAGGATGGCTGCAGAGAGGGCGGCTCTCGACGCCCAGACTCAGCTGATTCAGGCACAATCTTTCCGGCTCACGATGGATCAAAACGCGTCCAATGAGGTCATGAGAAGGAGGCATCACAAGGCCCAATCTCGACTCCCTCCGGTTTACGATCCTCGAAACCTCTTCAACACGCCTGGTGCAGGGCCTAGTAACCCGCCAGAGATCATAGCGCCCGGGACTGGAACACCAATTCAACCCCAAGTGATGGGGCCTCCCCGGGTGAACCCTACCCCGCCTCAGTACGTACCAATACCCCCGGGTCATTATGCCAACCCGTTGGAAAACATGGTCGCCGCAGCGGCGCGGCTGGCAGCTCTCCCAATTGACGGTGACTCTCCAACGGCGGTTGAAACCCGCCGGGTCAAAGAACTCCTTCAGATGGCTCTGGCGCAGCAAGAGGCGTATTCTTATAGCCGGGACAGGATTCATTCAACCCCTCGTCCAGGCCAGAGCCCGAGTTATAGTAGACACATGGCCTCAGCGACCGGCTCAAGTAATGTCCGACGCCATGACTTGCCTCCTGGCCACGGCCCGGCTCATAATGGAGCTTTTCATGCGGTAGACCAAGACAGGGCACGACAAGAGGCAGATCAGGTGCCTCAGTTGATGGCTTACCAGCCACCCCCGGCTTATCCGACGGCTTCCATCGACGTGGGTATCCCCACAAGGACTGGAGGTGTTCCTTGCCTGGTGCCGGCTCTCCGTAACGAACGCCTGCCCAAGGATTTCAAAGGGCCAAGGGAAGTGCCTAACTACACAGCTGATTTACAACCCGGAGCCTGGATCGAGAGTTATGAGATGGCCATGGAGTTGCTGGAGGTCAGCGAAGCGGCAATGGCCAAGTACTTCACCATGATGTTAGATGGGACTGCCCGCACATGGCTGAAAGGGCTGCCACCGAATTCCATCGGGTCTTGGGCTGAGTTGAAAGCCCGGTTCATCCAAAACTTCAAAGATACCTGTAGGCAGTCTATGTCAATTGTGGATTTGACTAACTGTAAACAGCAGGAGGGTGAGTCCACAACCCATTGGGTTCGCCGGGTCAAAGAGATAATACACTCATCTGATAAGATGGATGCCGGTTCTGCAGTCCTAATGTTGGAGCAGAATTGTCGTTTCCTGCCCCTGAAGATGAAACTCGGGCGGCTCAAGCGAGATTGCAATGATATGGGTACGCTGATGGCGGCTCTCGTCAAGTATGCCGACTCTGATAGTACCAAGGACCCCGCGTCAGACGATGAAAGGACAGGGAAGGGAAAGAAGAACGGCAATGGCAAGGGTCCTCAGCATAACCCGGCAAACCAAGGAGGTGGCAAGCGTAAGGCCGACGGCAGCCTAGAGTTTGTGGCCAACGCCAGCTCACAGGGTAACAACCAGCGACGCAAGGGGAGGCCACCTCCCCGAGCCAGCGGGTCAGGCCCGACGCTTGAGCAGTTGTTGAATGAGCCTTGTCCAAGGCATGGTTCTAGGGAGAAGCCAGCTACTCATTTATGGAAGGATTGCGCGATCATGAAGGCCTTTAAGAATTCCAATGCCTTTAATGGCAACAATGGTTCGGGCGGCGGCTCAGGCGCCGGCGGTTTTCATGGCCCGGGTGGCGGCTCAAATTCTAATCCTCAGAATGTTCAAGGGAGCTTTAACCAGCAGTCCGACCAGGGTCATCAACAGCAGCAGGGGGTTACCAGACCAATCCAGAGCAGCTCAATGGTGGACAGTATCATGTGTTTACCACCAGTCTGTGTAAGCGAGATCAGAAGCTTCATAAGAGGGCTGTGAATGCTGTTGAGCCGGCGGTTCCACGCTATTTAAGATGGTCTGAGCAACCTATCGTGTGGAGTAGGGAGGATTACCCTTCCCGGGTTGATAACCCGGGACACCTGGCCCTGGTGGTGGCTCCTCAGGTGGGAGGATATAAATTCACTAAAGTGCTCATGGATGGAGGCAGCAGCATCAACATCCTCTATTATGAGACTTTCCGTCGTATGGGATTGATCGATAAGAATCTCAGCCAGTCCAATACTGTTTTCCATGGCGTGGTGCCTGGTAAGTCGGCATATCCAGTGGGTAAGATTGAGCTGGAAGTGGCTTTTGGAGATGAGTACAACTACAGGGTGGAGAAATTAACCTTTGAGGTTGTTAAGATAAGAAGTCCATATCATGCTATATTTGGGCGGCCGGCTTACGCCAAGTTCATGGCACGGCCGTGTTACGTGTATTTACAGCTCAAGATGCCGGGTCACAATGGGACCATTACGGTTCATGGCAGCCGCAAGATAGCCTTGGAGTGTGAGGAAGGCGACGCGGCTTATGCAGAATCTGTTTGTGCAATAGAGGAGTTGAAGTTTTACAAGGACAATGTTGACCCAACAGATATGACATCTCTGAAAAAGCCGACCACGGAGCATGAGCCGGCAATGAAATTTAAATCGGCTGAGACTAAACTTGTTGATTTCGTTCCAGGTGACTCATCTCAGCAGTTTAGCATCAGTGCCAATCTGGATCCAAAATAGGAAAGCGCGCTCATCGAGTTCATCCGTGGGAATAGGGACATTTTTGCATGGAAACCTTCTGACATGCCAGGTGTACCTAGAGAACTCGCTGAGCACACTCTCAATGTTGATCCGAAATTTAAGCCGGTCAGGCAATTCCTTTGGCGGTTTAATGAGGAGAGGCGGAAGGCCATTGGTGAAGAGGTGGCCCGGCTCTTGGCGGCCGGGTTTATTGTTGAAGTCTTTCACCCAGAGTGGTTAGCTAACCCGGTGCTCGTGCTCAAGAAGAATGGCACCTGGCGGATGTGTGTGGACTACACGGACTTAAACAAGGCATGTCCGGCTGATCCTTTTGCCCTCCCCCGTATTGATCAAATCATTGATGCTACGGCGGGTTGTGAGCACTTAAGTTTCTTGGATGCTTACTCTGGATACCATCAGATTAAAATGGCAGTTAAGGACCAGGAGAAGATGGCGTTCATCACTCCCTTTGGAGCCTTCTGTTATGTGTCTATGCCTTTTGGACTCAAGAGTGCACAGGCGACTTATCAGCGTTGCGTGCATAATTGTCTTCATAACCAGATTGGGCGCAATGTTGATGCCTATGTGGATGATATTGTGGTTAAGTCTAGGGAGAAGGAGACCTTGATAGATGATCTGAGAGAAACCTTTGACAATCTCCGGGTTTACAAGATGATGCTTAACCCGGCCAAGTGTGTTTTTGGTGTTCCTGCAGGCAAGCTCTTGGGTTTTCTGGTTTCTCACAGAGGCATTGAAGCTAACCCGGAAAAGATCAAGGCAATCACCTCTCTGGCTAAGCCGGCGTGTATAAACGACGTCCAGCGCCTGGCGGGTCGTATCGCTGCTTTAAGCCGGTTTATAAGCCGTTTGGGTGAAAAGGCCATGCCATTGTACCAGTTGATGAAGAAAACTGATGACTTCATCTGGAATGATGCTGCTAATGCTGCTTTTGAGGATTTGAAGAGACAGCTGGCTGAGCCCCCAGTCCTTGCTGGTTGATAAGGAGCCCTTATTACTGTATGTAGCTGCTAACACACGAGCCGTCAGTGTGGCTGTGGTGGTGGAGCGCAAGGAAGAGGGTAAGGAGTATCCGGTTCAGCGGCCGGTTTACTACGTCAGTGAAGTGCTCATCGAGTCCAAACAGCGGTATCCACATTGGCAGAAGCTTGTTTATGGTGTATTCATGGCAAGCCGGAAGCTTAAGCATTATTTCCAGGGTCACCCCATCACTGTGGTTAGTTCTGCTCCCCTTGGAGATATCATCCAAAACAGAGAAGCCACATGAAGAGTGGCTAAGTGGGCTATTGAGCTTGGGCCTCATGGTCTGAAGTACATACCACACACTGCTGTTAAATCTCAAGCTTTGGTGGATTTCATCAACGATTGGACAGAGCTACAGGTGCCTGAAGAAAAGACGGATAATACATATTGGACTATTCACTTCGATGGGTCTAGGCAATTGGAGGGCTCGGGGGCTGGAGTTGTATTGGCTTCCCCTAAGGGTGACAAGTTTCATTATGTGCTACGGTTGATGTTTCCTTGTACTAACAATGCGGCTGAGTATGAGGCTTTGCTCCATGGTCTTCGGATGGCTAAGGAGATGAGCTTGAGCCGGGTAAGGTGCTTCGGCGACTCAGACCTAGTGGCTCAACAAGTATCAGGCAAGTGGGATTCCAAGGACCCTCTCATGGCGGCTTATCGCCATGAAGTTGATGCCATTGCTGGTCACTTTCAGGGTTACCAAGTAGAGCACATTGATCGCAGGAAGAACGAGGCGGCTGATGCATTAAGCCGGCTGGGCTCTCAGCGAAAGCCAGTGCCGCCTAATACTTTCCTGGACATCTTACATAACCCTTCTGTCAAGTTACCTACAGAGGAAGACTTGGCTGTCCCTGACCCGGAGGCACAGTTGGTGGCGGCTCTCCACATCACCCCAGACTGGACAGTGCCATATTTGGCTTACATGACCCCGGGAGATTTGCCTGAGGATGAAACTTTGGCCAGACAAATAACCCGGCGGTCTAAGTCAATGGTCATTATCAATGGTGAGCTGCATCGCCGTAGTGTTACTGGAACGTTCCAGCGTTGTGTTTCCCCTGAGGAGGGTTAAGAAATCTTACGTGAGATTCACGAAGGGGATTGTGGCCATCATGCCGGCTCAAAATCCCTTGTGGCCAAGGCTTTTCGTCATGGTTTTTACTGGCTGACAGCTCATGCTGATGCGGAGGACTTGGTCAGTAAATGCGACGGTTGTCAAAGGTTCTCGCGACGGGCTCATGTGTCGGCTCAAGAGCTCAGGATGATTCCAATTACTTGGCCATTTGCGGTCTGGGGGCTTGATATGGTTGGGCCCTTTAAAAGATCCAAGGATAAGAAGACCCACCTCTTGGTGGCAGTTGACAAGTTTACAAAGTGGGTTGAGGCAGAGCCCGTTAGCAAGTGTGACGCGGCCACGGCGGTTCAGTTCATGAAAAGGGTGATATTTTGCTTTGGCTTTCCACACAGCATTATAACTGACAATGGGACCAATCTGTCTAAAGGCGCCATGGAGGAGTTTTGTCAACAAGAGCATATTCGACTTGATGTTTCATCAGTGGCTCACCCTCAATCCAATGGTCAAGCTGAGAGAGCTAATCAGGAGATTTTGAAGGGTATTAAGCCCCGGCTTTTGGTCCCTTTGCAACGGACGCCGGGTTGTTGGGTAGAGGAGTTACCCTCCGTGTTATGGAGCATCAATACTACTCCTAACAGATCTACGGGTTACACGCCCTTCTTCATGGTTTATGGAGCGGAAGCAGTACTTCGTAGCGACATCCGTCATGACTCACCTTGAGTGGCGGCTTATGTTGAGGTGGATAATGAGCGGGCGCACCAAGATGCTCTTGACTTGTTGGACGAACGGCGTGATGTGGCAGCAGCTCGTTCGGCGATTTACCAACAAGACCTGCGCCGTTATCACAGTCGCCGGGTTAAGTCCCGGGTCTTCCAGGAAGGTGATCTGGTGCTCCGGCTCATCCAAGATCAAACAGATGCACACAAGTTATCCCCGCCTTGGGAAGGGCCCTTTGTGGTCAGCAAGAACTTGCATAACGGGTCATACTACCTTATCGACGTTCGGGAGCACAAAGATTCACGCAAGTCGGAGGAAGAGACCCGTCGGCCGTGGAACATAGCTCAGCTTCGGCCTTATTACACTTGAGCCACCGGCTCTCATAATATACATATTTCTATAGCCATGTATATATTATGATAAATAAAGCAGGACCTCTGTCCTTTTTCTCCTCCAAAGGTAAACGTGTTATTTCCATTACAAACATCACATGGTCACTTGGAGGTGGATCCGGTTTATGATCGTATTTGAATCTAGCCGTAAACAATATGATCACTTGGGGGCTTCCTGTTCAAACATAGGTCGTATTCGAACCAAAGAGAACATAGCTGTCGATACCCACTTGATTGGCAAATTGACGAGCTCATTGGGGAGTTTTCTTTGATTATATTTGAATCATAGCTCAATCCCCTTTGGGAACCGACGTGGATCGTATTCGAATCAGCGTCGTTAAACAATTCTTAAGGTCATTTGGGGGCTTCCTGTTCAAACATGGGTCGTATTCGAACCAAAGAGAACACAGCTGTCGGTACCCTCTTGATCGGCAACACCAAACCCACTGGGGGCTAGATGATCGCATTCGAATCTTAGCTTAACCCCTTTGGGACGGGTCTCTGGTCGTATTCGAACCGGAAGCCCCTAAGCTTTGATTTTCTGATTTTCAACAAGTTCTTCTGGTTGTATCAACAGTGTGCACGGCGGTTCTTACTCCGCCGACTTAACTTTGATTCACAATTTTCGTAACACACAGTAAGCATTATCAATACTGGTAAACCGGAGTTGAGGTACCAACCTTATTATCCGGGTTACATAAACCGGAGGTATACTTGAAGGCCTGTAAGTATGCTATTATGGTTACATCAAGGATATAATTGAAGGCCAGTCTTTGGTGACTTTGATTCATATTCCGGGTTATATGTATAAGATCTATGATTCTCAGTGCGGTAAGCCGCCTAGAGACTTGCGACTTGTTTTCTATGCAGAATGGTTGAAGACAGCTATTCGAGCTTAAGGAAAATAAATGATCAATTATGACCCAGAGGAATATAAGGAAGCAACTTCAATGGAGTTAAGCATTCAACACGTGCACGATGGCACGATAAAGTTAAAATGTTTGTCCTATTCTATTACAAGACTCCCCGAGTCCAAAAGGTGAGGCATTGTTCTAAAAGCGTAACCATGGGCCGCCTAAGAGTCAAGATGCTTGCTGGGTCGAAGCTTCCGGCTCATCCCTCTCCGCTCCTCCGGCTGTTCCCATGACCTGGAAGGTTGACGATTTCCAGTCAATGCCGCTCAAAGCTTCAAATTGAGCCTCCTCATCAATTAACCCGGCGGGGTCAACTTCTGGGGCGAAGGTATGCTTACGAGTCGGAGGGATCAAGCTGATTGCTTCGTAGCGTGGAGTGGGGATCCTCTGATTCTCTGAGTCATAGCCCGGCTGATACTTGGTGAGGTCGGTGTCATTCCCAATCAAGGTAGCCACCGGGCGCACACTCTTCACACAATCAACAAAGTCTTTTTGATCAAAGGGAGTACCGTCTTCCTTCAGACTGGGGTATCCAAGCGCGATCTCTGCCGGGTCTAGCTCCGGGAGGAAAGCCTTGGCCCGGCTCAGAGCAGCTATGGCTCCGGCTCTTGCAGAGGCCCGTCGCAGCTCTTGGAAGCGCTGAGGAAGAACGGCAAGCCGCCGAAGCACGTCTGCCAGGTGAGTCGGAACCTCGTTGGACAGGGCCACAACGGCCAAAGCACGCTGTGACCCGGTGTAGAGTTGCTCCACCAAGGTGTACACGGCCTTCAGCTTGGTCAGCACATTCTGATTAAGGTTGGCGCTTCTGGGACCTGTTTAACAAAGTCAGGTAAGCCGCTAGCAATGATGGGACTTATGAGGTATAAAGGATGTAAATTTGTTGAAAGCCTGCAGAATGACTTACCGAAGATTGCGGCGACCATCTGTGACACATGGCATTTTAAGCCGGAGAGTTCGGCGGTTCTCTCCGTCAGAGCAGCTTCCGCCTGTTCGGCCCGGCTGACCAAAGCAGCTTTCTCCTCGGCCCAAGTCTTCCTTTCGGTTTCAAACTTCTTCTTCAGCTTCTCTTGTGCAGCAACACTGAATTCAAATTTAGCGTTGGCCTTCCGGGTCTCAGTTTCCTGAGTCTTCAGGCGGTTCTTCAGCTCAGAGATTTCAGTTTCAAATTTTTTGCAAGCAGCCTATACAAATTCCGGGTTACAGTATGAGTAATGATCATCCAAACATTAAAGTCCCAAGCACTTTGCAAGCAAAGGTACTTGGCACTTGGGGGCTAATGTATGCTGAAAGATTCTATTTCTAATTGCTGGTTAATGAAGGTAAGCCGGAAGTTAAGTCTACAACATATTCTATCATAAGTAATAGACTTGGGGGCTAGCATAGTAAGACTGACTATGGAGTAAGCAAGAGGGTTGTACCTCAGATTTTTGCTGGATCTGCTTCACCATATCAATCTCCAGGTCCCGGATGTTGTGCACTTGACCAATGTAGCCAGAAACAATGTCTCCAATGCTCAAATTGGCGTAATCAGTAACCTCCAGTCTAGCCCGGCGGCGCTCTAGCAACTCTTCCTTGGCAGAGCATCTGGCCAGCACAGTGGGTCTTCCCGGCTCAACGTATTCAGTCCGAGTAATCACCACATCCGGGTCATCGGCCGGTTGAGCTGAGCTGGGAATCTCCGGGTTAGCAGAAGTTTCTATGACTGGCTCGTCGGTTGGAGTGGTGGCTTCAGGAGCAGAGGCAGATGGCGGCTCTTGGGCTGAAGCCTCCGGTTCAGTCAGGGCCGGTTCTTCGACCGGTTTATTCTTCTTCGCCCTCTTGCTGAGCTTTGCTTGAGCACTGACAGGACAGAAGGTTAGTGCAAAAGCATGAGTAAAGATAAAGCACAACATAAGATGATCATCATTACCCGGGTGCGGTCTTGAAAGCCGGCAGGGTAGATTGTATAGAATCACCAGAGGAAGGTGAAGTTTCATGATAATTTGAATCAGATGAATTGAGCGGTTGACGAGTGACACCCGCTAAAGGATGAAAAGGGTATAAGTTGGAGATAACCTCAGTCCGGCGCTTTCTTGATGCCTCGGGTAAGCCGGAGGAAAAGTCTGCATCCTTGCTGGCCCAGGTTTGCCTCCGGCTCTCATGAATCTGTTGCTTCAAAAGAAATTGAGGATCTTGATAAGCTAAAGGATGCGAAAATCTTACTTTCCGGGTTACTCTTCGGACTTTCAGCCTTGGCAAGGGGTCCGAGTCGGAGGAAAATATAGTTACCTCTTCAATCACGGGGTTACTCGCTCCGGTGTCATCCTGTGGATAGTCAAGTCAATAAGGTGGTTAAAAAACAGACGAAAAGCAGAAACAAAGGAAGAGCCTAAAGAATCAAGGGTTACCTCTGACTCGGAGCTATCATCCAACTGAAGCAGCTCTGAGGCGGTAGGCTTGCTTCCCTTTTTGCGGGGAGCGGCTCTCCTGGCGGCTTTCTTAGCCTTTCTGGCTTTTTAGCCGCCTCATGGTCATATTTGACCTTCCAGAACTTATCATTGGCCTGAAAAGTGCAACAAAGATTTTTTAAGGTTCAGATGAAAACTGTTAAAAGGGAAAGTAGGGTGCTCAGGTCAGTGGCTTACCGCTGGAGCCGGGTTAGCTTTGCAGAAGGGGTTTAAGCCTGTCTTCCCACAGTTGGCTAGGCTCTCATTCAAGAGAGACTTGGTCATGTCGTCCACGACATCTTCAGGAAGATCGTTGGGGCTGTGCTGCAGAGGGTCATCCTTCCGGCCCGTGTAATCACACATTAAGCCGGGGCGGCGGCTCAAGGGGATCACCCGCCAAGAGATCCAGACCCGGACCAGATCAATGCCGTTGAGGCCATTTCCCAGGAGAGCCTTAATCTTGTTGATGGTAGGGATCAGTGGTTGACGTTCAGATTGAGTTAGTTTGTCTGGCAGGGGGTGAGTTGGCTCCAGACGCAGGGCACGAAAGCCGGGCAGAGGGCTCTCGTTAGCCGGAGAAGTATCTTGGCAGTAGAACCATGTCTGGTTCCAGTCCTTTGGATGGCTTGGCGGCTCAGCATACGGGAAAAGGCAATCTCTCCGTCGTTGGATGGAGATTCCGCCTAGCTCCAGGCTCGGCCCGTTAGCGCACTCGTTCTGGCGGTTCAGATAAAACAGCTCTCTAAAGAGCAGTAGGCTGGGCTCTTCTCCAAGATATACTTCACAGAATACTTGAAAGTTGCAGATATTTGACACGGAATTGGGTCCTATGTCTTGCGGCCGCAGGTCAAAGAAGTTCAGAACGTCTCTAAATAATTTTGAGCCAGGAGGTGCGAAGCCCCGACTCATGTGATCAGCAAATATCACCACTTCGCCATCTCTAGGTTGAGGTCTTTCCTCCGACGGGTCAGGGGCACGATAAGACATGACATCCTTCTTGGGCAAGTAACCCGTCTTCACAAAATCCGCTAAGGCTTCGTCAGTAACATTGGATCTCATCTAGTTGCACGTGATGGGTGCCTTGGGAGCTTTGGGTGGCATTGTGAAAGACAAAAGCCTATGACAAAAGGAAATGTCTGGTTCAATTATAAGCCGGAGGAAGTTTACAGTTCAATGTTCAAGATGGCGGCTTATGAAGGGGCCTAATGACATATGGCTAGTTGCGTCGGGTTATCTAAGCCGCTGAGGGCATCGTGAGTAATTCAAGTTGTCTAAAGCCTTATTATAAATGAGCCGGAAATTTCTACAGCGTATGGCCTTTTTTAAGCCGGAGATATGAGCCGCCATAGCTAAACAGATGCAATTTTTGACTAAGTATGGCGCAAACAAGTTTCACAGATCACAGTAATTATTCTGGATCAAACGATCGACTGGAAAGGGAAAATTTCTAGACCTAGAACAGATATAGAAGAAGTTCATAAGTTCGAACGGAGCCTCTATGCAATGAAAAGGTATCTATGTACATTGGGAACGGGTGCGAAACAGCTACCGCAGCAGTTCTGTACAGTCTAAAGATCAAGAAAGGGTGGTAATAATGGAATCTATCAAGAGTTCGTGATGAACGGCGACGAACACCGACGAACTTGAAGATCGCTAATGTGGATCTGAGGAACGGGGAGGAGAAGGCTTACAGATGCGGAGTTACTGCGGAGGTTCGCCACGTTTTTCTGGTCACGTCAGGTTGATGCAGCGGCCTGAGTTGGTGAGGACGAGGAGATCCGCGGCGGCGGCGGTGGAGCTCGAGCGGCAGCACAGTAGCGAGAGGAGGAAGACGATGGAGGCGACAAGTAACTGGAGGCTCATGGGCCGGGCTATTTATAAGGTGAGGCTCATAAGTGGCCGCGAGAAACGAGGAGGCCACGGCGTGATTATCTCGCCACAGAAGCGCCTCGATTTCCGGGATAGCCGTTAAAGATAAGATCCGTTGGGATATAATGCAATAAAGAAATGAACTTAGTGGAAGATGACATCATGGCGGGTTATTAGGAATCCAGAAGATGACGTCACGGCGGGTTAAAACCTTCGCACAGATGTAAGTCGGAAGATTTTCTCTCAAGGGGATTGAAGATTGACATGGACCGGTTCAAATCAATCTGGGGCCTAATGTTGAGGATATAACCATTAGAGTCACCCACCCAGGAGGGGCCGGGTTACTCATAATGGTCATCACGTGAAGCCCAGTACCAAGCTTGAAGACGGCGGGCCAATAATGGGCTTAAGACCCGGAGATGGCTTAAGGCCCGTAGTTATAAACCGCCGTTATGGCAAGACTTGTAGTGTAAGGCAAGTATAGTTGGGAGTCCGGGCCGGACACTGTTATGAGCCGGCCGGGACTCCGAGAGCGGCTGGGCGTCAACCTCTCTATATAAAGGGGCGACCCGGCGGCGGTTCAGGAACAAGTAAGATCAGATCGATAACCAGGCAGGGCGGTTTAGCTCCTGGTCGTCGAAACCTCAAGCAATACAACCTCAACTGGACGTAGGCTTTTACCTTCACCGTAAGGGGCCGAACCAGTATAACCCTCGTGTTCCTTGTCCCGTTTAATCCCTTTAAGCTTCCTAGTTGCGATGGCTCCACGACTAAGTCCTAGCTCAAGGACATCTGCCGTGACAATTCCACGACACCTTGAATAAAACTCCTCCAGCAAGGCCCAACCTTGGTTTTACCATTTGCCACCTAAGCCTTTTCCCCCGGGTTTTCGCGAGCCCGAGGGTCATCTTATTTTAAACCCCCGGGCCAGTGTTCCTCTGAGTGCTGGTCCAAACTAGAGCACCGTGCGGGACCGTCCCTTGGCAACTTGGGTTATGTTGGTACCTGTACGCTTCGCTCATCCGTTGTGCCCTGAGAACGAGATATGTGCAGCTCCTATCGGGATTTGTCGGCACATTCGGGGGCTTTGCTGGTCTTGTTTTACCATTGTCGAAATGTCTTGTAGACCGGGATTCCGAGACTGATCGGGTCTTTCCGGGAGAAGGTTTATCCTTCGTTGACCGTGAGAGCTTATGATGGGCTAAGTTGGGACACCCCTGCAGGGTAATATCTTTCGAAAGCCGTGCCCGCGGTTATGAGGCAGATGGGAATTTGTTAATGTCCGGTTGTAGAGAACTTGTCACTTGACCCAATTAAAATACATCAACTGTGTGTGTAGCCGTGATGGTCTCTTCTCGGCGGAGTCCGGGAAGTGAACACGGTCTGAGTTATGTATGACGTAAGTAGGAGTTCAGGATCACTTCTTGGTCATTGCTAGATGACGACCATTCCGTTGCTTCTCGCCTCGCTCTCTTTTGCGTATGTTAGCCACCATATATGCTTATTGCCGCTGCAGCTCCACCTCATTACAGCATCCTTTCCTATAAGCTTATATAGTCTTGATCTCGCGGGTGTGAGATTGTTGAGTCCTCGTGACTCACAGATTCTACCTAAACAGTTGCAGGTGCCGACGATGCCAGTGCAGATGATGGGGTTGATCTCAAGTGGGAGTTCGACGAGGAACGTGACCGTTACTATGTGTCTTTTCCTGATGATCAGTAGTGGAGCCCGGTTGGGACGATCGGGGATCTAGCATTTGGGGTTATCTTATTTTCATTTGGATCTTGACCGTAGTCGGTCTATGTGTGTATTTTGGATGATGTATGAATTATATTTATGTATTGTGTGAAGTGGCGATTGTAAGCCAACTCTTTATCCCATTCTTGTTCATTACATGGGATTGTGTGAAGATGACCCTTCTTGCGACAAAACCACAATGCGGTTATGCCTCTAAGTCGTGCCTCGACACGTGGGAGATATAGCCGCATCGTGGGCGTTATAAGTTGGTATCAGAGCCGACCCTCGCGGTTACACGGATGTTTGCGGATAGGTGCGCAGTCATGTTGTTCATGACGTTTGTGACCCGTCGTGGCACACGGCATGGCACATGTACCGGACTGGATGCACAGACGTATGTGCCAAGAGGGAACGTTCCTGTGGCCCGACGAGGACGTCTGTTCCTCTGAGTATGGCCCGGCTTATTAGGGATGATAGACTACTCATATCAATAAGGAATTCCTTCTTTTCCGGAAGCCCATTCGGACAGAACTCCAAAGTTAAGCGTGCTCAGCTTGGAGTAGTTTCAGGATGGGTGACCGACCGGGAAGTTTCTCCCGTGTGCGCACGAGTGAGGACAAAGTGCGCAGAAAAGACTAGCATTGATCTGTGGGGCCAGTCTAGATCCTGCCAGGAGTAACGACCACCGGCGGGTGTGTCCGGGGCGTTACAGCGCTGCCCCCTTCCCTAGTCCAATTCGGACCAGAGGGGGAGGGGGCGCGCGGCCTGCCCTGGCCGGCCCTCTCTCTCTCTCTCTCTCCACTAAGGCCCATGTGGCCCACTAGTTCTCCGGGGGGGGGGGGGGGGTTTCCGGTAACCCTTCGGCACTCCGGTTTTCTCCGAAATCACCCGGGACACTTCTGGTGTCCGAATATAGCCGTCTAATATATCAATCTTTATGTCTCAACCATTTCGAGACTCCTCGTCATGTCCATCATCACATCCGGGACTCCGAACTATCTTCGGCACATCAAAACACATAAACTCATAATACCGATCGTCACCGAACGTTAAGCGTGCGGACCCTACAGGTTCGAGAACTATGTAGACATGACCGAGACACGTCTTCGGTCAATAACCAATAGCGGAACCTGGATGTTCATATTGGCTCCCACATATTCTACGAAGATCTTTATCGGTCAAACCGCGTAACAACATACGTTGTTCCCTTTGTCATTGGTATGTTACTTGCCCGAGATTCGATCGTCGGTATCTCAATACCTAGTTCAATCTCATTACCGGAAGGTCTCTTTACTCGTATCGTAATGCATCATTCCGTAACTAACTCATTAGTCACATTGCTTGCAAGGCTTATAGTGATGTGCATTACCGAGAGGGCCCAGAGATACCTCTCCGACAATCGGAGTGAAAAATCCTAATCTCGATCTATGCCAACTCAACAAGTACCATCAGAGACACCCGTAGAGCACCTTTATAAGCACCCAGTTATGTTGTGATGTTTGGTAGAACACAAAGTGTTCCTCCGGTATTTGGGAGTTGCATAATCTCATAGTCATAGGAACATGTATAAGTCATGAAGAAAGCAATAGCAACATACTAAACGATCATGTGCTAAGCTAACGGAATGGGTCAAGTCAATCACATCATTCTCTAATGATGTGATCCCGTTAATCAAATGACAACTCGTGTCTATGGCTAGGAAACATAACCATCTTTGATTCAACGAGCTAGTCAAGTAGAGGCATACTAGTGACACTATGTTTGTCTATGTATTCACACATGTACTAAGTTTCCGGTTAATACAATTCTAGCATGAATAATAAACATTTATCATGATATAAGGAAATATAAATAACAACTTTTATTATTGCCTCTAGGGCATATTTCCTTCAGTCCCCCACTTGCACTAGAGTCAATAATCTAGCTCACATTGCTATGTGATTTAACACCAATAGTTCACATCACCATGTGATTAACACCCATAGTTCACATCGTCATGTGACCAACACCCAAAGGGTTTATTAGAGTCAATAATCTAGTTCACATCGCTATGTGATTAACACCCAAAGAGTACTAAGGTGTGATCATGTTTTGCTTGTGAGAGAAGTTTAGTCAACGGGTCTGCCACATTCAGATCCATATGTATTTTGCAAATTTCTATGTCTACAATGCTCTACACGAAGCTACTCTAGCTAATTGCTCCCACTTTCAATATGTATCCAGATTGAGACTTAGAGTCATCCGGATCAGCGTCAAAGCTTGCATCGACGTAACCCTTTACGACGAACTTTTTTGTCACCTCCATAATCGAGAAACATATCCTTATTCTACTAAGGATAATTTTGACCGCTGTCCAGTGATCCACTCCTGGATCACTATTGTACCCTCTTACCAAACTCATGGTGAGGTACACAATAGGTCTGGAACATAGCATAGCATACTTCATAAAACCTATGACTGAGGTATAGGGAATTAATTTTCATTCTCTTTCTATTTTCTGCCGTGGTCGGGTTTTGAGTCTTACTCAACTTCACACCTTGCAACACAGGCAAGAACTCTTTCTTTGACTATTCCATTTTGAACTACTTCAAAAACTTGTCAAGGTATGTACTCATTGAAAAAACTTATCAAGCGTTTTGATCTATCTCTATAGATCTTGATGCTCAATATGTAAGCAGCTTCACTGAGGTCTTTCTTTGAAAAACTCCTTTCAAACACTCCTTTATGCTTTCCAGAAAATTCTACATCATTTCCGATCGACAATATGTCATTCACATATACTTATCAGAAAGGCTGTAGTGCTCCCACTCACTTTCTTGTAAATACAGGCTTCACCGCAAGTCTGTATAAAACTATATGCTTTGATCAACTTATCAAAGCGTATATTCCAACTCCGAGATGCTTGCACCAGTCCATAGATGGATCGCTGGACCTTGCATATTTTGTTAGCACCTTTAGGATTGACAAAACCTTCAGGTTGCATCATATACAACTCTTCTTTAATAAATCCATTAATAAACGCAGTTTTGTTATCCATTTGCCAGATTTCATAAAGTGCGAAAATTGCTAACATGATTCGGACAGACTTAAGCATCGCTACAAGTGAGAACATCTCATCGTAGTCAACACCTTGAACTTGTCAAAAACCTTTTGCGACAAGTCGAGCTTTGTAGATAGTAACACTACCATCAGCGTCCGTCTTCCTCTTGAAGATCCATTTATTCTCAATGGCTTGCCGATCATCGGGCAAATCAACATTTCATAGATATTAAGGTGTCCGAATATAGCCATCCAATATATCAATCTTTATGTCTAGACCATTTCGAGACTCCTCGTCATGTCCGTGATCACATCTGGGACTCCGAACTATCTTTGGTACATCAACACACATAAACTCATAACACCGATCGTCACCGAACGTTAAGCGTGCGGACCCTACGGGTTCGAGAACTATGTAGACATGACCGAGACACATCTCCGGTCAATAACCAATAGCGGAACCTGGATGTTCATATTGGGCCACATATTCTACGAAGATCTTTATCGGTCAAACCGCATAACAACATACATTGTTCCCTTTGTCATTGGTATGTTACTTGCCCGAGATTCGATCGTCGGTATCTCAATAAATAGTTCAATCTCGTTACAGGCAAGTCTCTTTACTCGTACCGTAATGCATCATTCCGTAACTAACTCATTAGTCACATTGCTTGCAAGGCTTATAGTGATGTGCATTACCGAGAGGGCCCAGAGATACCTCTCCGACAATCGGAGTGACAAATCCTAATCTCGATCTATGCCAACTCAACAAGTACCATCGGAGACACCTGTAGAGCACCTTTATAATCACCCAGTTACGTTGTGACGTTTGGTAGCACACAAAGGGTTCCTCCGGTATTCGGGAGTTGCATAATCTCATAGTCATAGGAACATGTATAAGTCATGAAGAAAGAAATTGCAACATACTAAACGATCATGTGCTAAGCTAACAGAATGGGTTAAGTCAATCACATCATTCTCTAATGATGTGATCCCGTTAATCAAATGACAACTCATCTCTATGGCTAGGAAACATAACCATCTTTGATTCAACGAGCTAGTCAAGTAGAGGCATACTAGTGACACTCTGTTTGCCTAGGTATTCACACATGTACTAAGTTTCCGGTTAATACAATTCTAGCATGAATAATAAACATTTATCATGATATACGAAAATATAAATAACAACTTTTATTATTGCCTCTAGGGCATATTTGCTTCAACTATGACCTGGGTTGGTGGAGGTTCCCATCCACTGGGTGTATACTACCCATTACGTGTCTGTCAACGTGAAGTTGACTTGAATTTACTGATTCAGAGGCCTCGAAATCCTTGCTTGTGAGATGCTGAATCCAGATGTACTTTTGCCATACATCTCCCCCTGTTGCTTCGAACGGGGAGTGGAGTGGTTTTTATTGGCACCTTCACTCTTTCAGGCATATTTTTGTAGGATTGTAGGATTGAGTGACACCTTTATAGTCAATAAATGAATCTGGCAAGTTATTTGAATGTGTTGCAACTCTTCTGAACGCATGGTTCAGATCTTTGAGTACGTGGATTTGAGGCATAAATGCGTTGAACATTCCACTAATTTCCTGGCATTCTTTATGGTACTTGAAGTCTCCCCCTAATGCCTCAAAATATTCCTCACTGAATCAACATACTGTCCTTGAATAACTCCCCATCTGAGGGGCTTGAGGTATTGGCGGAAATACAATTATTCCTCACATATAACTCAACTATATGTTGAGGGGCCAATGATGTATGCCGGCGTGGTGATATTGGTATGTAACCGAATTACCGCAGATGGGAAATACTTGGTAGATTTCCATGTATCAAAGATAGAGGGGAACACTATTATGCAGTTTGGTCATGAGTGTGTAAAACTACATGACTCCAACGTAAAGTTAGTAAGTTGCAATTCTAGAGTAAAGATAATGCAATGAGCTTAACTCTTTGGATAAAGGATTCTACCAAACCATTTTGAGTCCAGACATATAGGACAAAGTGCTAAACTGCAATCCTAGGGCCATAGTGAAGGCGCGCAAGGAGAGTTCTACAATTGTTCATTCGATTTTGATTGAAATCGATATTCAGGATAAAGAGCCAATGGTTTCGTGTGGATAAAGCACACTTCGTACCATTGTGTAGATGTGTCTTTCAAAAACCATGAATACCTGAATAGTCTAGTCAATGGTTGGGAAGAGCCACTTACCTCGACTTGATGTATTCAAGGAGTCTGAGTGGTTCAGCATAGACTTTAAGGTGCGCAAGCCTTAAAATTAGCTTCCCTACATCACATGTAGTGCACACAAAATCCAAATACCGTTAGAATTTAGCATGATAATAGTCATAAACCAATGGAATTGCTGATAGTTTCTCTTTCAACCCAATGTCACGATGACCAAGGCGAGAATGCCAAGTTTGTCATGTACAAGACATTTTGGAAAACTATATTGTAAGCAACATGTGCTACGGGTTTTGTAGTATGTGTAGTACAATCCTGATGATACATAGAGAATGTGCTTGCCATATCCATTGCATATGGTAAAGAGAAGATATTCCTCTTTGTTGTCATCATAAGTTTCACTATGTAAACTATTTGGACGGATATCTCTATAGTTTAGTATGGTACGATTTGATTCGGACACGATAAAACATCCTTGATTCTACTCAAGTATCCATAGGGATAGTAAATATGACTCGAGTTGAGCCAACAATTACATCATCGCGTCTAGCGATAGTTAAAATATCTCATTTTCTCTTAGCGAGAGTGGAAATATTTCACTTCCCTAAGTAGAGAGTTCGTGGTGGATATGTCCACAAGGCACATATCATCTTTCATCAGATTGACCCCCGTATAAATCTATATATAGACTTGAAGATTCTCAAAATGAGAATCAAAGTCAGATATATAGAATACATACAAATGATATTGTACCAAAGTGATGAACAATATATTGTGATATACAGTATATGATGACAACAATACTTATGTTCTTATTAGAACATCATAAATGGACATAAATTATATTAACCGCTGAGGAGATTGAGAGGCTGTTCATAGTCTCCAAGCATGTCGGTTGAGACATATTCAACCATCACGTTCTCCATGCCCAACGGGTCCCACACCTTTGATGATGTCGGGTTGAAGGTTGAAGTGAGCTTCAATCCTTTGCCCTTGAAATTCTTTGCATCCCAGGAATTGCTGATACAGAATAACCAGATGCTGAGATCTGGATCGATATAATGTCATATGATTTATAAGGCAACATATTTTTCTGTTAGCAGTGTGACTCCAACAGTAGGTGGATCCGACAGGTCTTAGACTGCACACATTATCCCACGAGACACAAGAGCGATCATGATGTCCATGGCTTAGGTAGGGCAGTGGTGGCCATTGAGGCAGAATGCCTCAAATTCTCTAGCCATTGGTTACCAGAGATAATTAATTTACAGGTAGTAAATTAAAGACCATCATGGTTAGTGTTATACTGAATTTTGCAAAATTAATGGAAATTTCAAGAAGTTAGCTTGAGACCATTAGTGTGAACTTCAAATTGTTAAGCATGACACATTGTAGATACTTCCCAAAATAAATTTTGGGGTCCATCTCTCAGCACTAGAGAGTATAATCTGATGAAATCAGTAGATACTCATATTTCTAGTACCTTATGTCATGACTTAATAAAATGTATGAGAGAGCACATAGTTGAGCAATCATAATGTCAATATGACAAAATCTAGGCTTAAAATAGGAGTAGTGATAATCCACAGAGCAGTAGATCCACACACTACCTTGTGATCCCAAAACATCAATTCGAACAAATAACTCTGAATTTTGCATCCATATTTGTAAGAAATTGAAAATCTCAATTGCAAGTAGACATAATCAATCTCGACATGTGGCAAACATGGAAATATATTACATCATAGATAGATTCTGGAATACATGTGGTACTGATACGTCTCCAACGTATCTACTTTTTCTCATGCTTTTCCTCTTGTTTTGGACTCTAATTTGCATGATTTGAATGAAACTAACCCCGGACTGACGCTGTTTTCAGCAGAACTACCATGGTGTTGTTTTTGTGCAGAAATAAAAGTTCTCGGAATGGAACGAAACTTTTTGAGGATTTTTTGTACCAATAATAAGAATTTCTGGAGCCAAGACCTGCTGGAGAGGGGCAACTGGGTTGGCACAACCCACCAGGGCGCGCCCCCTCTCCTGGCGCGCCCAGGTGGTTTGTACCCACCTGGTGGTCCCGCTGATGACCCCCCTGATACTATAAAATCACATATTTCCAGAAAAAAATCAAGGAGAAAGAATTATCGCGTTCCACGAGACGGAGCCGCCGCCAAGCCCTGTTCTTCCTCGGGAGGGCAGATCTGGAGTCCGTTTGGGGCTCCAGAGAGGGGGATCTTCGTTCTTCGTCATCACCAACCAATCTACATCGCCAATTCCATGATGCTACCCACCGGGAGTGAGTAATTCCTTCGTAGGCTCGCTGGTCGGTGAGGAGTTGGATGAGATTCATCATGTAATCGAGTTAGTTTTGTTAGGGCCTGATCCCTAGTATCCACTATGTTCTTAGATTGATGTTGCTATGACTTTGCTATGCTTAATGCTTGTCACTTTGAGCCCGGGTGCCATGAACTCAGATCTGAACCGTTTATGAATTCATCATTATATCCATGTTTTAGATCCGATCTTGCAAGTTATAGTCACCTACTACGTGTTATGATCCGGCAACCTCGGAGTGACAATAACCGGGTCCACTCCCGGTGATGACCTTAGTTTGAGGAGTTCATGTATTCACTATGTGTTAATGCTTTGTTCTGGTTCTCTATTAAAAGGAGGCCTTAATATCTTTTAGTTTCCAATATGGACCCCGCTGCCACGGGAGGGTAGGACAAAAGATGTCATGCAAGTTCTTTTAATAAAGCACGTATAACTATTTGTGGAATACATGCCTACATTATATCGATGAACTGGAGCTAGTGCCATATCGCCCTAGGTTATAACTGTTACATGATGAATATCATCCAACAAGTCACCGATCCAATGCCTACGAATTTACTTATATTGATCTTGCTGCATTACTATTGCTATCATCACTGTTACACTTGCTAAAATTTACTGCTATCACTGTTACTGTTACTGTTGCTGCTGTCACTACTATTAAAACTATCAAACTAGTTTGCTACTGATCACTTTGCTGCAGATAATTAATCTCCAGGTGTGGTTGAATTGACAACTCAGCTGCTAATACCTTCAAATATTCTTTGGCTCCCCTTGTGTCAAATCTATAAATTTGGGTTGAATACTCTACCCTCGAAAACTGTTGCGATCCCCTATACTTGTGGGTTATCAAGACCTTTTTCTGGCACCATTGCCGTGGAGCATAGCAATATTTGTTGAGTCACTTGGGATTATTATCATATTATCACTATGAAGAATCTGAAGGATCCAAAGACTAAGATATTTCCCTCAAAGACGAGGGGAGGTAAGGAACTGCCATCCAGTTCTGCTTCAGATTCACCTTCTGTTATGAGTAAACTTGCAACCCCACCACATGCTATGAATTCTACTATGTCACCAGTTACTGATGATGCTATTTCTACTATGAATGATGCTTATGATGATGCTAGTACCTTGCTTGATAATGATGATGTGCCACTTGGTGATTTTCTTGGTGAACAAATTGCTAGAGTTATACAACATGATGTTGTTGAATCTGATGATGAGCTTGAAACTGAAACTCCTGAAACACCAGTTAGATCTAGCCTTCCTAGATATGAATTGCCTAAGGTACCGGAAGGTCATGTTATGAGTGAAGAAGCAACTAGAGATATTCTTGCTAGCAATGATAGAGATGACCTAGAGAAAATACTTCAAAAGTATAAAGAAAAATCTCTGAATGCTAGAATGAAATGTGATCCTAAGTTTGCTACTTCACCTATCTGAATTCTCTGTCGACCCAGAGTTAATTACTTTGGTTGAATCTGATCCTTTCCATGGTTATGAAACTGAAACTGTTGTGGCACATCTTACTAAGTTGAATGATATAGCCACCCTTTTTACTCATGATTAGAAAACTCGTTATTACTTTATTCTCAAATTATTTCCTTTCTCATTGAAGGGTGATGCTAAAGCTTGGTACAATACTCTTACTCCTGGTTGTGTGCGTAGTCCCCAAGATATGATTTATTACTTCTCTGAAAAATATTTTCCTGCTCATAAGAAACAAGCCGCCTTACAGGAAATATTTAACATTGTTCAAACTAAAGAAGAGAGTCTCCCACAAGTTTGGGGGAGGCTTTGCCAGCTACTTAATGCTTTGCCTGATCATCCTCTTAAGAAAAATGAAATACTTGATATCTTCTATAATGGACTAACCGATGCTTCTAGGGACTTCCTAGATAGTTGTGCTGGTTGTGTTTTCAGGGAACGAACTATTGCTCAAGCTGAAGAATTATTGAATAACATATTGAAAAACTATGATGATTGGACTCTTCCTGAACCACCGGCTAAAACCACTCCAAAGAAGAGGGGTATATTATATCTCAGTCCTGAAGATATGCAAGAGGCAAAGAAATCTATGAAGGAAAAGGATATTAAAGCTGAGGATATTAATAATTTACCTCCTATTGAGGAAATACATGGGCTTAATACACCACCACTGCCTAAGGTGGTAGAGGTAAATTCTCTTATGAAGTTCAATGAAAATGACAATCCTCACAATATGCATCCTAGTCAATGCCTTTATGAGTTTGAAAACTACATTAGAAAACAAGATCACTTCAATGCAAATGTTATGAAACAATTGAAATATAATTATGATATGATTGCTCGCTTGAGTGACTTGTTATTTAGAATCTCAAATGATGTTAGAGGTGTTGGAAAACATGCTTCTATGGTTCAAACTCAGTTAGAACAAGTTGCTAAATCACAAAGAGAATTACTTGATGAAATGAATCATAATATGCATGACTTTGCTGTTAGAGTTGCAACTAGAGGAGGTAAAATGACTCAGGAACCACTTTATCCTGAGGGACACCCAAAAAGAATTGAACAAGACTCACAAAGAAACAACACTAGTGCACCTAGTCCTTCTAGAAAGAAAAACAAAAAGAAAAATGATAGGGCTTTGCATACTTCTAGTGAACCTGAAATAGAGAAACCTCCTGATAATGAAAATGAAATTTCTATCTCTGATGCTGAAACTCAATCTAGTAATGAACATCCACCTAGTGATAATGAAAAAGATAAAGATGATGTTCATGAAGATGCTCAACCAAATAATGACAAAGAACCAGATAATGATGTTGAGATAGAACCACCTGTTGATCTTGATAACCCACAACCTAAGAATAAAAGGTATGATAAGAGTGATTTCATTGCTAGAAAACAAGGTAAAGAAAGAGAACCATGGGTTCAAAAAACCTATGCCTTTTCCACCCAATTCAATTAAAAAGAATTACGATGAAGAATTTGAACGCTTTGCTGAAATGTTGAGGCCAGTCTTTTTGCGTGCTCGCTTGACTGATATCTTGAAAATGCCTCCTTATGCAAAGTATATGAAAGACATCATCACTAATAAGAGAAAAATACCAGAAGCTGAAATCTCCTCCACTATGCTTGCTAATTATACTTTCAAAGATGGAGTACCTAAAAAACTTGGAGATCCGGGTATACCAACTATACCTTGCTCTATCAAAAAGAATTATGTGAAAACTGCTTTGTGTGATTTAGGAGCTGGTGTTAGTGTTATGCCTTTCTCTTTATATAAAAGAATTGATTTGAATAAACTCACACCTACTGAAATATCCTTGCAAATGGCTGACAAATCAACAGCCATACCTATCGGTATATGTGAGGATGTGCCCGTTGTTGTTGCTAATGTTACTATTTTGACTGACTTTGTTATACTTGAGATGCCCGAGGACGACAACATGTCGATTATCCTTGGTAGACCCTTCTTGAATACTGCAGGGGCTGTTATTGATTGCAATAAAAAGCAAGGTCACTTTTCATATTAATGGTAATGAGCATATGGTGCACTTTCCGAAGAAACAATTCCAAGTGAATGGTATTAGTGTTATTGAAAAATCTTCGACAATTACTATTGAAAGTTTTCAAATACCTCTACCTACTGTCAAAAAGAAATATGAAGTGCTTATTTTTGGGGAGATGCATATCCCCATTGAGGTAACTTAGTGATTTACGAAAGTTCTTCGGTTTCATGCTAATCGAAAGTGGTTGTTAATAAGACCTGATCAACCTTATTAATGAATCATTTCTGAGCGGTATGAAGTTGATGAATTAGTAAGCACTACCTTCTGTCCCTACCTTTTGTTTTCTGTTTTTATTAGTTAAATAAAATAAAATGCCATGTTTAGTCTGTTATCTGAATTTCCCGTGCAATAAAAAATGACCCAAAAATAAAAGTTATCAGAATGCTCTGAAAAATTTATACGATTTTTTTTCTGAATATTTAAGAATTTTTTGTGCAAATAATACCGGAGGGAGGTGCACCAGGTGGGCACAACCCACCTAAGCGCGCCAGGACCTCCAGGCGCGCCCTGGTGGGTTGTGGTCCCCATGTGGCCCCCCTCACTTATCTCTTTAGCCCACATCATGACTTACCTCTAGAAAAAAAATCCCCATTGCTCTATCTCCCGTGTTCTTGAGCTCAAGCCCACGGATTTTGATATCTTTGCTCGAAGCTCCGTTTCCGAGACTGTTTCAGGGGATTGTTGCTTGGTATGTGACTCCACCATTTGTCCAATTAGTTTTTGTTTTAGTGGTTTATACTTTGAATAAATAGCTACTCTTGGTGCTGCTGTAGATGTGCTTGCATGTTCAATTCTTAGTGTTCTAAGTAGTTTGAATGCTTTCTATGGCCTCAATGTATCCCTATGAGTAGTTGCTATCAATTTTGTGAAGTTTTGTTGACAAATTTTTGTCACCCTCAAAATTTTTATTTTCAAAAAATTGTACACGGACATTATGAACCTATTTGGAAGGAGTTCTTCAAGGAGACGATCCTCAGGGGCATCTTCTAGTGACAGTTCTGCTCGCCGGTCTTATGTTGAACCAAGCAAAAGTTCTACACGAAGTGCCACTACCAAAACATGCTTATGGCCTTGCGATGAGTATGTGATGCGAGTGGGCATTAAGGAGGAATTTGAGCAATATGTTCACAATGCCGGTCTCGGTCCCTACCTTTTAGATAAGTGTGAACAACGCTAACTTCTAACTGAATCATTTGTCAAAGGATTTACATATTTTCCAGACTCTTCTAGGGTGTCGTCTATGCTTTATGATAATCCTTATACCATATCATTATATAAGTTTGCTTACCACTGCAAGCTCCCGTTTTGGGGTTTGCTTGACGAACCACCCAAGGCTGAGTTCAAATCTTTCTTGACTAGTCTTTGTTACGGTGAAAGGAGGGGAGTGACACAAGGTAGAATAAACAGCATTCATTTTCCCGCAATTCAGTATTTTGCATTATTTAACGGGAAATGTATAGTAGGCAAGCAAGGCTGTAGTACACTTTGTGCTCCAGACTTGAGCCTCATACGCACCGCTCTCACCGATGAAAGGAATTACAACCTTGGAGCGATTGTTGCATGTAGACTTCAGCATAACGCTAACAGTGGCTAGTTTTATGGTGGAATTTACGCCACGCGTTTAGCACGAGGGCTGGGTGTTTCACCTTTACCCTTTGATCCCATCCTACCCACGTAGTATTTAGACTTTGACACCTTAAAAGAGCATAAGATTCTCAAGGGAAAGGTTGATAATTTCACTCATAATCTGTTATTTAACCAATCACATGTTGTGGACACATATTTGCCTGTGCCCGCTCTTTTTGACTATAACAGCAAGGGAAGATATTTTGTTCTTGAGAGCGAGGCTCGAGCTCACAACGCAGCAGTAAAGGCAACACAACAGGCTGAGGCCTCCGCCCCGAGATCCTTCATGAGCTACCATGCCAACTACTATCTAGACTACTGATCGACTACCAAGTTAGGTCAAAAGCCTAAGCTTGGGGGAGTACGTGTTTCTCACCGACATTATATTCATGTTCACATATCATTCTATCCGTCGGTGTTCACAATCTTTCATTGTATCATCCATGCTTAGATTTATTTTCTTGCTTTCTTCTTGTGTGTTTGAAAAACTTTAGAAAAACCAAAAAAAATTAGTTGTAGTAATTTACTTTCTATGCATGCTTAGTAGTAGTATTAAAAAGAAAATACAAAAAGATTTCCTTGTTCTTGTTTTGCTTGTTGGGAGCTTTCCCGTGTAAATAGTTTTTCTCGTTTTTGCTTGTTCAAGAAAACCAAAAACTCCAAAAATATTTCAGTGTGTTTCTCTGAATTTCTTTTCTTTTTATTCAAGTTGTACCGAGGAGAAGACCACGATGAAAATGTTGAGTGGCTCTCATATGAATAACTGTTGAACTAATAAAGAGCACATTTTACCTTGTCTTCTCCTATTGAATAAAATGTTTTGCAGATTCCAGCTTAGTCCATGGCACTCTTGCACCATTATTATTTTCACATCATTCGGTCGTGCAAGTGAAAGGCAATGATGGCGATATTCGATGAACTGGCCGTGGCAAAGAGAAACTGGTATGAACTCGACCTTTTCTGTTTGTGTAAATATGTTTAACCTAGTATCCATGCTTCAGCCCGTTATGATTAAACATGTTTGCAATGACAATTAGAGATTATAGTTTCTCATGCCATGCATAAGTAGCTAGGAGTTGATAATGATTTATCTTGGATATCAACATAGCGTTAAAATGATTGTGATGTAGTATGATGATATGGTATCCTCCTCTGAATGTTCTAGTGGCTTGACTTGGCACATGTTCATGCATGTAGTTGAATCAAAACCAACACAGCCTCTATAATATATATGTTCATGGTGTTCATATCCTATTCATGCTAGTGCCCAATGTTACTTATACATAATGCCTGGTTATGACCGTTGTTGCTCTCTAGCTGGCCGCTTCTCAATCTTAATTGCTAGCCTTTGCCTGTACTAAGTGGGAATTCTGCTTGTACATCCAAACCTTGAACCCAAAGTTATTCTAGATGAGTCCACCATACCTACCTATATGCGGTATTACCCTGCCGTCCTAAGTAAATTTGCATGTGACACCTCTAGAAACTTCTAAAAAATTACCCATTTTGTGTGTCTGGATCGTTCATGGAACGATAGGAGGTGGTCAATATCTTTCGTGCTAAGCATGTTATCCTCAGGTCGAGTGTTTATTCACTTGCCATCGCACGAGGAAATGGGAGGTAATAGGGATGCCCAGTCCCAAACTATAAACATGAAAAAGAGTTCATTGATACGTCTCCAACGTATCTACAATTTTTGATTGCTCCATGCTATATTATCTTCTGTTTTGGACACTATTGGGCTTTATTATTCACTTTTATATTACTTTTGGGACTAACCTATTAACCGGAGGCCCAGCCCAGAATTGCTGTTTTTTGCCTATTTCAGAGTTTCGCAGAAGAAGAATATCAAACGGAGTCCAAACGGAATGAAACCTTCGGGAACGTGATTTTCGGAACGAACATGATCCAGGAGACTTGGACCCTAAGTCAAGAAACAAAGGAGGAAGACACAAGGTAGGGGGCGCGCCTACCCCCCAGGGCGCGCCCTCCACCCTCGTGGGCCCCCTGTTGCTCCACCGACATACTCCTTCCTCCTATATATACCTACGTCCCCAAACGATCAGATACGGAGCCAAAAACCTAATTCCACCGCTGCAACCTTCTGTACCCACGAGATCCCATCTTGGGGCCTGTTCCGGAGCTCCGCCGGAGGGGGCATCCATCACGGAGGGCTTCTACATCAACACCATAGCCTCTCCGATGAAGTGTGAGTAGTTTACTTCAGACCTTCGGGTCCATAGTTATTAGCTAGATGGCTTCTTCTCTCTTTTTGGATCTCAATACAATGTTCTCCCCCTCTCTTGTGGAGATCTATTCGATGTAATCTTCTTTTTGCGGTATGTTTGTTGAGACCGATGAATTGTGGGTTTATGATCAAGTTTATCTATGGAAAATATTTGAATCTTCTGAATTCTTTTATGTATGATTGGTTATCTTTTGCAAGTCTCTTCGAATTATCAGTTTGGTTTGGCCTACTAGATTGATCTTTCTTGCAATGGGAGAAGTGCTTAGCTTTGGGTTCAATCTTGCGGTGTCCTTTTCCAGTGACAGCAGGGGCAAAAAGGCACGTATAGTATTGTTGCCATCGAGGATAACAAGATGGTTTTTTTTATCATATTGCATGAATTTATCCCTCTACATCATGTCATCTTGCTTAAGGCGTTACTCTGTTCTTATGAACTTAATACTCTAGATGCATGCTGGATAGCGGCCGATGTGTGGAGTAATAGTAGTAGATGCAGGCAGGAGTCGGTCTACTTGCCTCGGACGTGATGCCCATATACATGATCATACCTAGATATTCTCATAACTATGCTCAATTTTGTCAATTGCTCAATAGTAATTTGTGCACCCACCGTAAAATACTTATGCTCATGAGAGAAGCCACTAGTGAAACCTATGGCCCCCGGGTCTATCTTCATCATATTAATCTTCCAACACTTAGTTATTTCCGTTGCCTTTTATTTTGCTTTTATTTTACTTTGCATCTTTATCATAAAAATACCAAAAATATTATCCTATCATATATATCAGATCTCACTCTCGTAAGTGACCGTGTAGGGATTGACAACCCCTTATCGCATTGGTTGCGAGGATTTATTTGTTTTGTGTAGGTGCGAGGGACTCGCGCGTAGCCTCCTACTGGATTGATACCTTGGTTCTCAAAAACTGAGGGAAATACTTACGCTACTTTGCTGCATCACCCTTTCCTCTTCAAGGGAAAACCAACGCAGTGCTCAAGAGGTAGCAAGAAGGATTTCTGGCGCCGTTGCCGGGGAGGTCTACGCAAAAGTCAGCATACCAAGTACCCATCACAAACCCTTATCTCCCGCATTACATTATTTGCCATTTGCCTCTCGTTTTCCTCTCCCCCACTTCACCCTTGCCATTTTATTCGCCCTCTTTTTTTCGTTCGCCTCTTTTTCGCTTGCTCTTTGTTTGCTCGTGTGTTGGATTGCTTGTTTGTCACGATGGCTCTTCCTAGATTTGGTGATCTTCACCTTAAAAGGTTAGAAGAGATCGAAAGCAACGTCAGGAGTTTTATGGTTTTGTAATTTGAGCATAATAATTTCTTCAGAAACGAGCTTAAAGAAAAAAAAAGCTTTATGAGTTATATGAATAAAGAGCTCGATGATATGTCTAAAGAATTTGATGGTTTTAGATCCCAAATTGCTCGTCTTGAGAAGTTGCTAGCTGAAATCTCGGATAAGCAAGCTACCTTAGTTAAGAAGATGGCCGCTAAACCGGAGAACTTTGAAAATAAAGATGAAGATCTAAAAATTATTGATGTGTCCCCTATTAAATCTTTGTTTTGCAATATGAATCTTGATAGTGATGGGACTGAATATGATCCACCTTTACCTTGGAGGCGTTCCAAAAATTCGGAGTTTTTAGATCTTGATGCTAAAATTGATAAAAGTGGGATTGAAGAGATCAAAACATTAGATGTTAATGAACCCACTATTTTGGATTTCAAGGAATTTAATTATGATAATTTCTCTTTGATATATTGTATTTCCTTGTTGCAATCCGTGCTAAATTCTCCTCATGCTTATAGTCAAAATAAAGCTTTTACCAAACATATCGTTGATGCTTTGATGCAATCTTATGAAGAAAAACTTGAGTTGGAAGTTTCTATCCCTAGAAAACTTTATGATGAGTGGGAACCTACTATTAAAATTAAGATTAAAGATCATGAATGCTATGCTTTGTGTGATTTGGGTGCTAGTGTTTCCACTATTCCCAAAACTTTGTGCGATTTTTTAGGTTTCCATGATTTTGATGATTGCTCTTTAAACTTGCATCTTGCGGATTCCACTATTAAGAAACCTATGGGAATAATTAATGATGTTCTTATTGTTGCAAATAGGAACTATGTGCCCGTAGATTTTATCGTTCTTGACATAGATTGCAATCCTTCATGTCCTATTATTCTTGGTAGACCTTTCCTTAGAACGATTGGTGCAATTATTGATATGAAGGAAGGGAATATTAGATTCCAATTTCCATTAAAGAAAGGCATGGAACACTTCCCTAGGAATAAAATAAAACTACCATATGAATCTATCATGAGAGCCACTTATGGATTGCCCACCAAATATGGCAATACCTAGATCTATCCTTGCTTTTATGCCTAGCTAGGGGCGTTAAACGATAGCGCTTGTTGGGAGGCAACCCAACTTTATTTTTAGTTTTTTTTGCTTTTTGCTTCTGTTTCGGACTAAAATATTTGTTCTAGCCTCTGGTTAGATGTGTTTTTATGTTTTAATTAGTGTTTGTGCCAAGTTAAACCTATAGGATCTTCTTGGATGATAGTTATTTGATCTTGCTGTAATTTCCAGAAACTTTCTGTTCACGAAAACAATTGTTAAAAATCACCAGAACGTGATAAAATACTGATTCCAATTGCTTCTGATCAATAAACAAATTGTCTAGGTCTTCCTATTTTGGCTGATTTTTAGAGTTCAAGAAGTTTGCGTTAGTTACAGATTACTACAGACTGTTCTGTTTTTGACAGATTCTGTTTTTCGTGTGTTGTTTGCTTATTTTGATGAATCTATGGCTAGTAAAAGAGTTTATAAACCATAGAGAAGTTGGAATACAGTAGGTTTAACACAAATATAAATAAATAATAATTTCATTACAGTAACTTGAAGTGGTCTTTTGTTTTCTTTCGCTAACGGAGCTCATGAGATTTTCTGTTAAGTTTTGTGTTGTGAAGTTTTCAAGTTTTGGGTGAAAGATTTGATGGATTATGGAACAAGGAGTGGCAAGAGCCTAAGCTTGGGGATGCCCATGGCAACCCCAAGACAATCTAAGGACACCAAAAAGCCAAAGCTTGGGGATGCCCCGGAAGGCATCCCCTCTTTCGTCTACGTCCATCGGTAATTTACTTGGAGCTATATTTTTATTCACCACATGATATGTGTTTTGCTTGGAGCGTCTTGTAAGATTTGAGTCTTTTCTTTTTAGTTTACCAAAATCATCCTTGCTGTACACACCTTTTGAGAGAGACACACTTGACTCGGAAATTATTAGAATACTCTATGTGCTTCACTTATATCTTTTGAGTTATATAGTTTTTGCTCTAGTACTTCACTTATATCTTTTAGAGCACGGTGGTGGATTTGTTTTATAGAAACTATTGATCTCTCATGCTTCACTTAGATTATTTTGAGAGTCTTAAACAACATGGTAATTGCTTAAATAATCCTAATATGCTAGGTATTCAAGAATAGTAAAAAAAATTCTTATGAGTGTGTTGAATACTATGAGAAGTTTGATGCTTGATAATTGTTCTGAGATATGGAGGTAGAAATATTAGAGTCATGCTAGTTGGGTAGTTGTGAATTTGAGAAATACTTGTGCTAAAGTTTGTGATTCCCGTAGCATGCACGTATGGTGAACCGTTATGTGATGAAGTCGGAGCATAATTTATTTATTGATTGTCTTCCTTATGAGTGGCGGTCGGGGACGAGCGATGGTCTTTTCCTACCAATCTATCCCCCTAGGAGCATGCGCGTAATACTTTGCTTTGATAACTTGTAGATTTTTGCAATAAGTATATGAGTTCTTTATGACTAATGTTGAGTCCAGGGATTATACACACTTTTCCTCCTTCCACCATTGCTAGCCTCTCTAATACCGCACACTTTTTTGCCGGTATCATACACCCACCATATACCTTCCTCAAAACAGCCACCATACCTACCTATCATGGCCTTTCCATAGCCATTCCGAGATATATTGCCATGCAACTTACCACCGTTTCGTTTATTATGACATGCTCCATCATTGTCATATTGCTTTGCATGATCATGTAGTTGACATTGTATTTGTGGCAAAGCCACCGTTCATAATTCTTTCATACATGTCGCTCTTGATTCATTGCATATCCCGGTACACCGCGAGAGGCATTCACATAGAGTCATATTTTGTTCTAAGTATTGAGTTGTAATTGTTGAGTTGTAAGAATATAAAAGTGTGATGATCATCATTTTTAGAGCATTGTCCCAAGTGAGGAAAGGATGATGGAGACTATGATTCCCCCACAAGTCGGGATGAGACTCCGGACGAAAAATAAAAAATAAAAAAAAAGAGGCCATAAAAAAGAGAGAAAATGCCCAAATAAAAAAAATAATGAGAGAAAAAGAGAGAAGGGACAATGTTACTATCCTTTTACCACACTTGTGCTTCAAAGTAGCACCATGATCTTCATAATAGAGAGTCTCTCATTTTGTCACTTTCATATACTAGTGGGAATTTTTCATTATAGAACTTGGCTTGTATATTCCAATGATGGGCTTCCTCAAAATGCCCTAGGTCTTCGTGAGCAAGCGAGTTGGATGCATACCCACTTAGTTTCTTTTGTTGAGATTTCACATACTTATAGCTCTAGTGCATCCGTTGCATGGCAATCCCTACTCACTCACATTGATATCTATTGATGGGCATCTCCATAGCCCGTTGATACGCCTAGTTGATGTGAGACTATCTTCTCCTTTTTGTCTTCTCCACAACCACCATTCTATTCCACATATAGTGCTATGTCCATGGCTCACGCTCATGTATTGCGTGAAGATTGAAAAAGTTTGAGAATGTCAAAAGTATGAAACAATTGCTTGGCTTGTCATCGGGGTTGTGCATGATTTAAATATTTTGTGTGGTGAAGATAGAGCATAGCCAGACTATATGATTTTGTAGGGATAACTTTCTTTGGCCATGTTATTTTGAGAAGACATAATTGCTTAGTTAGTATGCTTGAAGTATTATTATTTTTATGTCAATATGAACTTTTGTCTTGAATCTTTCAGATCTGAATATTCATATCACAATTAAGAAGAATTACACTGAAATTATGCCAAGTAGCACTCCGCATCAAAAATTCTGTTTTTATCATTTACCTACTCGAGGACGAGCAGGAATTAAGCTTGGGGATGCTTGATACGTCTCCAACGTATCTATAATTTTTGATTGCTCCATGCTATATTATCTTCTGTTTTGGACACTATTGGGCTTTATTATTCACTTTTATATTACTTCTGGGACTAACCTATTAACCGGAGGCCTAGCCCAGAATTGCGGTTTTTTGCCTATTTCAGAGTTTCGCAGAAAAAGAATATCAAACGGAGTCCAAACAGAATGAAACCTTTGGGAACGTGATTTTCGGAACGAAGATGATCCAGGAGACTTGGACCCTATGTCAAGAAACAAAGGAGGAAGCCACAAGGTAGGGGGGCGCGCCCTCCACCCTCGTGGGCCCCCTGTTGCTCCACCGACGTACTCCTTCCTCCTATATATACCTACGTACCCCCAAATGATCAGATACGGAGCCAAAAACCTCATTCCACCGCCGCAACCTTCTGTACCCACGAGATCCCATCTTGGGGCCTGTTCCGGAGCTCCGCCGGAGGGGGCATCCATCACGGAGGGCTTCTACATCAACACCATAGCCTCTCCGATGAAGTGTGAGTAGTTTACTTCAGACCTTCGGGTCCATAGTTATTAGCTAGATGGCTTCTTCTCTCTTTTTGGATCTCAATACAATGTTCTCCCCCTCTCTTGTGGAGATCTATTCGATGTAATCTTCTTTTTGCGGTGTGTTTGTTGAGACCGATGAATTGTGGGTTTATGATCAAGTTTATCTATGGAAAATATTTGAATCTTCTGAATTCTTTTATGTATGATTGGTTATCTTTTGCAAGTCTCTTCGAATTATCAGTTTGGTTTGGCCTACTAGATTGATATTTCTTGCAATGGGAGAAGTGCTTAGCTTTGGGTTCAATCTTGCGGTGTCCTTTCCCAGTGACAGCAGGGGCAGCAAGGCACGTATAGTATTTTTGCCATCGAGGATAACAAGATGGGTTTTTTTTATCATATTGCATGAATTTATCCCTCTACATCATGTCATCTTGCTTAAGGCGTTACTCTATTCTTATGAACTTAATACTCTAGATGCATGCTGGATAGCGGTCGATGTGTGGAGTAATAGTAGTAGATGCAGGTAGGAGTCGGTCTACTTGTCTCGGACGTGATGCCTATATGCATGATCATACCTAGATATTCTCATAACTATGCTCAGTTCTGTCAATTGCTCAACAGTAATTTGTTCACCCACCGTAAAATACTTATGCTCATGAGAGAAGCCACTAGTGAAACCTATGGCCCCCGGGTCTATCTTCATCATATTAATCTTCCAACACTTAGTTATTTCCGTTGCCTTTTATTTTACTTTGCATATTTATCATAAAAATACCAAAAATATTATCCTATCATATCTATCAGATCTCACTCTCGTAAGTGACCGTGTAGGGATTGACAACCCCTTATCGTGTTGGTTGCGAGGATTTATTTGTTTTGTGTAGGTGCGAGGGACTCGCGCGTAGCCTCCTACTGGATTGATACCTTGGTTCTCAAAAACCGAGGGAAATACTTATGCTACTTTGCTGCATCACTCTTTCCTCTTCAAGGGAAAACCAACGCAGTGCTCAAGAGGTAGCATTCATCTCTTGAATAATCAAACAAAAACTCCCAATGGAGTCAAAACCTTTACTTTCCGCTTGGGAACCGCCACTAGCATGCTTAGCATGGAAGATGTTGATAACTGATGGTCGAGAAGTGAATAAGAAGGGTGCATGTCTCAAAATATCATTTACCTCTGTTTAAAAAATTGAGCTTTGGCACCTCTGCAAATCACTGCTTCCCTCTGCGAAGGGACTTTCTATTTACTTTTATGTTGTGTCATCACCTTCAATAAATAAGCGCTAGAAACTGAGTAGAGCACAACGGTCATGATTTATGCATTGTGTATAGCTAATGTTGGGCGCATCATGACTGGATCTTTTCTGCCATGAATTACAATGTTTAGTCGCTGCTTGAACTTTGGAGGTGCTCTGCATTTATGTTTTGCGGTCTCAGAAAGGGCTAGAAAGATACCACTATTGTCATATTATATCATGGTTGTTTTGGCAAAGTGTTGCTGTTTGAGATATCTTATCATTGCTCGCTAGCTGATTATGTTATTGATATGAGTCATTATAATCTTTAAATGTTATTGTTGACATGGCTAGTTATAATGCTGGCTGAAAACCTGGGTGCTATTTAAGCTTATTTATGCAAACAAGAGCAAAAGAGTTCGTAAAAGTTTTTCTTTCTCACTTTCAGTTTATCGACTGAATTGCTTGAGGACAAGCAAAGGTTTAAGCTTGGGGGAGTTGATACATCTCCAACGTATCTACTTTTTCTCACGCTTTTCCTCTTGTTTTGGACTCTAATTTGCATGATTTGAATGAAACTAACACCGGGCTGACGCTGTTTTCAGCAGAACTACCATGGTGTTGTTTTTGTGCAGAAATAAAAGTTCTCGGAATGGAATGAAACTTTTTGAGGATTTTTTGTACCAATAATAAGAATTTCTGGAGCCAAGACCTGCTGGAGAGGGGCACCTAGGTGGGCACAACCACCAGGGCGCGGCCCCTCTCCTGACGCGCCCAGGTGGGTTGTACCCACCTGGTGGCCCTGCTGATGACCCCCCTGATACTATAAAATCAAATATTTCCAGAAAAATCAGGGAGAAAGAATTATCATGTTCCACAAGGCGGAGCCGCCGCCATGCCCTGTTCTTCCTCGGGAGGGCAGATCTGGAGTCCGTTTGGGGCTCCGAAGAGGGGGATCTTCGTTCTTCGTCATCACCAACCAATCTCCATCGCCAATTCCATGATGCTCCCCACCGGGAGTGAGTAATTCCTTCGTAGGCTCGCTGGTCGGTGAGGAGTTGGATGAGATTCATCATGTAATCAAGTTAGTTTTGTTAGGGCCTGATGCCTAGTATCCACTATGTTCTTAGGTTGATGTTGCTATGACTTTGCTATGCTTAATGCTTGTCACTTTGGGCCCGGGTGCCATGAACTCAGATCTGAACCATTTATGAATTCATCATTATATCCATGTTTTAGATCCGATCTTGCAAGTTATAGTCACCTACTACGTGTTATGATCCGGCAACCCCGAAGTGACAATAACCGGGCCCACTCCCGGTGATGACCGTAGTTTGAGGAGTTCATGTATTCACTATGTGTTAATGCTTTGTTCCGGTTCTCTATTAAAAGGTGGCCTTAATATCCCTTAGTTTCCAATATGGACCCCACTGCCACGGGAGGGTAGGACAAAAGATGTCATGCAAGTTCTTTTAATAAAGCATGTATGACTATTTACGGAATACATGCCTACATTATATCGATGAACTGGAGCTAGTGCCGTATCGCCCTAGGTTATAACTTTTACATGATGAATATCATCCAACAAGTCACCGATCTAATGCCTACGAATTTATTTATATTGATCTTGCTGCGTTACTATTGCTATCATCACTGTTACACTTGCTACAATTTACTGCTATCACTGTTACTGTTACTGTTGCTGCTGTCAGTACTATCAAAACTATCAAACTACTTTGCTATTGATCACTTTGCTGCAGATAATTAATCTCCAGGTGTGGTTGAATTGACAGCTCAGCTGCTAATACCTTCAAATATTCTTTGGCTCCCCTTGTGTCGAATCTATAAATTTGGGTTGAATACTCTACCCTCAAAAACTGTTGCGATCCCCTATACTTGTGGGTTATCAGGTACTCAACAGAAAAAACTACTAATGTAATGAGTAATAATGATGTTTCAAACTTGACGCTCAAGTGTAAAACTTGAATTGTATAGGCCTCAAATTAAATGAGATGATTTTGTATCAAGTTGCAAGATAATTCAGCGGGGCGAATTAATATTTTGCAAGAGAAAATTGATCTCAACCGCAATAAGATTATTTTGCGAGAAAAATAATAATTATTTCTCAATCGCAACTCAATATTGTTGTGCGAGAAAACTTAATCTCAATCGCAGAACAATACCATTGTATCGGTAAAGAAAATTTTATAGGTCAAGCAAATAACAGCCACGCATTTCTGGAATTACAAAACTCTACAGAAAATGGGCTAGAAACACATGGACTAAACGTCACGAATGCTAATGAATAGCAAATGATGTAAGACAAAAGTTTTGGCCTATTCCGAACATAGGTAAAGCCACTAGGGCTATATTGCAAAACTCGCTAAGAGATAAGATCTCTTTCTCCTGTCTAAACGTGTGGTGCTAGTGTGGAGTATATCAGAGATTTCCATGGGGACGCAACCCATGCAGGAGCTTCTCCATGCCGCGTGCAGGCCATGGGCTGCCGTCGCCGCATAGGGAGGAAGCTGCACCGTGCACTGGCGGAGGGAGAAGCCCCGCGTTTCCAGTTGGTCCAGGGCCGCGACACCACGCGCCAGGAGATAGTGGTCGAGGGCATCGCCTTGCCGTTGTCATGGTCTGCGACTTCACTGAGGTTGCCGCCTGCGCGTGCAGGCTGCAGTCCTCGGGCGTGTCACACCTGATACAAGTGTACCAGTGGACACATGAGAGGTGAGGAGAGCAGTCTAGGTGTAGGTAAAATGGGCCGAGGCCCGTGGGGTTTATTGGGCTGCCTGTGGCCTATTTGAGAGCTACATAAACCAGTGTGTAATCCTGGATTCGATATGGAATGAGATAACTCTGGTTTCCCCTTCTCCCCTGTCTTCGTCTATCTCTCTCTGCTCTCCTCACCTACCCCGATTCCCCTTCTCCCCGGTGCGATCGATCCCCTCTAGGGTTCATCGGTCGTCACAATTGGTATCTAGAGCCACCAAATTTTTTCTTCCACTTCCAATCCGAGTCGCTGCACCCATACTCTCTTGGCAGATCGGTAACATCCACCGTCGTAAGTGCGATTTCTCTCTGGTGAGGTCGCTCGAAATCCTACTGTAATATCCCAATTTTCAATTTGGATGTTTATAAATAGATCATTCATATGCATCCATGATTTATGCATTTTTCTTGGCTCCATTTGTTTTATTTGATTTTTGATCCAAGGAACTTTGAGAAACTCAAGGACCAAAAGAGAGAGTTGGAAGTTTCCCTAAAAACCAATTTTGAATTTTTTCGAAGTTGGGAGTTTGGATCAAATTTGGTTTCACTAAATTCATTTCCTTTATTTCCAACAATAAAATAAAGAGAGAAGATAAAATGACTTCTTCAAAATCAGAAAAGAAAATATTTGAAATCGAATTTGGAACCAAACTATATTTGTTGAGTTTTATTTGCAACTTATTTTATTAGCATAGCAAAAAGTTTATTTTTGAAAAATTGCATTTTAGGCCAGATAAATGTTCACTAGGTCATATATAAGACCATATAACTATGTGAATTTTTTGGGATTTTAGGCTAACTTTTATTTGTATTTTCGGTGTTTAATTGCTTCTGTAAAAAAACATTTAAAAAAACGCAGCCCAGCAGGCCCATGCCCAGGCACTATCTTCTTCTTCCTCGCAACGTTACAAAAACATGTACGCACGCACCCAGGCAACACCCCACCCTAGCGCCCCACCCCTCCCCTCCTCTCCCTCGCTCCAAAACCACTCTGAATCGGTTCCCCTCGCCTCCCTCTACTTTTTCCCCTTCACTAGTGCGCCTTAATTCCCCCTCTAATGGCCATTGGAAGCCCAAGTAACAGCCACCATTAACATCATAAAGTCGGCAACGCTCAACTCATCTCCAGACCTCCCCAAGCCCTATATAAAGCACCCTGGGAGCCCCTCTCACCCCTCGTCCGAAGCCCCCACTTTTTGGAGTTTTTCCCCCTCCCTAGCCTCGCCAATTGCTCGCCGGAGTTCGTGAATTCCGGCGACCTCTCACCGTGCGTACAGGAAGCAATCTACAACCACAACTTGTGCAAGTGGTTCACCTCATCGTTCTCTACATCGTCCCGCATGCGTCCATCGTCTAAGACACAAACACACATATTTTTTCTACTATAAAAATTACGTTCTGTACAGAAACTTTATTTGGTTGTTTTTGGAGTTTTTTGAAGTCTTTTATTTGTTTTCTTTTTGGATCTTTGCTTGTATGCTTATGTATTTTATTGCTTGCTTACGCTAGATCATCCGGAGTGTGAAACTTGCTACTACGAATCTTTAGAATCTTTAGAGTTCAACGAACGTCAGCAAGGCAAGTTCACACTTTGATCATAATTTTCAATACCTAGTTTTTACTATGCATTAGTTTCACCCAAAAAGATTGCATGAGTAGGATTGGGAACATGTGGTTATGCTATGTAGTTCATGTGGTAGGAACCTATGACCTTTGATCACCCCGGGATTCGTTATATCATATATTGCTTAGCCATGCTCATAGACGGGGATTGGTATGTGTGATCCATGCAAGTTGCGAGAGTTAATAATTTTGGGATAACCTAAGGTGGAAACTTTAATACACATCTGGGTGGATTGTTTGGGGCATCTGGAGAAACCAGTGCTTGCCCAAGGCGAATCCCGGAGTACCCGTGTGATTACCCTAGGTCCGCCACCCAGGCTCAAAGGGATCATAAGATATTTCATGCCTAGAAACTTTCGTGTGCAGCCACAAGCCATTATGGGCTCTGGCATAGTTGAGTAAGTTGTGTGACCTCTTTCCGTGGTAGACTAGCTGATGCAGGGGAAAGTAGGTGTACCGGTCTACCCAGGGTTAAGGGGAAACGCTTCTGAAAGGCTATGCCTCGATCTTCCGATCATGGAGGTGGTCGAGTCTTGTGGGGAAAGGTGCACAAACCTCTGCAGAGTGTACAAACTAATCATGATTAGCCCTGTCCCCGGTTATGGACAATTTAAGTATCTAGAAGTGAATTATTGGTTGATCTCATCACTCTATTTAATGAAATTATTGGGTTACTAATAACTTGGGAATTTTGGGATTGAGTTGGAGGAACCTTCTCAATAATGGCATTTTAATTTAGTAGTAAATAAAAAAATTATTCCTTTGTTGTAGGGTAAAATTAGCTTTATGCAAAGTTAAACTTAGAGCCTCCACCAGCTAAATTTGCATATAGAAATAGTCTTTTCATTTATTATTATTCTATGGTGTGAAATTGCCAGCATATTCCATGTGCTGACCTACACGGCTGCAACGTCTCATGTTGCAGACTTTTTCGACGAGGATTAAAGGTGCGATAGGTCGTTGTTCTGCACTCAGTTTGCCATGGAGTTGGATGGACTCATTTACCTTTGAAGCTTCCGCAGTTATTTTTATTTAGATGGCCTTTGGCCATATTATTGTAATAAATACTCTTTTGAGAACCTTGATGTAATAAAGTGTGTGGTTGAACTCTGTTATAATTCCTCGAGTACTGTGTGTGTCAGCATACCGATTCAGGGATGACACTTAAGCACAGAGACTTCGATCCATTTGGGTCAGGTTGCTATAAGATGGTATCAGAGCACACGCTGACTGTAGGATGCGGCCACTAGGAAATGGAAAGCCATAGGAAGAAAACTCTATTTTACGACTTCCTTACATATCCGTTGGTCTATACTCTTCTCTATTCATTTCTATCTCTTCTCCACTTCAATAAAATAGTTGGTTAACCCCATCACCAAGTTGCTCAGCCCGATGAGACCATGACATATGAAGACATCATTGACGAAGAAGAAGAAGCTAGAGTTGACTTTGATTTGAGAAGATTTAGTTCAGACCACCACTACCAAGTTGAGTCCAACGAATGATTGTGGTAGTATGAAGAGATCATATCTCTTGTGGATATGACCTTACCTGTAGGTTTTTGCTTGTGTGGTGTGATATGTGTGAATTGCTTGATTTCTCTCATTAGGCCCTTATTCTATTCTAATTTCTCATCCACTCTAAACCTAACAGATGCCTCCGAGACATGACCCGGAATTCCCACCGGAACTTACCCAGTTGATCCAGAACCAGAATGCCCTCATGCAGCTACTCATCCAAAATCATAACCAGAACAACAACAACCCACCGCCACCACCCCCGGTCGACAACCTTACCCGTTTCCTGAGGTTAAACCCACCAGTGTTCTCTAGCCGCACGAAGCCGATCGTTGCAGATGACTGGCTTCGCAAGATCGGAAGAGAGCTGATCACCGCAGGATGCACTGACGCTGAGAAGGTGCGCTTTGCTGCACATCAACTGGATGGACCAGTAGCCTCGTGGTGGGAGAATTACACCACTACATTTCCCATGGCCAATGTTACTTGGGATCAGTTCCAGCAGGCGTTCCGTACCGCGCATGTTTCAGCCGGAGCGATGAGTCTGAAGAAGCGTGAGTTCCGCAACTTACGCCAAGGAAATCGTTCTGTTGGTGATTATGTGGAGGAATTCAGCAAGTTATCCAGGTATGCTCCCGGAGACGTGGCCGATGATGCCGCTAAGCAGGAGAAATTTCTGGAGGGACTAACCGACGATTTGGGACTTCAGTTGACCGTGGCTACCTTTAACAATTATCAAGAGTTGGTCGACAAGGCTCTCATTCTGGAAGGCAAGCAGCAGCAGGTGGAGAATCGCAAGAGGAAGTACGGAAAGGGAAAGTACAACTCTGGTGTTCAGCAGAAGCCCCGCTATACCCCGTACTCGGGAAATAATGGACCAGGATCTGGCAAGTATAGTGGACACACTCACCATAACCATGGAGGACATTCACATCATGGAGGGAATGGACACAACCATAATGGCCATAGGAATGGCAATGGGAACGGAGGAAACAGTAATCAGCACCAGTCCAACCCCGCTACACCGGCAAAGAAGGATCTGAGCCACATTACCTGTTTCAAGTGCGGGAAGACTGGACACTACGCCACCGATTACCCTGAGGCCAAGAACGGGAACGGTAATGGAAGCTATGGAGGCAAGAAGCCCAATCCCTTCACCAGAGGTCAGGTGAACCATGTCAATGTGGAGGAAGTTTATGACCAGCCTGACGCCGTTGTTGGTAAGTTCTTGATTAATTCATTTACAGCCCTTGTTCTTTTTGACACTGGTGCATCACATTCATTCATATCAAGGGGGTTTGTGGATAAGTTTAAGTTGCCGACCGTAGCCCTTAAGTCACCTATGTTAGTGAGTTCCCCAGGAGCAGAGTATATGGCTAGTCGGGGATGTTTTCAGTTGCCATTGACCATAGGGAGACACGTTTTCCCCACAGACCTCATCATCCTAGAATCACAAGGATTGGACGTAATTCTAGGCATGGACTGGCTATCCAAGTATGAAGGGAATATTGATTGTGCCCGTAAGTCGATTCTTCTCACCACCCCAGAGGGGAAACAGATCAAGTATGTGTCGAGGCATACACTAAGGAGGACTCAAGTGAATTCTCTTTCGGGAGTTGTTCAGGAGGAAGTACCAGTTGTGAAGGATTATCCCGATGTTTTCACAGAGGAATTGCCCGGCATGCCACCGGATCGGGACATAGAGTTTTTGATCGAATTGTTACCAGGCACCGGACCAATATCCAAGAGACCGTACCGGATGCCCGCAAATGATCTGGAGGAAATTAAGAAGCAGATTAAGGAATTATTGGAGAAAGGTTATATTCAACCGAGTTCATCACCTTGGGGAGCCCCAGTGCTTCTAGTTGAGAAGAAGGATGGATCCTTGAGAATGGTGGTAGATTATCGTGCGCTGAATGAGGTGACGATCAAGAACAAGTACCCTCTGCCAATGATCAATGATTTGTTTGACCAGCTACAAGGAGCAAAAGTTTTCTCTAAGATCGATCTTCAATCAGGATATCATCAGCTGAAGATTCGAGAACAGGATATACCCAAGACAGCCTTTACCACGAGATATTGGCTTTATGAGTACACGGTCATGTCTTTTGGTTTGACTAACGCCCCTACCTATTTTATGAGTATGATGAATAAGGTATTCATGGAGTTCTCGGATAAGTTTGTTGTGGTATTCATTGATGGCATTGATTGACTCGAAGAATGAAGAAGAACACAAGGAACATTTGCGCTTGGTTCTTGAGAAGCTCAGGGAACATCAATTATACGCAAAGTTCAGCAAGTGCGAATTCTGGTTGAAGGAAGTTGGATTTCTTGGACATGTTATATCAGGAGAAGGAATAGCAGTAGACCCCTCCAAGGTTGAAGCCGTCACCGAATGGAAGGCACCCACATTAGTCGGAGAGATTCACAGTTTTCTTGGACTTGCAGGATATTACCGGAGGTTTATTGAGAATTTCTCCAAGATCGCGAAGCCCATGACAGAGTTATTGAAGAAAGACACTAAGTTTGTTTGGACCGACGAATGTGAGGCCAGTTTCCAGGAGCTAAAGAAACGTTTGGTCACAGCCCCAGTGCTAATTCTTCCGAATATACGCAAGGATTTCCAAGTATATTGCGATGCTTCTCGTCAGGGACTTGGAGGTGTTCTTATGCAAGAAGGAAGAGTTGTTTCATATGCCTCACGTTAGCTTCGACCTCATGAGCGGAATTATGCCACGTATGATTTGGAGTTAGCAGCCGTAGTGCACGCACTCAAGACCTGGAGACATTTTCTTATTGGAAATAGGTGTGATGTTTACACGGATCACAAGAGTTTGAAATACATCTTCGCGCAAAAGGAGTTGAACCTCAGGCAGAGAAGATGGTTGGAGCTCATAAAGGATTATGATATGAAATTGCACTATCACCCAGGAAAGGCCAATGTTGTGGCAGATGCATTGAGCCGCAAGAGCTACGTCAATACCCTCACAGCAGGAGGATTACCTCAGGAGTTAATTGATGATCTCAGAGATCTTCGATTGGAGATAGTACCACGAGGTTTTGTTGCCGCAATGGAAATTCAATCCACTTTGTTGGGAAAGATCTGAGAAGCCCAGAAGTTAGACAAAGGTATTGCAGAGATAAAGGGAAGGATGAACCAAGGAAAGGCAGAAGGATTTCATGAGGATGAACATGGAACCTTATGGTTTGAGCAGCGTATTTACGTGCCAAATGACCCAGAGATCAGGAAATTGATTCTTCAGGAGGCTCATGATCCGCCTTATTCAATACACCCGGGCAACACCAAGATGTATTTGGACTTGAAGGAAAGTTTCTGGTGGACAGGTATGAAGAAGGATATTGCCGAGTATGTCGCAGTATGTGACATATGTCAGAGGGTTAAGGCAGAGCACCAGAAACCAGCAGGATTACTTCAGCCTTTGCCGATACCAGATTGGAAGTGGGACAAGCTTGGCATGGACTTTATTACAGGATTACCCAGGACCCGATCAGGCTATGATTCTATTTGGGTAGTGGTTGATCGCTTGACTAAGGTAGCTCACTTCATCCCCGTGAAAACCACATATACAAGTGCTAAGTTAGCCAAGATATACATGACCAGGATGGTATGTCTGCATGGAGTTCCGAGGACCATCGTATCAGATAGAGGAATGCAATTTACCTCAAAGTTTTGGCATGAGTTACATGAAACTTTGGGTACCAGGCTGGAGTTCAGTACAGCTTTTCATCCGCAGACAGATGGGCAAACCGAGAGAGTCAATCAGATTCTGGAGGAAATGATGAGAGCTTGTGCGCTAGATTATGGATCTAGTTGGGATGATAATTTGCCTTACGCAGAGTTCTCATATAACAACAGCTATCAAGCTAGTTTGAAAATGGCCCCTTTCGAAGCTTTGTACGGAAGGAGGTGCAGGGCACCATTGATGTGGGATGGAGTTGGAGACCGTAAATTATTCGGACCAGATTTAGTTAGAGATTCAGAGGAGAAAGTCAAGCCGATCCGCGACAGACTCAAGGTAGCCCAATCCAGACAGAAGAGTTATGCTGATACTAAACGCAAGGAGGTAACCTATGAAGTCGGAGATAGAGCATATCTGCGTGTGTTGCCACTTCGAGGAGTTAAACGATTTGGAGTCAAAGGAAAGTTAGCACCACGGTTTGTGGGGCCGTATAGAGTTTTAGAATGCATGGGTGAAGTTGCCTACAAGTTGGAATTACCCGAAGCCTTGTCAGGAGTTCATGATGTGTTTCACGCTTACCAGTTGAAGAAATGCCATGCAGAGATGGCCGATATTCCTTTGAGAGATACAGTGCCACTGGAGGCCATACAGTTGGATCGTGATCTGACCTATGAGGAGAAGCCCGTCAAGATTCTCGAAACTGCAAGCAGGGTTACCCGCAGCAAGGTCATCAAGTTTTGCAAGGTTCAGTGGAGTCATCATACTGAGGAAGAAGCCACCTGGGAACGAGAAGAAGACCTCCGACAGGACCACCCACACCTTTTTGCTAGCCAACCCGAATCTCGAGGGCGAGATTCATCTTAAGGGGGTTAGGTTTGTAACATCCCAATTTTCAATTTGGATGTTTATAAATAGATCATTCATATGCATCCATGATTTATGCATTTTTCTTGCCTCCATTTGTTTTATTTGATTTTTGATCCAAGGAACTTTGAGAAACTCAAGGACCAAAAGACAGAGTTGGAAGTTTCCCTAAAAACCAATTTTGAATTTTTTCAAAGTTGGGAGTTTGGATCAAATTTGGTTTCACTAAATTCATTTCCTTTATTTCCAACAATAAAATTGTGACGCCCGGATAATTAAGCTAGAGTAATCTCTGCTAACAATGCCACGTCACTACGATTACCGTTGTTAATCTCGCGATGATTCAATCCCGTTCGGATTCAAAATTCAAATTCAAGTTAAACAATAAAAGTTTTCAAATGTTAAAACCAAAATGTTCTGGATGTGATAAATAATGCGTAAGTAATATTGGTGGAGAAACAACCTTTTTGTAAAATGTTTGACTGCCCTAGACTAATTAAAAATAGTGGCTAAAATAATAATTTAATTGCTTTTGAGGTTATGAATGTATTAAACTAATTATATTTTTACTACAAACTAGGTTTGGCAGTGGCCTATATGTTTGATACTAATTTAGGTGCTATCTTGGTATTTCATAAAACTAAAATAAAAGAAACTATAAATGAAAACAGAAAACAATAAATAAAAGAAAAGGAAAAAATAAATAGAAAAAGAAAAGAAACCCCCCTCGGCCCAACTGGGCCTTGGCCCAGCCAGGCCGGCCCAAGCCACTGGCCTACTTAGGCCTCCCCCACTCCAACGTAACCCTAACCCACTCCCTCGCTCCTCCTCGCCCCCACGTTCTGAATCGGGGGTGGCGCCCCTGCGCTCGCTGTGCCCCGAACCTGTCGCGCCCGTCACCACGCTCCCCGTCGTCGTTTGACGCCACCACGTCGGCGCCGCCTCCCCGCCGGACTGCCTCGTCTCCCCCTCCCCTCCCCTCCTGATCTGGGCGCCTTGCCGCGGCGCCCCGGCGATGCCACCGCCCGAGGACGACGTCGCCCGCCTCCCCGACTGCCACCTCGTCGTTCTGCTTCTCCACCGACCACCTCGAGCCGCTGCCTCCCCTTCCGGCTCACTGTGAGCCCCGCGCCCTCCTTTTTCCTCTGTGCTCCGGCCTCCCTTCCCCTAGCTCGTTTGCCACTGTCACCGACGCTCGTCGTCGCGCTCCCGCCCTTGGCCGCGTCCCTTGCCGCGCCGAGACGTGCAGCCCCGCATCCCGGGCGCCTTCCCTGGCCTGCTAGCTCTAGCCGCCGCCCCCTTTGCTGCTGCCGCCGCTCGTGCCCACACGGGCCGCGCCGCAGTCCCGTCGTGCCAAAGCTACGCCTGCACCCCGCGCGCGCCTCGCGAGCCCTCGTCGGCCACGAGCCCGCTCACCCCAGCCGCTCCCCGCCGACCTGCTGCTGCCCCGCGGCGCCGCCCGGGCCCGGCGCCCCTGGGGCTCCGTTCGCTCGCCCCCTTTGCGCCTGTTAACCCGGCTGGCCCCCCTGGGCCACTTACGAGTGGGGCCCGCCCCCTGTTAAAATGAAAACGAAAATAAAAATGGAAAAAGGGATGTTTAAAATTGTTAATTAATTAATTAATTAGATAATTTGTTAATTAACTTAATTAACTTTGATTAATTAGCCTAATGAACATATTTAGTCTAATTGAACTTGCTTAATTAAACTAGACAATGACAATTGGGCCCCACTACCCCTTTGACCAGTCAACCCGGTCAAAGTTGACTGTTGACCCTGCTGATGTCATGATGAAGTCATGCTGTTGCAATAGCTCCGTTTTAGATTTAATATTAATTTCAGAAAATATTTTAAAACTTTGAAAAATCATATAAATTAAACCGTAACTCGGATGAAAACACTTTGTACATGAAAGTTGCTCAGAACGACGAGACGAATCCGGATACGTAGCCCGTTCGTCCGCCACACATCCCTAGCATAGCAAACACGCAACTTTCCCCCTTCGGTTCATCTATCCGAAAACGCGAAACACCGGGGATACTTTCCCGGATGTTTCCCCCCTTCGTCGGTATCACCTCCTACCGCGTATTGCCTCGTTGTGTTTTGTGATGCTTTGATTGCTCCGTTATTTATTGTTTCTTCCCCCTCTTCCCTCGCTAGACACCGAGACCGACACCGCTGCTACCCAGTACGACTACGGTGTTGACGACCCCTCCTTCTCGGCTGAGCTTCCAGGCAAGCTCCCCCCTTGATCACCAGATATCGCCTATTCTTCTCTATACTGCTTGCATTAGAGTAGTGTAGCATGTTACTGCTTTCCGATTAATCCTATTCTGATGGATAGCCTGTCTTTGCTACTACTGTTGTTACCTTTACCTGCAATCCTACATGCTTAGTATAGGATGCTAGTATTCCATCTGTGGCCCTACCTTCTTTTCCATCTGCTGTGCTATACTACTGGGCCGTGATCACTTCGGGAGGTGATCACGGGTATATACTATATACTTTATACATGATACATGTGGTGACTAAAGTCGGGTCGGCTCGAGGAGTACCCGCGAGTGATTCACGGATTGGGGGCTGAAAGGACCTTTGTCCCGACGGCCCTCTGGGTGGATCTTTGTGGCGGAGCGACAGGGCAGGTTGAGACCGCCTAGGTGAGAGGTGGGCCTGGCCCTGGTCGGTGTTCGCGGTTACATCAATTAACACGCTTAACGAGATCTTGGTATTTGATCTGAGTCTGGCCATTTGGTCTATACGCACTAACCAACTACACGGGAACAGTTATGGGCACTCGACGTTGTGGTATCAGCCGAAGCCTTCGTGACGTCAGCGACTAAGCGCCGCGCCCCAGATTGGAACGCGTAACGTGACTTCCTTTGTAATGGAGGTTGCTAGGCCTGCTTCCGGCCGCCCTCGCTACGTGCAGGTGTGCAATGGGCGATGGGCCTAGACCCCTGCGCCATAGGATTTAGACCGGCGTGCTGACCTCTCTGTTGTGCCTAGGTAGGGCTGCGATGTGTTGATCTTCCGAGGTCGTGCATGACCCAGGAAAGTGTGTCCGGCCAAATGGGATCAAGCGTGTTGGGTTATGTGGTGCACCCCTGCAGGGAAGTTTATCTATTCGAATAGCCGTGATCTTCGGTAACAGGACGACTTGGAGTTGTACCTTACCTTATGACAACTAGAACCGGACACTTAATAAAACACACCCTTCCAAGTGCCAGATATAACCCGGTGGTCGCTCTTTAACAGGGCGACGAGGAGGATTGCCGGGTAGGATTTATGCTATGCGATGCTACTTGGTGAACTTACCATCTACTCTCTTCTACATGCTGCAAGATGGAGGTGGCCTGAAGCGTAGTCTTTGACAGGACTAGCTATCCCCCTCTTATCCTGGCATTCTGCGGTTCAGTCCACCGATATGGCCCTTTTACACATATACCCATGCATATGTAGTGTAGCTCCTTGCTTGCGAGTACTTTGGATGAGTACTCATGGTTGCTTTCTCCCTCCTTTTCCCCTTTCCTTTCTACCTGGTTGTCGCAACCAGATGCTGGAGCCCAGGAGCCAGACACCACCGTCGACGACGACTCCTACTACATCGGAGGTGCCTACTACTACATGCAGGCCGCTGACGACGACCAGGAGTAGTTAGGATCCCAGGCAGGAGGCCTTCGCCTCTTTCGATCTGTATCCTAGTTTGTGCTAGCCTTCTTAAGGCAAACTTGTTTAACTTATGTCTGTACTCAGATATTGTTGCTTCCGCTGACTCGTCTATGATCGAGCACTTGTATTCGAGCCCTCGAGGCCCCTGGCTTGTATTATGATGCTTGTATGACTTATTTTACTTTTAGAGTTGTGTTGTGATATTTTCCCGTGAGTCCCTGATCTTAATCGTACACATTTTTGTGTATAATTAGTGTACGGTCAAATCGGGGGCGTCACAAGTTGGTATCAGAGCCGACTGCCTGTAGGAATCCCCTTTCCAACTCCTTGGCCGAAGTTGAGTCTAGTCAATGAAAACTGTTTTACTAACATGGCTGTGCGGTCCATGGGCGCACGTCGCCATTGGGTGGTTTTAGGATCTTTTACTCCTCGATCCTTACTCTGGGACTCTGATCTCTCTTCTATTCGGGTTAAAATGAATTTTGCTAAATCTAACATTGGGATCTCGTTATCACTTTCACCCGGAGAGCACCTTATTACCGATGATCGTCTGCTGCACCAGAAGACCCTGAAGATACTCTCCGTTGTTAACCCGATAACTTGTGTTCATCGCGTTTGCAATCCCCCTTCGACCGTCAACCCTTATGGATAACTACATGCAGTTGTCATTCTTACATTCATCCCTAGTTTGTCTTGTTATTACAAGATACCCCGAAATACTCGTTGTTGTTTCGATAATCCTTTGCGCCTTACTGCCTTGCAGTTTTTGCCACATGAAAACCCCTACGAATAATTTCTCGCACTTGCCGAGTATCCGCTTATCCCCAGTTGTTTGTGTTTCGCAAAAGTCTTCAAAATACTATTCGATCCTCCAAAAATCCCTAGCAGCTTATTGCTCTGCAAGCACTTGTCTGCTTGCATTATGGATGCTCTCCATATGTCTGGCAATATTCATTAGTCTCCTTTGACACCGTCATTTTGATCTTGTTGATTCAACATGAGTGCGAGTGCACGCAATCATCGGTTGATCCTTTTAAAATATCTTTCCGGCTCAGATGTCATTTTGAAAGTGAGCTGGTTATCGACTCATCAAATTGCCGTCGATTGTACCCCTAAGTCTATTCAACTTATCCATTCTTAATCAGACCATTGGCTTCTGATCCCTTGATTTGAAAATCATAATTCCTTTGCAGATGAGCTCTGAATTAGTCAGTTGTTTCTATAATCCAATGCTTTCGCATTGTTTCTTCCTCTGGTTGAGTACCGATGCTCACATCAGATCCTTTGAGGACTACCGGATCCTTTGTTGGATTTTATCTGATAGCGTCCTTCATATTCAATCACTTTGGAAGTTCTTTCTCCATTGGTAAATCCTATCCTCTGATTGACCAACCATGCTCTGCTTTCGAGCTTGTGTTATTTACTCCTGAAGTTTGTGGTATATGTTCCTAAGAGACCCTGATGGGTTGAAGCTATGCCTTTTCTAATCTGTGTAAACCCGGAAGCTTCTACGGGTCATACTCTAACGGTGTTATGGCAAATAAAATTTCAGCACTACAACTTCATCAAACGCGAGGAGTGAATGAAAGGTTATGCATTGGAGAAGTGGGAGTCGACCTTGAACTTTGTGTTCATGCCCATGGACACGATGTATAACTTATCATGGAAGCTGCTCGTAAAAATAGTTACCCCCTTGTTATAAGTTCATCTTGTATCCGTGGTTACATTTATGATCGAGGTTTCCGACCATGTTCTCCTTTAAATACCATTTCTCGTGCAAGTTTAAGCACTTGTCTTCTGTAGAGTAATACCCCAGTCCAACCTCTACTTTGATTTGTCGTCGAGTATTACCCCCCTGGTATCTCAAGATTATCACAGAACTGCATAACTTCTTATGAGTTCTTCATCAAGTGCTACATTCTCATTGATTCCAATTTTTCACAGGCTCTGAGTTATTAAACACTCAAAGACACCGATAACTGACTCGAGTCCGCATCGCGATTAAGCAACTCTTGGTAACCTTCATTACTTACAAGTTTGAACTCAATCACGTCATTCCTAGCCTGCTCTCTATATCCTTGTTGTGCCGATTTTAACTGTGCTACCTGGTCCTTAATCCCGAAGCACAACTTTCGACGATGAGCTAAGCTTACGTCGATCTTTCTCATCATATCATTTCACCTTGAACAACAAGCTTGATTTCGAGTTTGTGTCGAACCCATGGTTCCAATAACCTTTTGCTTCATAATTCCTTTGACTTAATGTCATCGCCGATAGATTACATCTTCATGAAATCTCTCGACAAATGTGTCGTGATCAGCACCAACATTTTGAGCTCTTCCAGGATACCAATCGAATTCATAATGAGAAATACCATCCTTGCCCTCGATGATTTGTGTTATCATCGACCACTTTATTGCCTTCCGTTCAACACAAACTTGTTCATGTTTTGTGTTATACCTTGAGATCCTTGCTATCCAGTATTTGTTCCTCTTTACTTTGGAGTATTACCATCTTTTATATCAAGAATGTCGTGAGAATTTCACCACCTCTTAAGAATGTTTGATATAGTAATACATCTTGCTGTCTACATTCAGTTCTTGGTCCCCATGTTGATTTTAACGGAAGTACCCACAAATGAACTGTGATGTGTAAAATTCAAAACTTCCAGCAACCCTATTCCTTGTAAGTTAATGAACGATAGTTTCATTCCTTGTGTATTGGTTATCGAATCACCATTCTAACATTGATCATGCTACCTAAGCCCATATTCGGGTGCACCTTTCAACCAATGTTTAATTGTGTATGTTTTCCTCGAGCATACATCATTATACCATTTGATCTGACAAATGTTATCTCCTTGTTCACATAATTGTGGAAATCCATCTTTTGGAAATCTCGTTGAATTCTCGTTGAGTTCATCAGCCACCTCCTCATCCTCTCCTTGGTTTACTGATGAACTCTGGTTTCGGAACTTGCTTCTGTAGTTCATTTCCCGAGGATCTTACAATGTCATCTCGCCAATTCGTGTTGCACCTTTTCTTCTCACGCATCCTGAGTCTGAGGTATCCTAACACTGATCAGATCTGAATCTCGGTCAGATATGATGGTTGGAACATATTTCCAAGAGTTATGCCATTTGTCTTTATATGACCCGGTAAGGTGATGTCATGCCTAGCACACCAGGCCGGAGGACCTAGTGTTATAGTTTCCTTTTTTAACAAGGTTAACCATTTTTTTCCATGAGGAAATTGAATGCCTTGTTTAGTAAGTTTATCCTGATGGATCCTTCGTGTATCCGAAGTCCGACATTTGCTTGAAGACCATGTCGATGCTATCTCGAATCATGTCTGTGGTACTCCGATTTTCAATAAAAACATTTGAAGCACAATGCTAAATTTTTCTTATCAATTATCCAAACATTGTTGTATGGGTAATGTCATGAAGTTTCTCTCCCTTTACCTAAAGGGTTTTCAACTTTATGTCATGTCTTGTATATCATGCTCTACTTGTCCTTGGGAAGGATATATCCCTAAAATATGTGTTTAAACACATTTTCTTTTCCATTGTTCTGTTTAATCTGATAATTATATTTTCCTTTTCATTGTTTGGTTAAACCTTTCTTGTGATCTATATGGTCTAAGCAGTAATAATTCACTGCTTATGTAAACACCTTGGTGTACAACTCTGTCATTGAGACCCTGTTTCTACTGTTGATGACTTTCCGGTAACCGCCTATGGACGAGAACTTTGCCTATTGGTCTGCCTCGTTCAACGAGCAGGAAAATGGTTCTCTTCGTCCCTCGCCCTTGGTACCGATGTTGTTGCCAACATAACTGACAGGCTACCCTCTGACATGCCTTACTTACATGATCGTGCAAGACGTCACCACCCTTCCTATTTTTAACCCACATGGTGGGCCCATAACCCACAGTTCCACAGGATCGAAACCTGACTCTCTTGTACACCCCCTGTTCCCAACATTATTCCTCCCGCATGGACTCGTATGTAATTCATGAGCCACCTTCCGATGAGATCATCAATTCTGGCATCAGACACAATAATTATTCCGTTGCTTTGAACCCCTTTTCACGCCCTGTTTCAGGCATCGAACGATTGCCTGCCCGCTTGAAACTTCCCATGGTACCTCCTTACTTTGCTCTCGATATTTTCTAAAGTTTCAATTCGAGAGTTACTTTCCGCCACCTTCCCCGATGTTATCGACCAGATAGTAAACCTTGCAGAGGTCCGTTCTCCCGGAATACCCCCTTTTATTCTTTCGTAAGTACGATGGAACTCCCGAAGGAAGGATTACGACTTCGTCATGATGACCGGGAGCAGTGGAATGCAGACGTCAACGGAAGGGATCAATTTCTTTGAGAAGATCAACTAAGACCGAGAACACTCGCTAGAATTCCGTAACCGGAACCGCCTCTTAAATCTCGGGACGAGATTTCTTGTAGTGGAGGAGAATTGTGACGCCCGGATAATTAAGCCACAGTAATCTCTGCTAACAATGCCACGTCACCACGATTACCGTTGTTAATCTCGTGATGATTCAATCCCGTTCGGATTCAAAATTCAAATTCAAGTTAAACAATAAAAGTTTTCAAATGTTAAAACCAAAATGTTTTGGATGTGATAAATAGTGCGTAAGTAATATTGGTGGAGAAACAACCTTTTTGTAAAATGTTTGACTGCCCTAGACTAATTAAAAATAGTGGCTAAAATAATAATTTAATTGCTTTTGAAGTTATGAAAGTATTAAACTAATTACATTTTGACTACAAACTAGGTTTGGCAGTGGCCAATATTGTTGATACTAATTTAGGTGCTAACTTGGTATTTCATAAAACTAAAATAAAAGAAACTATAAATGAAAACAGAAAAGAATAAATAAAAGAAAAGGAAAAAACAAAACAAACAGAAAAAGAAAAGAAACCGCCCTCGGCCCAACTGGGCCTTGGCCCAGCCAGGCCGGCCCAAGCCACTGGCCTACTTAGGCCTCCCCCACTCCAACGTAACCCTAACCCACACCCTCGCTCCTCCTCCCCCCACGTTCTCGATCGGGGGCGGCGCCCCTGCGCTCGCTGTGCCCCGACCCTGTCGTGCCCGTCGCCCCGCTCCCCGCCGTTGTTCGACGCCACCACGCTGGCGCCGCCTCCCCGCCGGACTGCCTCATCTCCCCCTCGCCCCCTCCTGATCTGGGCGCCTTGCCGCGGCGCCCCGGCGACGCCACCGCCCGAGGACGACGTCGCCCGCCTCCTCGACTGCCACCTCATCGTTCCGCTTCTCCACCGACCACCTCGAGCCGCTGCCTCCCCTTCCAACTCACTGTGAGCCCCGCGCCCTCCTTTTTCCTCTGTGCTCCGGCCTCCCCTCCCCTAGCTCGTTCGCCACTGTCACCGACGCTCGTCGTCGCGCTCCCGCCCTTGGCCGCGTCCCTTGCCGCGCCGAGACGTGCAGCCCTGCATCCCGGGCGCCTTCCCTGGCCTGCTGGCTCTAGCCGCCCCCTTTGCTGCTGCCGCCGCTCGTGCCCACACGGGCCGCGTCGCAGTCCCGTCGCGCCAAAGCTGCGCCTGCACCCCGCGCGCGCCTCGCGAGCCCTCGTCGGCCACGAGCCCACTCACCCCAGTCGCTCCCCGCCGACCTGCTGCTGCCCCGCGGCGCCGCCCGGGCCCGGCGCCCCTGGGGCTCCATTCGCTCGCCCCCTTTGCGCCTGTTAACCCGGCTGCCCCCCTGGGCCACTTACGAGTGGGGCCCGCCCCCTGTTAAAATGAAAACGAAAATAAAAATGGAAAAAAGGGATGTTTAAAATTGTTAATTAATTAATTAGATAATTAGTTAATTAACTTAATTAACCTTGATTAATTAGCCTAATGAACATATTTAGTCTAATTGAACTTGCTTAATTAAACTAGACAATGACAATTGGGCCCCACTGCCCCTTTGACCAGTCAACCCGGTCAAAGTTGACTATTGACCCTGCTGATGTCATGATGAAGTCATGCTGTTGCAATTGCTCCGTTTTAGATTTAATATTAATTTCAGAAAATATTTTAAAACTTTGAAAAATCATATAAATTAAACCGTAGCTCGAATGAAAATACTTTGTACATGAAAGTTGCTCAGAATGACGAGACGAATCCGGATACGTAGCCCGTTCGTCCACCACACATCCCTAGCATAGCAAACACGCAATTTTCCCCCTCCGTTTCATCTGTCCAAAAACGCGAAACACCGGGGATACTTTCCCGGATGTTTCCCCCCTTCGTCGGTATCACCTCCTACCGCGTATTGCCTCGTTGTGTTTTGTGATGCTTTGATTGCTCCATTATTTATTGTTTCTTCCCCTCTTCTCTCGCTAGACACCGAGACCGACACCGCTGCTACCCAGTACGACTACGGTGTTGACGACCCCTCCTTCTGGGCTGAGCTTCCAGGCAAGCTCCCCCCTTGATCACCAGATATCGCCTATTCTTCTCTATACTGCTTGCATTAGAGTAGTGTAGCATGTTACTGCTTTCCGATTAATCCTATTCTGATGCATAGCCTGTCTTTGCTACTACCGTTGTTACCTTTACCTGCAATCCTACATGCTTAGTATAGGATGCTAGTATTCCATTTGTGGCCCTACCTTCTTGTCCGTATGCTGTGCTATACTACTTGGCCGTGATCACTTCGGGAGGTGATCACGGGTATATACTATATACTTTATACATGATACATGTGGTGACTAAAGTCGGGTCGGCTCGAGGAGTACCCGCGAGTGATTCACGGATTGGGGGCTGAAAGGACCTTTGTCCCGACGGCCCTCTGGGTGGATCTTTGTGGCGGAGCGACAGGGCAGGTTGAGACCGCCTAGGTGAGAGGTGGGCCTGGCCCTGGTCGGTGTCCGCGGTTACATCAATTAACACGCTTAATGAGATCTTGGTATTTGATCTGAGTCTGGCCATTTGGTCTATACGCACTAACCAACTATGCGGGAACAGTTATGGGCACTCGACGTCGTGGTATCAGCCAAAGCCTTCGTGACGTCAGCGACTGAGCGGCGCGCGCCAGATTGGACCGCGTAACGTGACTTCCTTTGTAATGGAGGTTGCTAGGTCCTCTTCCGGCCGCCCTCGCAACGTGCAGGTGTGCAATAGGCCCAGACCCCTACGCCATAGGATTTAGACCGGCGTGCTGACCTCTCTGTTGTGCCTAGGTAGGGCTGCGACGTGTTGATCTTCCGAGGCCGGGCATGACCCAGGAAAGTGTGTCCGGCCAAATGGGATCAAGCATGTTGGGTTATGTGGTGTACCCCTGCAGGGAAGTTTATCTATTCGAATAGTCGTGATCTTCGGTAACAGGACGACTTGGAGTTGTACCTTGACCTTATGACAACTAGAACCGGATACTTAATAAAACACACCCTTCCAAGTGCCAGATACAACCCGGTGGTCGCTCTCTAACAGGGTGACGAGGAGGGGATCGCCGGGTAGGATTTATGCTATGCGATGCTACTTGATGAACTTACCATCTACTCTCTTCTACATGCTGCAAGATGGAGGTGGCCTGAAGCGTAGTCTTCGACAGGACTAGCTATCCCCCTCTTATCCTGGCATTCTGCGGTTCAGTCCACCGATATGGCCCTTTTACACATATACCCATGCATATGTAGTGTAGCTCCTTGCTTGCGAGTACTTTGGATGAGTACTCACGGTTGCTTTCTCCCTCCTTTTCCCCTTTCCTTTCTACCTGGTTGTCGCAACCAGATGCTGGAGCCCAGGAGCCAGACGCCACCGTCGACGACGACTCCTACTACATCGGAGGTGCCTACTACTACGTGCGGGCCGCTGATGACTACCAGGAGTAGTTTAGGAGGATCCCAGGCAGGAGGCCTGCGCCTCTTTCGATCTGTATCCCAGTTTGTGCTAGCCTTCTTAAGGCAAACTTATTTAACTTATGTCTGTACTCAGATATTGTTGCTTCCGCTGACTCGTCTATGATCGAGCACTTGTATTCGAGCCCTCGAGGCCCCTGGCTTGTATTATGATGCTTGTATGACTTATTTTACTTTTAGAGTTGTGTTGTGATATTTTCCCGTGAGTCCCTGATCTTAATCGTACACATTTGCGTGCATGATTAGTATACGGTCAAATCGGGGGCGTCACAAAAATAAAGAGAGAAGATAAAATGACTTCTTCAAAATCAGAAAAGAAAATATTGGAAATCGAATTTGGAACCAAAATATATTTGTTGAGTTTTATTTGCAATTTATTTTATTAGCATAGCAAAAAGTTCATTTTTGAAAAATTGCATTTTAGGTCAGATAAAAGTTCACTAGGTCATATATAAGACCATATAACTATGTGAATTTTCTGGGATTTTTAGGCTAACTTTTATTTGTATTTTTGGTGTTTCATTGCTTTTGTAAAAAAAACGTTTAAGAAAAACGCAGCCCAGCAGACCCATGCCCAGGCGCTATTTTCTCCTTCCTCTCAACGTTACAGAAACATGTACGCACGCACCCAGGCAGCACCCCACCCTAGCGCCCACCCCTCCCCTCCTCTCCCTCGCTCCAAAACCGCACTGAATCGGTTCCCCTCGCCTCCCTCTACTTTTCCCCCTTCACTAGTGCGCCTTAATTCCCCCTCTAATGGCCATTAGAAGCCCAAGTAACAACCACCATTAACATCATAAAGTCGGCAACGCTCAACTCATCTCCGGACCTCCCCAAGCCCTATATAAAGCACCCTGGGAGCCCCTCTCACCCGTCGTCCGAAGCCCCCTCTTTTTGGAGCTTTTCCCCCTCCCTAGCCTCGCCAATTGCTCGCCGGAGTTCGTGAATTCCGGCGACCTCTCACCGTGCGTACAGGAAGCAATCTACAACCACAACTTGTGCAAGTGGTGCACCTCATCGTTCTATACATCGTCCCGCACGCCTCCTTCGTCTAAGCACACCGGAGCCACCTTCTTCCTCGTCTCCGGCGACAAGTCCGGTGAGCACCCAGCCAGCGAATCACAGAGCGCCACTTGTCCCTGGGCGATTTTTTTTTCTTTTTCAGGAATTTTTCCAAATTCAGATTCTTTACCAAATCTTCTTTCTTGTATATCTTTTAGTCTATAGATCCGATTTAGTTGATTCTTTTTCCTACTAGTTCATAGAAATCCCATCTATCTAGAGAATCAAACGAAAAATATTTTTGAAAATTTTAAAATTTGAATTCAAACAGATCTGAATTCAAACTTCGTTAGGCCGTATCTCGAGTTTCGTAACTCCGTTTTAGGTGATTCTTTTTGCAAATCGAAACTCATAACGTGTACTTTCTGTTAGACCCAAACACACATATTTTTTCTACAATAAAAATTACGTTCTGTACAGAAACTTTATTTGGTTGTTTTTGGAATTTTTCGAAGTCTTTTATTTGTTTGCTTTTTGGATCTTTGCTTGTATGCTTATGTATGTTATTGCTTGCTTACGCTTGATCATCCGGAGTGCGAAGCTTGCTACTACGAATCTTTAGAATCTTTAGAGTTCAACGAACGTCAGCAAGGCAAGTTCACACTTTGATCATAATTTTCAATACCTAGTTTTTACTATGCATTAGTTTCACCCTCAAAGATTGCATGAGTAGGATTGGGAACATGTGGTTATGCTATGTAGTTCATGTGGTAGGAACCTATGACCTTTGATCACCCTGGGAATATTCGTTATATCATATATTGCTTAGCCATGCTTGTAGACGGGGATTGGTATGTGTGATCCATGCAAGGTTCGAGAGTTAATAATTTTGGGATAACCTAAGGTGGCAACTTTAATACACATCTGGGTGGATTGTTTGGGGCACCTGGAGAAACCAGTGCTTGCCCAAGGGGAATCCCGGAGTACCCGTGTGATTACCCTAGGTCCGCCACCCAGGCTCAAAGGGATCATAAGATATTTCATGCCTAGAAACTTTCGTGTGCAGCCACAAGCCATTATGGGCTCTGGCATAGTTGAGTAAGTTGTGTGACCTCTTTCCGTGGTAGACTAGCTGATGTAGGGGAAAGTAGGTGTACCGGTCTACCCAGGGTTAAGGGAAAACGCTTCTGAAAGGCTATGTCTCGATCTTCTGATCATGGAGGTGGTCGAGTCTAGTGGGGAAAAGTGCACAAACCTCTGCAGAGTGTACAAACTAATCATGATTAGCCGTGTCCCCGGTTATGGACAATTTGAGTATCTAGAAGTGAATTATTGGTTGATCTCATCAATCTATTTAATGAAATTATTGGGTTACTAATAACTTGGGAATTTTGGGATGGAGTTGGAGGAACCATCTCAATAATGGCATTTTAATTTAGTAGTAAATAAAAAAATTATTCCTTTGTTGTAGGGTAAAATTAGCTTTATGCAAAATTAAACTTAGAGCCTCCACCAGCTAAATTTGCATATAGAAATAGTCTTTTCATTTATTATTATTCTATGGTGTGAAATTGCCAGCATATTCCATGTGCTGACCTACACGGCTGCAACGTCTCATGTTGCAGACTTTCTTGACGAGGATTAAAGGTGCGATAGGTCGTTGTTCTGCACTCAGTTTGCCGTGGAGTTGGATGGACTCATTTACCTTTGAAGCTTCCGCAATTATTTTTATTTAGATGGCCTTTGGCCATATTATTGTAATAAATACTCTTTTGAGAACCTTGATGTAATAAAGTGTGTGGTTGAACTCTGTTATAATTCCTCGAGTACTGTGTGTGTCAGCATACCGATCCAGGGATGACACTTAAGCACAGAGGCTTCGATCCATTTGGGTCAGGTCGCTACACCTACGCGGGGTTCGATCTGCTCAGGGCGGGAGCAACAACGCCTTCCAAGCGTTCGGTTCAGACGCGACAACTCCTTGCCGCCATGGGGGAGCAATCTACAAACCTTTTAGCCCTCATGGAGAAGCTCCTGGCGCGCTTCGGTGAGGAGAAATTGTAGGCGGAGAAACGGACAGAAGTTCAGGCTGCCTTCAACAGCCAGGTCTCCCATGAGCTCAAAAGCCTCTCGAAGCAGATCGGGCTCACCCAAGTCGAGGTCGACGACGTCCGTAAGGGGGCCTCCTCTTCACCCTCGTCGTCCCTCTCCGCCAGATCTGACATCAACCCGGCCACGACCTGTTAGAGCATGTCTCTCTTTAAGTAGTTTTGGTGATTGATGACAATACATTTGTGGACTAATCGTGTGCATTGAGCATTTCAGGTATTCATTCATTGGCACGCGACAATTCTTTCCCCTCGGAGCTCAAAGTGAAGACGGTGTAGTCTCTTTCGTTTCAGTTTTGGTGGACTTGAGTCGTAGGAGACACCGTACTATCAAGCGGGGGTCTGCATAGGAAAGGCTAGGGTGGAATCAACACATACACTTCTATCTCGCACCCCTAGCTCCTTTCCTCTTCCTTGGAGTTTTCCGATATCGTGGAAGTGGCACTTGGGTGGTTCCAGCAGCAGTACCGCCGGGCTAGAGCGGTAGTGCAGCTCTGGCTCTGCACTGGTACCGCCTCGACTTGAGACCCGCACGTCTCGTGTCGGGTTCTATGGCAGTAGCAGCGGCAGTAGGGGCGGTACTACCGCTCGCGAGCGGTAGTACCGCACCTACCACCACTGCTAGTGCCGCCCGGGCTAGCGCTCCAGTGTCCCTTCCCCCTCTGAGGCCTATGCTCTCTATCTCTGCGGTAGTACTTGATGTCTACTATGCAACTTTATTCTTGTAGACTCGTGTTGGGCCTCCAAGCGCAGAGTTTTGTAGGACAGTTGCAATTTTCCCTCAAGTGGATGACCTAAGGTTTACCAATCCGTGGGAGGCGTAGGATGAAGATGGTCTCTCTCAAACAACCCTGCAACCAAATACAAGAAATCTCTTGTGTCCCCAACACACCCAATACAATGGCAAATTGTATAGGTGCACTAGTTCGGCGAAGAGATGGTGACAAAAGTGTAATATGGACGGTATTGCAATGCTTGAAAATGAGGCCTAGGGTCCGTACTTTCACTAGTGCAATCTCTCAACAATGCTAATATAATTGGATCACATAACCATCCCTCAACGTGTGATGAAGAATCACCCCAAAGTTCTTATCTAGCGAGAACATAAGAAGAAATTGTTTGTAGGGTACAAAACCACCTCAAAGCTATTCTTTCCGTTCGATCTATCCTAGAGTTCATACTAAAATAACACAAGCTATTCTTTCCGATCGATCTAATGAAGAGTTCGTACTAAAATAACACTATATGACACACATCAACCAACTCTAATGTCACCTAGATACTCCAATGTCACCATGAGTATCCGTGAGTTAATTATACAATATGCATCAAACAATTTCAGATTCATAATACTCAATCCAACACAAAGAACTTCAAAGAGTGCCCCAAGATTTCTATCGGAGAAACAAAGGCAAGAACGTGCATCAACCCCTATGCAAAGATTACCCCAATGTCACCTCGGGAATCCGCGAGTTGAGTGCCAAAACATACATCAAGTGAATCAATATGATACCCCATTGTCACCATGAGTATTCATTTGCAAGACATATATCAAGTGCTCTCAAATCCATAAAAGTATTCAATCCGATAAAACGAAATCTCAAAGGGAAAACTCAATTCATCACTTGATAGAGAGGGGAAAACACCATACGATCCATCTATATTAACAAAGCCCGCGATACATCAAGATCGTGACATCTCAAGAACACGAGAGAGAAAGAGAGATTAAACACATAGCTACTGGTACAAACCCTCAGCCCCGAGGGTGGAATACTCCCTCCTCATCGTGGTGGTCGCAGGGATGATGAAGATGGCCACCGGTGATGATTCCCCCCTCCGGCAGGGTGCCGGAACGGGGTCTAGATTAGATCTCGTGGATACAGAGGCCTTGCAGCAGCGGAACTTCTGATCTAGGGCTACCTCCAGGGTTTTTGGAATATTTGGGAATTTATAGGGCGAGAAAGGGGTGCGGGAGGCCACCGAGGTGGGCACAACCCAGGTACTGCTCTGGCCCTTTGGATGTCTTCTGGTCCATAAAAAATCCACAAAAAGTTTCGCGGTGTTTGGACTCCGTTTGATATTGATTTCCTGCGATGTAAAAAACAAGCAAAAAACAGCAACTGGCACTGGGCACTGGGTCAATAGGTTAGTCCCAAAAAATGATATAAAGTTGCTATAAAATGATTGTAAAACATCCAAGAATGATAATATAACAACATGAATACTTCATAAATTATAGATACGTTGGAGACGTATTAGTACCGCTGGGGCTCGCGGTAGTACCACTGCTGCAAGCGGTAGTACCGCTCCCCTGAGCGGTAGTACCGCTCTATGCGGGCTGAGGAGGGGATAATGGTTGGATTGGTCCCCCCACTGTAAAAGGGGGTCTTCTTCTCCAAGAATACCTACCTCTTTTCCCCAAAGCTCCATTGTTGCTCCAAAGCTCATTTTCACCCGATCTCTCTCCCTAGCCTATCAAACTTGTTGATTTTCTAGGGATTGGTTGAGAAGGCCCGGATCTACACTTCCACCAAGAGAAATTTGATTCCCCCCACTAATCCCTTGCGGATCTGGTTACTCTTGGGTGTTTGAGCACCCTAGACGGTTGAGGTCACCTCAGAGCCACATTCCATTGTGGTGAAGCTCCGTGTTACCGTTGGGAGCCTCCAATCAAGTTGTGGAGATAGCCCCAACCTTGTTTGTAAAGGTTCGGTCGCCGCCTTCAAGGGCACCACTAGTGGAATCATGGCATCTCGCATTGTGTGAGGGCGTGAGGAGAATATGGTGGACCTAGTGGCTTCTTGGGGAGCATTGTGCCTCCACACCGCTTCAACGGAGACGTACTTCCCCCATAGGGAAGGAGCTTCGATAACACATCCCCGTCTCCACCGGCTCCACTTATGGTTATCTCTTTCCTTTACTTTGTGCAAGCTATTATTGTGTTGTATCCTTTGCTTGCACTTGTTGTTGTTGTTGTTGTTGTTGTTGTTGTTGTTGTTTACATCATATAGGTTGTTCACCTAGTTGCACATCTAGACAACCTATTTGTTGCTAAACCTAATTTGTTAAGAAAAGCTAAAAATTGGTAGTTGCCTATTCACCCCCTAGTCAACCATATCGATCCTTTCAATTGGTGTCAGAGCCTTGTCTCTTTATTAAGGGTTTCACCACCCGAAGAGTATGGTTGACACCGGGGAGGATGTGCCCCGAGGCCATGGAGTTGACTTCGATCACTCGAGACGACTTAGATGAAGCTATGGCTTCACTTAAAACGTCTACGACGGCCAAAGTCAATTCCATGCTTAAAGAATTACTTGAGGGGATGAAATCCACTCTTGATCCCTGGCTTGTGGTTAATCCCACGACATCGGAGTCGGAGGCCAATTCCGCCAGGGAAGCAGCTAAAGGTACTCATGTTCCTTCCCCTCATGACAAGAATGGGACGGGAACCTTTGCCTCGGTTCCCCCTCCTCCGGTCTATGGAGGACCGGTCCCCACAACTCGCATTAATATTCATGGTCCTCCTCCCAAGCTTGTTAAGGGTGATTTTTCTAGTTGGTTCTTTCACATTAAGTCTCATTCGAATCATTGCTCAACTAACCTTTGGAGAATCATTGAGCAAGGCTTCTACCCGCATGATCCAAACAACTTCACCCCAAGAGAAGAAGTGAACAATCAATACAATCACTCTGCATTGTTGATCCTTCAAGAAGCAGTCCCTCCCGAAGACCTAGCGCACCTACGACCCTTCACTCGTGCAAAGGATTGTTGGGAGCACATTGTTTATATGTACAAGGGAAGCTCAAGCATCCAACGGTCGGACTTTTAAGCGGTCCTTGATGAGGCCGATGAATTTGTGATGCTTGAAGATGAGGATCCGCGTGGTCTTTACCGGAGGGTGACTACTCTTGCGGTTGCTCTCCAAGACCATGGAAGCAAGGATACAGATGTCACTTGGGTCAAGCGCAAGTTCCTCAAGGCCATCATGCCATTCAACAAGGCCATGTCTTCCGTGATTCGACAAAGGCCTGACTTCCACACCTTAACCTCAAGTGAAGTGTTGGATGAGTTCATTGCCATGAACATCATGAACAAGACCTCCGACAACGTTCTTGCTCGTGTCCGGTCAAAGAAAAGCACTCCCACCCTTGCTTTGAAGGCCAAGGCTATTCCTGAAGAAGAAGAGGAAGAATATGAGGAGTGTGGCCCTGAAGACACCAAATATGCTTACCATGAGCACATGGTTCTTGCGTCAAGGCAATTTTGGAGCAACAAGAGGAACTCAAGGCCCAACTTCACCAAGAACAACTCAAGTGGATCAAAGAACAAGCAACGTGTAAGAACTTTCTACAATTGTGGCAATGTGAGTCACTTTGTGGTGGATTGCCCCTATGAGAAGAGGGAAGACAATGGTGGCAAGCTCATTCGCATAGATAAAGCCAAGTCCTTCCCTAGCAAGAACAACTTCACCAAGAAGACTCCTCCAAAGGGCTTGGTGGCACATGAAGAGTACCCCTCCGATGATGATGAGGAATATACAAGTGGAGAAGGAATGGCAATGGCAACCATTGCTATTGCTACATCTTCTCTCTCCAAGATGTCTCTCTTCGGCACCCCCAACGAAAACACCATTGCCAAGTGTCTCATGGCCAAAGGTATCAACAAGGTAACTCCTAACATCAAAACCACCATCATTACTACTCCGTCATTGTTAGATTGTGTAGATGATAGTGATGTGGAGAAAATTGATGAGAATGAGTTCACCAAGTTTGTGAGCAAGCTCAAGGGTGAGTCCAAGAAGCACTTTTTTGCTCTCTTGGAACAACTTGGTGAGGCCAATGATACAATTGAGTCACATGAGGTTACTATCTCCAAGTTGGAGGGGCATAGCCATGACTATGGCGATGAGATTGCGGATCTTTCCAGCTCCAGAGGAAGAGCGAGATCTTCGTTTGACTCTTGAGGAGTCACACAATATTGATCATGCTAAATTGCAAAAAGATCTTGATCATGCTATTGTTCTTACTCGAGAAAGCCACACTTGGGGTTGGCCATGATAGACTCATGGAAGAATTTGATACACTTGACAAGGCTCACAAGGTCTTGAAGGGTGTTCATGCTTCTCGCAAAGAGTCTCATGATCAACTCCAAGTGAAGCTAAACAAGGAGATTTCCACTTGTCCTCCCTTCATTCTAATTGATAATGCCCATGCTACTAACCCTTGTTGCGAGCATGTGCATCTTGTGGAGGAAAATGCTAAGTTGAAAGAGCAACTTGAGAAGGGCCTTGTGACTTGCATACAAGGCGAGAAGAACCTCAATGACCTTTTGAGCAATCAAAAGGAAGTTGTAGGAAAGGAAGGACTTGGGTTTGTACCCAAGTCAAAGAAGAAGAAGAAGAAGAACAAGACCAAGCAATCTCTCCCGCTCAAGGACACCTTTGTCAAGGCGGGTGAGGGTGCTCATGAGAATAAGAAGAACATGGAAGTGGGTGGTAATGCCAAGAAGGGAAAAAACGCCCCTAGCAACGAAGTCGGCGACTTTAACCCCTCTTATATTTTGTGTCATGCTAGTGATGGGCATGTTTATGCTAAATTTGTTGGTTCTTCTTATGAGTACATTGAATGGTCTATTTGGGTTCCTAAGACCCTTGTTACTAACATCAAAGGACCCATTCAAAAATGGGTACCTAAATCCAAGCATTGATCTCTCGCAGGAGTTTGCTTCCGGTGGGGTGTCATGGTTGCTTGATAGTGGAGCAACAAATCATATGATTGGGAGCAAGAACTTGGTGGTGGATGTGCATCCAATTCCATCTATGCCCACCCATGTCCAATTTGGTGATGCCTCAACCTCTAAGGTATTGGGACTTGGCAAGGTGGTCATTTCTCAAGATTTAACTATTGAGAAGGTCATGCTTGTTGAGTCCCTTGTATACAATTTACTTTCCGTTCGTCAACTTGCACTTATGGGCTTTGCAACATTCTTTGATCTTGATACCATGGCCCTTTTGTGGAACAAGACTCTTAAAGTAGCCTTTGTTGGGCATGTCGAGAATGGTCTCTATGTGGTGAACTTTTCGGAGCGACCCACTATGACCGCGACTTGCCTAATGGCTAAAGTTGATGTGGGTTGGCTTTGTGATGTATACTACGCAACCTTCTCCTTGTAGACGTTGTTGGGCCTCCAAGTGCAGAGGTTTGTAGGACAGTAGCAAATTTTCCTCAAGTGGATGACCTAAGGTTTATCAATCTGTGGGAGGTGTAGGATGAAGATGGTCTCTCTCAAACAACCCTGCAACCAAATAACAAAGAGTCTCTTGTGTCCCCAATACACCCAATACAATGGTAAGTTGTATAGGTGCACTAGTTCGGCGAAGAGATGGTGATACAAGTGCAATATGGATGATAGATATGAGTATTTGTAATCTGAAAAAATATAAAAACAGCAAGGTAACTAATGATAAAAGTGAGCGTAAACGGTATTGCAATGCTTCGAAACAAGGCCTAAGGTTCATACTTTCACTAGTGCAAGTTCTCTAAACAACAATAACATAACTGGATCATATAACTATCCCTCAACATGCAACAAAGAGTCACTCCAAAGTCACTAATAGCGGAGAACAAACGAAGAGATTATTGTAGGGTACGAAACCACCTCAAAGTTATCCTTTCTGATCAATCTATTCAAGAGTCCGTAGTAAAATAACATGAAGCTATTCTTTCCGTTCGATCTATCATAGAGTTCGTACTAGAATAACACCTTAAGACACAAATCAACCAAAACCCCAATGTCACCTAGATACTCCAATGTCACCTCAAGTATTCGTGGGTATGATTATACGATATGCATATCACACAATCTTAGATTCATCTATTCAACCAACACAAAGAACTTCAAAGAGTGCCCCAAAGTTTCTATCGGAGAGTCAAGACGAAAACGTGTGCCAACCCCTATGCATAGATTCCCAAGGTCACGGAACCCGCAAGTTGATCACCAAAACATACATCAAGCACTACAAAAAAATACACTTCCGTGATGATACGTGTTTGTCACAGTAGGTCACGTTTTCTGTCATGCATGTACATCCATGACAAATTTATGAAAGAATCAAGATAGTCATACCTGTGCTGTCGTAGAAGTGTTCCATGACATTACCAAAATTATCATCATGGAAGTGTCCACTTCCATGACGATAAATCGCACGTCACAGAAGTGCTTTCGTCAAGGGTGACCGACACGTGGCATCCATCGTAATGGAACATCGTTAAGCTATCGGGTCTGGTTTTGGATCCGATAACCCGTTAACAGCCCCGACCAATGGGGATTTTCCACGTGTAAAATCATCATTGGCTGGAGGGAACACGTGTCGGCTCGCCGTTGGGACATATGTCATCCACTCATTGGGCCCAAAGCGCCTATGATACGTCAACACGTGGCACGACCCAACAAAGGCCCATTCCTGTGAAAAGGTCGGCCCGTTTGACTTGGTCAAAACGTGGCGGGCCGGCCCACGGCAAGCCTGTTAACGGCTTGTTCGCATATATCCCATTTACAGCCCGCTAACCCAGGGCCCGTTTACGGCCTATCCGAATTAGGCCCAGTAGCGTCATCTAGGCCGTCCAATATAATTCCAGCCCGTTTTAACTTCCGGCCCATGTATGGCCCATGACGTCTTTCGGCCCATATGAGGCCCTTAGTAACCCTCGGCCCATTAACGACCCGTGGTAAAACTGGCTCGTAATGAACAGTGTATCACTTTATACCCATTAACGACCCATTATACCATTGGGCCGTTTCCAGCCCATGTTATCTTTCGGCCTTCTCAGGGCCCATTTATTCTTGGGCTCATTTCCAGCATTCGTTTACTTTCAGCCCGTTGCTGTCATTTTCTGCTTGTGGGCCAAATTCAGCCCGTGGTTACAGTTGACCTGTTAATACGTTGGGCCATTTCCATAGCGTCATCAAATACGGCCGATTAACGACGGCCCGTTATGGTCGGCCCATGAACGGACGGTTTCAACTCTAGCCCATTTACGGCCATAATGTGGTCTGTTATTGGCCCATGTTTGGCCAACCGATCATACGGCCCGTAGAAGGCCCGTTGATGATACGGCCCGTAGAAGGCCCATTGTGTCTACGGCCCGTATAAGGCCCATTGTTTCTACGCCCCGTAGAAGGCCCATTGTTTCTACGGCCCTTAGAAGGCCCATTGTTTCTACGGCCCGTAGGAGGCCCATGTTAACTATAGTAAATATGTAGCCCATGGTTAATGTGGCCTAGTTTTAAAAAATAGGCTATTGCGGCCACTAGCAAACCACGGAAAAAGAACTGCACTGACTACAAGAAAACAAATAAACAAGACAATAAGGAAATAAATAGGCAAGCAACTTACGCTAGGCTATCACAGCTATTACACATATTACATCCACTGGGCATCAAAGTTCGCCACCAGTGCAAATATAGGGAACAAAGTAGCATATAAACGCCGCAGCAAAACAAGTCCAGAATGAAACCACTTCAGAAGAGCTCAAGAAACAATATCCTGGGTACCCATAATGCTGGCAAGATGCTTAGCAAGCTTATTAACTTTCTCTTGTTTGGCGCTTAAATCCTCCAGCACTTGCTGTTGCACCAGAAAGTATGCATCTGAATTCTGCAGGGACTTCCTCAGTCCTACAGCTTCCTATCGCTTAACATCTGATCGATGTCTTTCAACTTGAAGTTGAGACTCAAGAAGCCGAACTGATTCAGGAAGCGAGTTCGAAAAGCTGGTGCCAGCAGTAGTAGCCAGTAACTCGAACACTACATCAAGACAGGACTTTGGGGTTGTCTCAGTGTCTTCAATATAGTTTTTATCAGTTTTCTTGGAGACCAACAGGGATGTCTCACTATCTTGAACCTTATCTGCCTTACTTCCTGTACCATTGCATAACCGGGTACTCTTCTCCGATATTTTATCCACATTCTAAAAGAGAAACAAACAAACACATCACAGGTTTACAATGTAGTATATGAAACTCATTTTGGTAAACCAGTTCAGTAGTAAGGTGGACAGGATAACAGCATGAAACAAACATATATCTATGTAGTATGGTCACTGTATGGTCTATATCATTCTAGTTTATGTTGCCAAATCAAGATAGATACAGTTCGAATCATATCTATTTAAGACAAAGCAGCTTAGACAGAATATAAGTGTGGGAAACTACACAGCAATAACAACACTTGTAAGGTGCATGGCATGAGAATATAACTGTTTGTTCAATTGAAACTGAAATCAACATAGAGCAAGTTACAACAGCAAACACGTTAAAGAAACAGGTTTAAAACATTCGTGCTGCGCCATTGGAGTTTCAATTGCATCCTTCAAATTTGAAATTAGTTGGTATGAGTAAATACAGTGATGCAAGAGTAAAGTAGTATGAACCATAGCTACGGAACCAGACCTGAGAACAATTCTTCTTCTGCTTTAAGCGTTGACTTGGGGTTCGGAGTGGTGGTCCTCGTGCTTTGGGCACTGCAGTTGCCTTACTAACTGCTCGTGTTTGGGTGCTCTGTGGTGGAGACGGTGTTGTGTCAACGGGAACTGGGTTACTATCTGCTGGGGTTGGGGTTAGAAGGGGTGTAGCTGGTTCTCTGTCCAACTGGGTAGGGGTACAATCTGCGTGAGTCTGGGTTATGTGTGGTGGGGCTGGTTCTTGGGCAAGTACAACCGTAGTTCTATCTCCATCGACAGGTAGCACGATCTTTTTTGAAGACCGTGTTTTTACTCCCACAGATACTGCCATCACCCCCTCTAATGGAAATGGCTGATGCTACCTCTTGAGCACTGCGTTGGTTTTCCCTTGAAGAGGAAAGGGTGATGCAGTAAAGTAGCGTAAGTATTTCCCTCAGTTTTTGAGAACCAAGGTATCAATCTAGTAGGAGACCACGCTCGAGTCCCACGCACCTACACAAACAAATAAGAACCTCGCAACCAACACGATAAAGGGGTTGTCAATCCCTTCACGGTCACTTACGAGAGTGAGATCTGATATATATGATAAGATAATATTTTTGGTATTTTTATGATAAAGAGAAATAAAGATGCAAAGAAAAATAAACGGCAATAGAAATAGCTAAGTGTTGGAAGATTAATATGATGGAAAATAGACCCGGGGGCCATAGGTTTCACTAGTGGCTTCTCTCAAGAGCATAAGTATTATGATGGGTAAACAAATTACTGTCGAGCAATTGATAGAATTGAGCATAGTTATGAGAATATCTAGGTATGATCATGTATATAGGCATCACGTCCATGACAAGTAGACCGAAACGATTCTGCATCTACTACTATTACTCCACACATTGACCGCTATCGAACATGCATCTAGAGTATTAAGTTCATAAGAACAGAGTAATGCTTTAAGTTAGATGACATGATGTAGAGGGATAAACTCATGCAATATGATATAAACCCCATCTTACTATCCTCGATGGCAACAATACAATACGTGCCTTGCTGCCCCTGCTGTCACTGGGAAAGGACACCGCAAGATTGAACCCAAAGCTAAGCACTTCTCCCATTGCAAGAAAGATCAATCTAGCAGGCCAAACCAAACTGATAATTCGAAGAGACTTGCAAAGATAACCAATCATACATAAAAGAATTCAGAGGAGATTCAAATATTGTTCATAGATAAACTTGATCATAAACCCACAATTCATCGGATCTCGACAAACACACCGCTAAAAGAAGATAACATCGAATAGATATCCAAGAAGATCGAGGAGAACTTTGTATTGAGATCCAAAGAGAGAGAAGAAGCCATCTAGCTAATAACTATGGACCCGAAGGTCTGAGGTAAACTACTCACAGATCATCGGAGAGGCTATGGTGTTGATGTAGAAGCCCTCCGTGATCAATGCCCCCTCCGGCGGAGCGCCGAAAAAGGCCCCAAGATGGGATCTCACGGGTACAGAAGGTTGCGGCGGTGGAAATAGGGTTTTGGCTCCGTATATGATGTTTCTAGGGTACATGGGTATATATAGGAGGAAGAAGTACGTCGGTGGAGCAACGAGGGGCCCACGAGGGTGGAGGGCGCGCCCCCTACCTCGTGCCCTCCTCGTTGATTGCTTTACGTAGACTCCAAGTCCTCTGGATCACGTTTGTTCCAAAAATCACGTTCCCAAAGGTTTCATTCCGTTTGGACTCCGTTCGATATCCTTTTCCTTGGAAACACTGAAATAGGCAAAAAAAAACAGCAATTTGGGATGGGCCTCCGGTTAATAGGTTAGTCCCAAAAATAATATAAAAGTGTATAATAAAGCCCAATAAACATCCAAAACAGAATATAATATAGCATGGAACAATAAAAAATTATAGATATGTTGGAGACGTATCAAGCATCCCCAAGCTTAATTCCTGCTCGTCCTCGAGTAGGTAAATGATAAAAACAGAATTTTTGATGTGGAATGCTACTTAGCATAATTTTCAATGTAACCCTCTTAATTGTGGTATGAATATTCAGATCCGAAAGATTCAAGATAAAAGTTTAATATTGACATAAAAGTAATAATACTTCAAGCATACTAACTAAGCAATTACGTCTTCTCAAAATAACATGGCCAAAGAAAGTTCATCCCTACAAAATCATATAGTTTGGTCATGCTCCATTTTCGTCACACAAGAATGCTCTCATCATGCACAACCCCTATGACAAGCCAAGCAATTGTTTCATACTTTAGTAATCTCAAACTTTTTTCAACTTTCACGCAATACATGAGCGTGAGCCATGGATATAGCACTATGGGTGGAATAGAATATAACGATGGGGGTTATGTGGAGAAGACAAAAAAGGAGAAAGTCTCACATCAACGCGGCTAATCAACGGGCTATGGAGATGCCCATCAATTGATGTTAATGTGAGGAGTAGGGATTGCCATGCAACGGATGCACTAGAGCTATAAATGTATGAAAGCTCAACAAAAGAAACTAAGTGGGTGTGCATCCAACTTGCTTGCTCACGAAGACCTAGGGCATTTGAGGAAGCCCATTGTTGGAATATACAAGCCAAGTTCTATAACAAAAAATTCCCACTAGTATATGAAAGTGACAAAACAAGAGACTATCTATCATAAGGATCATGGTGCTACTTTGAAGCACAAGTATGGAAAAAGGATAGTAGCATTGCCCCTTTTTCTTTTCTTTTCTTTTTTTGGGCCTTTCTTTTTTTGGGGACAATGCTCTATGAATGATGATCATCACACTTTTATTTATTTACAACTCAATGATTACAAATCGATACTAGAACAAAGTATGACTCTATATGAATGCCTCCGGCGGTGTACCAGGATGGGCAATGAATCAAGAGTGACATGTATGAAATAATATGCATGGTGGCTTTGCCACAAATACGATGTCAACTACATGATCATGCAAGGCAATATGACAATGATGGACGTGTCATGATAAACGGAACGGTGGAAAGTTGCATGGCAATATATCTCGGAATGGCTATGGAAATGCCATAATAGGTAGGTATGGTGGCTGTTTTGAGGAAGATATAAGGAGGCTTATGTGTGATAGAGCGTATCATATCACGGGGTTTGGATGCACCGACGAATTTTACACCAACTCTCAAGGTGAGAAAGGGCAATGCACGGTACCGAAGAGGCTAGCAATGATGGAAGGGTAAGAGTGCGGATAATCCATGGACTCAACATTAGTCATAAAGAACTCACATACTTATTGCAAAAATCTACAAGTCATCAAAAATCAAGCACTACGCGCATGCTCCTAGGGGGATAGATTGTTAGGAAAAGACCATCGCTCGTCCCCGACCGCCACTCATAAGGAGGACAATCAAAGAACACCTCATGTTTCAAATTTGCTACACAACGTTTACCATACGTGCATGCTACGGGATTTGCAAACTTCAACACAAGTATTTCTCAAATTCACAACTACTCAACTAGCACAACTTTAATATCACTACCTCCATATCTCAAAACAATCATCAAGCATCAAACTTCTCTTAGTATTCAACACACTCATAAGAAAGTTTTTACTATTCTTGAATACCTAGCATATTAGAACTAAGTTCACAATTAAAGCAAATTACCATGCTGTTTTGTAGGACTCTCAAAATAATATAAGTGAAGCGTGAGAGAACAATAGTTTCTATAAAACAAATCCACCACCGTGCTCTAAAAGATATAAGTGAAGCACTAGAGCAAAAACTATATAACTCAAAAGATATAAGTGAAGCACATAGAGTATTCTAATAAATTCCGAATCATGTGTGTCTCTCTCAAAAGGTGTGTACAGCAAGGATGATTGCGGTAAACTAAAAAGCAAAGACTCAAATCATACAAGACGCTCCAAGCAAAACACATATCATGTGGTGAATAAAAATATAGCTGCAAGTAAAGTTACCGATGGACGAAGACGAAAGAGGGGATGCCTTCCGGGGCATCCCCAAGCTTTGGCTTTTTGGTGTCCTTAGATTACCTTGGTGTGCCATGGGCATCCCCAAGCTTAGGCTCTTGCCACTCCTTGTTCCATAATCCATCAAATCTTTACCCAAAACTTGAAAACTTCACAACACAAAACTCAACAGAGAATCTCGTGAGCTCCGTTAGCGAAAGAAAACAAAACACCACTTCAAGGTACTGTATTGAACTCATTCTTTATTTATATTGGTGTTAAACTTATTGTATTCCAACTTCTCTATGGTTTATACACTATTTTATTAGCCATAGATTCATCAAAATAAGAAAACAACACACGAAAAGCAGAATCTGTCAAAAACAGAACAGTCTGTAGTAATATGTAACTAACGCAAATTTCTAGAACTTAGAAAAATCTACCAAAATAGGAAGACCTAGATAATTTGTTTATTGATCTACTGCAATTGGAATCAGTATTTTATCACGTTCTGGTGATTTTTAACAATTGTTTTCGTGAACAGAAAGCTTCTGGAATTTTCAGCAAGATCAAATAACTATCATCCAAGAAGTTCCTATAGGTTTAACTTGGCACAAACACTAATTAAAACATAAAAACAAATCTAAACAGAGGCTAGATCAAATATTTATTCCTAAACATAAGCAAAAAGCAAAAAAACTAAAATAAAATTGGGTTGCCTCCCAACAAGCGCTATCGTTTAACGCTCCTAGCTAGGCATAAAAACAAGGATAGATCTAAGTGTTGCCATAATAATAGGATAGATCACGAAAACTCATTTCATATTCTCTACATTCAGCAGCAAGTTTTCTTTGAGGCAAGCAAAAGTAATTAAAAGGGCTAAATTTAATGGGACAGAAGTCCCCAAGATCAATTTTGGGAGGTATAGGTTCCTCCTTCGGCCCTTCATATTGCACAATCAATTCATCATTATAAGCATTCTTTTGACAGAACTTCGTGAGCCTACACTCGAGAGAATATCCTAACTCATTATTTCAAATAGCAAAATCATTATTAAGTTCGGAAATTCTATCAACTAGAACATTGGGAGGAACCTTTTTTCTAAGGTTTTCATTAAAAGCAACATAGTCTAAAGATTGAAAACGCATTATTTCCTCTTGATCAAAGAGGATTGCCTCTATGGGAGAACGGCCAGCGTCCACCCTATAGTGCGCAAAGATTTCTTTGGCCTCTTTTATTATAAATCTTAATTCATGTGCCAAAAAGATAGCAGCGGCGCGCTTTACAGAAGAATGCTCAATATTAGAAAATTCTAGGAAAATCCTTGTATGCAAGGATGCATGTGCCTAAATTGCCTTTCAAGTTCAACTATAAGCATGGCGATAGCGTCCGCAAGACTACTACTTCTATGGAGAATAGAACTACCCATAGAAGGCAAAGCACCGACACAAGTAAAGAAATCTTGAATAACCCCTTTTCCAATAATATTACCACTACCGATTCGGAACTTTTTTGTATGTAAGATAGGGGGTTCTTCAGCAGGAGCATCAGAATTTTCCATGTTATTATTATTGCTCATATCGACAATAATTTCCCCAATTTCAGACATAACGGCAGAAAATGCGAGGAGCAAGTGAAAGAGGGAGGCGAACGGAAAAGAGAGGGCGAATAAAACGACAAGGGTGAAGTGGGGGAGAGGAAAACGAGAGGCAAATGGCAAATAATGTAATGCGAGGGATAAGAGTTTGTGATGGGTACTTGGTATGTCTTGACTTGTGCATAGACTCCCCGGCAACGGCGCCAGAAATGGCTCGTTGACGGGAAATCAAATCTTGACATGACTTGGTGCAAATCTCCCCGGCAACGGCGCCAGAAATCCTTCTTGCTACCTCTTGAGCACTGCGTTGGTTTTCCCTTGAAGAGGAAATGGTGATGCAGTAAAGTAGCGTAAGTATTTCCCTCAGTTTTTGAGAACCAAGGTATCAATCCAGTAGGAGACCACGCTCGAGTCCCACGCACCTACACAAACAAATAAGAACCTCGCAACCAACGTGATAAAGGGGTTGTCAATCCCTTCATGGTCACTTAGGAGAGTGAGATCTGATAGATATGATAAGATAATTTTTTTGGTATTTTTATGATAAAGAGAAATAAAGATGCAAAGTAAAATAAACGGCAATAGAAATAGCTAAGTGTTGGAAGATTAATATGACGGAAAATAGACCCGGGGGCCATAGGTTTCACTAGTGGCTTCTCTTAAGAGCATAAGTATTACGATGGGTAAACGAATTACTTTCGAGCAATTGATAGAATTGAGCATAGTTATGAGAATATCTAGGTATGATCATGTATATAGGCATCACGTCCATGACAAGTAGACCGAAACGATTTTTTTATCTACTACTATTACTCCACACATCGACCGCTATCCAGCATGCATCTAGAGTATTAAGTTCATAAGAACAGAGTAATGCTTTAAGTAAGATGGCATGATGTAGAGGGATAAACTCATGCAATATGATATAAACCCCATCTTTTTATCCTCGATGGCAACAATACAATATGTGCCTTGCTGCCCCTGCTGTCACTGGGAAAGGACACCGCAAGATTGAACCCAAAGCTAAGCACTTCTCCCATTGCAAGAAAGATCAATCTAGTAGGCCAAACCAAACTGATAATTCGAAGAGACTTGCAAAGATAACCAATCATACATAAAAGAATTCATAGGAGATTCAAATATTGTTCATAGATAAACTTGATCATAAACCCACAATTCATCGGATCTCGACAAACACACCACAAAAGAAGATTACATCGAATAGATCTCCAAGAATATCGAGGAGAACTTTGTATTGAGATCCAAAGAGAGAGAAGAAGCCATCTAGCTAATAACTATGGACCCGAAGGTCTGAGGTAAACTACTCACACATCATCGGAGATGCTATGGTGTTGATGTAGAAGCCCTCCGTGATCAATGCCCCCTCCGGCGGAGCACCGGAAAAGGCCCCAAGATGGGATCTCACGGGTACAGAAGGTTGCGGCGGTGGAAATAGGGTTTTGGCTCCGTATATGATGTTTCTAGGGTACATGGGTATATATAGGAGGAAGAAGTACGTTGATGGAGCAACGAGGGGCCCACGAGGGTGGAGGGCGCGCCTGGGGGAGGTGGGCGCGCCCCCTACCTCGTGCCCTCCTCGTTGATTGCTTTACATAGACTCCAAGTCCTCTTGATCATGTTTGTTCCGAAAATCACGTTCCCGAAGGTTTCATTCCGTTTGGACTCCGTTTGATATCCTTTTCCTTCGAAACACTGAAATAGGCAAAAAAACAGCAATTTGGGCTGGGCCTCTGGTTAATAGGTTAGTCCCAAAAATAATATATAAGTGTATAATAAAGCCCAATAAACATCCAAAACAGAATATAATATAGCATGGAACAATCAAAAATTATAGATACGTTGGAGACGTATCAGCTGATAAACAAGAAAAGTAATTGAATGTACAGACATTGTAAGATAGACAGGTGCAATGGATAGTAGGGAAGAAAACAGGGCATGAAATAATTCACATTTATGTTTTCTAACCAAACAGAATAGCAGGACATAATTTCACATATATGATGGCTAATTAAACAGGATAGCATGACACAATTTCACATGTATGATGGCTAACTAAACAGGATAGAATGACATACTTCAAAATATGATGACTATGTAAACAGGATGACATGATATAACTATACGATGTGTCTATTAAAGTGGTTGGCATGCCATAAATCACAAACATGCCGTCGATGGAAACATGATGGCATGATATAATTCACGGATAGAATGACATAATTAAAAATATGATGACTATGTGAACAGGATGAGATGATATAACTATATTATGTCTTCAGAAAATGGGTTGGCATGCCATAATTCAGATACATGCTGTCTATGTAAACATCATGGCATGATATAATTGATTTATATACTAAGTAAGTGAGCAGAGGGCAATCGCACATATGATGTGTCAACTAAGGAGATGGCATTCAATATCGTGTATATGATGTAAAAACTAAGCATTGCAATACAACATATGCATGATATGAGTAATATAACCCTGCCAAGTTTGAGCATACACCTCAGGGGGATAATAGGACTGGTCATCTGCCTCTGAATCCTCCTCTGAAGAGCTATCTGTAACCAGCAAGATATCTGCTTCACTAGGTAGCATTGTCTACTCTGAAGACCTTGTTTTCACTCTAGATTTCTCCATCACCAATTCAAATGGCTGATGCACAGGAAGAGCAGTTGAATATACAAACATTGTCGACAAAAGCAATGAGAAATACAAAAAAAGGACGGCATGATATAATTCACATATATGACGCTTGGCTAAACAGCATGGCCTTGCATAATTCACATATATAATGCCTTGCAACAAGATAGCATTGCATAATTCACATATATAATGTCTTGCAACAAGATGGCATTGCATAATTCACATATATGGTAATTAGACACTAAACATGTGGCATTCACACAAAGCATGTCTAAACTAAGCAAATGACATAGCAATGCAAGATACCATACGCACGATATGAGCATCATAACCCTGCCAAGTTAGAGCATGCACCTCGGGGGGGAAATAGGACTGGTCATCTGTCTCTGAATCCTCCTCTGAGGAGCTATCTGTAACCAGCAAGACATGCGCTTCGTCAGATAGCATTGTCTGCTCTGAAGACCTTGTTTCCACTCCAGATTTTTCCATGACCGTGCCGAATGGCTGATGCACAGGAAGAGTAATTGAATGTACTAAAATTGTTGACAAATTTAACACGTAATAAAAAAAATGATGTCATGATATAATTCACATATAAGATGACTGGCTAACCAGGGTGGCATTGCAAAATTCACATATATGATGCCTGGCTAAACAAGATGGCATTGCATGATTCACATATACAATAAAGAAACTAAACAGATGGCATTGACACAAAGCATGTCTAAACTAAGCAGATGACATCTTTGATGTATACAGCAAGCAATGCAAGGCACCATATGCATGATATTACCAACATCGGCATGCCAAGTTAGAGCGAAGACCTCATGGGGTAAATAGGAGTGGTCTTCTGCTTCTGAACTCCCCCTTAGAACAGTTATCTTCCTCTTGATTACGATCCGAAATGGGTGGAGGGGTGCTGCCTTTGCGCCCACCATGGAGCGACGTCTGCATGAAATTTTATTGCCACGCAAGGCTCGTCTCTTTTGCTCTGCATGTTCAGTTCCATTGTGTACAATAACTGACATGCATAGGAATAAAACATAGTGAGATTATGTAAGGAGTGCATGCACAAATCCAGAGTGATGGTAGCAAACTGTGGATAGACCCAAAACAAATGATAGCAGGCAGTTAATAGCTTTAGTTAAAAAATACAGATAATGGCTCCTTTAATGTTTGTTTGCACCCAACATGAAACTCATAGTAGACACCCGAGATTAACCAGATAGTAGACAGATAGTACTGATTGCTGCCCCAATATGTACCCCACAATCATTTAAAAACTCAAGTTTCAGCATAAGTTTGGACCTGAGTCGGAGTCTAATAGGTGAACACGACGATAAAGTAGCATGTCATCATATTAAACGATGCATAACGTAAGCAGACACGGAAGAGTGTGACCTCTCTTGCGGACCCGTGTAGTCCTCAAGGTCATCTGCTCAGTTGATGATGGTAATGCAGTTGTCGTGGCTGCCGGCGGCGGGGAAGAAGATCTGAGGCGGCGAAAGATAGTCTGGAGAGCGGATCCCTGCTGTGGTGAACCCTTCCGTCGTTGCAGCAGCTGAGCTGGGGTGGAACACAGCACCGCAAGAGCAGGACAAACCACACAAGGTTTTCTTTGACACATATCTGTAACAGAAGTAATTGTGTAAGGGCTTGTTTGAATTTGAGGATTCTAACAATGCAGGGATAGGAAATAGACAGGAATAGGATAGGAATGCATGTGCAAAACAAAGAATTTAAAAACACATGATTTCTGCCAATCTGGGTGTTTGGTTCGCAAGAATTGGAAGATCACATGATGCAAAGAAGCATGGTGAGATTAAGTCAAACCACAAGAAGTGTACAACCTCTTTGGCGAAGCCATGTCGATCTCAGCGTGATTGGGTTAGCCGGTGAGGATGCTCTGGCTGACTTGGTTGTCGGAGGAGGGGAAGAAGATCTTAGGCGTCTGGAGATGGAGCCCGAGGTACTGCTCCACTGTGATGGAGGGTTTCGTCGTTGGAGCAACTCCGGTGAGTTGTACGACGCCGAGGCTGAAGCAGGACAAGAGAGACAACGTTAACCTGAGTGGAATTCTAATAGCATCTCCAATAGATGACGTAAAATACATAACCACAAAGTGCTAGATGTATACATCAGCCGATCATCTCTGAACTTAACTGTCGAAACTGAATTTAACTGTCGAACTGAACTTAACTGTCGAAACTGAATTTTGCTGTCGAAACTGAATTTTACTGTCGAAATTGAACGCACTAGAGGTGAGGCTACAAGTCAGTCGACTGACTTTTCATCTCTGGTCAGTCGATTTTGCAGCCGTTGGATACGAAATCAAGGGCCTGCAGTTCATCTTCAACCTCCACCCCCCTGAGCTGCCAGCCACCACCGGCCAAACAGCCGCCCCCGTCGCCCGCGGCCGGCGGTGCGCCGCCCCGCCCGCCCCGAAAACACTCCCCACCGCCGGTCCGCCGCCGCCCCAGCCATCCCTGTAGGCCCCCCCGTGACGAGCTTTTTCTCCGACGATCTCCACGCCACCGCCGGCGACCACCGCCCCCACCCTGAACCCTAAGATAGATAGTGGGGTACCTCTCCGGCGAGCCCCCCTCCCCGCTGCGGCTGGTTCTTCCTTAACTCCAGCGAGCCCCCCTCCCCCTGAAAATCGACTGACCCAAAAGTCGATTCAGTCGACTGAAGTGTAGCTAAATCGGAGCAGCATCGCAAGCAAGAGCAAGAGCGAGAGCAGCAGCGCGAGCAAGAGCAAGAGCAAGAGCAGACCAGGTAGGGGACCGAGAGCAAGAGCACGGCAGCAGCGCGGGCGAGAGCTAAAGCAGTAGTAGCTCCTACTGATGTGGACGTCGCCGCCGAGGGAGCGACGCCGTGGAGGAAGTGGCCGGCGACGCCGCCGTGGATGGAGCCGCGCCGTGTCGGCTCGGGACCGAGCGCCGGCAACACCGTGAGATCGAATCAAGAAAAAAATGTGGCGATTAGTGTACAACCTCTTTGGTGGCGTCGATTAGGCCGCAGCTTCATCCGAGGAAATGGTGATGATGATGCTCTTCCGGTGGTGCAGGTGAAGACGGAGGTGTGGGAATGGAGGTGGCGCGAAAGACGAGGGGAACGTCAGGGCAGCTCCTTGGAGGTGGAGGACGGGGTGGCTGAAACGGCGGGACAACCAGATCGACGACGGATCCTCATCTGGTACGGTGGATGAGGGACGTCGAGGTGTTGCTGTGGACGACATCGTCGGGGAAGAGGCTCCGGCTGGGTGGCGGACGGAGGAGGGTGTGGGGGCTTCGCGGGTTTTGCCGGCCTCGGTGTACGAATGGGTGGGAGGATGGGATAGGAGTGGGGAACCATGGCTTAGGGACGCGCTTGTCCAAAATGTGGGGTAAGTCACGAAAGTACCCCCACCGATTTGAGGCGGTTCTTTCGGTTCAGGGGTATCACGGGCATTTTGCGTGTCGGGATTTCACAGGAGGTGGGAGTTTTCGCGCGCGTTGTAATTTTGGAATAGCAAGGCGCGGGTTGAGATGGAGGGAGTTGTCGAAGCACAATGAGACAAAGATATATCTTAAATATTTTGGGCTAACAAGGCGCGGGTTGAATAGGCGTGAGTTTCTCAGCACGATAGACAGAGACGCTAGCTTGAAATTTCGGCATAACAAGGCGCGGCTTGAAATTTCGGGAGAACAAGCTTAACGTGTACCCAAAAAAGACAATTTAGACTAGTATGATATACTACGTACGATGTGTTTAACACGCACAACACACACACATACACCATTTAGACTAGTAAGGTACACGTGCATTGCACGCATGAGATTTGGCAACCAAATTATGAATAAATACCACATTATAGCATGTAAGCTTTGAGTCATATATGCATGATGTAGATGTTCATTTAATTCTTATAGTTCATTTCATTCAAAATCATCTAGTTTTTATAAGAAAGCTAATCTATTTTAAGATTCATGGAATTGTGTGTTGTAAGGCATAAAGTAAAAACAAATCATGTAGAAAAACATTTGGGCAATTCTGATATGGAAGATTCTAGAACAAAGAAGAAGTGCTTGTGTTTTGAGGTTTGTGCAATATGCTTAAGTTCAACCATAGAGTCTTCTAGATTCTACATGTGGCAAAATCTGGTGGAATCTAGATGATATCCAACGGCCAGTAGTGCTTTTGCCAGCTCCGCACCATCGGATTGGCCTCATCCAACGACCATCTTTCAAAGTTAAAGTTATCCGCACACTATATAAAAAATATAAAATATAATATATATATAGGGGTATTGATATAGATATGTGATGCGAAAGCCACCCATCATCTCCAATTAGAATGGTGTGTCCATGCACAGATGCAATGTGTCCAAACGATGTCTGCCATCGGTATCTCAAATTCAAACCAATCTGACCTTGTTCAATGTGTATACATTGCAACATGCTCGTTTCCAAACCACACCGCGTAGATCTCCGTTATATTCATGCATGCATGGGTTTCAAACATCATGATCTCTTATTCAAATATTTGAATTCAACTTTGCATTGATTATGACCTCACCTAGTCTTTTACACCCACACATTGGTCTTCTCTTTATAATTGTACCACTAACTTTCTCTCGTGCATGCATGCACACACACTACCAGTCGGCATTATCCATCGCACACATGCAATCTTTTTCTTCAGGTCGGTCTCCCATGAAGGCACACACACACACACATACACATCCCCCTCTCCATCATATCGGGCATTCTTTATCTCTCACGTGCATGCGCAACGATCGATGTTCCTCTATGTGTGTGTGTATAGCTAGGTCTTTCATAGTTTTCCACATAAACCGATCAATCTATATATCTAGTGAGGTCTCACCCTCTTTCCCATGTCCACATCGATCAATCTATTCCTCTCTATATAGGAATATATATATATATATAGCTAATACACCCACATTAATTATATATCCAACGCCCCCCTCTCATCATCCATGCCCTCCGCTTCATCTCTCATACGCGCGCACAATGGCGAAGACAGGGGGCAGCAAGGGCCCTGCCCCCCTAACATCACTATATATCGAGGCTAATATGAATGTGATCATTAGAAAATAGCTGGTTAAAATGGTTTAAGTTGATGAATTGGCCCTCCTCATAAAGGATTAGCAATGCTTGGCCCCCTAGCTCATGGGAAATTTTTCATGGCTCCGCCACTGCGCGCAACAGCGCACGTTCTCGCCCCCTCTCTCTAAATATCGATCTCGCAGTTGTGCACTCCTTCATAGTCTCCCTCCACTCGGCCCCTCGCACCATCTTCTAGCCCCCCACCAGATTTTGCCACATGTACAATCTAGCAGACTCCATGGTTGAACTTAAGCATAATGCACAAATCTCAAAACAACAGTGGTTCTTTGTTCTAGAATCTTCCTATCATAACTGCCCAAACTTTTTTTCTAGTTGAATTGCCATTATTTGTTTTTACTTTATGCTTTACAACGCACAATTCCATGAATCATAAAATAGATTAAGGGCTTATTTGATTCAAAGGATTCTCGAAGGAATTTTGGAGGATTCTAATCCTTAGGAATTTTTCCTATCTTGGTTGTTTTATTCGTAGGATTGTAAACCATAGGAATTTTTCCATATGATTCATTTGCACTAGATTTCATAGGAAACATCCCATCCACTCAAACCTCTTTGAAAGAATCCTGTGTTTTTTCTATGCACAATCAAACACTCGTACCATCATGTAGGATTCAAGACGACATTCCACTCTAATCCCATGTTCTTCCTATTCCCGTGTTTTGGAAATCCTACGAATCAAAGAGGCCCTAGATTTTTTATAAAAACTAATTGATTTTGAATGAGATGAACTATAAGAATTAAACGAAGGTCTACATCAGGCATATATGACTCAGAGCTTACATGCTACAGTGTGGTATTTATTCGTAATTTGGTTGCAAAATCTGACGCGTACAATGCACGTGTACCTTACTAGTACTTCGAGTATGTGCAAAACACAATGGCACGCTACACAGTGTCTCTCTTACAGTTCATGAAGCCACGTGGCACATGTGGAGGCGTTGTCGCGACATCCTTGTGTGGATTGATCACAGTGACGTGCTGCTGGTTCCAGAAGAATGTACTCACCCTCCCTGAGCCGCACTGGCGGTACATGCACGAAGCGAAGATGTGCACGCACACCACGCACGCACTCATTCCCTCGCACGCACACGCAGGTACACGGGCAGACGCAATTTTGTACCAAGATCCACCCCATGTGATAATTTGACGCGTGTAAAGTCCTTCACTTCATTGATGGTCAATTAATACAGCGCATGCAAATTGAGTGGACGTGAGGGCGGAAGAAAGACATTACTACTCCACTGCGCGCATGCGAGTAGTTAAATCACGGGTTGCTAGTAGTACTTCCATTGGTCTCCTTCGTATCTTGTGCCAATTTTTGACAGTAACATAATATTTACGCATCTGAGCAGTGTAGTCTACTTGAAATTTATGTTCCACTAAACTCATCGGGAGCCGTTTCGGGCCTCGAAACAAAAAACCATTAATTAATCTTTACCTTATTCCCATCACATTTGAAAGTACTAGTGCTACAATTAAGTGCAAGCCTACTCACACCTACCAGTACGTACTAAACCTGAACGTGTTCCCACTATGCAGGTTTTAGTACTAGTGCTAGTACTTAGGTTATAAAAAGGGGAACTACCTAACAAAAAATTACTCTACCTTCCTCCTCATAAGTCCTCCTTCGTCCGTCCTTGCCATGGCCGGTGTGCAGAGCTCTAGGTCGAGAACTACTCGTAACAAGGGAGCGGCAACCAAGGCTGCGAAAAAAAGAGAGGGCTCGCCGCCACGCAGAGACCTCGAAAGATCTCTCACGGGCAGGCGATGGCTCCCAGGAGCGCCCTAGACGCGGAGGCAAACATGCCGAGCTGGCGGAGCTGGAGTCGTTATCCCTCGACGGCATGCCCGATCAGCTCAATAAGTACCTCAATAAGCAGAAGGAATTCATCCACGGCTTGGTGGAGCTGCTGAAGGAGAGCCTCGACGACATGCCCGCTGAGCTCAATGAGCAGGGGGACTTGACCGCCGGCTTGGTGATGCTGCTGAAGATGAAAATTGCCTCGAAGAAGAAGGCAACCGGCGAAATCCCGCAACTTCAGGAGGACAAGGCGAAGCTCTGCCATGAGCTCGACCTACTGAAGGAGGAGAACGCTGGCTGGAAGAAGCTGCATGAGAATAGTAGTTCCTCGATGAAGATGTTGCAGGCCCTCGTCATGGAACAAATGGAGGAGTTGGCGAAGCTCCGCATCGAGCACCCGGCTGCTGTCAAGGTACGTAATGCGGCCGTGGAACAGATGATGAAGGCTCGCGTTGAGAAATCCCGCGTCATGGACACAATGATGAAGATGGCAGAGGAGACGCGCAAGGAGATGGAGGTCGTGGAGGCGATGAAGAAGCAGTTACGACTCCGTGGCCAGCAACCCTTCATGTAGTGAGAGCAGCGTCCCAGACTTGTGTGTGTGTCTTCCTTCTTTTTTTGGGGTGATAATCCTCCTTCTTCTTTTGCTCCTGTGTTTCTTATTTTGCTTCGGGTGTTTCGCCGCACGTGTCACCTTCTCTGTGAGGCATGAATAGAACAATGCTAAAAATGAGATGACTAGCAAATTAGATCATTCTGTATCGCCAATAGAACAATGCCTCTTAATAGTAATATATAATAAGAGTAGAGAGTAGATGATATGGCACTGAGCTACCGTGTTTCGTGCTCCTCCGTCGTACTCCAGTGGAAAACTTGAGTATACCGCACGGTTATTTGCTCCTCCTCAGGTCGTCTACACATTTATACGAGCAGTCAAATCACAAGGCCCCGCCTTCGAGCAGTAATGAGCCATCAAATCACAAAGGCCCTCGCCTCTCGTGAAAAGGACCAAGCTAGACTGCCCCGCCCTCTAGCCTTTAAAAAAATGTATACATTTGTACAGTAGTAGTATCGATGGATTGCGCCATCGAGCAAAACTATGCACTATGAAGGTACTAGTAACATAGACTAGTAACTGGTCTATGTTACTCTCCACTATGACTAGCCAAAGTTGAGGTGCGGATACCAACGAGGGCCTGGTTGTGTCTATACTTGGACAACTCACCCGACTGCATGTGCACCAGGCAGACGAAGCTCGTGTCGTGTTAGTGCCGTGTGCGGCCCGCACATTAACCAAAACCTCGCGCCTCCATCTTAGCCTCTGCGTTTAAAACATCTCAGTCTCAATGCCAAGGAGCAACGTGAAACCTATGATAGAGCCAATCAGGAGAACACTACAATTCATAGCTATAGATGCGTGTGTGAGAGAGGACGAGTGCGTGCGTGCACCTGTTCTCAGAGTACAACTGTATGTGGGTGGCATCGACCTAGGGAGCAGTGATGGTGCGTGCGAGAAGTCCCGAGAGATAGGTGTAATGCGTTTGAAAAAAGACTAGTCTATAGCTCGCCATGAGGCTATTCCCGTCGAACGCCAAGCGTAAGATATGTATCCGACGGTGCCAGCTTTTGCACGTACACAGCAGTAGAAAAAGAACTAGTACCATGGCATATGCTACACCACGGCCGAGAAAACGTGCCGATGTTACGCCATCCGGGAATAGTGCCGCACTTCAAAACTAGAACCGTTAATAAATTTTGAGCGCGTCTCGTCACATTCCAAATTACTACTACTACCATGCTATATTTAATTGCAAACCTGTTCATACCGATCACAACCTAAACGGTTTCCCACTTAGGAGTGTATTAGTAGTACTCGGTTATAAATACTACTATGCTAAGATGACTGCACATTCCTCCTCAACTTCTCATCCACAAAAAACAATCAAGCCATAGCCAGCGTGAGTTCTGGGTCGAGAGATTTCCACCAGGGAGAGGTGAGCATGGAAGAGGAAGCACGAGAGATGTCCCGCCTCGCCGCGAAAGCAGCCGACATGTCCAGCCACGCAGCAGTAGCAGCACAGAGGTCCTGCCGCGCCGCCGAAGCAGCACGGAGGTCCCGCCGCGCCGTCGATGTAGCAGACTGGTCCGTCCACGCCGCGGAAGAAGCAGAGATGTCCCGCCGCGCCGCCGAAGCAGCAGGGAGGTCCCGCTGCGCCGCGGTGGCCTGGGAAAATTTCTCGCGGGCAGGCGAGGACTCTTACAGGCGCATGCATGCAATAGTCCATAGCCAGATGGATCATATCTCCGGCTGGGCGAGGATGCTGGACGAGGCTACTGGCGTCATCCGGCAATTGGGGGAGGGCAATGTGAAGCTCCGGGGCGAGCGCGACCTGCTGAGGGCAAAGATCGCCGGAAGGGCGAAGCAGCAGGAGGAGACCGCTGCCGTGTTGCAGAGGACGGGCGTCATCATCAAGAAACTTATGGACGAGAATGCCATGATCCGCATCGAGCGCAACAGGCTGGTGGAGGAATCCATGGATGCTGCCAAGCAGCGTATTAAGGACATGAAACTGATGAAAGAGATCATCGCCCGCCGCGAGAACTAGTCTCCGCGACCTGCAGCGCATAAAGAAAGTAGAGATCAGCGAGCCAGATCATTGTATGCGTCTTCTTCTTTTGCCCTTGTGTATTTCGAGAGTAGCTGCATGTGGCTTTTTTAATTATCTTCCTAATTATATAAGACAATTATTATCCACTCTTGTTGTCCTTATATATATTCATCAGTCTTGCTATAAGTCGCAGTAGATGCTATATAGGTCCGTCGGATCTTACATCAAGATCCGTGCAAAATTTTCTTTTCAGATTTTCTTTTTCTCTCTTAAATCTCAGTCGAGTGAGACATTGCCACGCCATTAAACAGAGGCTTGGGCGTCATTAATGGAGACCTTGGGAGAGAGGTGGACGGCAGATGGAGGTCAAAGGGCTCTCCTCCCGATAAGCACGCGCAGGGGTCTGGTCGCATGCCTCCCATACTCAAATAGCTACCCTGCACGGCGCCTCCTAGCTAATAAAAAAGGGGACGCGTGGCGGCACGTAAATGGTAAATAGAGCGCCCACGGTTTCAGTAATACTTTTGTTTCTGATTGTAACGTGACAACACTTGTTCCAGAATGACTTTGTTGATTGTTAATGTGTGCGCCTTCGCAAATCGGACAACAAAATTACCACAACATGTTGGTGCCATGTCATGGAACCAAGCCAAGTTTCATGATTTTCATGCCTGTTTTGATTTACAGGAATTAAAAACCAAGTTTCTCAATGTTTCCAGCCGAGCCACGACGCCCAGATGTTTGAATTTCATTCCCATTTCTAGCATGGGACCTAGAAATTTACCCGAGGACACACATGTGATTTTTCAACCAACTTTGGTGCACTGGAGCATGTGCTTGTATTTCAAATTTGAATTATGCACACAAAGGTGACACGTTCCCTCTCAGAACCACGAGCCTTCTTGAGAGAAGCTCCGGTTTGCAAGAAAGTTATACCAAAACTTGTTCCTATTCTGCAATTTTTTTACCACAGCATGGTAGTACCATGACATGACACCATGCCAAGTTTCATGATTTTCAGGCGTGTTTTGCATTTCCAAGAATTTTAAAACCAAGCTTCTCAATGTTCTCGGCCGAACCACGATGCCCAGATGTTTGAATTTCATTCCCGTTTCTTGCATGGGACCTAGAAATTCACCCGAGGACACACATGCGATTTTTCAGTCAACTTTGGTGCACGGGAGCATGTGCTTGTAGTTCAAATTTGAATTATGTACATTAAATGACCAGAAACTCAATTAATGTATAAAAAAGGCCAAACGAACCCGGAATAATTCCAAAATTTAACAGGGCACTCATATAGTTCTATATTGCCTCTGTAAAGAAAATCTGGCGGGAGGCAGCGTATATTGTTTCGCACACAAAGGTATAAAGAAATAAAGAAATAAAGAAATTAGCCCTATTTAATTCTTGGGTTCTTATTATTTATGCCACTAGTTGTGTATCACTACTCAGTTTTGCCATTAGAAGTTACAACTACTCAAAAAATGCCATCGATCCGTGAGATGCCTGCTCAAAAATGCAATTAGATATCTAAAAAATGCGATCGTTAAGTTAGATGTTTGCTTAGAAATGCCATTAGACATTGTTATTTTCACGTCAAACCCCGTTGACCATGTTACATGACAAAAATAAGCCGATTCTCACAATGCTAAGTTAATGGTGCCCAGCACAACACACCCCTCAAATAAAACTAAGCACCCTGGAATTCTTTGACAAAATTAAGCACCCTGAAATTCTTTGATAACTAAACTGCTGGCTATATGATGTTGGCCATATATATTGTACGTATATAATGTCAAGAAACGAGTGGTAGTACTATACCAACTAAAAGATGAAATGTACGAAATATAACGAGAAGAAACATAACATAGTTCTGCTGGGGGCTCAGCACAACACACCCCTCAAATAAAACTAAGCACACCAGAAATTAAACTAAGCAACTAATCCGGTAGACACTGCATTAGAACCACCATGAGCAACAACACTGCCACCTTACTCGGAGTCCTCGTCCTCGACTTCGTCCTTGTCCCTCTTTATCTTGGGCAATACTTCTTTGCTTGAACCGCACACTTGCCTCTTGCTCTTCATCCAACCCTTGTAGATATTGAAACAAAGGTAGCCATCCATTGCAGCGTAGTGGATGTGGTCTATATCTAGTACATTCCACTGCCATGCATGACGATGAAACATGTACGGAGGTTTCTCATGTTTACCGTACGAAGGATGAACCATGGCTCCTGCCAGGGTTAGCATTGAAGGCTGATTAATGGAGGGCACCAGCCCTTCCTTCTGGAGGTCAAAGGGGTCACCTACAACGAGGCCTATCTGACCCAGGATTTCCTTGTCGTTCGTAAAGTCTACAGTAACGAATTTGACTCGGCCGCCCTTGAGGAAGTTCTTAAATTCCTCGCACTCAACGTCGGCATGGCATATGTGGTAGACCAAGCATAAGTCATGCACGCAAACCTGGATCACGGCGGGCTTCTTCTTCTCTACCTCCTTTAGTTTCTTCTCGCTTCCTAGGACTGTGGTGTACTCAACATCTAGCCCAGCAACCCACTCATCATTTGAGTTTTCAAACATGCGTTTGAAGCGAGCAAGGCATTCTTTCACCGTTGCGTAAGAATGGGTGTAGATGACGTCGAACTCATCGCCGGTGATGGTTCTAACCTTGTACTCACCGCCGATCATGGAGATTTGGGAGGAGGGTTAGGATTAGTGGAACAGCCGTAATGTGAAAGGACGGGACGACTAGGAGCGGTTTATCGAATGTAAAAATGTCGAGCGGGGGGGGGGGGGTGCGAATGGCAGGGTAGTGGCTTGCCTGGTGGATAAATGGATTAATGCACAGTACTATGGGGGCCCAATTAGATGTCATGTCTACTCGACGCCCAATTAAATGGCTTTCGATGTCATGTCAAGCGTCGGGAAAATTACAGGTGATACGAAGCTTTCCATTCTCCCATGATATGGGCTTCTGAGAGCCCTTGGATCTAAGGTCGAACGGTTGCATGTAGTGATTCTAGACCTATGGGTGAATATCCTATCCTGGAGGGTTATTCTGCAAATTTTCAGCAACTTAGCATGCGACCATTCGATCTCAGATCCAAGGGCTGCCAGCAGCCCGTATCATGGTCGCGCCTACCACGACCGTCGCCTCGCTCGCGCGGTCGCGCCCTTGGAGATTTAACACGGTGCGTTAGGCTATCTGATGTTGGCATGTCATACATAGTCATCACTTAGTTACTCATACAACAAGGTTAGCTATAAGGTTGGCTATAAGAGTATTTTTTTTACTTCTCTCCATCTCTTTCTTCGTAGTATTTATTGCATTTGCCAAGGAGCGACCTCTTCCAATGAAATTGTGCTTAGATGAGGTGCTATGGGCATTAAATGGCTTAGCAACTCAAGTCCCCAATGCATAGGTGCTTAGTTTTTTGTTGCTAAGTTTGCTTCATCTAGGTACACGCGCTTAGCACCGTTTCTTCCTGGGGTCACCAAACTAGTCTCTCTCTTCTTAATTAACTTGCCACATCAGACTTTATGCCTATGTGGCAGGCTTAACACCTGTAGGATCGAGTACAATAGTGGGCTATAAGCCCGCTTTACATGGCATTTTTGCATATGTGGGGGAAAGAGGCAAGGAAAAAGTGGAGGAGTGGGCTCTCAAGCAAGAGCCAGCCTCTACATGGTGGAGCATCGGGAGAGGCACCTGTATGGAGGTGGTCAGGAATCGGGAGACTCAAGCCGGTCGTAGCGCCGCAGTTAAAATGATAATGGCAAGTCAAATCACCGGGCCCCACCTGTCCATCAGTAACTCACTGTCAAATCACATAGCCCTACGTTTGCAGCAGCCTACTCCCTCATCTTCTCGCGTCTCTGTCAAATCGACTAGGCGGAACTGCCCCGCCTACCGCGCGGGAAAAGCCCCGCCCTCGACTTTTAAATAGTACAATATACTAATTTTGTATCCATGGATTGCGCCATGGAGCAAAGCCTCAAGAAAACGGCGGTACACATGTACGGAGTATACAGCACGCCCGTCGCGTTCGCGTCGCACCCCAGACGGTCGGTCGGTCTGGCACGCCGCTCTCCGAATGGAACGCGCATCATATTGCATTTGCACACACATGTGGGACCGCAATTGAGAACCAACCATAGGCACACTCCCCGGCCCCGCAAGTCGGGTGAGTTAATAGAAGTACATACTCCACCTTTATACCTGGACGATCCCTGCAAGACACGGAAGATCAGTTCGTCCATGCATGTGACCAGACTCCAGCAGACACGCCTGGATTGGCTATCGTCTACATATCGTGCAGGCTGTGTTGTACAGGGCTGTAGTTCTGGTGAGAAATCTAAAAAAAGGTTTCTTGTCATCTCGCAAAATTAGGTGTCATGTGCTTCGGATCACTGCGAGGGTTAAACAGCGACAACTGAGTTGGGCTAGTCATTGGGGGCACATGCACGATGACTACTCGGCTGCCATCTAGGTCAAGCCGGCTATGTTAATTAGGACATCTATCGACGGACCCCTTTTCTACGAGTTTATCTTTAATTTGAGCTTTGATCCTCGTCTAGTTTGTCCGTCGGGATTCATCTTGTCTCCTTTGGGCAGTGAGGTTATGATTTCTTGTCATGTGGCATTTTTTCGTGTTATATGTTATAATCCGGTGCTTCAGATCAAAAAATGACGACAACTGCGCCTCCGGGGCACGTGCATGAAGACTTCTCGACAGTCATTGTCGAGGTCAAGCCGGCTCCGGCCGGTAGACAAAAGAAAACTAGTACTCCACTATATAGGCAGGAGCCTCCGTGCTTGCTTGCTAGTGTTGCTCTCTTCACACTGTCTCGTCCTCTCCAGATCTAAACACGACAGCGGTTGCCACACACACTCTCTGTCTCTCTACTCACCGCTGGTCATAGATCCAGCCGGATCCTCTCGACTGGGGAAGGTGAGAAGGTGCAACGTTCACGCGGTCGTCCTTGGCGACGGCTCTTACCCACTGCCGGCAGATCCCGATCAGCGTGCCTTGCCGTTCTCTCCCAAGCATCGCTGGCGAGGGAGGGCCTCCCACCCCTTCTTCCTCGCTGCCGTAGTGTGGGCAGATCCGGCCTCCCGCCGCCCACCTAGCGACATCCCGGCGACCCTCAGGTATAACTTCCTTTGAAACCGGCATTGCTCTACTTCCCGAGCTCCTGACGTCGTTGCATTTGTATCTTTTACTATTTCTCAGGCCCCCTCGTGTAGATAGGATCAATCGGCTGTTCGGAAACCACCTAATTTTTTACTGTTAAGAGGTAAAACTAGTTCATGCACTCGAATCTAGTAGTACTTGGTTCAAACAAGAAAGAAAGGGGGTGGGGGTGGGGGAAGATTTGTTACCTGAATCTAGGACTTGGTCGAAAGAGGAAATAATGGGGGCGAAAAGTAGCAGAGACTGGCTATCCAACTGGTCTCTAGGTCTAATAGGGAAATAAAGGGAACGCAGTACAAACTCAATATAAACCCGATCTATTGGTTGAAAAAGGAAAGAGAGTGGGGACTGGGGGACAAGTCAACAGAGTAAGTCCAGCACTAGATATTCTAGCCTCACACATTATAAGGTGGCTATATACCGAACAAAAATGGGACCAACCCAGATATCCTCTTCTGATGTTTGTTGCCCCGAGCCGCTCTTATGTAATGCCACTGGTAAAATGTAGCAGTCGCACTGTTAAAAGTAAGGACACGTTAAACCAATGTTGTTTTCAATGTAATGCCTCCAGTAATATGAATCAATGGCACTTTTTTTCATGTCCTGCTTAATTTCCCATTAAGATAAGTTGCTTCTTTTTGTTAGAGATGCAACTGTCCTGGTCCGCTTACTCTCTAGGAGCTTCACGACCAACCTTGATGTTGCTCAATTTTATTGCAACTAATGAAGAAGCTCTGTGGGTTTCGTTTTCTGATGGAAATGGAACCGGGGCTGGAGCCCTTTTCTTAAAAAGAAGAAGAAGAAGCTAGCTCATGGGACATTGCTTCATTTTAGGTCAACTGCACCAAAAGGTCCCATGAATTGAATCATCCATGTTGGTGACTGGTGTCATCCCTTCTACGATGGCATTGACTGCAGATATGGTTCCCATCACGAGGTATGTTCCTTTTTGGTCTGACCGTTTGCCAAAGATCCTGCATGTTGATCCTGCTCTTGTGCTACTGTTTTGGCACTGCCATGATAAAGCAGTAATGTTATTATTTTGCACCTTAATCTAGTGGCACTATTAATTTGAGGCAATGTTTTGGCACCGCTAGTGCCACAGTTTTTTTACATATCGAAAGAGGGGGTTCCCTCCGATTTCATTAAAGAAACCCAACCATAGAGAACCATTATCCGACAACATCTCAGTGTAAAGGGGCAGTTATGCAACTACTACTAGAACGGACTGAGTACTAGCAGGAGACAAGTTTGCCACATAAGCTAGGCCGGTAGGGGGACGCAGCACCAGCTCGACCAAGTTTGGATTACAACCCAAATGCTACCACAAAAACATCAGGGGGAAGATAGGGACTGAAAGAGCCAGCTTCAGCATCCCAGTCTAAGCACCCCCGGCCTTCATCCTTGCGACGCACGGTACACCTTGTTTGCCACCTGCTCGACCCTAGTGTCACTGATAAAATGAAGTAATAATACAGTTAAAATTGAGCGAGTGTCCTCTCTATCATTTCATTTCCAATGTAGATAAAGAAAGTGCTTCTCTTTGTTAATGTATGTTTCATCAACTAGTCCCATTGTTAATGTTTAAGCGTTTCTGCAAACTGGGGTGCTTAATTTTAGTTGATCTGCACAAAAAGAGATTTGAATGTCTCAAGGCCCCTCCCTGTACTACCGCTATACACTGGTGTTCATCACTGGCAGAAGGTGTGTCGGGGAGACTTGGATCGATTTCCAGTATGATGTAATATTTTCTTCTGTTTATTAGTGTATGTTTCATCAACTAGTGCCACTATAATCTAATCACGCCTTTTCATTATCTGTGCAAACAGGGTTATTCAGCTGCATTTTGGTGGAACTGCACAAATGTACGGATGGAACCGGCATATATGCAGAGTGCGAGGTGCCAAGTAAAAGTTACCGACACCAACCCTGCTCCATCTAAGCATTGGCATCCACCACCATCAGTGGGATGTGTGGCGCTCACTGTGGACGGATCTTTCTCGGCAGCAAATCCTCTAACCAAATACTAGTAGCTTAGACTTAAAAAAAATACTAGTAGCTTATATTGGCAGTTTTCTAGGGGTGTACTCTTTTCTGAAAGAAGCACCAATCTATTTTTCTTTATTTGTACACAGTGTCACAACTTTGACCCAAAGGTCCAGAGCTATTTTAGGGTGATTGGCGTAGTACTCGGAGACTGATTGTAAGCATGAAATTAGTTGTCACACTGATTGTAAGCATGAGCAGATGGAAGATTAGGTTAGTGCAAAGCTTACCTTAAACCCTACTGATGCCATTGAAACGAGGCGAGTGTCGAGGGAACCGTGGAGAACGGCAGGGAAGCGACGTCGCGCCATCCGGCCTCCACTTGCGGTGGGAGAACGAATACTCCTGTGGCTCTGGCTGGCTCTGCATCCTCACGAAGGGCACACCGTACTCGATTGATTCGTTATCCTCTAGGTGCTTGACCTTCGACCTGTACGCCCACCACCTCCGCTTGACTTTCGCCTCGGGCGAATCTGTCTGCTCCATCGCCCAGAGGAGATACTCGATGAACTCGAAGGACTGCGGCATGACTGCCGCCGAGGAGTACATCACCGCCCTCATCACTGTCGTCTCGCTCTTTCGCATACATTGCCACATGGCCCTCACCGTCCTCAAAATCTACCACTCATTGTCAAACCAAGTAAGGATCTCCTTCAACCTGGCTAACTTTGCCTGGTCACCACCGGTGATCTGCCTGATTCGCTGCTGCATCCCCTCCATAGATGTCCTTCTGAGTGGTCCGGTGCTAGCTTTGGAAGATGGGAGGAGAGACGGTGGTCTTTGCAATAGAGAAGAGGGATAGGGGAGATGGTGGTTTTCGAATGGAGATGATGGAGAGGAGAGGTTCCCCTGCCTTTCGGTCGCTGACAGGTGGTCACCGCGCTTGGTGGGACCCATGTGTCAGTGTCTCAATGGCAGGATGAGCTACGTCAGGGGATCCTCGTCCGAGGAGAGAGGAGGTGGTTTTGCAATGGAGAAGAGGGAGAGGCGAGACGGTGGTTTTGGAATGGAGATGATGGAGAGGAGAGGAGGTGGTTTTGCAATGGAGAAGAGGGAGAGGAGCGTGTGGCAGCGATTCAGGATTGGACGAGAGGGCCGGCGCGCTGTGACTGGATCAAAATCAAAATCAATTTACCCTTCAATTAAGAAAGCGACCCCACATTAACTAGTCTCCCTTTTATTCTGGGTCATAATTGACCGTGATTTTCGCAAATAAAATATATGTTATACGTTGCAAAAATAATATAATTTGAAAGTTCATTCAGATACGAACCAAACGATACAATTTTTGGTGACATGCATTCACATTTTGCTTGTCAAATACAGTACGTGGTCAAACTTTGACCCAAAATATGCAAAACAAAAAAAATACTTCCGAGACCAGCGCCGCTCTTCCGCTCTTCTCCTCTTAAACCACCGCCACTCCTCTCTTGTTCCAATCTAAATCCAGCGACGCTCCTCTTCTCTTCCATTTCAAAACCACCGCCCCTCCTCTCCTGTTCCAATCCAAAACCAGCGTCGCTCCTCTCCCGTTCTAAACCAAAACCAGCGCTGCTCCTCTCCTCTTCCATTCAAAAACCACCGCCGGCGAGTGAAGGTGCTGTGGAGAAGTAGATCGATGGAGGAGTACAACCGATACGTGAGGATCGCAGATGGCGACCCTGTGAAGCTAGCTAGGATGTTGGAGATACAGTCTTGGTTTGACAACAAGGACCAACTAGCGGCGACGGCGACATCCTTGGCCAAATATCTGCAACAGAGCGAAAAGGCGGCGATACTCCTGGAGGGAGTCGCGCGGGAGTACATAGAGCTGCTCCTCTGGGCCATGGAGCAAACAGATTCACCGAATCCGATCGTGAGGGAGCGGTGGTGGGAGCATCGATCCCAGATGGAGCATCCACCAGAGATTGAAGGATCGAGCATCTACAGGGTGCCGTTTGTGAGGGTGTCGTTCCAGAGCGATCCGGTGGAGTCTTCGTCGACCGAACCCAACTGCAAGAGGAGAAAAAAGTTGGCCCGACGACGTTTCCCCGCCATCCTCTTCTCGCCGTTCACATCGTCTCACGGGGCGGCTGTCTGCCGCCGAGGAATAGGAGGGATCCCCCCAGACCAATATTCGGGCAGGTTGTGAATTGTCAGGAGGAGCTTAGGGTTGTTAGTATTTGCAGGTTGTGAATTGTGTTTTGTGTTGTGTATTTTGAGAGTACTTTCAGATATGAATGTCTTTTGAATTTCAGATTTGCAGTATTGAGCATATGAAGTATTTTATGAATTCTAGAGATCTATTTTTAGCACTTCAAAAATGTAGTTTCATAGGAGTATAAAAGTGCAGACAATGTGATTCTCAGAGAAGAAACTGCAAGTTTCAGTTTCAGATAAGAAACTCCAAGTTCAGTTTCAAATAAGAAACTGCAACTTTCAGAGGCAGAGCATTTATATTAACACGGCCTTTTCAAACAGTGTTAACATCATGCTGGAAGTTTTATTCATGGTCGAAACTGGAATTACCAGCCAGTTAACATCATGCTGATCAACATTCATGCATACCACATCTTCATATGATGCACAGTCAAAAAGATATGCTATTTTCAAAATGCCCACACAATGTCGAGTGTGCGAAAAATAGAGAAAACGAGGGACGAAGTTTTGGCAAGTGTAGGATGTGGTGTGCGTAGATGACAATTGGGACCCACATGTCAATAAAGGCAGAGGCAAAAATACTTCCTCCTAATGCTATACTGATGTTGGGGCCCACGGGTTTGTCAACATAGTTATATTTTTTAGGTGCTTCAACGTAGTTACTATAGGAGATAAATTCACAACGAAGCCGCGGAGCTGGCAGGTATCGTTTATTATCACTGGGGCAGCAAGTATCAGCTGGGTTTTGGGCTGCCCCGTCTAGGCATTCTTTTTTAACATGCGCAACCCACGACCTGGGAGGTCCATAAGGCTGTTTGTATTTTCTTGAGGGCCGTCATGTATCGACCGGCCTATGGACCTCCCATCCGAGGTTTTATTTTTCCTGAAACATCGGCAGCCCAATTTATGTATTTTTTTGAAGAAAACGCAGAGATCTGTTCTATTTTTCTATATAAGAATAGGAACGTCTGGTCCAACTTATGTTTCCCTTCTAACTATATTATATATATTTAAATTATTTTATAAGTTATTATATATTATTGTTATTGTCATCATATATTTAACAGATACTTACATATGTAAGAAAACAATATCCCACATTTTGTTAACTTATAAAAATAATTGCTTAACAATAGAATCCTGGATTTTTTTGGCAACGAAAATCCTGGTGATTGTGTACAAAATCTTGGTAAAATTTAAGGACCAATGTAATAATAAATCACTTATTATATATATATATATAAAACAAAATGCTCAGCCCTTGTTTATTTTTTGATAACATTGCTGCGCCCACCCCAACATTATAATTAGAATTAGCCAAGCAAAATCGTGTATTTCGAGAAACTGCAAATGACCTGTAATTTTTTAGGAAAAACATAAATGGGCCGCATGGATGCTACATTATTTGTTCACCCAGCCCAGCTAATGGACTGTAATTCAAAAAAAGAGATCAAATGGACTGTAAATTCTACCCCGCAAAAAAAGACTGTAAATTCTGAAAAAATGGGTTGAATACGTGCCACATTTTTGGAGGCTGAAATGTGGGCCAATAGGCCGAAGCCAATGCAAGTCGTTGTCAACTTAGTCAACAAATGATTCTGACATTGTTAGCCGTTGGATTTACATCCAACGACCGGCATCCATCTTCAGTCTCTCGTCTTCTTCCTCCAGCGCCGCCGGGACCACCTGCTCCCGCCTCCTGCTGCTAGCAGCTCTGCTTAGCACGCTTCGCTGTGAAGCGCTACTCCACCGTTGGCCAGGCCATTCCTCCACCCCTCCACCCCTCCTGTTCTTCTCCACCGACTACCGAACCACACCGCACCAGAACTAGTTAACCCTCGTACACCTCTCTGTCTGCGACTCTACTCCCACGTCTTCCCATCTCCAGCTCGTTGCTGTCCGGGGCCTCGCCGTCGTCCACCACCTTGGATGCGCTCGGCACGGAGTGGTCAACGTGGTCAACGAACGACACCATCGGAAGTAGACTGTGCGTGGAGAGGCTGACAGCTGGGTCCACGGCCGCATGCAAGGAAATGCACGCAAAATAATGATTCCTCCACCTGACAGCTGGGACCCACCGGAAGGGCCTCTGTATTTCGTGAAAGAAACATTCCCACCGCTGACAGGTCGGACCCACCAGCTATATCTTCGCATGCAAGGAAGTGCCTCCTTATTACGCACAAAAAAATGAATACTCCCCCTGCTAGTTGGGACCCACCTTGGTGGGAGGCTGACTTGTGGGCCTACTAAGTTGACGGGGACGGAGTGCTTTGTCAACATAGTCAATATGAACGATTCTAGCTCCAGTGACCGTACGATGTCCATCCAACGGCCGCAGTGCTTCTTCAACCTCTGGTCTTGTTGCTCCAGCCGCCCAAAGCAGCGCCGGTCGTGCCGCATGCTCCTGGTTCTCGTGGCCGGCTTTCGTGCCGCGGAGGCCTCACCGCCTCCTACTATTCCCACCGCTGGCCAGGCCATCCCTCTACTCACCCACACCTCCTGTTATTCTGCGGCAACGACAGCCTCACACCGCAGCGAACCTGTGAACCCTCGTACTCCTCTACGCGTGGGCATCCACTGCCGCGTCTTCCCCGGCTCCGCGTCGTCCCCTTCCTAGGCCTCGCCGTCGTCCACCGCCCTGGTGCTCTCGGCGCGGCGTGGTCAACGTGGTCAAGGAACGGCTTCCATCGGACGTGAACTGTATGTGGAGAGGCTGACAGCTGGGTCCACGGCCGCAGCAAGGAAGTGCCTCCTTATTACGCGCAAAATAATTATTCCTCCACCTGACAGCGAGGACCCACCGGACGGGCCACCGTGTTTCACAAAAAAAACATTTCCCCCTGACTGCTGGGACCCACCAGCTACATCTTCGCACGCAAGGAAGTGCGTCCGGGCAAGAAAAAAACGATTCGCCCCCTGACTGCTGGGACCCACCAGCTACATCTTCGCACGCAAGGAAGTGCCTGATAGTCGGGACCCACCTGGTCGAAGCGTACGTAGCGTTGTCATTCTGGTCACGAACGTGTACGTACATACTGGTCGATGTAGAGGCGCGCACGTGTCATAGTAGAGGCGCGCACGTAGCATGTACACATACGTACAGCAGCCAGTGTGCAAGAAAGAAAATACGGCCACGTACGTACATACGGGCAGGGTCTCGAACGCACGGCCAGGGCTCGTATACATGGCTGGGTCGGAACGGAGAAACTGCGTCGTCGTCGTGTTCATGGGGAGCCAACCGGCTGGGTCAGAACAGAATGCGTCGTCGTGTTCATCGGGAGGGCTTGGACGGAACAGCCGATGGAAACGAGGCCTGGTGTACCGCAGAACGGAGGAAACGGCCTTGTGTTCGACCGGCCACGTTCGAAATGGGATCCTGTTCATCGGGAGGGGTCTGGCGTACCGCAAAACAGAGGAAACAGACCTCCTACGGTCGAAACGGGGGTCCTGTTGATCGGGAGGGGTGTGGCGTACCGCAAAACGGAGGAAACGGACTTGTGTTGGAGCGCTACGGTCGAAACGGGGGTCCTATTCATCGGGAGGGGTGTGGCGTACCGCGAAACGGGACTCCACGGGATACTGTTCATCTCCACCGTCGACCCCCTCCAGCTTCCACGGGCTAATGTTCATCCACCGTCGACCTCCTCCAGCCTCCACCTGCGACTGTTCATCCACGGGCTCCTGTTCATCCAGCCTCCACCGCGCGCTACTCCACCGGCTACTGTTCAACCAGCCCTCTCCACGGGCTCCTGTTCATCCACCCCTCCACGGGCTACTGTTCATCCAACCCTCCACCGTCTACTGTTCATCCTGCCCTCCACGGGGTGGTCCTGTTCATCCTGCCCTCCACGGGGTCCTGTTCATCCAGCCCCAACCGGCTCGATCGATCGGGGTCCTGTTCATCCAGAGGAAACACCATGGGGTCCTGTTTATCCACCCCCACCGGGAACTGTTCATCCAAACCCCCAGCAACGCTAACTGTTCATCGAGAGGTAGCATCGATCGGCTTCAGTTAGCAGCAGTAGAGAAGGAATCGCTGGATCGGGTTCAGTTAACAGCCATCGATCGATCGCTCAGGTTGAGTAACGCGTAGCCTGCAGTGTAATCGCTCGGGTTCAGTTAGAGCCCAACGCCTCGCTCGGGTTCAGTTAGAGCCCAACGCCTCGCACCCATGCGCGTGCGTGTATGAGAGAAACGCGCATCGCTCGGCCCCGACCACCCACCGTAACCGGGAACACCCTGATATTTTCCTCGCCCTCGCTTCTACCACGGTTTTTTCCGTCATGGACGGCCCAAAGAATGTCATGCAGCTCCGTCTCTGGCCCGCCCAGGACGAAAAGCCCATTTTCTATCATGATTTTTTGTCATAGAAGTAGGACCCCACCACATCTATGATGATACTGGGTTTTGTCACAATTATCGTCATAGAAGTGTCATAAGTATGACATATTTTTTTTCTTCGTTCGGCCCAAAATGTCACGGATGTGTCTTTTTTTTTGTATTGAAGTGAATCAATAGAATACCGCATTGTCACCACGGGTATCCCACGCAAGACGTACATCAAGTGTTATCAAATACTTAAAGACTCAATCCGATAAGATAACTTCAAAGGGAAAACTCAATCCATTACAAGAGAGTAGAGGGGGAGAAACATCGTAAGATCCAACTATAATAGCAAAGCTCGCGATACATCAAGATCGTGCCATCTCAAGAACACGAGAGAGAGAGAGATCAAACACATAGCTACTGGTACATACCCTCAGCCCCGAGGGTGAACTACTCCCTCCTTGTCATGGAGAGCGTCGGGATGATGAAGATGGCCACCGGTGAGGGATCCCCCCTCCGGCAGGGTGCCAGAACAGGGTTCCGATTGGTTTTTCGTGGCTCTGGAGGCTTGCGGCGGCGGAACTCCCGATCTAGGTTTCTTTCTGGAAGGTTGGGTATATATAAGAGGTGTTGGCGTCGGGAACAAGTCAGGGGGGTCTCCGAGGCGGCCACGAGGTAGGGGGCGCGCCCCCCACCCTCGTGGGTGCCTCGGGACTCTTCTAGTCCATCTGCGATACTCCGTGGGCTTCTTATGGTCAAAAAATAATATCCGTGAAATTTCAGGTCAATTGGACTCCGTTTGGTTTTCCTTTTCTGCGATACTCAAAAACAAGGAAAAAACAAAAACTGGCACTGGGCTCTAGGTTAATAGGTTAGTCCCAAAAATCATATAAAACAACATATAAATGCATATAAAACATCCTAGATGGATAATATAATAGCACGGAACAATCAAAAAATATAGATACGTTGGAGACGATCACTTTGGCGTCGCCGTCTAGCCCACGTCAATATGAGATCTTTGCAAAGTCTCCTCAAAGGGGACCACGTGCGTGGACTAACAAATGTGAGTTTTGCCAAAGATCGTGCTTGCAGTGCTTGTATCGAAGGAAAGCTTCATGAAATGGCTCAACGAGCATCGACTATCATCTACTCAAAGAGGCCCTTGGAGCTCCTTCACATGGATCTCTATGGTCCTCCATCCTTTGATAGTCTTGGTGGAAGAAAGTATTGCTTGGTGATTGTGGATGACTACTCAAGATATACATGGGTTTATTTCTTCAAGAGGAAGAGTGAGACTCAACAAGAACGTCAACATGATGCAAAGATCTTGATGATTAGAAGTGACAACAGCATCGAGTTCAAGAACAACACCTTGGATGAGTTTCTTAGTGACGAGGGGATCAAGCATCAATATGCCGCACCCTATACCCCTCAACAAAATGGTGTGGCGGCGAGGAAGAACCGGACGTTGATGGATGCGGCAAGGATCATGATGGCGGAATTCAAATCTCCGTACAACTTTTGGGCCGAAGCCATCAACACCGCATGTCATGCTTCCAATAGGCTCTACCTCTGCAAAGGCTTGAACAGGACTCCTTATGAGATACTTATCGGCAGCAAGCCCAACCTCAAGTACTTCCGGGTATTCGGTTGTAAGTGTTTCATAGGTGTTCGTTTGTCTAAATTCGAACCTAGAGCTCTGATACATCTCCAACGTATCTACAATTTTTGATTGTTCCATGCTGTTATATTATCATTCTTGGATGTTTTACAATCATTTCATAGCAACTTTATATCATTTTTTGGGACTAACCTAATGACATAGTGCCCAGTGCCAGTTGCTATTTTTTGCTTGTTTTTACTTCGTAGGAAATCAATACCAAACGGAGTCCAAACGCAGCGAAACTTTTTGGTGATTTTTTCTGGACCAGAAGACACACGATGGGCCAAGAAAGTACCTGAGGGGTGCTCCGAGGGGAGCACCACCCACCAGGGCGCGCCTGGGGGCCCAAGTGCACCCAGGTGGGTTGTACCCACCTCAGTGGTCTCCCGCACCGCCTCTTTACTCTATAAATACCCCAATATTCTAGAAACCCTAGGGGAGTCGACGAAAATCAATTCTAGCCGCCGCACAGAAACACCAGATCCAATCTAGACACCATCACAGAGGGGTTCATCATCCTCATTGGTGCCTCTCCGATGATGCGTGAGTAGTTCATTGTAGACCTACGGGTCCGTAGTTAGTAGCTAGATGGCTTCCTCTCTCTCTTTTGATTCTCAATACAATGGTCTCTTGGAGATCTATTTGATGTAACTCTTTTTTGTGGGGTGTTTGTTGGGATCCGATGAACTTTGAGTTTATGATCAGATCTATGTTTTTATCCATGAAAGTTATTTGAGTCTTTTGGTCTCTTATATGCATGATTACTTATAGCCTCGTATTTCTTCTTTGAATGTTTGGTTTAGTTAGGCCAACTAGATCGATTTTTCTTGCCATGGGAAGAGGTGCTTTGTGATGGGTTCGATCTTACGGTGCCTGATCCCAGTGACAGAAGGGGAACCGACACATATATATCATTGCTATTAAGGATAACAATATGGGGTCTATTTCTACATAAATAGATCTTCTCTACATCATGTCATCGTTCTTATTGCATCACTCTGTTTTTCCATGAACTTAATACACTAGATGCATGCTGGATAGCGGTCGATGTGTGGAGTAATAGTAGTAGATGCAAGAAGGAGTCGGTCTACTAATCTTGGACGTGATGCCTATATAATGATCATTGCCTGGATATCATCATGATTATTTGAAGTTCTCTCAATTGCCCAACAGTAATTTGTTTACCCACCGTATGTTATTTTTCTCGAGAGAAGATACTAGTGAAATCTACGGTCCCCGGGTCTCTTCTTTATTATATTTGCCATCGAGATATATTTTTATTTTCAGATCTATTAATCCAAAAACACAAAAATACCTTGGTGCAATTTTTATTTATTTATTTATTTTATCTCGCGTTCCCGCGGGATCTATTTATCCAATCTACTACAATTTTACCTATCCTTTTACCCATGAGGGATTGACAACCCCTCTCTTACGTCAGGTTGCAAGTATTTGTTCTTTGTGTGCAGGAGCTGTTTACGTGGTGTTCCGTGGTTCTCCTACTGGTTCGATAACCTTGGTCTCATCACTGAGGGAAATACCTACCGTAGCTGTGCTGCATCATCCCTTCCTCTTTGGGAAAATACCGACGTAGTTCAAGCCGCATCAAAAGGAATTTCTGGCACCGTTGCCGGGGAGGATCAAGTCAAGATAGTCTCCCGGCTCCGTGCCAATTTCTGGCGCCGTTGCCGGGGAGACATTATCAACATCTACCAGGTTCCTAATCACAAATCACATCTCCTTGCAATTTACATTATTTGCCATTTGCCTCTCGTTTTCCTCTCCCCCACTTCACAAAAATTTGTTGTTTTATTCGCCCTCCTTTCCATTCACCGTTTTCTCGTCGGATCTCCTATTTGCTTGAACTTGTCACCATGAGTGACTTTGGCATGGCAAAAACAGATGATGGCCTAACTCCTAAAATTGGACGATTAGGCAATCTGGATGCTAAAACTTTTGTTTTGGGGCAAGGGAATATTATGGGAAAAGAACATATCCAAGAATTTTTCAATTGTGTCAGAAGTTTAACTCTTGATTATACTCCTATACTTAAAAGAACAAAATCCTATGTAGAAGCTATTTCAGCACTAGTTCTGAAACTTGAGAATAAATTCATCCGTACTCATCCTACCTTGCAAAGATTGTTTTATGAGTTACCTGTTATAAAGAATCCCAAAGCTAAAAAGTTGGCTACCTTTGTTCTTATGAATGAATTTGACTACATAATACAGGAAGCTGGGGAGATCTTTGATTTTTATGGTATGAACCGTGAAAAACCAGTAATAGATGAGATCCTTTATAATAGTGATTATATGTTAAGACACCTTCTTGGAAATAATCAAAATTTTCATGAGAATCTTAAAAAGGAAGTCCCTGTTTTACACATAATCCAACAAGTTTTCAATGATGTTAATCAACACTATTCTTGGATTGTTGCCGGAAATCAAAGGGGATACAATGATAAGCAACTTGATAGTGCTAAATTCTCTATGGATGAGGTGTTTTATGTTGTATTTGCAAAACCACCTGACAAAAACACTTCCAAGGGAAGTGGAAACTAAAGATGACAATACTTAGATCCTTTGCATTATGCCTAGCTAGGGGCGTAAAATGATAGCGCTTGTTGGGAGGCAACCCAATGAATAAAATTTATTTTTGTCTTTTTCTTTCTGTTCTTGAGTGTTTGCACAATTATGCCTCTGTTATGATTGTGTTTTGTGTGTTTTAATTAGTGTTTGTGCCAAGCAAAGCCTTTGGGATCATGTTGGGTGATAGTTGATTTGATCTTGTTGAAAAACAGAAACTTTTGCACTCAGAAAAATAATTTTCATAAATCACAAAAACGTGTTTTTTCTCTGAAGTTTTTACACAAGATTTATATACAAATAGCCCACGCTGTCCTAATTTTTAAGAATTTTTGGAGTTATAGAAGTATACGAAGTTCTCTGATTACTACAGACTGTTCTGTTTTTGACAGATTCTGTTTTCTTTGCGTTGTGTGCTTATTTCGATGAATCTATGGTTTGTATTGGAGGGTATAAACTATAGCAAAGTTGGAATACAGTAGATATAATGCAAAAATAAAATATGAATGGGTTTGCAACAATACTTAGAGTAGTGATTTGCTTTGTTATACTAATGGATCTCACGAAGGTTTTTGTTGAGTCTTGTGTGATTGAAGTTTTCAAGTTTTGGGTGAGATCACGATGGATGGAGGAATAAGGAGAAAGAAGAGCCTAAGCTTGGGGATGCCCCAAGCGGGGGATGCCCCAAGCTATCTATCTATCTATTATCTATTATATAATTAAGACAAGAGACAAATAAGCCATCACGTTGATCCACACAGATTAAATTATCTCAACCATTAATTTTATATATTAATGGCTGTGATTTAAAGATGTAAACGTTACATACAAAAATTGTTTTACGTATAAACAGGACAACATGTCACGATACAAATAGATATTGTTCCATCCAAAGTAGAACGCTATGGACATGAAAAAACCTGAAGCGGTTAGGATACACATGTTAATAAATTAAATAATATAAGTTGGAAAAGGAGTAGGCACGGTGGCTTGCTTCAGAGCCGTACGTAGGCAAGTCAAATCCCACTTACCCGCAAAATAACAGAAAAGTAAGATCCTACTATATGTATGAGTTGGACAAGGTAACGACTCCATGGATCGACAGTACGTGCGTACCTGGACTTCCAACTTCCCGAAGGCAATAAGCCAAGCCCGTGACCTTTTTCATGCTTCAGGCGATCTTGCCAGCGCACGACTGCTGTAGCAAGACGGGAACGTAACTTTGTGTCTGCCAACTCCCAACTCGCCGTGGTGGCGGAGTGAGCAAGTCAAGTCTAGAGCCCAACACAATCAGAGGCTTTGGCTGAGATCAACAGAAGCACACACGTATGCATGCGGCTGCGTGTGAATAGGTGAGCTGATAGATCTCTTTTTCTTAAGCATGTACGCTAAATGATTCTGCAAGGCTACTAACTGCTCCTGGTATATGTAGATTGTGATTCGTTCGTGATGAAAGATTCTTCTCTATTTAAATTCAATCTGAGAAACCTCTAGGGAGCAGTGTGGTCTGTGTCTTGCTGCAATTATAATGCTTGGTTTGGCCAAAATTGCAGAGTTTATTGAAGATTCAGAGAACAGGTATAAAAGCTTCCCAGGGAGCAACGTCCTCTCGCTGGCCAACCATGTAAAGTTCAGGCAAGACTGGTAGATTACTTTCCGTTGCCTACAATCAAACAATTATTTTTCCGAATGTGCATATGGATAGATTTCTACTAGCTGTGTGCGGACATGTATATATATATATATATATATATATATATATATATATATATATATATATATATATATATATATATATATATATATATATGTTGTAGATTGAGCTTCCAAGTAACTATATGCCTAGGATAAATAAAAAATATATATGATATATAGCTAGCCTTTTCTGTTTTGCATCAGCAAGGACTTAGTGTATGTGTATGTTTCTTTAAGCTGACACGTGATTGTTTTCCTGTTTTCATTGGAAGGAAGCTTTGAGAATATACATGGCTGATTTAGAAATCTGCATATGTAAAGTTTTACCTATGGCCATATCTGATTGTTGAGCAAATCATCGAAGCATCATACCATCTAAGCATCAAGATGCCTGTTTTCTTCATCATTTTCATTAGAGGATTAACGGTAAGGCTAACAGAGGTGAGTCAAATTTCTTGCTCACATATAGAGAAAATCTACCGAGCCCAATAGTTACATATTTAGAGCTTTGGTGAGAGAACTACACGATAAGAATCAAATGAGCCCTTCTCTGCCAGCTTTACCTACGGTTCTCAATTAGAGATATGGTAAGATTAAATATTCTACCATACAAAAAACAATCTCAGTACCTGACACCGTTCATGTTAGCAAGTGTGTATTTCCTGGTCGCCCAATCTTTATTGTTAACTGCAGCTATGTTCTTCATTGGTACATACTTTTTGTATTGTTGGAGAAAAATATACTACTGGACAAATCTTTTTCAGATGATAAATATTATCTTCTTTGTTTCCTATATATGAAACATAATTAAGTTTAGTTATTTATATCTAATTAGATCCATACAATACACACCAAAGGACTTTGCTAAAAAAAGTTTAATTATTTATCTAATGTGACAAAGGACTTTTGCTAAAAAAATTGGCATTAATAAAGGAATATTCACTCTTAATTTTGGGAATAAATAGTTTCATATAATTAAAAGCATACAAGAAAACCGTAGCAACCTATGTGTTATTAGAGATGAATAGGTAGGTTCTAGGTTGTGTGCATTCTGCTGGTGAAAAGGTCATGGCGCAATAAAACTGTCCTTTAAAGCAAAGATGGATGCGATATGTTCCAGGTTATTAGTAGTTTCTTCTTTAGAGAGATAGGCGTTATTTTAGTCTACAGTTGGGAATGTCTTCGCTTTTTGATAAATGATGATACAATCAATATTTCACATGTACATAGACAATGAGGTGTTCAGTTAATTTATTCAAAACCTGCTTCTACCACGTAATACCTGTTTTTGGCTGATTAAGATTTGCTCAATTGTTTGTTACAGATAGGCTGAATCTGTAGATGGCTATGCTGCCTAAAAACCAAGCTACAGACGCATGTACGTATGATTGAAAATAGTAAAGTCAAAAAGAAAAGGAAGATAGGAACATGCCTACACACCAAAATAAGGATTCATGAGATAAACATGCATATGCGTCTGTATATGTAATTGCGGCCCGAACACAAGGTTTAGCTCGGAGCCTCAGACAGAACAAACTAAATTCAACAGGCAGCCAGACAAACGACTTATGCAAGGCTGGATTTGATAGACAATCATATGCCGCAACAGGTTACTTTTGCATGTAAAATTATCATGCTGGAGCAGATGAATCTTATCTCTATGATCATCAACAAGTAGCCCGGAGCTTTTTATCTTAACCTTTGTAAGGCCCGATAACCTCCTATTTTATCTCATTCCATGTATTTAATAGTAATGTCGATACTCTCTCAACACTATGGAGGTAAATTTGATGTTGCTAATGGCTTCGGAACTTCCCTGATGAGATAGCGAGCACAATCAACTCTGAATGTAACCATCCTGTTTGATAATTGAAAGTTCGTTTCTGCAAAAGCAAAATTGATGGTACTAATAAACTCATATACGTAAGATTGGAGAAATTATGAATCAAACTTTCAAATAAACTAAGGGTATATAACAATGTAAGTGAATTAATGTCTAATTCACATGATGTGTAACTTGAAACTCCTAGAAAAAAATAAATCTATATTAAAATATTGTAGATTTACACTCTCGGTAATTCATAAAGTAAGCTACATTTCCCATATTTTATCGTGGTGGTTTAATGAAAATATAAAAAAAGATGATAGCCCAAAATGTACTGCAAAAGGCCATATATTACTTCAGTATATGAAACTAAATAATTTAATGTGCCAGGCCAATATATATGCTTAATTTTTCAAATAGCCAATTCATACAGCCAAAGATGAACAAAAAATCAACATATGGGAAGTCCCTTCCACATTTATGATATGAAAGAAACTAGAGTAAAATTTGGATATTAAATAGATTTCATGTACGAGGGTGAAGAAATGAATGAGATTAGCAATTGCAACTTACAACCTAGCCGTGCAAAAGCATGGGTCACTTCACCAGGCAACAATACATGATTAGATGGAGATAACTGAAATAAAAATAACCAGATGCAGCTACAAAATGCATATACATGATTCATTATGCACCAATTAGAAACTTTACTATAATATGAACAACAAAATTCAAATAACTAAACCAGTATATTAAAAGGTAAATAAGTCATTACAGATTTAAATATATGAAATTCTAGCCGCGCGAATGCGCGGGTGCACATGCTAGTTATCTAAAATAGAAGCAAGCAACTAAGCTTGGGGATGCCCGAGTGGCATCCCCTCTTTCTTCTAACGACCATCGGTATTTTACTTGGAGCTATATTTTTATTCGTCAAATATCATGAGTTTTGCTTGGAGCGTCTTGTATGATATGATTCTTTGCTTGTTTTGATTTCTGTTTAAGTCATGAATCCTTGCCGGACACACCTATTTGAGAGAGCCAAAATTATGCTGACTTGTTAAAATTTCTCTCTATGCTTCACTTAAATCTTTTTGAGCTTTGGAATTGCTCTAGTGCTTCACTTATACCTTTTTGAGCACGGTGTGCTTTATTATTTTTGAAGAAATGCTCTCATGCTTCACTTAGATTTATTTGAGAGTTAGTAATTTTTTTAAGAAATTCTCTCTTACTTCACTTAAATTATTTTGAGAGAAGAATTTTTTTTGCTCATGTTCTTCACTTAGATTTGTTTGAGCTATCAAAAGCAACATATGAAATTAGTCCCAATGTGATAGATATTCAAGAGGGATATAATAAAAACTTTCATGAAGATCATTGGACAAAATAAACTTGATTCCTTGTAATAGTTTTGCGATATGTTGATATAATATGTGAGTCATGTTGATGAGTAATTATGCTTTAGTAAGAATATTGGTGTTAAGGTTTGTGATTCCCTATGCAAGCATGAAAGTCAATAGTTATGCAATGAAATTACATCCTACTTGTGGTGCATTATTCGGTGTTAGTTATGCTTAATGCTCGCTTATGAGATTTTTTGTTTCTTGGTTGGATGCTTCTCAATCTTTTGCTAGCCTTCATTTGCACTAAGTATGATCACTACTTGTGCATCCAAAATCCTTAAACCAGTTTTGCCACACGAGTCCAGTATACCTACCTATATGCGGTATTCTTTTGCTGTTCTAAGCAAATTTGTATGTGCCATCTCTAAATTTCATAATAAAATTTTCTTTTGTGTGCTCGTACCGCTCATGAAACGGTAGGGGGTGGCTGATATTTTTCCATGCTAGATGTGTTATTCTCAAGATGAGCGTTTATTCACTTGCCATTGCACGAGAGTATGGCAAAGGTATTAGGGATGCCCAGTCCCGAAATAAAAAATGAATTTACTTTATGTTGTCAAATAATAAATTCCTTGGAAAGTGTTGGTATGGACGGCACCGTGGATTCGGTTAGCCGTGGAATGTGAAAGTATGGTGGAAAAAGGAATAAACTTTATTTTCTGTTTGGGAACCGCCTATGATATATCTAGCATGGAAAGTATTGGGAACTACTTGATCGTTTTCGTTGACAGGAAAAGCATGCCACCCAAAATGTTTTATCTCTACTTTTTTTCGCTTTGAGCTCTGGCACCTCTACAAATCCGTACTTACCTCTGCGAAGGGCCTTTCTTTTACTGTATGCAATTTTTTTTACTTGAGTCTCCATATTCTCTTATAAAGCACCAACTAAGGGGCACTATGATCGTACTTGAGCATTGGGTGTAGCTAATATGCGAGTGTGTTTCATGAATGGATCAATGATTGAGCATAATGGGCTAGGCATAACTTGCTTTAGTGTTGATATTTTGAAAGACATGGTTGCTTGTTGATATGCATGAGTATTGAAACCTTCATGTCAAAACTAGACTATTGCTTTGAACCATATAAAAGTCCAAATGTCCATGCTACAAAGAAAAGAATATGTGATGAACATGTTAGGCAACATTCCACATCAAAAATTCTGTTTTTATCATTTACCTACTCGAGGACAAGCAGGAATTAGGCTTGGGGATGCTGATACGTCCCCAACGTATCTATAATTTTTGATTGTTCCATGCTGTTATATTATCATTCTTGGATGTTTTACAATCATTTTATAGCAACTTTATATCATTTTATGGGACTAACCTATTGACATAGTGCCTAGTGCCAGTTGCTGTTTTTTGCTTGTTTTTTTACTTCGCAGGAAATCAATACCAAACGGAGTCCAAACGCAGCGAAACTTTTTGTGATTTTTTCTGGACCAGAAGACACACGATGGGCCAAGAAAGTACCTAAGGGGTGCTCCGAGGGGAGCACAACCCACCAGGGCACGCCTGGGGGCCCAGGCAAGTGGGTTGTGCCCACCTCGGTGGCCTCCCGCACCGCCTCTTTGCTCTATAAATACCCCAATATTTCAGAAACCCTAGGGGAGTCGACGAAAATCAATTCCAGCTGCCGCAAGTTCCAGAAACATCATATCCAAATCTAGACACAATCACGGAGGGGTTCATCATCCTCATTGGTGCCTCTCCGATGATGCGTGAGTAGTTCATTGTAGACCTACGGGTCCGTAGTTAGTAGCTAGATGGCTTCCTCTCTCTCTCTTTTGATTCTCAATACAATGGTCTCATGGAGATCTATTTGATGTAACTCTTTTTTGCGGTGTGTTTGTTGGGATCCGATGAACTTTGAGTTTATGATCAGATCTATGTTTTTATCCATGAAAGTTATTTGAGTCTTTTTATATCTTATATGCATGATTACTTATAGCCTCGTATTTCTTCCTTGAATCTTTGGTTTAGTTAGGCCAACTAGATCGATTTTTCTTGCCATGGGAAGAGGTGCTTTGTGATGGGTTCGATCTTATGGTGCTTGATCCCAGTGACAGAAGGGGAACTGACACATATATATCGTTGCCATTAAGGATAACAAGATGGGGTCTATTTCTACATAAATAGATCTTGTCTACATCATGTCATCATTCTTATTGCATTACTCTGTTTTTCCATGAACTTAATACACTAGATGCATGCTGGATAGCGTTCGATGTGTGGAGTAATAGTAGTAGATGCAGGCAGGAGTCGGTCTACTAATATTGGACGTGATGCCTATATAATGATCATTGCCTAGATATCGTCATGATTATTTGAAGTTCTATCAACTTCCCAACAGTAATTTGTTTACCCACCGTATGCTATTTTTCTCGAGAGAAGCCACTAGTGAAATCTACGGTCCCCGGGTCTCTTCTTTATTATATTTGCCTTCGAGATCTATTTTTATTGGCTTTTATTTTCAGATCTATTAATCCAAAAACACAAAAATACATCGCTCCAATTTTTATTTATTTATTTTATCTCACGTTCCCGTGAGATCTATTTATCCAATCTACTACAATTTTACCTTTCCTTTTACCCATGAGGGATTGACAACCCCTCTCTTACGTCGGGTTGGAAGTATTTGTTCTTTGTGTGCAGGAGATGTTTACGTGGTGTTGCATGGTTCTCCTACTGGTTCAATAACCTTGGTCTCATCACGGAGGGAAATACCTACCGTAGCTGTGCTGCATCACCCCTTCGTCTTTGGGAAAATACCGACATAGTTCAAGCCGCATCAAGCTCAAAGGGCATATTTGTTGGTTATGCTACAAACGCTCATGCTTATCGTGTTCTCAACAAGTCCACTGGACTTATTGAGGAGACGTGTAACGTGGAGTTTGATGAAAATAACGGCTCCCAAGTGGAGCAAAGTGGTCTTTGTGATGTAGGTGATGAAATTCATTTTCAAGCCATAAGAAGAATGGGGATTGGTCAAATACTCCCCATTGAGGAACCCCTTGTGGCCGAAGGAGAAGGACAATGCTCTACTCAAGTGGAGCCATCACCTACGCTAGACCCACACACTTTCGAAGAACAAAATGAAGGCCCTCAACCCAACGAACAATATCAAGGGCAAGATCAACTCCATGGATATGGTGATGCACCAAATGATGCCCAAGATCAAGTTCATGCCTCCGAGCGCCCTCAAGATCAAGATCAAACTCAAGGTCAAGATCAAACTCAAGGTCAAGAGCAAGCTCAAGACGGTGCTCAAGATCAAGAGCAAGCTCAAGATCAAGAGCAAACTCAAGACAGTGCTCAAGATTGATGTCTACTATGCAACTTGTTCTTGTAGACTTGTGCTGGGCCTCCAAGCGCAGAGTTCTGTAGGACAGTATCAATTTTCCCTCAAGTGAATGACCTAAGGTTTATCAATCCGTGGGAGGTGTAGGATCGAGATGGTCTCTCTCAAACAACCTTGCAACCAAATAATAAAAAGTCTCTTGTGTCCCCAACACACCAAATACAATGGTAAGTTTTATAGGTGCACTAGTTCGGTGAAGAGATGGTGATACAAGTGTAGTAATGATAGTAGATATTGATTTTTGTAATAAGAACAATAAAAAACAGCAAGGTAGCACTTGATAAAACGGAGCACAAACGGTATTGCAATGCTTGAAAATGAGGCCTAGGGTCCTTACTTTCGCTAGTGCAATCTCTGAACAATGCTAATATAATTAGTTCATATAACCATCCCTCAAAGTACGATGAAGAATCACTCCAGAATTCCTATCTAGCAGAGAACATAAGAAGAAATTGTTTGTAGGGTAAGAAACCACCTCGAAGCTATTCTTTCCGATCGATCTATCCAAGAGTTCATACTAAAATAACACCAAATAATTTCAGATTCATAATACTCAATCCAACACAAAGAACCTCAAAGAGTGCCCCAAGATTTCTACCGGAGAAACAAAGACAAGAACGTGCATCAACCCCTATGCATAGATTACCCCAATGTAACCTCGGGAATCCGCGAGTTGAGTGCCAAAACATATATCAAGTGAATCAATACGATACCCCATTGTCACCACGGGTATTCACAGTAAGACATACATAAAGTGTTCTTAAATCCATAAAAGTATTCAATCCGATAAAACAAAATCTCAATGGCAAAACTCAATTCATCACAACAAGATAGAGAGGGGAAAACACCATATGATCTGACTATATTAACAAAGCCCGCGATACACCAAGATCGTGACATCTCAAGAACACGAGAGAGAGAGATTAAACACATAGCTATTGGTACAAACCCTCAGCCCCGAGGGTGGACTACTCCCTCCTCATCATGGTGGCCGCCGGGATGATGAAGATGACCACCGGTGATGATTTCCCCCTCCGGCAGGGTGCCGGAATGGGGTCTAGATTGTTTTTTCATGGCTATAGAGGATTGCGGTGGCGGAACTTCTGATCTATGGTCTCCCCGAGGGTTTTTGAAATATTTGACGATTGATAGGGCGAAGAGGCGATGCGGGAGGCCACCGAGGTGGGCACAACCCACCAGGGCGCTCTGGCCCATTGGATGTCTTCTGGTCCATAAAAAATTCACAAAAAGTTTCGCTGCGTTTGGACTCCGTTTGGTATTGATTTTCTGCGATGTAAAAAACAAGCAAAAAACAACAACTGGCACTGGGCAGTATGTCAATAGGTTAGTCCCAAAAAATGGTATATAAAATGATTGTAAAACATCCAAGAATGATAATATAACAGCATGAATACTTCATAAATTATAGATACGTTGGAGACATATCAGTATCCCCAAGCTTAATTCCTACTCGTCCTCGAGTAGGTAAATGGTAAAATAAATAATTTATGAAGTGTGAATGCTAGCAAAGTGCATAAGTTTGATCAATGATAATTTCAATCAATTTTCCTAGCATCATAATAACAATTTTTTCGTATAAAACTTCTCATGTTAAAGTAGCAACCAATTCACATGTTAAGGTTCAAATAATAAATTCTCTTGAAACTCAACAACCTATATTCTTAGTCACCGAACAATTGCAGTTCAACTTATTCAACGAAGTCTAAGTAAGAGCTCCACATACTCAGCCATCATATAGTCTTCTATGATTGCTAACACTCACCGCATACACATGAGAAAAACGTTTCAACCGGACACATAGAAAGATAGGGGCTTGTAATTTCACCTCCCAACGTATTCACCTCAAGGGTGATGTCAACAATAATAACTCATGCTACCCATATCCAACTGGATATATGTGCCTAGATCTTTCCTCACCACATGATGCTTGCCAAAAGAGAAAAATAAAAAGGAATAGAGAGAAAAACTTTGACTAATGCATGAAAGTAAATACATAAAAGTAAAAGGTAGGCCCTTCGCAGATGGAAGCAGAGGTTGCCATGCACTTTTTGTTTGTATGCTCAATCCCTTAGTGCAAAAGAACGTCACGTTATATTGCCCCTTATGATAGCAACCTTTATTATGCAGTCTGTCGCTTTTATTCTTTGCCATAACAAGTTCGTACAACGCTCAATTTTCTCTTACACTAAATGATCTAACACTTTAGAAGCAAGTTTTATTGCCTTATTGCACCGATGACAACTTACTTGAAGGATCTCACTCAATCCTGAGGTAGGTATGGTGGACTCTTGAAAATAAGATTTGGGTTTAAGGGTTTTCGGATGCACAAGTAGTATCTCTACTTGGTGCGGAATTTTTTTGCTAGCAAAGATGGGGCGCAAGCACCACATGTTGAAGGATCTATGACAATATAACTTCTATGTGAATATGAACAAACATAATTCATTACGTTGTCTTCCTTGTCCAACGTCAACAATTTTGGCATATAATATTTTGATGGGGGCTCATAATCACAAAAGATTTCCAAGATAGTGTATTTGCATGTGAAAGTTCTCTTCCTTATAGTAATCATTCAGGAATTGCTTGTATGACCAATATATTGTCATTGTCAAGCTTCAAAAGATTTCACTTTCTAAACCCAATGTGAAGCTACTACTAGGCATGATATGAATATATAATTTCAACTTCATGATATTCAATTCATTCAATAATTTACTCAAATGATATAAGTGAAGCACAAGAGTAAAAGACAAACTACTCCAAAAAGATATAAGTGAAGATCAAGCGAGTAGTTAAATAAATAGGCAGCTAACTGTGGACTCTCTTTTATTTAAAAACTTTAAGATCTAAGTATCTTATTAAAACAACAAGCAAAACAAAATAAAATGACATCCCAAGAATAGCACACATCATGTGTAGAAGCAACAACTTAGGATCAACCGATACTAACCGATAATTGTTGATGAAGAAAGGTGGGATGCCTACCGGGCCATCCCCAAGCTTAGTTGCTTGAGACTTCTTGAAATATTATCTTGGGATGCCTTGGGCATCCCCAATCTTGAGCTTTTGCGTCTCGTTAATTCCTTGATATCACGGTTTCCCTAAATCTTAAAAACTTCATCCACACAAAACTCAACAAGAACTCGTGAGATAAGTTAGTATAAACCAATGCAAAAACCTTATCATTCTCTACTATAGCAAATCACAAAAACTATTATTCAACATTGCATACTAAATGCCTTTGCATATTTAATACTCCTATCCTCAAATAGAATCATTAAACAAGTAAACAGATGCAAGCAATGCAAACATAACAACAATCTGCCAAAACAGTACAGTATGTAAAGAATGCAAGAACATCAATTCTTATTCAACTTAAAAAAATAAAAAATTACCACACAGTAGAAAATTTATCATAGCTCATTTTTTAAAAAGTTTCAACATTTTGTCACATTCTGACTTTTCTAGAGAATTTTTGCAACAACAATAAACTTTCTGTTTTGAAACAGCAACTCATATACTTGCAAAATAAGCATGGTAAAGGATATCCTTGGCATTTATATTGAAAAGAAAGATGCAAAACATTATTCTAAATAACAGCAAGCAAATCCTAACAAAAGAGAAGGACTCTCCAAGCAAAACACATATCATGTGACGGATAAAAATATAGCTCCAAGTGAGGTTACCGATAATGTTGGAGACGAAAGAGGGGATGCCTTCCGGGGCATCCCCAAGCTTAGTTGCTTGGATCTTCCTTGAATATTACCTTGGGGTGCCTTGGTCATCCCCAAGCTTAGGGTCTTGTCACTCCTTATTCTCCTCATATCGACATCTCACCCAAAACTTCAAAACGTCAATCACACAAAACTTAACGAAACTTCGTGAGATAGGTTAGTATGATAAAGAGCAAACCATTTCACTTTGGTATTGTCAAAGACAAGATTCATAATTGTTTCCACACAATGCCACTATAGAATATCATTTCCACAATTTATATTGAGCAATATAAGCCATAGAAACTAGGAAATAAGCAAACTATGCATGGAAAACAGAATCTGTCAAAAACAGAACATTCTAAAGTAATCTGTACTCCAACCGTACTTCTGCTACTCCAAACATTCTGACAAATTAGGACAATGTAGGGAATTTGTATATCTATCACCTGTAAAAAATTCATATCAAAAGCACGTTCCAGTGAATTTTCAAAATTCCTGGACTGAGCACAAAAGTTTCTGTTTTTGCACAGATTCAAGTCAACTATCATCCACACTATCCCAAAGGCTTTACTTGGCAATTTATTGAAATAAAAGCAATAAAAATGATTACTACAGTAGCATAATCATTTGAACACACAAAAACAGTAGGTAAAAGTGTTGGGTTGTCTCCCAACAAGCGCTTTTCTTTAATGCCTTTTAGCTAGGCATGATGAGTTCAATGATGCTCGCATGAAAGATAAGAATTGAAACATAACAAGAGCATCATGAAACACATGGAAAGCACATTTAAGTCTAACCCACTTCCTATGCATAGGGATTTTGTGAGCAAACAATTTATGGGAACAAGAATAAACTAGCATATGAAGGCAAAACAAGTGCAACTTGAAAACTTCCAACACATAGAGAGGAAACTTGATATTATTGAGATATGTAGAAGCATATGTTCCTCTCTCCTAATAATTTTCAGTAGCATCATGAATGAATTCAACAATATAACTATCACATAAAGCATTCTTTTCATGACACATAAGCATAGAAATTTTGTTACTCTCCACATAAGCAAATTTATTCTCATGAATAGTGTGGGAGCAAACTCAACAAAATAACTATCATGTGATTGGAAATTAAAATCATGAGGACAAGTTACATGGTTATCACTATTCAATATAGCATACATGTCATCACCATCATCATAGATAGCAACTTTGTTGTCATAATCAATTGAAATCTCTTCCGCAATAGTGGAATCATCACTAAATAAAGTCATGACCTCTCCAAATCAACTTTCATCAATATTGTAATAAGATTCAACACCCTCCAAAATAGTGGGATCATTACCTAGAGTTGACACTCTTCCAACCCCACATTCATCATTGTAATCATCATAAATAGGATTCATGCTACCATTATAACAAATTTGCACATCAAAACTTGGGGAATAAATATATCATCTTCATCAAACATAGCATCCCCAAGCTTATGGCTTTGCATATCACTAGAATCATGGATATTCAAAGAATTTATACTAGCACCATTGCAATCATGCTCATCATTTATGCCAAACATTATATTGAATTCTTCTTCTATCAATTGAGCACAATTTTCCTTTCCATCATTTTCACGGAAGACATTATAAAGATGAACAATATGATGCAACCTCAATTCCATTTTTTAGTTTTCTTTTTTCTAAACCAAACTAGTGATAAAAAAAGAAACTAAAAGATTCAATTGAGATCAAAAGATATACCTTCAAGCACTCACCTCCCCGGCAACGGCGCCGGAAAAGAGCTTGATGTCTACTACGCAACTTGTTCTTGTAGACTTGTGTTGGGCCTCCAAGCGCAGAGTTTTGTAGGACAGTAGCAATTTTCCCTCAAGTGGATGACCTAAGGTTTATCAATCCGTGGGAGGTGTAGGATGAAGATGGTCTCTGTCAAACAACCCTGCAACCAAATAATAAAAAGTCTCTTGTGTCCCCAACACACCAAATACAATGGTAATTTGTATAGGTGCACTAGTTCGGCGAAGAGGTGGTGATACAAGTATAGTAATGATAGTAGATGTTGATTTTTGTAATAAGAACAATAAAAAACAGCAAGGTAGCAATTGCTAAGACGGAGCACAAACGGTATTGCAATGCTTTAAAATGAGGCCTAGGGTCCGTGCTTTCGCTAGTGCAATCTCTCAACAATGCTAATATAATTGGATCATATAAGCATCCCTCAAAGTGCGATGAAGAATCACTCCAAAGTTCCTATCTAGCGGAGAACATAAGAATAAATTGTTTGTAGGGTACGAAACCATCTCGAAGCTATTCTTTCCTATCGATCTATCCAAGAGTTCGTACTAAAATAACACCAAATAATTTCAGATTCATAATACTCAATCCAACACAAAGAACCTCAAAGAGTGCCCCAAGATTTCTACCGGAGAAACAAAGACAAGAACGTGCATCAATCCCTATGCATATATTACCCCAATGTCACCTCGGGAATCTGCGAGTTGAGTGCCAAACATATATCAAGTGAATCAATACGATACCCCATTGTCACCACGGGTATTCATAGCAAGACATACATAAAGTTTCCTCAAATCCATAAAAGCATTCAATCCGATAAAACGAAATCTCAGAGGGAGAACTCAATTCATCACAACAAGATAGAGAGGGGAAAACACCATATGATCCGACTATATTAACAAAGCCCATGATACATCAAGATCGTGACATCTGAAGAACAGGAGAGAGAGAGAGAGATTAAACACATAGCTACTGGTACAAACCCTCAGCCCCGAGGGTGGACTACTCCCTCCTCATCATGGTGGCTGCCGGGATGATAAAGATGGCCACCGGTGATGATTTCCCCTCCGGCAGGGTGCTGGAATGGGGTCTAGATTGGTTTTTTGTGGCTACAGAGGCCTGCGGTGGAACTTTTGATCTAGGGTCTCCCCGAGGGTTTTTGGAATATTTGTCGATTTATAGGGCAAAGAGGCGGTGTGGGAGGCCATCGAGGTGGGCACAACCCACCAGGGCGCTCTGTCCCATTGGATGTCTTCTGGTCCATAAAAAATCCACAAAAAGTTTCGCTGCTTTTGGACTTCGTTTGGTATTGATTTTCTGCGATGTAAAAAAACAAGCAAAAAAACAGCAACTGACACTGGGCACTATGCCAATAGGTTAGTCCCAAAAAGTGATATAAAGTTGCTATAAAATGATTGTAAAACTTCCAAGAATGATAATATAACAGCATGGATACTTCATAAATTATAGATGCGTTGGAGACGTATGAAAGATCAAGAGCAAACTCAAGATGGTGCTCAAGATGAGCAAGATGATCCTCAAATGCCCATTGAGGAAATTTTGGAGCGCCGTGCCGCTAAGGTGGCTTCCAAGCTCAAGCACCAACAATATGTCATGGAGAATGTGCTTGGAAGCTTGAGAAAAGGGGTAACTACTCGTAAAAAATTGTCAAACTTTTGTGGGCATCACGCGTTTGTTTCGTGTGTTGAACCCCAAAAGGTACATGATGATGTGGATTGGCTTGAAGCTATGCACGATGAACTCAACAACTTTGAGCGTAATCAAGTTTGGGAATTAGTGTCAAGGCCAACGGAGGAACATAATGTCATTGGGACCAAATGGATCTTCAAGAACAAGCAAGATGCGAACGGTGTGGTTGTTCGAAACAAGGCAAGGTTGGTGGCACAAGGCTACTCCCAAGTCGAGGGCATTGACTACGGTGAAACCTTTGCCCCCGTTGCACGTCTTGAATCTATTCGCATGTTGCTTGCATATGCATCTCATCATGATTTTAAATTGCAGCATATGGATGTGAAGAGTGCATTTCTTAATGGTCCTTTGAATGAGTTGGTGTATGTCAAACAACCTCCGGGATTCGAGGATCCCAAGCTCCCCACTCATGTATACAAACTCAAAAAGGCGCTCTATGGCCTTAAACAAGCCCCACGTGCGTGGTATGAGTACCTTACTGAGTTGTTACAAGATCATGGGTTTGAAATTGGAAAATCGATCCCACTCTTTTTACTAAGAGGGTCAAAGGGGATTTGTTCATATGCCAACTATACGTTGATGATATTATTTTTGGTTCTCCTAAAAAATCTGTCAATGATGAGTTTGCCGCACTAATGACTGAGAAGTTTGAGATGTCTACGATGGGAGAGTTGAAGTTCTTTCTCGGGTTCGAAGTCGAGCAAAGGAGAGAAGGAACATTCATCAACCAAGCCAAGTATACCCAAGACATGCTCAAGAGATTCAAGCTAGATGATGTCAAGCTAGTCAAGTTTCCCATGCCAACCAAATGCAAGCTTGACAATGGTCCCTATGGTAAAAGCAGTGGATCAAAAGGTATATCATTCCATGATTGGATCCTTGCTTTACCTTTGTGCATCTAGACCGGATATCATGTTGAGTGTGGGAATTTGTGCACGGTTTCAAGCCGCACCTAAGGAAAGCCACTATGTGGCGGTCAAGCGAATCTTTAGATATTTGGCTCATACCCCAAACTTTGGCTTATGGTATCCCAAAGGAGCAAGCTTCTATCTCATGAGTTACTCGGACTCGGATTGGACGGGGGATTGTGTGGAGAGGAAGTCAACTTCCGGAGGGTGCCAATTCCTTGGTCGCTCTTTGGTGAGTTGGTCTTCGAAGAAGCAAAATTGTGTGTCTCTCTTGTCCATCGAAGCCGAATATGTAGCTGCCACAAGTTGTTGTGCACAATTGCTATGGATGAGGAAAACTTTAAAGGATTACGGTGTCACTTGTGATAAAGTGCCTCTTCAATGTGACAACGAAAGTGCTATACAGATCTCTCTCAATCCGGTGCAACATAGCAAGACAAAGCACATTGAGATTCATCATCATTTCATTAGGGATCACATCAAGCATGGAGATATTGAGATCATCTACATCAACACTTAAGAGCAACTAGCGGATATCTTCACCAAACCTCTAGATAAAGCAAGATTTCGCGAGTTAAGGCATGAGCTAAATATCATTAATTTGAGCAATGTGGCTTGAATCTAGGCACACCCCACCACACTCATCATCATATCTTCTTCTAGATGTAGGCATGTAGATAGGGGGAGCGTTGTTCTCTCAATGAACTCTCTCTTCCCCCATTATGCATAAATCGATCAAGTCTTTCACATTAGCCATTTTTATGGTACTTGTGCTTCAAAGATGAGTTTTGGTCATGGGCCCAAGGTTAAAATCTTCGCGGTGCCATACCACTTGACTCAAACATAGGTGGCCTCGGCCACCGCCCTCTCCTTGAGAGGTGTGTGGTTTTTTCCTTTTTCCTCCAGTTGGTTTCATTTGGTTTGTGTTTTAGTTGTGGTTTGCTTCTAGTCTCTCCGTGGGTGCATCTCTAGTTTTTGGTGGTGTTTTTGCTCTTTGAGGTGCTCCCTCGGCTCGCGTCGGTGTTACTTTGTGTTGGAGATTTGCCTTTTTCTGCCCTGTCTCGACGAGTTTTGTGCTGGGCGGTACTACCGCTGTGGACAAGCGGTACTACCGCTGAGTGGCATCAAACGGTACTACCGCCCGCCCGAGCGGTACTACCGCTGCAGGGCGGGACTAGGAGTTATTGAATCGGGCAGACTCCCCCATACCCATTCACGTTCTCCCCCGTCTGTTCCTCTCTCTCCAACGACGAACTCGCCACGGGAGGCCGCCTTCTCCGGGCCGTCCGTCACATTTCCATCTGGTGGAATCGATCTCCACCCCTTCCTCTTGCCATGGATGCTGGTATTGCCCCCCTTCTTCTCTTCATTGCTTCTAGTTTTCAGATCTAGGCTGTTGGGGGAATAGTCTTAGCATTTATCGATTTTTGGCCAAATCGAGGCTTGAGTAGGATGTTGAAGGCTGCTAGACTAGTTGGATTGAAGTTTGGTAGGAGTATTTTTGAATTTGGCACCCCCGGTAGTACCGGATTTGGTCGCGGCAGTAGTCAAACCGCTGTCCCCCGCCTCGGGCGGTACTACCGCTCCCCTGGAGCGGTACTACCGTTGGCGGCGGTAGGCGGTACTACCGCTGCCTGGTAGCGGTAGGATGCCAGCCTCCATCTTTCTCATACCACACTTTGATCTTTGTTGCTTTTTCTACTGGCTTATGCTTGTTTCCTCTCTTTGCCTTTGTGTTCGTGTGTTTCGTTCAATGTGATGGTCCTTCGGAGCACCCTGTCCGTCGTATCAACCCCGAGCGTCCGGGAGGATCAAAGCGCTATCGCACTCCTGAGACATCGGCTGCTTCTTCAAGTGTTCCTCCAACTTAGTCCAAGCCGCCCTCCAAGAGCGTTGCAAAGAAGCCCAAGACGAAGCCCAAGTCTGTGATAGAGATGACTGCTAAGGAATTCTGTGCCGCTCGTCGCCGCAACCCCTATAATCAAGATCAAGATCTAGCTCTTGTCAATCGTCCTTTCTGGAACAGGTTTCAGTGGTCTGTCTACTTTGATGTGCTCAAGGCAAAGAAGAACCTCTATGTTGATGTGCGCTCCATCAACATTACGTATATGGAGAATGACCGTGCCTACTTTGGCGAGGCACTGGATATGTGTGCTCAGTTGAACATTCTCAAGATCATGGAGTTCAACAAGGATTTTGATGCGGAAATGGTGGCTCAGTTTTATGCCACGGTCCATCTTGGGACTGATGAGGAAAGAACCCTTACTTGGATGACAAATGGCAGACTTCTCTCAGTCAAGTGGAAGGCGTTCATGGAACTATTGGGTGTTGAAGACCAAGGACTGACAACCCGGTTGGCTTTCGTCCTCACAAGAATGAAACTTCTACTCACAAGCAAGCTCTCTGGCCTTACAGCACTGTGAAGATTCATCCCGTGACGGAGAAGAAGACCTATGAGCTGTTTCCTTTTCTAGACATCCTTCATCGCATCTTAAGAGAAACTCTGTTTCCTCGCGTTGGGAACTTGGATATGTTTCATTCATACCTCGTGGATATGTTACTATTTTGCTAGCATGAGAAGGACAACAAATAGGAGATTCTTTGGATATTTCTCATGTCATGTGGTGAGAGCTCCTCTCTACCATCACGGAGCGCAAGTGCCCCATCTATGCCCCCTACCTTATGTTGCTCATTGAGAAGGCATGGGCACACACTTATCCTGGTGTCTTGCTGGAGACCGGTGACATGGTCTCTCACGAGGTTAAGCGTCTGAGACAGAAGGAGCACTGGGGCACTCCTACTCCGGAGTCAGGGATTCTGACACGTGCTGACGAGGCTGAGGCTGAGGATGATGAGGACTATGAGCCCTCTAGTGTGGAGCCCTCTTGGGCAAAGAAGCTCAAGCGCAAGATGAAGAAGCTTTTCTGCATGGAGTCTCACAGGCAGTATATGGCTCATGTGTCTAAGAAGAAGTCAAGGAGTCATCACAAGGAGCTCATGCGTCAGCTTGGTGCTACAGTCAACAATGGGTCTGAGGGCAAGATCACTGATGAGGAGGAGTGGATTTCTCAGCACTGCCCCTGGACGGATTCAGAGTCTGAACAACCCCTTGCTGATGACGGAGACGTTGGCGATCGCGCGGGGATGTGATGATGGAGATCTTCAGCGTTGCTACCACCTGTGACTGTAGCAGCACTCTTTGTCCGTTTGGTGTCACGATGCCAAAGGGGGAGAGAGTTTAGGGATTTGCCGAGTTGCGAGTGTGTTTTTATATGTCTTATTTGTCGTGTCTTTCTCTCTCGCAAACTCTTGTGTCTTGTGTCGTTTGCTTTGGTTTGGGTTGTGCTCGTAAGACCTGGTTACTCTATCATATGTTGTGAGACATATGCTACCCTACCTTATTATTTATCTAATGCGTTTCTTGTTCCTTGGTACTTTGTGAGATGCAAGCTTAACTTATGTTTATATTATACTCACGTAGTACTTCTTGCATCCCAGCTTATATTCTCTTATTGTTGATGCAAGAGTTGTCAGTCTATAAAACATAGCGGGAGTATTGATCCTAATGTGTATTCTTTGCATTCCAATAGCACTTCTAATTAAGTGCACACATCTAGGGGGAGCCCGTCTATATTTTGTAGTCTCTGGGGTTTGCTTACTCTCTTGTTATATCTCTATGCAAATCCCGTGTTGTCATCAATCCACCAAAAAGGCGGAGATTGTTAGGGCATGTCTCTCTCTAAGTGGTTTTGGTGATTGATGACAATACTACACTTGCGGACTAATCGTGTGCATTGAGCATTTCAGATATTCATTCATTGGCACGAGACAATTCTTTCCCCTCAGAGCTCAAAGTGAAGAAGGTGTAGTCTCTTTTGTTTCGGTTTTTGTGGACTTGAGTCGTAGGAGACACCGTACTATCAAGAGGGGGTCCGCATCAGAAAGGCTAGGGTGGAATCAACACGTACACTTCTATCTCGCACCCCCAGCTGCTTTCCTCTTCCTTGGAATTTTCTGATATCATGGAAGTGGCACTTGGGTGGTGCCAGCGGCAATACCGCCGGGCCGGAGCAGCAGTACGGCAGACAGCCTCAAGCGGTAGTACCGCTGTTTCGCAGCGGTAGTACCACTCGTGGCCATCAACAGTAGTGCAGCTCTGGCTCCGCGCTGGTACCGCCTCGACTCGAGACCCGCACGTCTTGTGTCGGGTTCAGCGGCAGTAGGGGTGGTAGTACAACTCATGAGCGGTAGTACCACACCTACCACCGCTTCTAGTGCCGCCCGGGCTAGCGCTCCAGTGTCCCTTCCCCCTCTGAGGCCTCTGCTCTCTGTCTCTGCGGTAGTACCGCTGGGGCTCGCGGTAGTACCGCTCCCCTGAGCGGTAGTACCGCTCTATGCGGGTTGAGGAGGGGATAACGGTTGGATTGGTTCCCCCACTATAAAAGGGGGTCTTCTTCTCCAAGTAGACCTACCTCTTTTCCCCAAAGCTCCATTGTTGCTCCAAAGCTCATTTCTGCCCGATCTCTCTCCCTAACCTATCAAACTTGTTGATTTTCTAGGGATTGGTTGAGAAGGCCCGGATTACACTTCCACCAAGAGAAATTTGATTCCCCCCACTAATCCCTTGCGGATCTTGTTACTCTAGGGTGTTTGATCATCCTAGACGGTTGAGGTCACCTCAGAGCCACATTCCATTGTGGTGAAGCTTCGTGGTATCATTGGGAGCCTCCAATCAAGTTTTGGAGATAGCCCCAACCTTGTTTGTAAAGGTTCGTTCGCCGCCTTCAAGGGCACCACTAGTGGAATCACGACATCTCGCATTGTGTGAGAGCGTGAGGAGAATACGGTGGCCCTAGCGGCTTCTTGAGGAGCATTGTGCCTCCACACCACTCCAACGGAGACATACTTCCCCCAAAGGGAAGGAACTTCGGTAACACATCCTCGTCTCCACCAGCTCCACTTGTGGTTATCTCTTTCCTTTACTTTGTGCAAGCTATTATTGTGTTGCATCCTTTGCTTGCACTTGCTGTTCTTTGCATCATATAGGTTGTTCACCCAGTTGCACATCTAGACAACCTATTTGTGGCTAAACCTAATTTGTTAAGAAAAGCTAAAAATTGGTAGTTGCCTATTCACCCCCTCTAGTCAACCATATCGATCCTTTCACGTGCTCCATACGCCGCCGCCCAAGGATGGACCTCAGCCCCAGGCGCCACCACCACCACCGCCACCCGAGCCACGCGTCACTCCACCTCTGACCGTGCTGGCACATCCGCAGGCGCTTGTCGGCGGCCAGCCGCGCGCGCGTCCGGTCAACGATGCGCCGCCGCTGCTTCCAGTACCGGAGCAGCCGCCACCACCGGAGCGCGGTCAGCACCAACAACCATGAGAGGATTACTTCACCAAGCCACCGAAGCACAATTTCCCTCGCTTCGATGGGGAATACCCGCGCGTCTGGCTGGATCGCTGCATGGCTTAGTTCGGGCTCTACCGCGTGCAGGAACACAATTGGGTGACCACCGCAGCGCTCTATGTGGAGGGGCATGCCGCCCTCTGGTTACGTGCGTTTCGGCAGCAGAATCCGATTCTCTGCTGGGATATGTTCATGTGCGCGATTGATGAGGAGTTTGGACCAGATGAATTTGAGTACCTGATGCACAGTCTCTTGCAATTGCGGCAGACTAGGAGCGTGGTCGAGTACAAACAACAATTCAAGGTTCTCATGTACAATTTACTGGCCCTGGATGCAACCCCGAGTCCCAAATTCGTTGTTACACAATTCCTGCTGGGGCTCAAGGATGAGCTACGCGCTGTTGTACGCCTTCAAGCACCCAACAACATCACCCGTGCCACAGTTTTTGCAAGGATCCAGGAAGAGGAGCTCACGAATGTGCACCCCAAGTTGCGACCATTGCCGGCAGGCCGACCGCCACCACTGCCCTACACTGCACCAACACCGGGACGCCCACCGGCAGCAACAACCATTTTGCCAGCGGGGAACCCACCAAAACCGATCGCATCAGCCAAACCAGCTTCTGATGATTTCGGCAGAGAGCGATAGTTACGGGATTACAGACGACAACACGGCCTTTGTTTTCGTTGTGGAGAGAAGTTTTCAAGAGAGCATCAGTGCAAGCGCTCCGCCCAATTGTTGACCATTGAGATCGGGGAGCATGGTGAAGTACTGTCAGATGAGGCTGTGCGTGCTCTGGAGCTGTTGGACGAGCCGGCGGCAACAGATCCGTCATGCTGCTTACTGTCAGCAAACGTAGTCGACGACACCGAAGCCACAAAAACTATTCGCCTGCGTGCCACGTTGGGAATCAGATAATGCTATTGTTGGTCGATTCTGGCAGTACACACAACTTTGTTAATGCTTCCTTCGCTCAACGCATTGCTGCAACGACAATGGTTATACCCACAGTAGCTGTCAGAGTAGCCAATGGGCAGAACTTACAATGCACTGAACTTGTTCCGCAGCTTAACTGGACAGTGCAAGGCCACAAGTTCACTACAGACATGAGAGTTCTGCAACTCGGGGTCTATGATGCAGTTTCGGGAGTGGATTGGCTTGCTCAGCATAGTCTGATGTAGTGCGAATGGAAACTGAAGACGATGCAGTTTGTCAGCGAAGGGGCAGACGTCCATCTCACTGGCGTCCGATCGGATGAGACACCAGCCATCACAGCCTTGGATGCGTCACAGTTGTGGCAGATGCATGAAGCAAACGAGATTTGGGGAGCTACTCTTGTGGACATGCAGAACTTGTCCTCACACCGTCAAGAAGACCCCATCCCTCCTGTTATCCAGCAAATTCTGATAGAGTTCAGTGACGTATTCGAAGAACCAACAACACTTCCTCCTCACAGACAGTATGATCATGCCATCAACCTTGAACCAGGAGCCACATCAGTCAACTGCCGGCCCTATCGTTACTCTCCCTTGCAAAAGGATGAAATCAAACGGCTGGTAGTAGAAATGTTGCGCACTTGGCTGATCACCCACAACATGTGTCCATTCGTGGATTCTGTGCTCTTGGTGAAGAAGAAGGATGGCACATGGCGGTTCTACGTCGATTACCGCCGCCTCAACACGGTCACAATCAAAACAAATTTCCTTTGCCTGTCATCGATGAACTGTTGGATGAACTCCCGGGCGCGGCATTCTTTTCCAAGATTGACCTGAGAGCTGTACTAGGCTCAACACACCGAGGCACTTCGCGTGCAGCTGGAGCGCGCCCAGAACAACTTCAAGCAGAAAGCAGACAAGAACCGGACCGAGCGCTCCTTCAGTGAGGGAGATCAAGTCCTCCTCAAGCTCCAACCCTACGTACAATCGACGGTGGCCAATCTCCCCTGCCCCAAGCTCGCCTACAAGTTCATTGGCCCCTTCAAGGTTCTGCAATGCATTGGCACCATGGCCTACAAGCTCCAGCTGCTAGAGGGCAGTCGTATCCATCCTGTCTTCCATGTGTCACAGCTGAAGCCGTTCACGCCAGATTACTCACCAGTTTTGTCTGAGCTGCCCCGCACACCTGACCTCACCGTGGCTCCACTCCAACCTGTCGCCATCTTGGATCGCTACATGGTCAAGAAGGGAAACAACCCCGTGGTACAGGTACGCGTTAAGTGGTCATCGCTCTCTATGGAGTCTGCAACCTGGGAAGATTACAATGTGATGCGCCATCGCTACCCAGCGGCACCATGCTGGACCGAAGACACTGTAGCTCATGGAGGGGCAACTGTCACACCTGATACAAGTGTATCGGTGGACACATGAGAGGTGAGGAGAGCAGTCTAGGTGTAGGTAAAATGGGCCGAGGCCCGTGGGGTTTATTGGGCCGCTTGTGGCCTGTGTGAGAGCTACAATAAACCAGTGTGTAATCCTAGTTTTGATATGGAATGAGATAACTCTAGTTTCCCCTTCTCCCCTGTCTTTGTCCATCTCTCTGTGCTCTCCTCACCTACCCCAATTCCCCTTCTCCCCTGTGCGATCGATCCCCTCTAGGGTTCATCGGTCGGCACAGGGTGCTCTGCTCTTGGAGCCGCCTCTGCACCAGAGGGCGTTGGCATGCTGTGCATCGGAAGTCGAGGCTGAGCCAAGCGGTGAGGGGGCGCCAATGCACCGCGTGCTGGGGAGCGCCGAGCGGTTGACGACCACCTTCAGGAGCGTCATCGCGCCACACACCAGGGCCACCATTATCCTACGCGTCTCCGCGTGATGGAGGCAGGGAGTTGGGGTCGAGCGCCTGAGGGTCCGCCACCGTTTACGACTCCGGAGGTCAAGCCGGTGTTCCAGTCCAGCACGGGGCCGAGGCCAGACAAAGCCGATTCCATCGTCGTTCACGTTCTTGATGGCGACAAGCGCCACCACCAAGTCCAGCGAGATGGTAATTAAGCCAGGAATTTACCTTTCCTTGATTCACGTTCTCAATTTTTGTCGGATTGATGGACGCCAATGCCCCTATTCTTCGCTCATTCCCTGTAGGGTATCACTCTCGAAGAGGCAGTTAGAGATTGAGAGATTTCTGTCGTGGCCGTGCACGGGGCGAGTCTGCCGCTTGGAAGCTCTTCTGCTGGGGTGAGGGCCGCCGTGGTAGTGGGCGCCAACAGGACGAACGGAGGGCTGCGGTCGTCGAACTCGCGAGCGAGCGATGTCGTAGCCAGGCGCCGATGGAATCACTCCGCCGGGAGTGTGCTGATAACGTGTAAAGGAACAAAGTGATTGGAAAGAACTTATTCATTGATCATTGACTTCAGGTATTTATACAAGGATTCCTGTCTCTTTGGGGTGTCGGTTACAAGAGGAGACTCCTGTTGAATGAATAGGTGCCTGTTCATAGGGATCATGTGCCTTTACACAGTGAAGGCGTCTGTGCTTTTGCACGGCACTTTGGGACACTAAATAACTGCTTAAGGCAGTTATAATCTAATTCTAACACTACTTACCATGAATGGGACTTGGGCGGAGTGGCTGGCAGAAACCGATTCCTGCTTCCCCCCTTTCCTTCGTTTTGTCACCTTTATTATGCGTGCACGAATGGGCCGGCCCAATTATCATAGAACCATCACTGGGATGCTTATTGCGAGATATAGACGCAGCGTCATTTTTTTCTGAGAGAAGTCCATGTGTCTTGCTTCTTTTTCTGAGAAGTCGCGGCATGTGCTAAGCGCATATTCCCCGCACCCCGTGCGCCATCAAGGGCGGCCCATGTGGAGGCTGGGAATCTCTTTTGTTTTTTATTTTCAGTTTTTTATTTTTTTAAAATAATTCAGTATTTCAAAAAAATTGTGAATTGTGGAAAATGTTCATGAATTCGAAAATGTTCTTGATTTGAAAAATGTTTGTGATTTGATAAAAAAATAGTGTATTTAAAAATGTTCACAAATTTGAAGAAATGTTCATTAGAAAAGGTTCGACATATTTAAAAAGTAAACAATTTCAAACAATATTCGTCAAATTCGATAAAATGTTCATGATTTAAAAAAGTGTTCACGAATTTGTAAAAAAATGTTCACAAATATAAATGATATCCATGATTTTCAAAAAATATACTAAAATTTAAAAATGTTCATTATTTCAAAAAATGTTAATGGTTTGATAAATGGTTCACTATTTTATAAATGTATTGAATTGAAAAATGTTCACAAATCGTAAGTTTGTTTGCTATTTCAATAAATCTGAACATTTTTTTGAATTCAAAAATTGTTCACCCTGATATTAAAGAATGTTTAAATTTCAGAAAATGTTCATCGATTTGAAAGAATCTGCTCAAATTAGAAAATGTTCTCGAAAGTTGGAAAGGAAAAAGAAAAAAGAAAAAAGGAAAATGGAAAAACCGGAAACTAAAAGATATAGGAAAAAGGAAAAGCAAAGGAGAAAACCACAAAAGAAATAACACGAAAAAAAGAAAACCTAGTTGGGCCAGCCCACATGTACGCCGGCGGGGGGAGCGGGGGTGCGCGTGCGGGTTGCTTGCGCGCGACCTACGACCTGCATAGGAAAACTCCAAAAAAGAGTCCTACAAATCAGAGGTCGAAAATACCTTCTTTCCAGGTATCGAGCTAGACTTACAACTATACAACACCGTTCACTCCCAAATAAAACTTTCACCCGTATCGGAGTAATCTTACTCCTCTGACAGTGTGACTCTTTCAACACACACATTGGTAAGAACAGTCCATAGATATTGCTTCAGTCTACTCCAGTTTACAGACACTAGTAGAAAAAGGGCCTAATGTTCAGCTCATTAGTCCCGGTTTGTAATTGAACCAGCACTAATGTGACCATTAGTGTTGGTTCCAACGGCTAGGCGGGCGGCGCTCATTAGTCCCGGTTCGTGGCGAACATTTAGTACTGGTTCGTGCCACGAACCGGGACTAAAGAGGTGGTGGTAGGCTGGTGTCAGGCTGGGGCCCCCACCAACACCTTTACTCCCGGTTCGTGGCACGAACCGGGACTAGAGATGCACCTTTAGTCCCGGTTCGTATAACCAACCGGGACTAAAGATATCACTATATATAGTGCTTCGTCCAGCACGAGCCAAAGCGCTGTGTTTTTTTCCTCCTCTCTGTTTTTTCTTCCCCTCTTGCTCGAGCTCACCTCCATTTTTGCCAAAATTTGTGAAGATTTGAAGGCACCCCATCCATCCAAGTGATCACAAAGGTTAGCAACTTTGTCCTTTTATCTCTCATTGCTAGATTAGCTCTTGCAATGCTCTATAAGTATAGTGATTTGTGGGTTTTTTAGTTTGCGAGGAATTATATATATGTGGTAGTTTATTTGATTTATATGCAGTCTGAGGTCAAAAGAACTCTTAGTTTGCATATGTAGGTGTGGTTTACTTAGTGCCTTCCCGTCTCCGTCCTAACCACCATCGATCGTCCGCACCGTCCCGTCGCCGGCACCACCTTGTGGTGAGCCTCTTGTTCTTATATTTTTTACATAAAAAATTCATGTTTGTTTGATTTATATATATAATTACTTGTATAATTATCTTACCCGGCCCGTACGTTGTTTGTTATACATAGTGCCATGGTTTTGATATCCGTCCCCGTCGGCCCTCGTTTGAGTTATGATTCGGATGTGGTATATTCTCTTTTAAAACTATTTGTTGCATTTCGTGTTTATGACAAATTATGCCCATCAAGTTGACATAGATATTTTTATCTAGGAGGTATGTGAACCGGGAATTCCAACCGACCCTATTGTCTAGAGGTTAAATTTACTTGAAAAAGAAAACGAGTATTTGAAAGAAAAATTAAAAAGAATTGAGGGGGAGAAGATGGAATTGGAGTTGCATGTTGCCGATGTCGTCGATGATCACAAGATCAAGATGGAGAAAATGCGCTTGAAGATTAGAAAGATTAAAAATTATGCCATCGATAGTGAGGCTTGGTATCATTATGTGGTTGGATCAATTGTTAGCTTAGTTGCGATCTTGATCGCATTTATTGTTGCATTTAAATGCTTTAGCTAGAGAGTTATTTGTATGTTGTTTTATGAGAATAAGTGTTGTATGAACTTTATGTATGAACTTGTATTAATTTGGTCTTTTTGGTGCTGTGTAATGAAGATGAGCCGGCAATGGATGTATGATGACCGATGCTCTCCCTAGTTCGTTAATGGCGTGCGTACTTTTCTGCGTACCAAATTGAATATAATGATAAAACGCACTAACATTAAACATAAGAAAAAGAATCACTGAAAAATCTATTTTTAAAGTAAAGTTATTCACAAACTAGTGATTCACACAAATTTCAAATAATTGAAATTTAAACTATTCAAATTTAAAAATTACTGGCACTAACAGAAAGTCTGTAATTTTTTTATACCTAAAGCAAAAATATTCACAAAGAAACTCTTACTACAGCAAAAAACAACTTAGAAATAAATAAAAGAAAATAAATAAAGTAGAAAAGAACAAAAAAGAACAAAAAACTAAATAAAAAAGCCCGCCTACTGGGCCACAGCTGCTTGCATACGACTAGAAACCCAACCTGTAGTTAGGCGAGGATGCAGGCCCACAGGACCAGTAGGCCCAACATGCCATCACAGCAGTGGTAGTCCCAGAAGGCCTGCATTAGAGAGGAGCTCGAGACAGCAGCCGCGGCGGGGCTTATAAGCTGGTGCGGGCGCCCCTCGGCAAGCGAGGTGGGACTAAACTTGCCCGCACCGCACCTGCGCCAGCGCACCCCTTTAGTACCGGGTGGTGGCTCCAACCGGTACTAAGGGGGGGGGGGGTAGTACCGGTTGGAGCCACCAACCAGTACTAAAGGTGGTCGCTTCCCGCCGCATGGCCTGGCCAAAACGGACCTTTAGTACCGGTTGATGGCTCCAACCGACCGGTACTAAAGGTCCATCATATATAAGCAACACTTCAATTTTTTTCAGTTTTCTTCTCTTCTTCCTATGCTTCAACCTCTGCCCCGTCGCCACGCCCGTCCCCGTCACCGCCCCGGCCTGTCGCCGCCCCCGTCACGCACCGTCGCCGTCCCCATTGCCGCGCCAGTCCCCGTCGCGCGCCGCCCCGGCCTGTCCCCGTTGCCACCCTGGCCCATCCTCGTCGCCGCCCCAGCCCGTCACCGCCCCGCGTCGCCGCCCCCGTCGCCGCGCCTCGCCGACCGTCACCCTGCTGTAAGACCCGACCCCTACCGCGCCATGGCCGCCCTCACACACACACAGTACACACACACACACATATATTTTCTTAATTATTTTTTGTTTTTCTGTTTTTTAGTTTTTTTATACTTTTAATTATAGAAATGTTAGATGAATTAGATATATATATATATATATATATGTTAGATTAATGTCAAAGTTTTAGATGAATTAGATTAATGTTAAATGTTAGATGAATTAGATATATTAACGTCAAATGTTAGATGAATTAGATAGAAATGTTAGATTAATGTCAAATGTTAGATGAATTAGATAGAAATGTTAGATGAATTAGTTTTTTTATACTTTTAGTTACAGATGAATTAGATATATTAATGTTAGATGAATTAGTTTTTTATACTTTTGTCAAATGTTAGATGAATTAGCTAGATATATTAATGTTAGATGAATTAGCTAGCTAGCTAGATATCATATGTCAAAGTTTGAATTTTGACATATGCAACATTTGATCATATAGAATTTGCATATAGAATTTGTATATAAGAAATCACAATAATCCAGTCATTTAAAAAATGTTACATTTGCATATAGAATTTGTTCTCGACGTCAACGATGCCCAGCCCGCATCCTCGTCGCCGACCGTTCGCGCCGACGTCCTTCTTCAGAGGAGCCATGTCCGGGACTGGGCTCCGCCGGGCTGGTACTGGCAGGTGCTACCTTCAGGGGCACGCCTCTTGGTGAGGAACCCGGCCCCGGGTCCCGTCGTAGACCCGGAGCTCCTTTGGTGGCGTTCGCTTGGGCCACTTTCGGTGCGGAGGGAGCCGGCCCCGCCGGAGGTGGTACATCGCCGTGTCAGGGAGGAGGACGAGCACGTCCGTCGCTACATGGCTGCCTTGGACGTCAGGTTCTCCAATACCTGTCAGGTTCTTCGGGGATCTCACCCAAGCTATGATCCTGCGATGGTTCCTTCTCTTTGGGTGTCCACCGCCCGCGCCTCAGGAACCACGAGTGAACTAGGTTATTCGATAGTATTTGATCTATATTAGCTAGCTAGTGATGTATTCGATAATATTTGAGACGATGTATTCGAGATTATATATATTATTCGATAATAATCGAGACGATGTATTCGAGATTATATATATTATTCGATAATATTCACGACGATGTATTCAAAATTATATTCGATGATGCATATTATGTACTATGATTCAGTTTTTCCTTATTGATTGCATGCATGCATTGTAATTTGAATACTAAATTGTTTTATGTTTCTTCTGGATTAGTTAAATAAAAGCTATGGACAATACCGGCAGAGAAGGAGAGGAGGCCCTATTCAACATCATACGCTCATCCCCTCGCCCAGATGAGTTTGAAGAAGATGACGGCTCGCAATATCTGAACCCTACCGGTGAGGGTATGCTATTTGATGAAGACGAACGAATAGATGAAGTCAGAACTATGATTATGATGACGAAGAAAATGTTGATCTTGAAATAACAAAGACCGGCGAGGTATATATATATATATATATATATATATATATATATATATATATATATATATATATATAAGCAGGCATCTGGTGATCATCACATGTTTTAAATGATTTGTATATATATTAACGAATCGATCTTTCTTCTTTCAGCCCTCCGGATCGAGCAAATCTTCTACAGGCAGCAGGCGAGTGCGAGGCCCGGCCAAAAAGTTGAAGGATGGCGTAAAGTACAATATCGATGCCATCAAACCTAATGGAGAACTAAGCGAGCCTAAGAAGAATGCGGGCAAGTTCGTTCATCACTGCGGTGTTCTTGTGAAGGACCAAATCCCGATCTCCATTCAAGAATGGAAAAAGCCAGCAAAGGAACGTTCAAATCTTACTTTTTTGACCAAAGAGCAAAAGATCTGCTTTGGAAATCTCTCATGTCACATTTCACCCTACCGGATCATTTCATAGATGCAGATGTGCAGAAAGTCAAGGACGCTGCTCTTAGGAAGATGGCGGTTGCATTCAACAACCACAAGAAAACTATATGAGCCAGGTACGTCAAAGGAGGAAAGAAGACTCCAGAATTCACGGGAACACTGGAGAAGCAAAGAGATCACTGGCCCGCTTTCGTGAAATTCAAGGAATTGGAATTAGGTAAGGAACGGTCGAGAATAAACAAGATCAATGCCGCGAAAAAGGAGCATTACCATAAGCTGGGGCCAGGTGGCTACGCGGTGGCCCGGTCTAAGTGGGATAAGGCTGAGCAACAGATGGTGGATGCAGGGGTCATTCCAGTTACATTGAGCTGGCCCCCAGGTGCAGGACTTGGTTCTATGCGCATGGGGGGACATTGAACCCAAAGACAAGCCAGGTTTTGGAGAAGCGAGTCTTAAAGGAGCTGACCTCAAATTACTTGTTGCAATAGAAGAGGCTCGAACGGGGGTGTTCACACCCAACAGAGAGAACGACAAGCTTACGTGCGCCCTGGGAAATCCTGAACACTCGGGAAGAACACAAGGCAGAGGCGTTGTTCCGTGGTATGAGGGGTTTGAGCACTGGAACACCGACTACAGAAGCCATGCGAGCAAGAAGATGGAGGAGGAGAAGAAGAGGAAGCTGGAGGAGGAGCAGAGGAAGCAGGAAGCAGAATGCCTTCAAGGCCTAGAATCAAGGCACGTGGAGTTGGCACTCCAATTCCAGCGGCAGCAGAAACAGATCGACTCACTTAGCCAGGAAAGGGGGTCTGTGCAGCGGCAGCAGCTAGCGGATCCAGCATTGGATAGCACCGTCCCATCCATGCCGAGAAGCAGCGTGGGTTCCGCCCCGGGCGATGAGGCACTGCTGGATAGATACCCTGTGGATGACATCATGGATAACACTAATTGTGAGCTACACTTCAAAATGAAGAACATATCCATGAAGGTGGCGGACGTCGTTGCTTATACAAATCCCCCTGAAGCAACCTTCCATTGCAACCCGATTCCAGCTGGCTATGCTCGTGTCATGATTGATGAAGTGGTGGCACAATATTCGGGGCTAGAGCTTGACATTCTTGGAGGTGACGACGAGCACACACTGGGAGAGGCCATACATCATATCATTCTATGGAGAAAGGATTGCATCATCTTTCCAAGGCCACCGACACCACGTCAGGCGACTCCTCCTCGAAGTCCGCCAGCACGTCAGCAGACTCCTGCTCCTCCAAGTCATCAACATCGCCTCAGCAGAGTCCTGCTCCTTCAAGTCCGCCAACGCGTCAGGCCACTCCTCCTCCTCCAAGTCCGGCACCGCGTCAGCCCACTCCTCCTCCTCCAAGTCCGGCAACGCGTCAGCCCACTCCTCCTCCTTCAAGTCAGGCACCTCGTCAGCCGTCTCCACCGCCTTAGCGGGCTCTGCCGCCTAAGCAACAGCGAAAGAGAGTCGCCGCAGCTGTGGCGGCTAGCGGTACAAGTACAGGAGGCAAGAGATACCAATTTGGTCCAAGCCTCGCGCCTCTTCCGAAGAGGCCTTACGACATGACCGATGAGGAAAACAAAGCCGAATGCAGGGCCCAATTGGACACCCATTTTGGACCGAAACCATCACCGCCACCAAAGGAAAAAGTGCCTAAGCATGTCATTGACCACTTTATTCGTATGGCCCAACCAGCAGCTCCCAAGCCTGTTGACTCAGACTATGAGCGCCTAATTAGGAAGGCATATCAAGCACACAAAAAGAAGGAGTCGAGCTCGAGCTCCAACCAAGCAGCTGCCAAAAAACCGGGAAAACCGTTCCCCAGCTGGGAGAACAGGCGGTGCAATCGATCCCCCCGCTCATTGTACCAACACATGTGAGTACCAGCGTCGATCAGCTGGTAATAACCGATGCTCATAGAAGGATGGCTGAAGAGGCCGGTGTCACTGTTTATCAACTCCTAGAGATCGAGCCCATGGATACGCTTAAAGTGGAGGACAAAAAATGGAAATATGCCCGCGGCCAGCCTCTGGTGAAGCCTGAGGAGGTCAAGCTTCTATCAACGAGAATGTATCAATTGCATGAATGGTACATGAAAGAAGCTAAGACTACCGATCGAGAGTCCCTCATGGTGAAAGTCGCTGAAGAGTATTACTACCATGGAAAAGACTGTGGGTTGAGTTTCAAGAAATGTTTCAGTTATTCAATCAAGACGCACTCGACAAATCTATCGTAAGTTGCTATTGTTTGTAAGTGGTTTCTTTCTGTTATTAATTTAATTCTCTAGCTACCTGTAGTGCTCGTTCTATTCATTACCTGTAATTATCCTCACTATATTCTCTTCTGTGGTATTATGCAGAATGAAGATGCTGAAAGTGCAACTATCCCTAGGTGGTTTTGGTAATTCCTAACAACATATAGCTCATTGAGCTAATGCTATTTCAAGATAAATATTTCAGGAAAGCTCAGTGATTGGCATGGCATGGATTTGAAAAGTGGACCCCTCAAAATGCCAAGGACAAAAGGATTGGCTCAAGCTCAAAGCACAAGACTCTACATGTTTTTCCTTTTAGTGATCCAAGATCACATTGAGTCCATAGGAAAAGCCAATACTATCAAGAGGGGGTGAGGTGTTGCTTAATGAGTTTCTTGCTCAAAATGCTTAGTGATATGCTCCAAACACCCTCAACTACTTTCTCATATCCACATATGTCTCAAACCAAAAGTCAAACTCGGCCCCACCAAAACTTTCTATCCGGCGCCACCAAGTTCACTTGACGTAGCCACTGCCAGAAACCCTAGTCTTTTCGGTCTCACTGATAGGGATCTCGGTCTCACCAAGATGGGATTGTAATATCTCTGTTTCCCTTCGTAACGTTTCGGTCAAACCAAGATGAGCGATCGGTCCCACCGAGATTGCAATGCAAACTCTCTGTTTCCCTTTCGTAACGTTTCGGTCCAACCGAGATGAGCGAATCGGTCCCACCGAGTTTGCCTAACCAACTCTCTGGTTAGTCTATTACCAAAATTGGTCTCACCGAGTTTGTGTAATCGGTCTCACCGAGATTACGTTATGCCCTAACCCTAACGAAATCCGTCCCACCGAGTTGACATGTCGGTCCCACCGAAAATCCTAACGTTCACATTTTGAACTAAATCGGTCCGACCGAGTTTCACGATTCGGTCCCACTGAGTTTGGTAAATTGTGTGTAATAGTTAGATTTTGTGTGGAGGATATATATACCCATCCACCCACTCTTCATTCATGGAGAGAGCCATCAGAAGATGCCTACACTTCCAACATACATTTTCTGAGAGAGAACCACCTACACTTGTGTTGAGGTCAAGATATTCCATTCCAACCACATAAATCTTGATCTCTAGCCTTCCCCAAGTTGCTTTGCACTCAAGTCTTCTTTCCACCAAATCCAAATCCTGTGAGAGAGAGATGAGTGTTGGGGAGACTATCATTTGAAGCACAAGAGCAAGGAGTTCATCATCAACACACCATTTGTTACCTCTTGGAGAGTGGTGTCTCCTAGATTGGCTAGGTGTCACTTGGGAGCCTTCGTCAAGATTGTGGAGTTAAACCAAGGAGTTTGTAAGGGCAAGGAGATCGCATACTTCGTCAAGATCTACCCGAGTGAGGCAAGTCCTTCGTGGGCGACGGCCATGGTGGGATAGACAAGGTTGCTTCTTCGTGGACCCTTCATGGGTGGAGCCCTACGTGGACTCGCGCAACCGTTACCCTTCGTGGGTTGAAGTCTCCATCAACGTGGATGTACGATAGCACCACCTATCAGAACCACGGATAAAAATCTCCATGTCAACATTGCGTTTGCTCCCTCAAACTCCTCCCTTTACCTTCATATGCAATTGTTTCACATTCCGCTGCTATACTCCTAGAATTGCATGTGTAGGTTGATTGCTTGACTTGTGCAAAGTTGCTAAAATCTGCCAAGAACTAAAATTGGGAAAAGGCTAGATTTTTATTTGGTCAAGTAGTCTAATCACCCCCCCTCTAGATATACTTTCGATCCTACAAGTGGTATCAGAGCCAGGTTTCCATTTCTTTGATTTCCATAGCTTTTGGTGGTCATAGCCTTGGTTTCACAACCTAGGAGAGTATGGCGTCTAGCGAGGGAAATTACCACCGTAGAGGTCCTTACTTTGATGGTACAAATTTTGCTAGTTGGAAGCATAAGATTAAAATGCATATTCTTGGACATAACCCGACCGTTTGGGCTATTGTGTGTATTGACTTGCAAGGTGAATTCTTTGATGGGAGAGAACCAAATCATGAAGCTACCGCAGAAGAGTTGAAGATGCTGCAATACAATGCTCAAGCTTGTGATATTCTCTTCAACGGATTGTGCCCCGAAGAATTCAACAAAATCAGCCGTCTTGAGAATGCAAAGGAAATTCGGGATACTTTGATTGATATGCACGAAGGTACCTACTCCGTCAAGGAATCCAAATTGGATGTGCTTCAAAGTCAACATGACAAGTTCAAAATGAAGGATGGTGAAGGCGTCGCTGAAATGTACTCTAGGCTTGCTCGCATCACAAATGAGATTGCTGGCTTTGGAAGTGAAGAGATGACTGATAGATTCATCATCAAGAAGATCCTAAGAGCCTTGGATGGAAAATATGATATCGTGTGCACATTGATCCAAATGATGCCCAATTACAAAGATCTCAAGCCAACGGAAGTCATTGGAAGAATTGTTGCTCATGAGATGTCACTCAAGGATAAGGAAGAGCTCCACAACAAGTCAAGTGGTGCCTACAAAGCCTCATGTGGAGCTCCCACATCATCAAGTGAGAAGCAAACCTTCAATGAAGAATTGAGTCTAATGGTGAAGAACTTCAACAAATTCTACAAGAGAAGGAGCAAGGAAAGAAGCTCCAAGTCAAGATCCTACAATGACAAGAGGTCATCAAGTCGCGAAAGAAATTGCTACAATTGTGGAAGACCTGGACACTACTCCAATGAGTGTACGGCTCCCTACAAAAGAAGAGAAGATTCTCCCAAAAGAAGGAGTAGAAGATAAGAATCACCACCAAGAGAAAGAAGGGGTAGAGATGATCGTTATGAACGAATACCCTCTCGGAGAAGCAAGGATTCGGAAAGGAAGGATAAGTCATCAAGGAGCTACTCAAAAGGAAGACATCAAGCTCATGTTGGTGAATGGGTATCCGGTTCCGACTCCGACTCCGACAATCACTCCGAAAGAAGTTATCACTCCGACTCCGAATATACTCAAGATGAAGGTGTTTCCGAACTAGCACTTGTGACAACCAACTCCTACGACATATTTGACTCACCAAATGAAGGAATTGGGAGATGCTTCATGGGTAAAGGTCCAAAGGTAACACACCCCGAGTATGTTGATTTCAATAGTGATGAAGATGATTTGCTAGGAGATGATGATTTACTTGTTGACAACTCTAGTTATGAAAACTATGATGAACTTGCTATTAATCATGCTAATCAAGATAAAAGAATGACGATGATAAGAAGGAGATTGAGCATCTAACTAAAGAACAAAACACTCTTAAGTTAGCTCATGAAACTACCTTGGAAGATCATCGAGAACTTTTAAAGACTCATGATAAGCTACGCTTTGAAAAGCTCAATCTTGAGCAAGAACATGAGTTTTTAAAGGCAATCAATGATGATCTCCGTAAGAAAAGTTCTTTTTACATTGCCAAGCGTTTACTCTTGTCTACTTAGATGCCACAAGTTAAATCTAGCAACAAGAACAAGAAAGATTCTTCATCTAGTAGTAACAACAATCATGCTAAATCCAATGTTGTTGCTTCTAGCAGTTCTCTTGATTCCACTAATGATTCTCTTAGCCAAGTTACACTTGAGCAAGAAAATAGCTTATTGAAGGGAATTATAGAGAAAGGTGTTTACAAGAGCCTTGCCGGAAGTAAGCAATTTAAGGAAATTGTACGCAAGCAAGGAAGGCACCGGAAGAATCAAGGTGTTGGTTTTGAACGAAAGTTCAATGCCAATGGAGTTGAGTGGGAAGAAGATCAATACCCAAAGACGAAGTTTGTTCCTCAACAAGAGAAGTATGATCCTACTTATTTCCAAGGAACACAAGCTCAAGATGATCTTCCACCACAAGACCACAAGCAAAAAGGCAAGGTCAAGCTTCAAGAGGAGATTGATGCATTTGAAGAAGCACCTAAGGCCTTGGTCAAGTGGGTTCCCAAGACTACATCAAGTTCCACTTCATCAAGTACGACTACAACTCCAAGGATTCCCATCAAGATGGCGTGGATCCCTAAGAAGAAGAACTAGAGAGTTCTTGAGGGTGACTCCACCAGCATACTTCACTCTTATCATTTTGGCAAGGACAAGTGCAAACATCTTCCATATCTTGCACTAGTTCATGGAGTCACAGACCCTCTTGTTGGTAAGACAAGGGACAAGGTAACCTAATGCTTTCATGGACATCATCTTGTGTATACATCACTCTATGTCTATGGATATCCTTGCTTGTTCCTTGTGGGACTAACCCATGTAGGTATTGAAAGTGCAACTCACTCCAATGGATTGCTCCGAATGATCTACATCAACATTGAGCATCCACATCTTCATTACCTACATGAAGTCATCATCGACAAAACCCAAGGTTAGTTCATCCCTCTTAGGGGGGATATCACATCTAGGGGGAGCTTTACTCTAAGAATTGAGCTAAAGAAACTCTAGTGGTGTGAGCACAACAATGCTTTATGTAAAAGTGGTAACCCCACTTGTGCTTAACCGATGAGTATGACCTATGATCAAATGTTCTCATTTGACTCCTAAGTCAATATACTCATATATAGATGACCTAGTCATCCCCAATTGCTTGATAGATGCTAGAGTGTTTGTGCATGCTTTGTCACATATTTCATTTGCCATTTTATTGTGTGAGCATGCTGGATGCATATTTTTCTCATTCGAGGACATCCATTTGTTGCTTAGATTGTTTGGCTTTTTCTCTTTTGCCAAATGGATGGACAAGAATGCCTAAGAACTCCCTCTAGCTATCTATTATTTCCTCGTCTCAAACTCTATTCATGCTACATCACAAAGTTTGATCAAGTCAAATTCGAACCACTCTGTGTGAGGAGCACTCGGAGTCCCCGATTCGTCATAGACTTAAACTTCCAAAACCTCTTTGTGCATTTCGGTCTGACCGATTCATCCTTTTCGGTCCTACCGAGATCACTTAGTTGATCTAGGTTTTCAATCTCAGTGCAACCGATTTGAACCTTTCGGTCACACCGAGTTGAAGTAACTGCATGCAGTTTTGCATCTCGGTGCCACCGAGTTGTTCCACTCGGGCACACCGACAGGGTCAGGTTATATATATCGACGGGTCAAATTTTGGAAATTTTTCCGAAACCCTTCACCCGCGCGTGACCTGCTCTGCCTCTTCGGGTCTCCGGATTGTCCTCTCGCCACCAGCGATCTCCCGCCGCTGGTCTCCGCCGCCGTCAACGGCAATCTGCTCCGCCGTTGCCGCCGTAGCGAACACTCGCCGCTCTAGGGTAAGTGTTCGACCCCTTGTGTTGTCTTTTTTACTCCGATTCCTACCAAAAGGACAATGCCATGTTTCTTGCCACGATTGAGATTGATCCATCCAGCTAAAACTTCCTTAGGTCTAGATTGATTCAAAAAAATTAGGGTTAGCTCTCTGCAGAACTCATCTCGGACCGACCGAAATGTAGAAATCGGTCTCACCGATTCAGCCTTGGCCATTGCACATGCGCTTTTCGGTCCGACCAAAACGTGCAAATCGGTGTGACCGAGTTCAAGATTCTGTGAAACCCTAGCAATCTCGGTGCCACAGAACTGTGTCTTGGCCCAACCGAGTTCACTAGTTTAGGTTCCAAGTGTTGCTTCGGTATCACCGAGTTTGTCAATTCGGTAGGTCCGAGATCACTTCTGTAGAGAACTAAAACTAAGCTTTTTGACTCAATTGTTTTGCAAAACCTCTGTACTTTGTGATGCTCATCTACTCTACCTCATCTTCACAGGGTCTGCTGATAGTTTTCCTGAAGATGTCTGATCAAAATGACAGTCAGAACAAGTCTGAAGAGCAGGTTCAGATGAGTGAGGGCACTAGTCCCTCCAGCAGCTATGATGAGGGAAGCAGGAGCACACCTAGTAACTTGCCAAAGGCAGCCACCAGGACAAGGAAGAAGAGAACCTCAGATTCTGAGGATGAGGATTATGTGGCTATTGAGGATGAAGCCACTTCAAGAAAAAATGTGCTGAAAAAGGAATATGGCACAACTGGTGCAAGTAAGCCAGGACCGAAAACAAAGGCTCCAGCAAGAAGAATGCCAATGTCAAAGCCAAGGAAAGTTACCACAAGTGAAACTATGAAGTTCACCATTAAATCTGAAGAAGAGGCAGCTGGTGAGGACAAGAAGAAGAAGAGGGCAAGAACCACTACTGCCAGAGTTCTTGGCAAACCCTCAATGAAGAGAGATTCTGAAGGAGAAGAGGAAGAAGAAGAGGATGCTGCACCAGAACCCAAAGCTTAGAAGCTTATGGGAGATGCAATCAGATCAGGGGCTGCTCCATCTAAGCCCAAGTCTGCTCCCAAAGCTCCAGCTCAAAAGTCTGCACCCAAGAGAAGCACCAGGAACATCCCTGCTGAGGAGAAGAACAAGGCCCCAGTGCTTCAAGTTGAAGAAGAAGATGATGAAGCCCAAGTGCTAAGGAAGCTCAAGCCCAAGATCCCTGACCACAATGATGCACATCCTGTTGCAGAAAATATGAAGATCAGGAAGGATCCAGGATGAGAATGTGGAGACAGTCTGATCCATATGCTGTCAGGAGGAGAACTGCTGTTGATTACAGGTTCCTGATACGTCTCCAACGTATCTATAATTTATGAAGTATTCATGCTATTATATTATCAATCTTAGATGTTTTATATGCATTTATATGCTATTTTATACGATTTTTGGGACTAACCTATTAACCTAGAGCACAGTGCCAGTTCCTGTTTTTTCCTTGTTTTTGAGTTTTATAGAAAAGGAATATCAAACGGAGTCCAATTGACGTGCCAATTTTTGACGATTTTTTATGGACCAAAAGAAGACCCCGGAGTAAAAGAGTTGGACCAGGAGAGTCCTGGGGCGCCCATGAGGGTGGGGGGCGCGCCCACCCCCCCCAGGCGCGTGGGCCTGCCTCGTGGACGCCTCGGGCACCTCCTTGACGTGAGACCGATGCCAAAAATTCCTATAAATACAGAAACCTTGGAAAATTAACCTAGATCGGAAGTTCCGCCGCCGCAAGCCTCTGTAGCCATGAGAAATCAATCTAGGCCCTCTCTGGCACCCTGCCGGAGGGGGCCATCATCACCGGTGGCCATGGAGGAGTATCCCGGAGAGGCCATCATCGCCATGAAGGCCAAGGACCAGAGGGAGAACCTTTCCCCATCTAGGGGGGAGGCCATGGAGGAGGAAGCACAAGGGGGAGAACCTCTCCTCCTCTCTCTTGGTGGCACCGGAGTGCCATCGAGAGGGGAATCATCGCCGCGGTGATCGTCTTCATCAACATCACCACCATCATCACCATCCTCATCTCTTTTACGCGGTCCACTCTCCTGCACCCCGCTGTAATCCCTACTTGAACATGGTGCTTTATGCCACATATTATGATCCAATGATGTGTTGCCATCCTATGATGTTTTGAGTAGATATCCTTTGTCTTTGGGTTGATTGATGATCTAGATTGGTACGAGCTGTATGTTTTATTTTGGTGCTGTCCTATGGTGCCCCCCATGTCGCGCAAGCGTGAGGGATTCCCGCTGTAGGGTGTTGCAATACATTCATGATTCGCTTACAGTGGGTTGGTGAGTGACTGAAACACAAACCCGAGTAAGGGGGTTGTTGCGTATGGGAATAAAGAGGACTTGATGCTTTAATGCTATGGATGGGTTTTACCTTAATGATCTTTAGTAGTTGCGGATGCTTGCTAGAGTTCCAATCGTAAATGCATATGATCCAAGTAGAGAAAGTATGTTAGTTTATGCCTCTCCCTCATATGAAATTGCAATGACGACTACCGGTCTTGTTAATAATTGCCTAGGACAATTCCGCACACCGATCCACCATTATTCCACAGTCGCTATTTATAATATTTAGTAATATATTCTAACTTTATGATAACAGCACCTACTTTCATATTTTAGCTCTCCGATATCATACAAAGTTATCCACTTCATACCCACAATGTAGTTTTATTTCTCGTTGCTACTTGGAAGCAAACGTTCGGTGTACGTAGAGTCGTATCGGTGGCAGATAGGGCTTGAGAGAATATTGATCTTACCTTTAGCTCCTTGTGGGTTCGACACTCCATACTTATCACTTCCACCTTTGGAAATTGCTACGACGATTCCCTGCACTTGGGGATTATCAAGCTCTTTTCTGGCGCCGTTGCCAGGGAGCAATAGCGTGGGGTTGATATTCTCGTCTGTGCTTGTTTGCTTTCTTCACTAAGTAGATTTTGTTTTTCCTTTTTGTTTCTGTTTAGTTGTGCTTGAAACATACAAAAAAAATTAAGAATGAAAATACAAAATTTTACTTGCCTATCATGCCTAAAAAGTTTTTCAAAAAGAGAAGTGATTGGAAAGTTATGCATTGAAGAAGTGAGGGTCGACCTTGAGCACTTGTGTTCATGCTCACGGAAAAAATGTAGAATTTTTCATGGAAGTTTCTATTTAAATAATTATCCCCTTGTATATATCCATTGTATTATAAAAATAATGTGCCAAGCTTTGGTTTTAGGATGATTAGATTTCTTGTTTACTATGTGCAGAACAAAAACAGAAACTTTGGCTGTAGTGCATGAATTTACATTTTTTTACTGGAAGGCCAAATGGGTCTGAACCTTTTTGCACATTACTTCTGTACAACATTTTCAAATTGTCAAATTTATTTCATAATTTTGGGAGTTACAGAAGTTTACTAAACTTCCATATTACTAGACTGTCCTGTTTTTGACAGATTCTGTTTTTCGCGTGTTGTTTGCTTATTTTTATGAATCTATGGCTAGTATCGGGGGGTATGAACCATAGAGAAGTTGGAATACAGTAGGTTTAACACCAATGTAAATAAAGAATGTGTTCATTACAGTACCTTAAAGTGGTAGTTTGCTTTATTACACTAAAGAATCTCACAAAGTTTTTGTTAAAGTTTTGTGTGGATGAAGTGTTCGAAGATCGAGGAGCTATCAATATGAGAAGAATAAAGAGAGGCAAGAGTTCAAGCTTGGGGATTCCCAAGGCACCCCAAGTAAATATTTCAGAGGATACTCAAGCATCTAAGCTTGGGGATGCCCCGGTTGGCATCCCATCTTTCTTCTTCAACAAATATCAGTATACCTCAGTTTTTGTTTTGTTCACATGATTTGTGTCCTTTGTGTTTTTGTTTTTCCTTTAAGAACCATGCTAGTATGAGATGTCCAGTCATCAATTTATAGAATACTTCATGTGCTTCACTTATATCTTTTAAGTATGATCTTATAAAATTGCTCTTTGTGCTTCACTTAAATCTTTTGAGTATGGTTTTATAGAATGCTTCGTGTGCTTCACTTATACATTTTGAGCTTGGATATTGGTTAGTCTATATCAATCGTAGAATGCTCCATGAACGTCACTTATATCTTTTGGAGTATGAATAATACTATCATCTAAAGTGGGTTTGGAAGAGTGTCAACTTTAGGAATTAGTGTTCCCACTATTCCGAATGAGAAGAATTTTGCTTATGTGGAGAGTAGAAAAATTTCTATGCTTGTAGATCATGAAAAGAATGCCTTATGTAATGGTTATATTGTTGAATTCATTCATGATGCTACTGAAAACTATTATGAGGGAGGAATATATGCTTATAGGAGTTGCAATAATATCAAGTTTCCTCTCTATGTGCTTAAAGTTTTTGAAGTTATACTTGTTTTGCCTTCCTATGCTAGTTGATTCTTGTTCCTATAAATTATGTGTTCACAAAATCCCTAGGCATAGGAAGTGGGTTATATTTAAATGTGCTAGTCATATTATTCATGATGCTCTCTTTATGTTTCAATTCTTATCTTTTATGTGAGCATCATTGAAATCATCATGCCTAGCTAAAAGGCATTAAAGAAAAGCGCTTGTTGGGAGACAACCCAATATTTACCCTTACTGTTTTTGTGTGTCTACATGATTAAGCTACTGTAGTAATCATTTTTTATAGTTTTTTTTCAATAAAGTGCCAAGTAAGACCTTTGGGAAGACTTGGGTGAAAGTTAATGTGATCTTGCTGTAAAAAACAGAAACTTTGCGCTCACGAGATTAGCTGTCATTTTTTACAGAAGAGTGATTTTGAGTTGATTATTTTTGCAGAAGATTAATAGACAATTTTCTCACGTCCACCAATTTATTTCATAATTTTTGGAGTAGCAGAAGTATGGTTGCTGTTCAGATCATTACAGACTGTTCTGTTTCTGACAGATTCTGTTTTCATTGCATAGTTTGCTTGTTTTCTAGTTTCTATGGATTATATTTCTCAATATAAATTGTAGAAATGATATGGTACAGCAGGAATTGTGTGAGAACAATTATTAACCTTGTATTTTACAGTACCAAAGTGAATAGTTTACTCTTTATCATACTAACCTATCTCACGAAGTTCCGTTAAGTTTTGTGTGATTGAAGATTTCAAGCTTCGGGTAAGATATCGATATGAGGAGAATAAGGAGTGGAAAGACCCTAAGATTGGGGATGCCCAAGGCACCCCAAGGTAATATTCAAGGAAGACTCAAGCGCCTAAGCTTGGGGATGCCCCGGAAGGCATCCCCTGTTTCGTCTTCAAAACTATCGGTATACCTTACTCGGAGCTATATTTTTATTCGTCACATGATATGTGTTTTGCTTGGAGCGTATTTTCAATTTTACTTGCTGTTTGAATAAAATCATTGGATCTGAATTATTAAATGAAAAAGAATCCTCCCATGGCTAGTTAATTATTTGACTACTCAGTGTCCTTCACTAATCTTTTGCAGTAGTTTGTCATTTACTCACGTGCTTCACGTATATCCTATGAGTAAATGGTTGAATAATTGAATATCATAAATCTGAATTTATATATGTTTCATATGCTTATACCATGGGGTGTAATGACTTCACATAGAATATGTATAGGTAAACTTATTGAAAGTTAGCAAACATAGAATTGGTCACTTGAACAATTCATGAAAGAATATTGAAGGAAGAGAGATTTCACATATAAATATACTATATTGGACATATTTTGTAATTGTGAGCACTCATTAAAATATGACATGCTAAAAGGTTGATGTCGGACAAGGAAGACAACGTAATGGGTTATGTTTTCTTGTATCCGAAATAAAGTATATTGTCTTGGATCATCCAACATGTTGAGCTTGCTTTTCCCCCTCATGCTAGCCAAATTCTTTGCACCAAGTAGAGATACTACTTGTGCTTCCAAACATTCCTTAAACCAGCTTTGCCATGAGAGTCCACCGTACCTACCTATGGATTGAGTAAGATCCTTCAAGTAAGTTGTCATCGGTGCATGCAATAAAAATTGCCCTCTAAATATGTATGATCTATTAATGTGGAGAAAATAAGCTTTATACGATCTTGTGATGTGGAAGAAATAAAAGCGACGGACTGCATAATAAAGGTCCATATCACAAGTGGCAATATAAAGTGACGTTCTTTTGCATTAAGATTTTGTGCATCCAACCATAAAAGCGCATGACAACCTCTGCTTCCTTGTGCGAAGGGCCTATCTTTTACTTTTATCTTCTACCTTATGCAAGAGTCATGGTGATCTTCACCTTTCCTTTTTACATTTTATCCTTTGGCAAGCACATTGTGTTGGAAAGATCCTGATATACATATCCAATTGGATGTAAGTTATCATGAACTATTATTGTTGACATTACCCTTGAGGTAAAAGGTTGGGAGGCGAATCTATAAGCCCCTATCTTTCTCTGTGTCCGATTAAAACTTTGAACCCATAAATATCACGTGAGTGTTAGCAATTGTGAAAGATTAAATGATGGTTGAGTATGTGGAGTTTGCTAAATCAAATCTCTGACATAGACCCTTCCTGAAAATAAGATGAATTGCAATTGTTTGATGACTAAGAGCACTGTTTGTTAGTTTTTAAGAAAGTTTATGATCTATACTTTAACATGTGAATAGCTTGTTACTTGATCATGAAAAGTTTTATGAGATGAGCTACTGTTATGACATATAATGATGCTAGAAAAGGTGATTGAAATTATCATTGATCAAAATTGTGCACCTGCTAGCATTCACACTTCATAAATTATTTCTTTTATCATTTACCTACTCGAGGACGAGCAGGAATTAAGCTTGGGGATGCTGATACGTCTCCAACGTATCTATAATTTATGAACTATTCATGCTATTATATTATCAATCTTAGATGTTTTATATGCTATTTTATATGATTTTTGGGACTAACCTATTAACCTAGAGCACAGTGCCAGTTCCTATTTTTTCCTTGTTTTTGAGTTTTCCAGAAAAGGAATATCAAACGGAGTCCAATTGACGTGCCAATTTTTGAAGATTTTTTATGGACCAAAAGAAGACCCCGGAGTAAAAGAGTTAGGCCAGGAGAGTCCCGGGGCGCTCACGAGGGTGGGGGACGCGCCCACCCCCCCAGGCGCGTGGGCCTGCCTCGTGGACGCCTCGGGCACCTCCTTGACGTGAGACCGACGCCAAAAATTCCTATAAATACAGAAACCACGGAAAATTAACATAGATCGGAAGTTCCGCCGCCGCAAGCCTCTGTAGCCACGAGAAATCAATCTAGGCCCTCTCTGGCACCCTGCCGGAGGGGGCCATCATCACCGGTGGCCATGGAGGACTATCCCGAAGAGGCCATCATCGCCATGATAGGCCAAGGACCAGAGGGAGAACCTTTTCCCATCTAGGGGGGAGGCCATGGAGGAGGAAGCACAAGGGGAGAACCTCTCCTCCTCTCTCTTGGTGGCACCGGAGTGCCATCGAGAGGGGAATCATCGCCGCGGTGATCGTCTTCATCAACATCACCACCATCATCACCATCCTCATCTCTTTTACGCGGTCCACTCTCCCGCACCCCGCTGTAATCCCTACTTGAACATGGTGCTTTATGCCACATGTTATGATCCAGTGATGTGTTGCCATCCTATGATGTTTTGAGTATATATCCTTTGTCTTTGGGTTGATTGATGATCTAGATTGGTACGAGTTGTATGTTTTATTTTGGTGTTGTCCTATGGTGCCCTCCGTGTCGCGCAAGCGTGAGGGATTCACGGTGTAGGGTGTTGCAATACGTTCATGATTTGCTTACAGTGGGTTGGTGAGTGACTGAAACACAAACCAGGGTTGTTGCATATGGGAATAAAGAGGACTTGATGCTTTAATGCTATGGTTGGGTTTTACCTTAATGATCTTTAGTAGTTGCGGATGCTTGCTAGAGTTCCAATCATAAGTGCATATGATCCAAGTAGAGAAAGTATGTTAGTTTATGCCTCTCCCTCATATGAAATTGCAATGACGACTACCGGTCTTGTTAATAATTGCCTAGGATAATTCCGCACACCGATCCACCATTATTCCACACTCGCTATTTATAATATTTAGTAATATATTCTAACTTTATGATAACAGAACCTACTTTCATATTTTAGCTCTCCGATATCATACAAAGTTATCCACTTCATACCCACAACGTAGTTTTATTTCTCGTTGCTAGTTGGAAGCAAACGTTCGGTGTACGTAGAGTCGTATCAGTGGCAGATAGGGCTTGAGAGAATATTGATCTTACCTTTAGCTCCTTGTGGGTTCGACACTCCATACTGATCACTTCCACCTTTGGAAATTGCTACGATGATTCCCTGCACTTGGGGATTATCAGTTCCACACAAAGGAACAACAAGACTTTTATGAGACTATCCCGCTTGACAATAAGCCCATAGTGTGTGACATGAGATGGGTTGACTGGGAATACATCAAGGAGAATGAAGATCACTTCCCAGGAGTTTAAGACAGCTTCAAATCATGTGGAGTTGATAAATTTGTGGCTCAGAAGCTCACCAAGTGGGATGATGAGCTGATCATGCAGTTTTACTCCACTGCCCACTTCTACCCAGATGGGAAGATCATTTGGATGTCAGAAGGTACTAGGTACCAATCCTCTGTGGAAGAATGGGCTCAGTTGGTCAATGCCCCAGAAGAACATGAGGATGACTTGGATGTCTATGCCAAGAAGAAGAAGGATCACAACTCAATGGCACACATGTACAAGGAGATTCCTGATGCAGACCTGGAGACTCATCAATTTGGTTCTGTAAAGCACTTACTGTTAGGCCTGCCTACAATCAATTGGATTCTAAGGCACACATTGCTACCAAAGTCAGGAGATCACAGAATGACCAGAGGACATTCCATCAACTTGTTGCATATATTTGATATTCCTCAAAAGTTCAAAGTCATGAGTGTGATTGTGGAAACAATCAAGAGGACAGCTGCAGATCAGAAGAGATCTTGTGGGTATGCCCCACAAATTCAGGAGCTCATCAACTCCAAGATGGGCACAGGCAGATATCTATTGGACAAAGAGCATTTACCCCTCAGGCCATACTTTGAGGACAACACTGTTGTCATGACTGAGGAAGATCCATCATCAGTGCAAGCACATGAGAAGAGAGAGAAGGAAAGGCCAGAGAAAGCTGCAAAGATGCCAACTGCTGAAGAAGCATCTCAAGTGTTCTTGAAGAGTAAGCAAGACCAGTTTGCATATCTGATCCAATCCACTTTGAGGATTGAGAAGGGCTTGGCCACCCTGACTCAAAACCAGGAGAGCTTGGAGAGGATTATTGAGCAGAAATTCTATGACCTTGATGTCAAGGTAGCTGAGATTCAAACAGCAGTTGAGCAGCTTTAGGAGGAAGCAGAGGAGAAGAAGGGCAAGTCTACTACAGATGCTTTTGCTAGAGTGCCCAGAGGACAGAGATCAGCTGCAGTGCTACTCACAGATACTAGAGCTACAACATCAGCACCAGCAGCTACAGCTCCAATGCCACCTCCAGCAGACACTCCACCAGCTCCAGCTACATCAACAGATGCCTTCGTCCTTGGAGTTCTCTCTACACCACCTCCCGAAGATCAAGCCTGAGAGACATTTAGCACTATGCATTTCTGAATTTTTTGGTAACTTGTTGCCAAAGGGGGAGAAAAATGTATAGATCATAGGCTTTGAGAGAGAGAGAGAGAGTGTTGCTTTTTATCTCTCTTATTTTTTGTTGAACTTCTTGATTGTGTGCTTGTGTGAGATACTTTATGTTCTTGTGAGATACTTGTTTGATCATGTGTTTAATCATATGCTACCTTAATACTTGTTGAATGATATTATCTCTTATATCCTTATATGATCATTCACTTGCTTGGTGATGAGTGCATGCTTTTAATCTCTATCATTTTGAGCGCTCCACCAAGATGTATGTGACATGGAAGAGTAACCCATGATCCTAATTGATTGTGCATTTGCATTCAAAAGCAAATTTTAAATAATGCACCAATTTAGGGGGAGCTCTTGTTTATCACATACTTCTCAAAGCGACAATGTTTTTCAATCTTATTATCATTTGTCGAAGCTTTGATCTATATGTTGTCATCAATTACCAAAAAGGGGGAGATTGAAAGTGCAACTATCCCTGGGTGGTTTTGGTAATTCCTGACAACATATAGCTCATTGAGCTAATGCTATTTCAAGATAAACATTTCAGGAAAGCTCAATGATTGGCATGGCATGGATTAGAAAAGTGGACCCCTCAAAATGCCAAGGACAAAAGGATTGGCTCAAGCTCAAAGCACAAGACTCTACATTTTTTTCATTTTAGTGATCCAAGATCACATTGAGTCCATAGGAAAAGTCAATACTATCAAGAGGGGGTGAGGTGTTGCTTAATGAGTTTCTTGCTCAAAATGCTTAGTGATATGCTCCAAAAACCCTCAACTACTTTCTCATATCCACATATGTCTCAAACCAAAAGTCAAACTCAGCCCCACCAAAACTTTCTATCCGGCGCCACCGAGTTCACTTGACATAGCCACTGCCAGAAACCCTAGTCTTTTTGGTCTCACCGTTAGGGATCTCGGTCTCACCGAGATGGGATTGTAATCTCTTTGTTTCCCTTCGTAAGATTCGGTCAAACTGAGATGAGAGATCGGTCCCACCGAGATTGCATTGCAAACTCTCTGTTTCCCTTTCGTAACGTTTCGGTCCAACCGAGATGAGCGAATCGGTCCACCGAGTTTGCCTCACCAACTCTCTGGTTAGTCTATTACCAAAATCGGTCTCACCGAGTTTGTGTAATCGGTCTCACCGAGATTACGTTATGCCCTAACCCTAACGAAATCGGTCCCACCGAGTTGACATGTCGGTCCCACCGAAAATCCTAACGTTCACATTTTGAACTAAATCGGTCCGACCGAGTTGACATGTCGGTCCCACCGAAAATCCTAACGTTCACATTTTGAACGAAATCGGTCCAACCGAGTTTCACGATTCTGTCCCACTGAGTTTGGTAAATTGTGTGTAACGGTTAGATTTTGTGTGGAGGCTATATATACCCCTCCACCCACTCTTCATTCGTTGAGAGAGCCATCAGAAGATGCCTACACTTCCAACATACATTTTCTGAGAGAGAACCACCTACACTTGTGTTGAGGTCAAGATATTCCATTCCAACCACATAAATCTTGAGCACTAGCCTTCCCCAAGTTGCTTTCCACTCAAATCTTCTTTCCACCAAATCCAAATCCTGTGAGAGAGAGAGTTGAGTGTTGGAGAGACTATCATTTGAAGCACAAGAGCAAGGAGTTCATAATCAACACACCATTTATTACCTCTTGGAGAGTGGTGTCTCCTAGATTGGCTAGGTGTCACTTGGGAGCCTCCGTCAAGATTGTGGAGTTGAACCAAGGAGTTTGTAAGGGCAAGGAGATCACCTACTTCGTGAAGATCTACCCGAGTGAGGCAAGTCCTTCGTGGGCGACGGCCATGGTGGGATAGACAAGGTTGCTTCTTCATGGACCCTTCGTGGGTGGAGCCCTCCGTGGACTCGCGCAACCGTTACCCTTCGTGGGTTGAAGTCTCCATCAACATGGATGTACGATAGCACCACCTATCGGAATCACGGATAAAAATCTCCGTGTCAACATTGCGTTTGCTCCCTCAAACTCCTCCCTTTACCTTCATATGCAATTGTTTCACATTCCACTGCTATACTCTTAGAATTGCATGTGTAGGTTGATTGCTTGACTTGTGCAAAGTTGCTAAAATCTGCCAAGAACTAAAATTGGGAAAAGGCTAGATTTTTATTTGGTCAAGTAGTCTAATCACCCCCCTCTAGACATACTTTCGATCCTACAGATGCTTGAAATGAAAAAAGCTGGACGCTATGGCACCGGGTTCATTGACCCAAATATGATCGACCATACACAGAGAAAAGCTTGCTAGAGTTCTTGAAGCGCCTAAATTCCTGTCCAGAAATACTACTTCCTTACAACTTCGGGTGAGTCACACTATCTTGTACTACAAATTCTGTTTTTGCTTACTAGCTAGATGTTAATAAGTGTATAGGGTTTAGGGTAGTTGATGAGTTATGCACATGACCGCTTAATTATACATGCAAACGTGTGCACATGCAGTTTCCATTGGATCTTGTTAATCATTGAAGTTGACGAGGGGAAAGTTCAAGTACTGGACTCACTACTTAAAAAAGCTAGTGACTACGAAATCGTGAAGGGGGTGGTCAACAGGTAATTTCAATCATTATCGAACCATATGTCGGCCTCTTTAGTTTGTCATTTCCTGATATCAACTAATTAATAACTCCTTTATTCATTTTCTTTGTCGGCGGGCAGAGCTTGGCAAAAGTTCATCAAACAGGTTGATGGCTCATGGAAAAAAGAGCTGAAATGGATCCGACCCAAGGTAATTAAATAAGTAGCTAGTACCAGCTAGCTACCATTTCTTTAATTCTAGATTCAATACCATTAATTATCATTCTTGACTAATTATTATCTGATTGAATTCTATTCTCGTAAAGGCCTTGAAGCAGGCCCCGGGGACTGATTTATGTGCATTCTACGTTTGCGAGAACATTCGCATGATGACTACCGAAAGGACCAGAACTGATAAAGACCAATGGGTACGTTTGCCAGAACACTATTCACAATTTTTTACATCATTATCTAATATACACACAACTAATAATACATGTATATTTTGATCTCTTCTTTAAAGATGAAGGAGATGTGGGATTGGCTCCTACCGGAGGCTCGCGTACGAGCACTTCAAGAGGAAATAGTAGGATTTTTGCTCGACCAGGTCATAGATCCCAAAGGAGAATTCCATTACCCCATACCGCAGTAATGCCTCCATGTAATGATCTGCAAATTGTAGGAGAAATTGTATATACCAAATTGTATATATACATGTGTATGTGCGAATGGTGGTGCGAGACATTCGATGATATATATATATATATATTATCGGTTATACAAGAAATTCTATTTATATATATGCATAACGTGTACAATATGTAGTATCGTAAAATACCAGCAAATGAAAAAAATTAAATGGAAACCACAAAATTAAAGGAAAAATAAATCATAAAACCAAAACACCTAAACCTTTTAGTCCCGGTTGGTGTTACCAACCGGGTCTAAAGGTCTCCGAGCCCCCGACGTTGGCTCGTGCCACGTGGTGGCCCTTTAGTGGCGGTTCGTGTTGAACCGGGACTAAAGGGGGGGGACCTTTAGTCCCCACCCTTTAGTGCCGGTTCCAGAACCGGCACTAAAGGGCCTCACGAACCGGTACTATATCCCTTTTCTGCACCAGTGAGAGTTCATCTCAAAAACTTTGTTTTCTCATTTTATAAGTCTCAGTTCTACTATTTACTAGCACATGTTTAGATTTCGAGGTGCATTAAATCATCTGATACAAGTATTAAGAGAAAACTCACCAATGCATGTAGAAGTTCATGAACATTTAGTTGTCATGCATGCATGCGTTGTAATTAATGCATTGATAAACAAAACTTTTTGACATTAGTTAAATACTTATACAAACTACGAAATTTATTCCATCACCCATCATGTCTCTTGGTTGCAGAGATTTTGAAATTACGCCCTATAAGGCTGGTCATAATGGGAAGCACTAGTGGAAAACACGGCTTTGGTCCAGGCTGGGTAAGCCCATTAATCCCGGTTCACTCATGAACCGGGACCCATGGGGGCATCGGTCCCTGTTCATGAGGCCAGGGGGCCGGCCGGGCCTCGTGGGGCATTGGTCCCGGTTCGTCTGGACTCTTTGGTCCCGGTTCTAGACACGAACCGGGACCAATGGGCCTCGCTCCTGGCCCACAACCATTGGTCCCGATTTGTGGCTGGAACTGGGACCAAAGGGGGTCCTTTAGTCCCGGTTCCAGCCACGAACCGGGACCAATGGTTGTGGCTATATATACCCCCTCGCCCCGAGCAGAGCAGTGGAGTGCTCTTTTTTTTGGCCGGCCGTGGGAGAGCTTTGTGGTGCTCTAGCTCACCTCCTATGCACATGAAGTGTTCGATGAAATGCCTGAGCCACACTTAAGCTTTCTCCTCTCGAAGCTCCTTGTCCAAGCTCCATTTTCCTCAAGAATTGTCTAGGTTTGGCAGTCCATCCTGTCCCGTCCCCGTCCTCACCGCCGTCGTTCGTCCGCACTGATCTCGTCGCCGGCACCACCGTGGTGAGCCTCTTTATCTTATCTTCTTTCTAAAAGAAAAAGTTCTTACTTGTATGATTTAGATAGATACTTGTGTAATTTTCTTAGTTTTATTATTGTTTGTTATTATATAGTGCGATATTTTTGTTACCCGCCTCCGTCGGCCCTCGTCCTGTCTATGATTCGGATGTGGTATATATTATCTTTTATAACTATTTGGTTCATTTAGTGTTTATGACAATTATGCCAACCAACGTGACATAGATTTTTTTATCTAGGAGGTATGTGAACTGGAAATTCCAACAGACCCTATTGTCGAGAGGTTAAATTTAGTTGAAGAAGAAAACAATTATTTGAAGGAAAAATTGAAAAAAATTGAGGGGGAGAAGATGATATTGGGGTTGCATGTTGCGGATGCCGTCGATGATCACAAGATCAAGATGGATGCAATGCGCTTGAAGATTAGAAAGATTAGAAAATATGCCATTCATTTTGAGGCTTGGTATCATTATGCCGTTGGCTCAATTGTTACCTTAGTTGTGATTATGATCGCATTTGTTGTTGCATTAAAATGTTTCAATGTATGGTTTAATTAGATGCTCTGGAGAGCTATATGTTGTTCAATGAGAACTATGTATGTACTTTGGTTTTAATGTGATGATGAACTTCTATTAATTTGGTCACTTATCTATTCATGATGTTCTATAATGGTTTTTGACACACTTAATTATATATAATGCACGCAGATGAATCGGGAATGGATGTACGGTAACAGACGCACCTCCAAGTACATTGAGGGCGTGCATAATTTTCTCGCAGTGGCTGAGGCAAACAAGCAGAATGGTTTTATGTGTTTTCCATGCCCTATATGTGGGAATACGAGGTCTTACTCTAACTCGAAAACTCTTCACACCCACCTGCTTTATAAGGGTTTCATCTCACACTATAATGTTTGGACCAAGCACAGAGAAAGAGGGGTTATGATGGAAGACAACGAAGAAGAGGAGGATGATGACAACTATGTGCCCCTTGAATACGGTGATGCTACAACGGGGGAAGCTAAAGATCAAGAGGAACCAGACGATGAGCCCGATGATGATCTTCGTCGGGTCATTGTTGATGCAAAGAGACAGTGCGAAAGTGAAAAGGAGAAGCTGAAGTTCGATCGCATGTTAGAGGATCACAAAAAAGGGTTGTACCCCAATTGCAAAGATGGCAACACAAAGCTCGGTACGACACTGGAATTGCTACAGTGGAAGGCAGAGAATGGTGTACCTGACAAAGGATTTGAGAAGCTACTGAAAATATTGAAGAAGAAGCTTCCAAAGGATAACGAATTGCCCGACAGTACGTACGCAGTAAAGAAGGTTGTATGCCCTCTAGGATTGGAGGTGCAGAAGATACATGCATGCCCTAATGACTGCATCCTCTACTGTGGTGCGTACGAGGATTTGAACACATGTCCGATATGCGGTGCATTGCGGTATAAGATCAGATGAGATGACCCTGCTGATGTTGACGGCGAGTGCCCCAGGAAGAGGGTTCCTGCCAAGGTGATGTGGTATGCTCCTATAACACCACAGTTGAAATGTCTGTTCAGAAACAAAGAGCATGCCAAGCTGATGCGATGGCACAAAGAGGACCGTAAGAAAGACGGGAAATTGAGAGCACCCACTGACGGTTCGCAGTGGAGAAAAATCGAGAGAAATTACTGAGAGGACTTTGCAGGTGACGCAAGGAACGTATGGTTTGGTTTAAGCACGGATGACATTAATCCTTTTAGGGAGCAGAGCAGCAATCACAGCACCTGGCCCGTGACTCTATGTATGTATAACCTTCCTCCTTGGCTGTGCATGAAGCGGAAGTTCATTATGATGCCAGCTCTCATCCAAGGCCATAAGCAACCCATCAGTGACATTGATGTGTACCTAAGCCATTAGTTGAAGAACTTTTACAGCTGTGGAATGGAAACCGTGTACGTGTGTGGGATGAGCACAAACAGCAGGAATTTGACCTGCATGCATTGCTGTTTGTAACCATCAATGATTGGCCTGCTCTCAGTAACCTTTCAGGACAGACAAACAAGGGATACCACGCATGCATGCACTGTTTAGATGACACCGAATGTATATACCTGGACAAATGTAGGAAGATTGTGTACCTGGGGCATCGTCGATTTCTTCCGACCAACCATCAATGTCGAAAGAAAGGCAAGCATTTCAAAGGTGAGGCAGATCACCGGAAGAAGCCCGCCATCCATACCGGTGATCACATACTTGCTATGGTCAATGATTTACAAGTAATCTTTGGAAAGGGTCCCGCGGACTATCTGTTCCGAATGACGCTGAGGGACGCGCACCCATGTGAAAGAAGAAATCTATATTTTGGGACCTACCCTACTGGAAAGACCTAGAGGTCCGCTCTACAATCGACGTGATGCACGTGACGAAGAATATTTGCGTGAACCTGCTTGGCTTCTTGGGCGTGTATGGGAAGACAAAAGATACACCGGAGGCACGGGAGGACCAGCAACATGTGCACGAAAAAGACGGCATGCCTCCAAAGCAGTATGAAGGTCTTGCCAGCTACGCTCTTACCAAAGAAGAGAAGGAAATCTTCTTTGAATGCTTGCTTAGTATGAAGGTCCCGTCTGGCTTCTCGTCGAATATAAAGGGAATAATAATAAGCCAGAGAAAAAGTTCCAGAACCTAAAGTCTCATGACTGCCACGTGATTATGACGCAACTGCTTCTGGTTCCATTCAGGGGGCTTCTGCCGGAAAACGTTCGACTAGCCATTGTGAAGCTATGTGCATTCCTCAATCCAATCTCTCAGAAGGTGATCGATCCAGAAATCCTACCAAGGTTAAGGACTGATGTGGCGCAATGTCTTGTTAGTTTCGAGCTGGTGTTCCCACCATCCTTCTTAAATATCATGACGCATGTCCTAGTTCATCTAGTCGACGAGATTGTCGTTCTGGGCCCTGTATTTCTACACAATATGTTCCCCTTTGAGAGGTTCATGGGAGTCCAAAAGAAATATGTCCGTAACCGCGCTAGGCCAGAAGGAAGCATCTCCATGGGCCATCAAACAGAGGATGTCATTGGGTTTTGTGTTGACTTCATTCCTGACCTGAAGAAGATTGGTCTCCCTCAATCGCGGTATGAGGGGAGACTGACTGGAAAAGGCACGCTAGGAGGGGACTCAATAATATGTAGGGACGGGCATTCTTGGTCTCAAGCACACTACACAGTTCTACAAAATTCTACCTTGGACCCCGTATGTCGATGAACACAAGAACATTCTGCGCTCCAAACACCCGGAGCAGTGTGACGACTGGATTACATGTGAACACATCAGGACTTTCGGCAGTTGGTTGCAAACACGTCTCAGGGGTGACAACACTGTTTCTGATGAGTTGTACTCGTTGGCCAGGGGACCATCTTCGACTGTATTGATTTACAAAGGGTACGAGATAAATGGGAATACATTTTACACGATCGCCCAAGATCAAAAGAGCACCAACCAAAATAGCGGTGTCAGCTTTGATGCAGCAACCAAGAGGGGAAATGACACATATTATGGTTACATAATGGACATATGGGAACTTGACTACGGACATGATTTTAAGGTCCCTTTGTTTCAGTGCAAATGGGTCAATCTGTCAGGAGGCGGGGTACAGGTAGACCCACAGTACGGAATGACAACAGTGGATCTAAACAATCTTGGGTACACAGACGAACCATTCGTCCTAGCCAATGATGTGGCGCAGGTTTTCTATGTGAAGGACATGTCTACGAAACCGAGAAAAAGAAAAGATAAGGAAGCGAATACATCATACGATGAGCCAAAGCGCCACATAGTTCTTTCAGGAAAAAGAGATATCATGGGATTGGAGGGCAAGACAGACATGTCTGAAGATTATGAAAAGTTTCATGAAATTCCTCCCTTCAAAGTCAAGGCTGACCCAAGCACCCTGTTAAACGATGAAGATTATCCATGGTTACGACACAATAAGCAAAGGACACAAGCGAAGAAAAAGTGAAGACTTTGTCTCCACAACTATTATGATTATGCCTTTGATCTAGAATATCACTGCAGTTACATGTGAAGAAATGAAATGCCTTTTGTAACAGATGAATTTCCGTATGAAACCCTGATACTTCGAAAGAGATTGTCCGTTTTGTACACAAAGTGCATCCATTTTTTGCCGTAACCCTCTCAACTTTTTAGAAGATGCTATGTGGATGAAATAATGATACCATGCCAACTTTCACCCTTTTCAGAGTTCATTTGTATTGCTTTTCAATTTCAGGGTCATATAGCTCAAAAAATGAGTAAATGCATGAAAAATAACAAATGAAGTCAGAAAGGGTTGAAAATTGATGATGTGGCTTTGAATGGTGCATTTTGAACACACAAAAAGTCTGGAGTTCAAATAAGTTCAAAAAAATGAAATCCCTTTGTAACAGATGAGTTTTCGTCCGAAACCCTGATACTTCGAAAGAGATTGTCCATTTTGTACACGAAGTGCATCCAGTTTTTGCCGTAACCCTCGCAACTTTTTAGCACATGCTATGTGGGTGAAATGATGATACCATGCCAACTTTCAACCTTTTCAGAGTTCATTTGTAGTGCTTTTCAATTTCAGGGGCATTTAGCTCAAAGAATGAACTAATAGCAAAAAGAATGAACTAAAAATAATCAATTAAAATATTCTGTTATGATCAACTAAAACAAAACTATAATATTCTTCAATAGCAAAAAAGAATCAACTAAAAAGCTTTTTAAAACTCTAATAGCAAAAGGAATCAACTAAAAATCTTTTATAAACCTCTAGTATTTTTGAAACTAAAACTATATAATATTTATGCAACTAAAATTATCAAATTATTTTCTGTTCAAAACATTAATAGAAAAAAGAATTTTCATAAAGAAATTTTTGTTAGAAACTTTAATAGCAAACTAAAATAACAAAATACGTTTTTGATTAAAACATATATTTAAAATAACCAAAAAATTACCAAATTGAATATAATGATAAAACACATTAATATTAAATAGCAGGAAAAAGAATCACTCAAAAATCTATTTTTATAGTAAATGTATTCACAAACTAGTGATTCACACAAATTTCAAAAAAATCAAATTTAAACTATTCAAATTTGAAAACTAATGGCACTAACAGAAAGTTTATAATTTTTGTGACCTAAGAGTAAAAAGAATCACTGAAAAACTGTAAGTAGAAACAAAAGAAAATAAATAAAGCTAAAAAAACAAAAAAACTGGAAAAAAATGCCACCTACTGGGCCACCTCCCAACCATGGGCCAGGATTCAGGCCCGCAGAAGGCTCAGTAGACCCACAGGCAGATACAGTGTGTTTAGGCCCGTAAGCCTGCATTTGAGAGGAGCTCGAGAGGGCAGCGGCAGTGGGGCTTATAAACCACTCCGAGCCCCTCTCAACTAGCGAGGTGGGACTAAACTTTTTGGCCGCGGGCGGCACAAGGCCTTTGGTCCCAGTTGGTAGCACCAACCGGGACGAAAGGGGTGCATTGGTATCGGTTCGTGGTACAAACCGGGACCAACGCCCCCCTTTATTCCCGGTTGGTGCCACCAACCGGGACCAAAGGTCCCTGTTTGCCGCCCTCTGGGCTGCTGAAAACTGACCTTTGGTCCCGGTTGGTGGCACCAACCGGGACTAAAGGGGGGCATTGGTCCCGGTTTGTGCCTCCAACCGGGACCAATGCCCTCGGTATATAAACAACAGTTAGCAGTTTTCCATTCACTTTGTTCCTTCGATCTCTCCTCTCCCCCGACGGTGCCGCGACCACCTCGATGCCGCCAGGTTGCCGGACTGCGCCGTCGCCTCCCCGAGCACTGCCCCGACGCCCTCGCTGCCCCCTGCCTCGACACCCTCACCGACGCGCTGGACCTCCTCGCACGCCCTCCTCCCTGTCATCACGCGCGTGCCCCCGAGCCTATCGCCGGTCTCCTGCTCATTGTCGTGCTGGCCGCCTCCAGCTAGCTCCACCGTCGCCCCCCAGTGAGCTTCCCCCATCTCCCATGGTCCCCTGCTCCCCGTCACCGCGTGCCCCCGAGCTCCCTTTGCTGCCACTGCTCGCTGCCGCCGGCCATTGCTGCCATTGCTCGTCGACGCCGGCCATTGCTGCCACTGCTCGTCGCCGCCGGCCATCTAGATATGCTCTGTTTTTAGATAGATAGATGTTTTTAGATGTGCTCTATTTTTTCATATGAGATTGTGACGCCCCCGATTCAATTGTACACTAATCATACACGCAAACGTGTACGATCAAGATCAGGGACTCATGGGAAGATATCACAACACAACTCTAAACACACATGAAAGTCATACAGGCTTCATATTACAAGCCAGGGGCCTCGAGGGCTCGAATACATAAGCGAGTCAGCGAAAGCAACAATATCTGAGTACAGACAAAGTTAGACAAGACTGCCTTAAGAAGGCTAGCAGAAAAGCAAAAACAATCAAAGAGGCAAGGCCTCCTGCCTGGGACCTCCTAACTACTCCTGGTCGCTGGTGGTCTCCAAGTAGTAGTAGGCACCATCGGGGGAGAAGTAGTAGTAGTCATCGGGGGTGGCATCTGGCTCCTGGGATCCACCATCTGGTTGCATCAACCGGAAAGCAGAAAGAAGGGGGGAAAGGGGTAGCAAAGCAACCGTGAGTACTCATCCAAAGTACTCACAAGCATCAGATCTATACTAAGTATGCATTGGTATCAAATGGAAGGGTTGTATCTGTGGACTGAACTGCAGAATGCTAGAATAGAGGGGAAGGCCTAGCCTATCAAAGACTAGCATCTTCAAGCAGCTCCAAGCATCTTGCAGCATGTAGAAGAGTATAGTATAGCAGTTTATAATTAACAAGCATGTTGTAGTATTAATGCCCAGAGATCCTTCCTTGACTCCATGCGAGAAAGCAATCCCGGAGCCACATATCTCAAGTATCCATTTCTAGTTATAATAGATCAGGATACAAGTCTGAATGTCCGTTACCGTGGATATGGCTATTAATAGATAATCTTCCCTACAGGGGTGCACCACGTTACCCAACATGCTCGATCACTATGGCCGGACACACTTTCCTGGGTCATGCATGGCCTCGGAAGCTCAACACGTCACAGCCCTACCTAGGCTCAGCTGAGAGGTCCCGCCGGTCTACAGCCTAAGCACTCCGGGGTCTTGGGCCCATCTCCCATTGCACTCCGGGTCGTTGCGAGCAGGGTGGATACTAGCACCGCCTCGGATGGCCAGCACGATCCGACAGTGCCGCAATGCTGAAGTGGACGTCTGACAAAGCTTCGGCTGATACCACGACGTCGAGGCCCATAACTATTCTTGCGTGGTGGTTAGTGCGTAAAGGCCAGAGGCCAACTCAGAATAAATACCCAAACCTGTTAGTGCATTATTAAAAGAAGTGACGGCTATCGGGACAAGTCCGGAGCTATCACCCCCTCCTGGGTGATACCGCTAAACAGCCAGCCGCCACCGTAACTCCTCGGGTGCTTTCCGGGCCCGCCCGACTTTCACAAAGGTCTGAATGTCAAGTCAAGGTAACCGTGTGTCCAAACATCAAGGGGAAAACCCGAGGAATCACCCTCATCGGATTCCACTCGAGGTAATCATCAAGGTGAACGTAAGAGTAACCACCCTCGAGGTTCACACTTGAGGTGTTGCTCGACAGAGCCGTATCGGGAATGGTGAAGGAGGAACCACCCTCATTGACCATGACCAAATAGCTACACTATAGAATTATCATCAGGAGTGCGTTATGAGGTATCACCCTCGGCACTCGATAGTAGCTCTGCAGAGTCGAGCAACAAAAGGGGCGTGATGTGATGTGAGGTGTCGGGCTCTGGTCGTCGATCACGTTGATCGAGTCATCGATGATGAAGCGGGGGCAACAAGGACAAGGATGGGGGTCACTGATGGATCACTAACTAACCTATACTAAGCAGTTTAGGACAAGCAGGTAAGGTACAATGTGCAGGTTACAAAAGCAGGCTATGCATCAGAATAGGAGCAAACAATAACAGTAGCAAAATCTAATGCAAGCATGAGTGAATGGAATCAGCGATATTGGAATGATCAAAACGGGGGGCTTGCCTGGAAGCTCCGCTGAAAGGGAAGAAGGGTCGTCGTCGACGTAGTCGATCACAGGAGCATCAACATCGGTCTCGGGGTCTACCGGAGAGAAGAGGGGGAAGAAACAGTAAATACAGAGCAAACAAGTGCAATACTATGCATGACAAGACAATAAGCAGCGCTAGGGGTGAACTAACGCAAGGCTACACGACACAGGCGAAGGGGGAAAACATCCGGGAAGGTTTTCCCGAAGTTTGCAGTTTTTGGACAAACGAACCGGAGGGGGATGGTTGCAGGTTCGCTATGATAGGGGCATGTGACAGATGAACGGACCGCGCGTTTGGATTCGTCTCGTCGTTCCAAGCTACTTTCATGTATAACACTTTTTCATCCGAGTTACGAGTTATTTTCTATGAATTTCTAAAGTTTTAGCAATATTCTAAATTATTTAATTCGAAATTAAATAACAAATTGCTACGTGTACCCAGCTATGTGTACACAGAGAATGACATGTGGGCCAGGGGGACCCAGTTGACCAGTCAATATTTGACTGGTCAATAGGGGGTGGGACCCCCCTGCTATACACACATTTAGCTAATGAGGGATTAGTTAGACTAAGTAATTAGTTTAATTAAACCATTTTAATTAAGTTAATTAATTAACTAATTATATTTTTATATATTATTTTTTACACACATTTTTTAAAGAAAAGGGGCCGGTGGGGCCCCGCTGGCAGTGGCCCATCTGGCCACTCGAGCGGGTGGTTAACGGGGCGGGCACGGGTTGCCCGTCGGGGCGTGATCCAGGCATAGCAGACGGAGCCCCGGGGCGCCGGCCGGCCGGAGCCGCGGCTGACGGCGACGAGCTGCGTGGAGCGGGGCGGGGGAGTGGTCCGCGGCGACTGGGGAGGCCAATTGGGCCGCGGGGGCATCGACCGGGGCGGCATATGGCCACGGCGAGGCGGACGCGGTGGGGGAGGCGGGGCGCGGCTAGGCGCCGTCGGGCGCAGCAGCAGCGACAGCAGCCGCACAAGAAGCAGCAGCAGTGGGCGAGCGGGAGCGCAGGTGCGGCGGCCGGCAGAGGTAGCAGCAGAGCAGCGCGAGAGCCAAGGCGGCGAGCAGCAGCACTAGCAGCGACAGCAGGCTACCGCGGGGCGCAGCCGAAGTGGGAGGTCGGGGCTGGACGGCGAGTGGCGCACGCTTGAAGTGGGGTAGCAACCGCGGGCGGAGGCGGATGTGGTCGGGCGAGGCTGGCGGGAAGCATCCCGCACGGCGAGGCGAGCTGGGCGGCGGCCAGGGGGGTCGCGGGCGCAGGCAGTACGCGGCGGAAGTGCGGGCAATGGCGCGACGAGCATGAGCTCGGGCGCGACGGTGGCGTCCGCTACGAAACAGATTTGTAGGGGGATAGCGGAAACGAGCGTTTTCTCACAGCGGTGACGAGGATCCGCATGGGGTGGTCGGGGATGTGGTGCTGGCGACGGAGTCGTCCTCGGGAGGCGGCGGCCGTAGTCGGGGAAGACGAGGCGATGGCGACGAGGGGAGGCTTCTCCGGCTCGAACGACTCCTCCAAGATGATGTAGTCGACGACGGTGCTTCCGCTGGACAGCCTCACGGTCGACGGGGACGACGGTGGCCGCACGACGGAGGAGGTCAAGGCGGGCGAAGCTCGGGTCAGGGGGAAAGAAACGGATCTGGGAGGCGAGAGGGGAAGAGTGAGCGAGGTCTAGGGTTTGGGGCGTCGAGGGGGGTCTTTATCTCCCTCGGGGTACTGGCAGATGATCGCCACGGTGACAGCCGAGGCCGTGGCGGCGTGGATGGAGGCCACGACCCCCTCCCATGAACAGGATGAAGGGGATGTGGGGTTAGGTGGGCTGGGCCTCTCCTGTGCACAAGAGGCCCAGGTGATCAGGTGTGGTTGTCCTTTTTTTTAATCTTTTCTGTTTTCTTTTAGTTTCATTTTATTTAGTAAAACATAATTTTAGCATCTAAATTAGTAGTAATAATTAGGCCACTGCCACAAAAAATTTAACACTACAATAAAATAGATTTGTATTTGTTTTATTATTAAAGGCATTTAATAATTATTTTCAGCTGCTGTTTTATTTATTTTGTGCACTCAAACAATTTATAAAAAGATGATTTCTTCACCAATATTATCAAAGGATTATTCGCCACACTTTGAACATTTTAGTTTGCATTTTGAGAAATTTGACTTTTGGACTTTAATTTGAATTTGAATTTGAATGTGATTTGGATAAAGTGAGGATCAGCAACAGTAATGTGATGACCTGGCATCATTAGCAGGGGATTATTGTAGCTTAATTATCCGGGCGTCACAATTCTCCTCCACTACAAGAAATCTCGTCCCGAGATTTTAGGAGGTAGAAGGAAACAAAAGCAGGGTATTCATCTCGAAGACGATCCCCGAGTTCCCAAGTGGCTTCATCTTTAGAAGGATTTGACCACTGAACTTTAAGCAATTTGATAGCCCTCTGACGGGTGTGACGTTCAGCTTGAACGAGAACGTGGACTGGATGCTCTCTGTAATCGAGATCATCTTGCATGGGTTAAGCTTTATAGGCCATGTGGTTGTTGCAATAAGACTTGCGACTCAGGGCATCAACCATGTCACTAACCTTGCCAGGGGTATAAGAAATACTGTAGTCATAGTCTGCGATTGTTTCCATGCATCGCTACTGACGGAGATCCAGATCTAGCTAAGTAAACAATTACTTCAGACTTGGATGATCGGTGAAGATCTAGCAACGGGTACCAAAAAGGAAATGCTACCACAACTTTAATGAAAATTTAAATGCAACAAGTTCAAGGTCATGGACTGGGTAGTTCTTCTGGAAATATGTCTTGGAATTCACAAACGACTGGAGCGTTTTCAATTCTCATAAGAGGAGAAACGTTTAACGCATTCAAGGATTACATCTGTGCTTCGACATTTCAAACAAAATGAGCATTTTAGCTTACTATCTCATTTGAAGGATGTAGTAGAAGGACGGTTTTAGTGGCACAATTGATAAAAGCGGTATGTGTTTTCAACAATTCAATGCCCAGAATGAGGTCAATATTGGATGACTTCAAAACCATGGGGAAATATGGAATTTCAATCCTCCAAATTTAACGGGGGTGTGGTGACTAACCATGGTGGTTCGACATTGGCCTGCAGAATGCATCTTGGAATTCCGACCAAGTGATGGCGGTTCCAACAGGTAAGGATACTTGCGGCTGTCCCATCATTGAGCAGCGGGACCTTTCAGGTAATAGGTCGCGAAGGTGTCATAGTTCACAGGGGCTACATCAGCTGACTCCAACTTGAAAGTGATGTCATGAAGCTAGTCATCAGCATCAAGGGACTAAGTTTAGCTGCGGTAGATGACATGGTTCAGACGTGCAAAGTCTTGCAGTGTCACTAGGGTTGGCTGCTGATTCATATTGGGACGCGGAAATTGAGCCATTACATTTTTGATAAACCGGTGATTCAGCTCAACTGTTGTATCATTCCGGCCATGTATTCGGGCGGCCATGACCAGCGGGTCTAACCATCATGCTTAAAGCAAGATGGGGTAGTTTAGCAAGGGTGGAGCAAATGTAAGGAGTCACTCATGATGTAACTTGAACAGTGATCCAAGGCGCAGTATGTACAAAGCAGTAGTCATTGAAGACATACTAATACATATATAGAGCCAATTACACATTGTTCGTATGAGTTCGGACAAGAGAAACATCCTAGGCGTACTAGGCGGCACGCATGCACGCGATGGAGGGATACAACAACGGGACATAGCAAAGGCTACATCAACGTCGGAGAAAACCACTAGAGCGAGGGATTTGAAAGTGGCGACGCAGGGTGCCCTTGATAAGAGGATGCTGCGGTCAGTGAACATTGTGAAGCAGAACTTGGCCCTCAATTCAAGACAGGCGTAATACAAATTTCCGGATGTATGTGATCACGACAACCTAGGATAGAGTTAGCAAAATCATTTAACCTGAATAGAAGAGAGATCAGAATGCCAGAGTATAGACAAGGAATAAAAGATTCTAATACCACCCAATGGCGACGTGGGCCCATAAGCCACACAGCCATGTTAGTAAAACAATTTTTCAAAGTCTAGACTCAACTTCAGCCATGGAGTTAGAAAGGGGGTTCCTACAGGCAGTCGGCTCTGATACCAACTTATGACGCCCCCGACTCGACCGTACACTAATCATACACGCAAACGTGTACGATCAAGATCAGGGACTCACGAGAAGATATCACAACACAACTCTAAACACAAATGAAAGTCATACAAGGTCCATATTACAAGCCAGGGGCCTCGAGGGCTCAAATACATAAGCGAGTCAGTGGAAGCAACAATATCTGAGTACAGACACAAAGTTAGACAAGACTGCCTTAAGAAGGCTAGCACAAAAGTAACAACGATCGAAGAGGCAAGGCCTACTGCCTGGGACCTCCTAACTACTCCTAGTCGTCGGCGGTCTCCAAGTAGTAGTAGGCATCATCGGGGGAGAAGTAGTAGTAGTCGTCGGGGGTGGCATCTGGCTCCTGGGATCCACCATCTAGTTGCATCAACCGGAAAGAAGAAAGAATGGGGATAATGGGTAGGAAAGCAACCATGAGTACTCATCCAAAGTACTCGCAAGCATCAGATCTATACTAAGTATGCATTGGTATCAAATGGAAGGGTTGTAAATATTCAAAAAAATGGAAGGGTTGTATCTGTGGACTGAACTGCAGAATATTAGAATAGAGGGGAAGGCCTAGCCTATCGAATACTAGCATGTTCAAGCAGCTCCAAGCATTTTGCAGCATGTAGAAGAGTATAGTATAGCAGTTTATAATTAACAAGCATGTTGTAGTATTAATGCCCAGAGATCCTTCCTCGACTCCCTGCGAGAAAGCAATCCCAGAGCCACATATCTCAAGTATCCATTTATAGTTATAATAGATCAGGATACAAGTCTGAACGTCCGTTACCGTGGACACGGCTATTAATAGATAATCTTCCCTGCAGGGGTGCACCACGTTACCCAACACGCTCGATCACTCTGGCCAGACACACTTTCCTGGGTCATGCCCGGCCTCGGAAGATCAACACGTCACAGCCCTACCTAGGCTCAGCAGAGAGGTCCCCGCCGGTCTACATCCTAAGCACTCCGGGTGTTGGGGATCGTAGCAGAATTTTAAAATTTCCTACGCATCACCAAGATCCATCTATGGAGTATACTAGCAACGAGGGGAAAGGAGTGCATCTACATACCCTTGTAGATCGCGAGCGGAAGCGTTCCAATGAACGGGGTTGATGGAGTCGTACTCGCCGTGATCCAAATCACCGATGACCGAGTGCCGACGGACGGCACCTCCGCGTTCAACACACGTATGGAGCAGCGACATCTCCTCCTTCTTGATCCAGCAAGGGGGGGAGGAGAGGTTGATGGAGATCCAGCAGCACGACGGCGTGGTGGTGGATGTAGCGGGATCTCGGCAGGGCTTCGCCAACCTTCTGCGAGACGGAGAGGTGTTGCAGGGGGAGAGGGAGGCGCCAGGGGCTGTGGTGCTGCTGCCCTCCCTCCCCCCACTATTTATAGGACCCCTGGGGGCGCCGGCCCTGGGAGATGGGATCTCCAAGGGGGGGGCGGCCAAGGGGGAAGGGGGGTGGCTTCCCCCCACAAGTCAAGTGGGGCGCCCCCCACCCCCAGGGTTTCCAACCCTAGGCGCAGGGGGAGGCCCAAGGGGGGCGCCCCAGCCCACTAAGGGCTGGTTACCTTCCCCTTTCAGCCCATGGGGCCCTCCGGGAAAGGTGGTCCCACCCGGTGGACCCCCGGGACCCTTCCGGTGGTCCCAGTACAATACCGATAACCCCCGAAACTTTCCCGGTGGCCGAAACGGGACTTCCTATATATAATTCTTCACCTCCGGACCATTCCGGAACTCCTCGTGACGTCCGGGATCTCATCTGGGACTCCGAACAACTTTTGGGTTTGCGCATACTCATATCTCTACAACCGTAGCGTCACCGAACCTTAAGTGTGTAGACCCTACGGGTTCGGGAGACATGCAGACATGACCGAGACGCCTCTTCGGTCAATAACCAACAGCGGGATCTGGATACCCATGTTGGCTCCCACATGTTCCACGATGGTCTCATCGGATGAACCATGATGTCGAGGATTCAATCAATCCCGTATACAATTCCCTTTGTCAATCGGTATGTTACTTGCCCGAGATTCGATCGTCGGTATCCCAATACCTTGTTCAATCTCGTTACCGGCAAGTCTCTTTACTCGTACCGTAATGCATGATCCCATGGCTAACTCCTTAGTCACATTGAGCTCATTATGATGATGCATTACCGAGTGGGCCCAGAGATACCTCTCCGTCACACGGAGTGACAAATCCCAGTCTCGATCCGTGTCAACCCAACAGACACTTTCAGAGATACCCGTAGTGTACCTTTATAGTCACCCAGTTACGTTGTGACGTTTGACACACCCAAAGCACTCCTACGGTATCCGGGAGTTACATGATCTCATGGTCTAAGGAACAGATACTTGACATTGGAAAAGCTCTAGCAAACGTACTACACGATCCTTGAGCTATGCTTAGGATTGGGTCTTGTCCATCACATCATTCTCCTAATGATGTGATCCCGTTATCAATGACATCCAATGTCCATAGTCAGGAAACCATGACTATCTGTTGATCAACGAGCTAGTCAACTGGAGGCTTACTAGGGACACGTTGTGGTCTATGTATTCACACATGTATTACGATTTCCGGATAACACAATTATAGCATGAACAATAGACAATTACCATGAACAAAGAAATATAATAATAACCATTTATTATTGCCTCTAGGGCATATTTCCAACAGTCTCCCACTTGCACTAGAGTCAATAATCTAGTTACATTGTGATGAATCGAACACCCATTGCGTCCTGGTGTTGATCATGTTTTGCTCTAGGGAGAGGTTTAGTCAACGGATCTGCTACATTCAGGTCCGTATGTACTTTACAAATATCTATGTCTCCATTTTGAACACTTTCACGAATGGAGTTGAAGCGACGCTTGATATGCCTGGTCTTCCTGTGGAACCTGGGCTCCTTCGCAAGGGCAATAGCTCAAGTGTTGTCACCGAAGAGAGTCATCGGGCCCGACGCATTGGGAATCACCCCTAGGTCGGTAATGAACTCCTTTATCCAGACTGCTTCCTGTGCTGCCTCCGAGGCCGCCATGTACTCCGCTTCACATGTAGAGCCCGCCACGACGCTTTGCTTGCAACTGCACCAGCTTACTGCTCCTCCATTCAAAATATACACGTATCCGACTGGTGACTTCGAGTGATCCAGATCTGTGTCGAAGCTAGCGTCGACGTAACCCTTTACGACGAGCTCTTCGTCACCTCCATAAACGAGAAACATATCCTTAGTCCTTTTCAGGTACTTCAGGATATTCTTGACCGCTGCCCAGTGTTCCATGCCGGGATTACTTTGGTACCTTCCTACCAAACTCACGGCAAGGTTTACATCAGGTCTGGTACACAGCATGTCATACATAATAGACCCTATGGCCGAGGCATAGGGGATGACACTCATCTTTTCTCTATCTTCTGCCGTGGTCGGGCATTGAGCCGTGCTCAATTGCACACCTTGCAATACAGGCAAGAACCCCTTCTTGGACTGATCCATATTGAACTTCTTCAATATCTTGTCAAGGTATGTACTCTGTGAAAGACCAACGAGGCGTCTTGATCTATCTCTATAGATCTTGATGCCTAATATATAAGCAACTTCTCCAAGGTCCTTCATTGAAAAACACTTATTCAAATAGGCCTTTATACTTTCCAAGAATTCTATATCATTTCCCATCAATAGTATGTCATCCACATATAATATGATAAATGCTACAGAGCTCCCACTCACTTTCTTGTAAACACAGGCTTCTCCATAAGTCTGTGTAAACCCAAACGCTTTGATCATCTCATCAAAGCGAATGTTCCAACTCCGAGATGCTTGCACCAGCCCATAGATTGAGCGCTGGAGCTTGCATACTTTGTTAGCATTCTTAGGATCGACAAAACCTTCCGGCTGCATCATATACAATTCTTCCTTAAGGAAGCCGTTAAGGAATGCCGTTTTGACGTCCATTTGCCATATCTCATAATCATAGAATGCGGCAATTGCTAACATGATTCGGACGGACTTCAGCTTCGCTATGGGTGAGAAAGTCTCATCGTAGTCAACCCCTTGAACTTGTCGATAACCCTTAGTGACAAGTCGAGCCTTATAGATGGTCACATTACCATCCGCGTCTGTCTTCTTCTTAAAGATCCATTTATTTTCTATGGCTCGCCGATCATCGGGCAAGTCAGTCAAAGTCCATACTTCGTTTTCATACATGGATCCTATCTCGGATTTCATGTCTTCTAGCCATTTGTCGGAATCCGGGCCCGCCATCGCTTCTTCATAGTTCGAAGGTTCACCGTTGTCCAACAACATGATTTCCAGGACAGGGTTGCCGTACCACTCTGGTGCGGAACGTGTCCTTGTGGACCTACGAAGTTCAGCAGTAACTTGATCCGAAGCTTCATGATCATCATCATTAACTTCCTCCCCAGTCGGTGTAGGCACCACAGGAACATCTTCCCGCGCTGCACTACTTTCCGGTTCTGAAGGGGTGACTATCACCTCATCAAGTTCCACTTTCCTCCCACTTAATTCTTTCGAGAGAAACTCTTTCTCCAGAAAGGACCCGTTCTTGGCAACAAAGATCTTGCCTTCGGATCTGAGGTAGAAGGTATACCCAATGGTTTCCTTAGGGTATCCTATGAAGACGCATTTTTCCAACTTGGGTTCGAGCTTTTCAGGTTGAAGTTTCTTGACATAAGCATCGCATCCCCAAACTTTTCGAAACGACAGCTTAGGTTTCTTCCCAAACCATAATTCATACGGTGTCGTTTCAACGGATTTCGACGGAGCCCTATTTAAAGTGAATGCGGCAGTCTCTAAAGCATAGCCCCAAAATGAGAGCGGTAGATCGGTAAGAGACATCATAGATCGCACCATATCCAATAGAGTGTGATTACGACGTTCGGACACACCGTTTCGCTGAGGTGTTCCAGGCGGCGTGAGTTGTGAAACGATTCCACATTTCCTTAAGTGCGCACCAAATTTTTGACTTAAATATTCTCCACCACGATCTGATCGTAAGAATTTTATTTTCCTGTCACGTTGATTCTCAACCTCTCTCTGAAATTCCTTGAACTTTTCAAAGGATTCAGACTTATGTTTCATTAGGTAGACATACCCATATCTACTTAAGTCATCAGTGAGAGTGAGAACATAACGATATCCTCCGCGAGCCTCAACACTCATTGGACCGCACACATCGGTATGTATGATTTCCAATAAGTTGGTTGCTCGCTCCATTGTTCCGGAGAACGGAGTCTTGGTCATCTTACCCATGAGGCATGGTTCGCACGTGTCAAATGATTCGTAATCAAGAGACTCCAAAAGTCCATCTGCATGGAGCTTCTTCATGCGCTTGACACCAATGTGACCAAGGCGGCAGTGCCACAAGTATGTGGGACTATCGTTATTAACTTTACATCTTTTGGTATTCACACTATGAATGTGTGTAACATCACGTTCGAGATTCATCAAGAATAAACCATTGACCAGCGGGGCATGACCATAAAACATATCTCTCATATAAATAGAACAACCATTATTCTCAGATTTAAATGAGTAGCCATCTCGAATTAAACGAGATCCAGATACAATGTTCATGCTCAAAGCTGGCACTAAATAACAATTATTGAGGTTTAAAACTAATCCCGTAGGTAGATGCAGAGGTAGCGTGCCGACGGCGATCACATCGACCTTGGAACCATTCCCGACGCGCATCGTCACCTCGTCCTTTGCCAGTCTCCATTTATTCCGCAGTTCCTGTTTTGAGTTACAAATATGAGCAACCGCACCGGTATCAAATACCCAGGAGCTACTACGAGTACTGGTAAGGTACACATCAATTACATGTATATCACATATACCTTTGGTGTTGCCGGCCTTCTTGTCCGCTAAGTATTTGGGGCAGTTTCGCTTCCAGTGACCACTTCCCTTGCAATAAAAGCACTCAGTCTCAGGCTTGGGTCCATTCTTTGACTTCTTCCCGGCAACTGGCTTACCGGGCGCGGCAACTCCCTTGCCGTCCTTCTTGAAGTTCTTTTTACCCTTGCCCTTCTTGAACTTAGTGGTTTTATTCACCATCAACACTTGATGTTCCTTTCTGATCTCCACCTCCGCTGATTTCAGCATTGAATATACCTCAGGAATGGTCTTTTCCATCCCTTGCATATTGAAGTTCATCACAAAGCTCTTGTAGCTTGGTGGAAGCGACTGAAGGATTCTGTCAATGACTGCGTCATCCGGGAGATTAACTCCTAGCTGAGACAAGCGGTTGTGTAACCCAGACATTCTGAGTATGTGCTCACTGACAGAACTATTTTCCTCCATTTTACAGCTGAAGAACTTGTCGGAGACTTCATATCTCTCGACCCGGGCATGAGCTTGGAAAACCATTTTCAGCTCTTCGAACATCTCATATGCTCCATGTTTCTCAAAATGCTTTTGGAGACCCGGTTCTAAGCTGTAAAGCATGCCGCACTGAACGAGGGAGTAATCATCAGCACGCTGCTGCCAAGCGTTCATAACGTCTTGGTTCTCTGGGATTGGTGCTTCACCTAGCGGTGCTTCTAGGACATAATCTTTCTAGGCAGCTATGAGGATGATCCTCAGGTTCCGGACCCAGTCCGTATAGTTGCTGCCATCATCTTTCAGCTTGGTTTTCTCTAGGAACGCGTTGAAGTTGAGGACAACGTGGACCATTTGATCTACAAGACATATTGTAAAGATTTTAGACTAAGTTCATGATAATTAAGTTCATATAATCAAATTATTCAATGAACTCCCACTCAGATAGACATCCCTCTAGTCATCTAAGTGAAACATGATCCGAGTTAACTAGGCCATGTCCGATCATCACGTGAGACGGACTAGTCAAGATCGGTGAACATCTCCATGTTGATCGTATCTTCTATACGACTCATGCTCGACCTTTCGGTCCTCCGTGTTCCGAGGCCATGTCTGTACATGCTAGGCTCGTCAAGTCAACCTAAGTGTATTGCGTGTGTTCCGAGGCCATGTCTGTACATGCTAGGCTCGTCAACACCCGTTGTATGCGAACGTTAGAATCTATCACACCCGATCATCACGTGGTGCTTCGAAACAACGAACCTTCGCAACGGTGCACAGTTAGGGGGTACACTTTCTTGAAATTATTATAAGGGATCATCTTACTTACTACCGTCGTTCTAAGCAAATAAGATGCAAAACATGATAAACATCACATGCAATCAAATAGTGACATGATATGGCCAATATCATTATGCTCCTTTGATCTCCATCTTCGGGGCACCATGATCATCTTCGTCACCGGCATGACACCATGATCTCCATCATTGTGTCTTCATGAAGTTGTCACGCCAACGATTACTTCTACTTCTATGGCTAACGCGTTTAGCAACAAAGTAAAGTAATTTACATGGCGTTATTCAATGACACGCAGGTCATACAAAATAATAAAGACAACTCCTATGGCTCCTGCCGGTTGTCATACTCATCGACATGCAAGTCGTGATCCCTATTACAAGAATATGATCAATCTCATACATCACATATATCATTCATCACATCTTCTGGCCATATCACATCACATAGCACATACTGCAAAAACAAGTTAGACGTCCTCTAATTGTTGTTGCAAGTTTTTACGTGGCTTGTATAGGTTTCTAGCAAGAACGTTTCTTACCTACGTAAAACCACAATGTGATATGCCAATTTCTATTTACCCTTCATAAGGACCCTTTTCATCGAATCCGTTCCGACTAAAGTGGGAGAGACAGACACCCGCTAGCCACCTTATGCAACTAGTGCATGTCAGTCGGTGGAACCTGTCTCACGTAATCGTACGTGTAAGGTCGGTCCGGGCCGCTTCATCCCACAATACCGCCGAAACAAGATAAGACTAGTAGTGGCAAGAAGAATTGACAACATCTACGCCCACAACTGCTTTGTGTTCTACTCGTGCATAGTAACTACGCATAGGCCTGTCTCTGATACCACTGTTGGGGATCGTAGCAGAATTTTAAAATTTCCTACGCATCACTAAGATCCATCTATGGAGTATACTAGCAACGAGGGGAAAGGAGTGCATCTACATGCCCTTGTAGATCGCGAGCGGAAGCGTTCCAATGAACGGGGTTGATGGAGTCGTACTCGCCGTGATCCAAATCACCGATGACCGAGTGCCGAACGGACGGCACCTCCGCGTTCAACACACGTACGGAGCAGCGACGTCTCCTCCTTCTTGATCCAGCAAGGGGGGGAGGAGAGGTTGATGGATATCCAGCAGCACGACGGCGTGGTGGTGGATGTAGCGGGATCTCGCCAGGGCTTCGCCAAGCTTCTGCGAGACGGAGAGGTGTTGCAGGGGGAGAGGGAGGCGCCAGGGGCTGTGCTGCTGCTGCCCTCCCTCCCCCCCACTATTTATAGGACCCCTGGGGGGGCGCTGGCCCTGGGAGATGGGATCTCCAAGGGGGGGCGGCGGCCAAGGGGGAAGGGGGCGTGGCTTCCCCCCCCCCCCAAGTCAAGTGGGGCGCCCCCCACCCCCAGGGTTTCCAACCCTAGGCGCACGGGGAGGCCCAAGGGGGGAGCCCCAGCCCACTAAGGGCTGGTTCCCTTCCCCTTTCAGCCCATGGGGCCCTACGGGATAGGTGGTCCCACCCGGTGGACCCCTGGGACCCTTCCGGTGGTCCCGGTACAATACCGATAACCCCCGAAACTTTCCCGGTGGCCGAAACTGGACTTCCTATATATAATTCTTCACCTCCGGACCATTCCGGAACTCCTCGTGACGTCCGGGATCTCATCCGGGACTCCGAACAACTTTCGGGTTTCCGCATACTCATATCTCTACAACCGTAGCGTCACCGAACCTTAAGTGTGTAGACCCTACGGGTTCGGGAGACATGCAGACATGACCGAGACGCCTCTCCGGTCAATAACCAACAGTGGGATCTGGATACCCATGTTGGCTCCCACATGTTCCACGATGATCTCATCGGATGAACCACGATGTCGAGGATTCAATCAATCCCGTATACAATTCTCTTTGTCAATCTGTATGTTACTTGCCTGAGATTCGATCGTCGGTATCCCAACACCTTGTTCAATCTCGTTACCGGCAAGTCTCTTTACTCGTACCATAATGCATGATCCCGTGGCTAACTCCTTAGTCACATTGAGCTCATTATGATGATGCATTACCGAGTGGGCCCAGAGATACCTCTCCGTCACACGGAGTGACAAATCCCAGTCTCGATCCGTGTCAACCCAACAGACACTTTCAGAGATACCGGTAGTGTACCTTTATAGTCACCCAGTTACGTTGTGACGTTTGACACACCCAAAGCACTCCTACGGTATCCGGGAGTTACACGATCTCAAGGTCTAAGGAACAGATACTTGACATTGGAAAAGCTCTAGCAAACGAACTACACGATCTTTGAGCTATGCTTAGGATTGGGTCTTGTCCATCACATCATTCTCCTAATGATGTGATCCCGTTATCAATGACATCCAATGTCCATAGTCAGGAAACCATGACTATCTGTTGATCAACGAGCTAGTCAACTAGAGGCTTACTAGGGACACGTTGTGGTCTATGTATTCACACATGTATTACGATTTCCGGATAACACAATTATAGCATGAACAATAGACAATTACCATGAACAAAGAAATATAATAATAACCATTTATTATTGCCTCTAGGGCATATTTCCAACACCGGGGTCTTGGGCCCATCGCCCGTTGCACTCCGGGTCGTTGCGAGCAGGGTGGATACCAGCACCGCCTCAGATGGCCAGCACGATCCGACCGTGCCGCAATGCTGAACTGGACGTCTGACAAAGCTTCGGCTGATACTACGACGTCGAGGCCCACAACTATTCTCGCGTGGTTGTTAGTGCGTAAAGGCCAGAGGCCAACTCAGCACGATCCGACCGTGCCGCAATGCTGAACTGGACATCTGACAAAGCTTCGGTTGATACTACGACGTCGAGGCCCACAACTATTCTCGCGTGGTAGTTAGTGCGTAATGGCCAGAGGCCAACTAAGAACAAATACCCAAACCTGTCGGCTGTCGGGACAAGTGACGGCTATCACCCCCTCCTGGGTGATACCGCTAAACAGTCAGCCGCCACCGTAACTCCTCAGGTGCTCTCCGGGCCCGCCCGACTTTCACAAAGTTCTGAATGTCAAGTCAAGGTAACCGTGTGTCCAAACATCAAGGGGAAAACCCGAGGAATCACCCTCATCGGATTCCACTCGATGTAATCATCAAGGTAAACGTAAGAGGAACCACCCTCGAGGTTCACACTTGAGCTGTTGCACGACAGAGCCGTATTGGGAATGGTGAAGGAGGAACCACCCTCGTTGACCACGACCGAATAGCTACACTACAGAATTATCATCGGGAGTGCGTTATGAGGTATCACCCTCGGCACTCAATAGTAGCTCTGCAGAGTCGAGCAACAAAAGGGGCGTGATGTGATGTGAGGTGTCGGGCTCTGGTCGTCGATCACGTTGATCGAGTCATCGATGATGAAGCGGGGGCAACAAGGACAAGGATGGGGGTCACTAATGGAAACCAATCTATACTAAGTAGTTTAGGACAAGCAGGTAAGGTACAATGAGCAGGTTACAAAAGCAGGCTATGCATCAGAATAGGAGCAAACAATAATAGTAGCAAAATCTAATGCAAGCATGAGTGAATGGAATCGGCGATATCGAAATGATCAAAAGGGGGGGGGCTTGCCTGGAAGCTCCGCTGAATGGGAAGAAGGGTCGTCGTCGACGTAGTCGATCATAGGGGCATCAGCAACGGTCTCGGGGTTTACCGGAGAGAAGAGGGGGAAGAAACAGTAAATACAGAGCAAACAAGTGCAATACTATGCATGACAAGACAATAAGCAGCGCTAGGGGTGAACTAACGCAAGGCTACACGATACCGGCGAAGGGGGAAAACATCCGAGAAGGTTTTCCCGAAGTTTGCAGTTTTCGGACAAACGAACCGGAGGGGGATGGTTGCAGTTTCGCTATGATAGGGGCATGTGACAGATGAACGGACTTTGGATTCGTCTCGTAGTTCCAAGCTACTTTCATGTATAACACTTTTTCATCCGAGTTACGAGTTATTTTCTATGAATTTCTAAAATTTTAGCAATATTCTAAAATTATTTAATTCGAAATTAAATAACAAATTGCTACGTGTGGGCCAAGGGGACCCAGTTGACCAGTCAACATTTGACTGGTCAACAGGGGTGGGGGCCCCTGTCATACACACATTTAGCTAATGACAGATTAGTTAGACTAACTAAGTAATTAGTTTAACTAGTACAAATGCCCGTGCGTTGCACCGGGCAAAAAAAGAGACACAATCAGCTTCATGTGCTATTGTGCATTATTTTTATATCCAATTTAAATAAACATGGATAATTAGGTTAATTTTGGTAAATTTCTTATTTTTAATAAAAGTTAACGTTTTCATAAAAATTGAACACTATTTGGGCTTGTCCCGAACAAACACTTCTTTTTGTGAAGTTCACACCCTCATTTTATTAAACTAAATTAGGAATTTCGTCTGATACAACGCTAAGAATACAATAGGGGGAACTGAGTCCCAAAGGACCGATGCTCTACTGCTTATTCCTAAGCGCGCCAGCAAATGGGCAGCACCATTTGATGTCCGGACCCAGGTGATCTTGAACTCGCTCAAAGTTCTGATCATGACTTTTACCTCCACCACCACTTGTCCCACGGATGATAAGTTCCGATCCCGATCATTAAGCTTCCCAGATAGTAGGATGTATATCTCATTTCACTCCTTTTCTTCCCAGATAGCAATGCAAGTATGATGGATGCAGAAAAAAAAAGATCGTCAAAAAAAAAGTATGATGGATGCATTAGGAAATTAACATGGTGATTAACCGAATTGACTATTTTCGTAAGATAATTTCCCCGTTTACTGATGGATGCACGTTTTAGCAAGTTCAAGGGCGCCCATGTACAAGGTGCAATGCAAGTATGCATGCATTGGATCCCTTTCTTAAATAACCCATATAGGACTCACCTTTTTATTATGCAGCGATGTATGAGGAATCTCTCTTAATTTCCCCCGTTTAATTGCCCACCATATTTTTTAGGAATCCTTTTATCACGCATGCAACAATATTTCTCAATTCCTTAATTATCCCACAATAGTACTGATTCCTTTTTGCCCCATTTGATTGCCCACAATATTTCTGCCGTACACAATCCTTCCTTTCCTTTTTTTTTTCGAGAATCCACCAACTCCTCATCCTCCGATCACCAATTTCCAAGCCGTATATTAAGGTGATTAATGATAGGTAATTTGAACAGGTATATAATTTTTTTTGAGGGATAGGTATATAAATTAATAGTTGTGCTTTTAGAAAGGCGAGGTGGCACTATTTGATAAAAATACGAACCGCTACCAATTAACATAGGTTGGCATAGTTCAGTTGGCTGGTGTCTGTTGTACGAGGTAGTAGGTTGTGAGTAGGATGCAGCGAACGGTGAACGAAAACACGCCTTAGGTGTACAGATGAAAATATTAGTACCACCTTGAATATGTTTTAAATTCAAACTGAAAGCGTAAAATCACGGAAAGAAGCGTATTGTGACGGTGAGCTGTGGGCAAAGAGGAGGACGTCATTGACTATGAGTCACGGAAACGACGAATCACATGCCGCCTAAAATGGCATGGGCGAGGTCGGCTTGAGGGCTTTGGCGTTGACGGATGCGTGGGCTTGTGGCGTCAACAGACTCCCTCTTATTGTGTTCATGGCATGCTCTAATTCATCATAGTGTCTTCCATCATCCAAGTGATCGAGCTCGTAGCCATCGAAGCACTAATCATCCATGATTGCCGCCGCCGCTGCACACCTAACCTCCGTGATGTTTCTGATGGACATGAGTATTTTTTTTCTTCTTAAATTAAGTACTCACCAATCCAACTCCATATAGGTTAGAATTATCTATAAAAACGTACTCCTTCCGTCCCAAAAATTCTTGTCTTAAATTTGTCTAAATACGGATGTATCAAGTCATGTTTTAGTTTAGATACATCTGTATCTAGACTAATTTAAGACAAGAATTTTGGGACGGAGGGAGTATATGTTAGAAGCATGTGGTCAAGTAATTTAGGTAGACTAAAACTTAGCCTGGTCTGAATCTGATGACACATAGTCCAAACTTACTCAACATCTCATCTGTTGTTTAAAATCAACTTGATAACACTTTTGACTCAACCAAAATATCTGATCGAGACGGCGATGAGCTGCAGCACGATCGATCGAGGCGGATTTCCGCTGGGCCAATGCTCCCAAGAGAAGAGTGCGTCGGTGATGGGCGTCGTCTAGTTGATGCCAGTGGCTATGCCTAGGGTGTTCTATGTAGCCAGTTCACTGGACATTATTATTTTTGGCTAAAGCAACACATATATGTGGAAATCATGTAAGAAGAATTAAACTATTATAAACATATGTATTCTACAACTTTGAATTAATGTCATAAACATATTTGTGCTTGAATGGAACTGTCGTAAACCTATCGAAATTGTAGAAAGAGTAACAAGATGTGTTAGCATTACCTTGGAGAACTGGCAGACAAACTTCGGCGAACTATGGAGCACTGGTGGGAGGGAAAAAATAGTTAGAACAAAATCAAGTTTAGGAGCAAAAAAAGTTAATTAGAATAGGAAGAGTGGTATGTTTGATGGCATGTGCTGCAAGCACAGTATACTCGGTCTCATTCTTGTACACAGCAATCAAGTGCGGCAACGTGACCACCTTCTGTTTAGAATTTAACAGCCATACGGAGGGCATATGTGTCATCAAGTACACCTGTATTGATTACAAAGTAATAATGTGTGAATAGTTGAATAGGGAAAGGATTACACAGTTGCAAGAAACCATGCAATAACCATATCTGTCTGCTTCCCTCAATGTGTTCGTCTCAACTGCATGCCTAAGTCGGGCTGCAAGTTCCTATCGTAACTCACTCTATATAAACCAGTCTAATTGACATTAAGTTTAATCCAGAAATTAACTTTTTTTCATATTCTAAAGCAGCATAGTGTGAACAAAACTTTGCTGAACTGAGTATGAACAGCAGCATAGTGTGATGGGAACCATCCACAACCCAACTCCTTCACGCCCGCTTGACAAGAAATGTGTTTGGAAGAGACAAGAACAAAACATGTTCAGAAAGACACAAGCTAGAACAAAATTTGATAATCATAAAACATGTAAAGTTAAAAAGGATTTTGCGAGTGTCCATGGTCAACCTGCTCCAGCTCTAGATTTCCATCCAATTCGTTTTCCACCCTTTTTGGGGAGGACAATTCGTTTCCATCATCTCAAGAAATTTTCCTGAACACTTCAAAACTAAAAACAGTTGGATTTAAGGGCAAACCTACTTGATCCTCTAATTACCCCAAAAACAAAATGTCGTGAACATAAAAAACTTAAACTACAAATTTACATGTTTTGCCTTTTTTTATCGAGATGGCAACATAGCGACGCTGAGTCAAGCAAAGACACTTACTCCAAATCAAGAAGGGAAATCAAAAATAATGATAAGTTAGACTAATCAATACTAATAAGATTGAGTAACAGGTTTACAATCAATCAACAAATCTTCCCATCCTGTCTCTTCTAATTCTGGCACTTGTTAACTCACTTATCAATAGAACCTGGTTCTTTCAGACTTGCTACTTTACACAATACCATTGTCATTCATCAAGGAGTATATTCCATATAGAAGCTAGGCATTGCGGATAAAAGGGCAACTGCGTGGAAAATACAGTAGCGTTGGTTTCATTGACTAATTTATTTCCACCATTAGAAGGGGGTGACAAGTTCAGAGACGGTGTCGATTAGGTATCTAGCATGTTGTACTTCAATCAGAGAAGGGGATGACACACAAATAGTTCAATCGAGAAGGAAGAGAGATGAATGCACCATCTTTGAGTGGTCTGCGAAGATTCTGGACCAAGGCTGAGTAGACTCCATGGCCTCCGCCGCAGCATCCGTAGTTCCTCGGTCCACCGGCCTTCTCACCAAAGTCGCCTCTCCAATTCCATCGCCCGCGGCAACGTAGTTAGTGTTGGAATAAGCCACGGCGTGTGTTGTCGGGCTCGTCGGGCGCGACGGATGCACGCGGGACGGGCGGGACGCACTGGTGCTGTCGGGCTCGTCGGGCACGTCGGTAACGCGCAGTACGGACGGGACGTGCGGGACGCAGCAGCGTGGTGTGTGCGTGCATGTGTAGTGTGTCCACTTGTAGCAGTTTCATGTGTATGTGGCGTGGTGGTCAGCCGCATGAGCTAGAACCGTAGGTGGTTAGCGAGCTGTTGCAAGCAGCCGCGGTGAGCGCGTCGTGGGCTGCATGCGGAGTCCAGCCGCCCCAGTCGCGTAGGAGTGCGTTGTGGTGTTGCATGCAGATCGTGGACGCGGCTGCGTAGGAGGGTGGGCAAGGGCCCTGTGCGTGAGTGCGTCTGGGTTATATACTGTCTGTACTGCTGCTGGTTTGGCTGTGGCGAGCCGGTGTCGTGAGAAGAAAAGAAAAGCGCCGGGGCGTTGGTCGCCACAAAAAGTGCTCATTCTTCTACCTCCATTCATCCGTGTGAGAGAGCGGTTCCAACAATTGGTATACAGAGCTTCGGTTCGGTCAATCACCGGCGACCATGGCGCTCGTCTCACACGGCGGCGGCGCGGGCGGATCGGCGACGATGGCGATGCCGATGCTGACCGCGGACAACTACACGGTCTGGGCCATCAAGGCGCAGGCGATCCTCGACGTCCACACCATATGAGAGGCGGTGGCGCCGGGCGACGCGGCGGTGAACGCGCGGAAGGACAAGATGGCGCGCGCGTTGCTTCTCGGGGCGTTGCCGGAGGATGTGCTGCTGCAGGTGTCGACGAAGCTCACCGCTAGGGAGGTATGGGACTCCCTGAAGGTGAGGTTCGTCGGCGCCGATCGGGTCCGCGCGGCGAGGCTGGGGACGCTGCGCGGCGAATTCGACCGGATGAAGATGGCGGACGGCGAGGAGCTCGACGTGTACGCGGGAGGCTCGCGGCGATGGCGGCGAGGTATGCCAACCTCGGGGAGACGCCGGGCGACGCAGCACTTGTCAAGAAGTTGCTGGATACGGTGCCGGATCGCCTCTTCCCCGTCGTCGCCGGCATCGAGCAGTTCCACGACGTGACGACGATGGCGTTCGACGAGGTGCTCGGGCGGCTGCTTGCGTTCGACGAGCGGGTTCGGCGCCGTGGACAAGACGGCGGCGAGCGTGGGGGTGAGTGATAACCCACAAGTATAGGGGATCACAACAGTTTTCGAGGGCAGAGTATTCAACCCAAATTTATTGATTCGACACAAGGGGAGCCAAAGAATATTCTCAAGTATTAGCAGTTGAGTTGTCAATTCAACCACACCTGGATAACTCAGGGTGCGTTTGGAAGCCAAAGTATTTTTGTGGTTTTTTAGGAATACTGTGGTTTCTGAAAAAACTTTGGTATTCAATACTTTGAGCCATTTGGATGAAAAAATACTGCAGTTCAACAAACCGTGGTATCTCTAAAACTGTGGTATTTTTGTTGTATATAAAAAAGAGGCACTGACCTCTTTTTTTAAAACCGAGAAAGCGTTGGCTGCTTGGTCTCTCTTGTGTCCAACTTCTGGCCATTAACGCCTGTGATGCATAAATCGATAGCTAGCTCATCGATACGTCCGGCCGGTTAGAGGTGGACGTACACGTACACGAGCTGCAAACGTCGACCTTCAGTGCATGTGTTAACTACCTCGGTCTTTGATTGATTACAAGAGATAACACTACTACAGATCTTAGCATCTAGGAGAACATGCTCGTCCAAGACTGAATGCATACGGTGGCTATTACTACAGGCTGATCCCTGACTATAGCTGAATATGCATGCAACAACGTAACAGTTGATGCAAACCAAAGAAAACTGAGAAAATCTGCTACTTGCCAAACACCTCGGCAGTTTTATCAAAACTGAGAAAAACTATACTTTTTAGAAACTGAAGTATTTATTGCCCATGTATTGTAATACTTAGGTTTTGGAATACCATGGTTTTGAGAAAACGTTGTTGCCAAACTAGGCATTAGTATCTGCAGCAGAGTATTTAGTAGCAAAGTAGTATGGAAGTAACGGTAACGGTAGCAAAAGTAATATTTTTGGGTTTGTAGTGATTGTAACAGTAGCAACGGAAAAGTAAATAAGCGAAGAACAATATGTGAAAAGCTCGTAGGCATTGAATCGGTGATGGAGAATATGCCAGATGCGGTTCATCATGCGACAATCATTACATAGGGTGACACAGAACTAGCTCCAATTCATCAATGTAATGTAGGCATGTATTCCGAATATAGTCATACGTGCTTATGGAAAAGAACTTGCATGACATCTTTTGTCCTACCCTCCCGTGGCAGCGGGGTCCTAACGAAAACTAAGGGATATTAAGGCCTCCTTTTAATAGAGTACCGGATCAAAGCATTAACACATAGTGAATACATGAACTCATCAAACTATGGTCATCACCGGGAGTGGTCCCGATTATTGTCACTTCGGGGTTGCCGGATCATAACACATAGTAGGTGACTATAGACTTGCAAGATAGGATCAAGAACTCACATATATTCATGAAAACATAATAGGTTCAGATCTGAAATCATGGCACTCGGGCCCTAGTGTCAAGCATTAAGCATAGCAAAGTCATAGCAACATCAATCTCAGAACATAGTGGATACTAGGGATCAAACCCTAACAAAACTAACTCGATTACATGATAGATCTCATCCAACCCATCACCGTCCAGCAAGCCTACGATGGAATTACTCAAGCACGGCGGTGAGCATCATGAAATTGGTGATGGAGGATGGTTGATGATGACGATGGCGACGGATTCCCCTCTCCGGAGCCCCGAACGGACTCCAGATCAGCCCTCCCGAGAGGTTTTAGGGCTTGGCGGCGGCTCCATATCGTAAAACGCGATGAATATTTTTTTTATTTTTTCTCCCCGAACACGAATATATGGAGTTGGAGTTGAGGTCGGTGGAGCTCTAGGGGGCCCACGAGGCTGGGGGCGCGCCCCCCACCCTCGTGGCAAGGGTGTGGCCCCCTGGCCTCGATTCTTTCGCCAGTATTTTTTATTATTTCCAAAAATAATCTCCGTGGAGTTTCAGGTCATTCCGAGAACTTTTGTTTCTGCACATAAATAACACCATGGCAACTCTGCTGAAAACAGCGTCAGTCCGGGTTAGTTCCATTCAAATCATGCAAGTTAGATTCCAAAACAAGGGCAAAAGTGTTTGGAAAAGTAGATACAAAGGAGACGTATCAACTCCCCCAAGCTTAAACCTTTGCTTGTCCTCAAGCAATTCAGTTGACAAACTGAAAGTGATAAAGAAAAGCTTTTACAAACTCTGTTTGCTCTTGTTGTTGTAAATATGTAAAGCCAACATTCAAGTTTTCAGCCAAGATTATGAACTAACCATATTCACAATAACATTTAGGTCTCATGTTTACTCATACCAATGGCATAATCAACTAGCGAGCAATAATAATAAATCTCGGATGACAACACTTTCTCAAAACAATCATGATATGATATAACAAGATGGTATCTCGCTAGCCCTTTCTGAGACCGCAAAACATAAATGCAGAGCACCTTTAAAGATCAAGGACTGGCTAAACATTGTAATTCATGGTAAAAGAGATCCAATCATAGTCATACCCAATATAAATTAATAGTAATGGATGCAAATGACAGCAGTGCTCTCCATCTGGTGCTTTTTAATAAGAGGGTGATGACTCAACATAAAAGTAAATAGATAGGGCCTTCGCAGAGGGAAGCAAGGATTTGTAGAGGTGCCAGAGCTCGGTTTTGAAATAGAGATAAATAATATTTTGAGCGGCATACTTTCATTGTCAACATAACAACCAAGAGATGGCGATATCTTCCATGCTACACACATTATAGGCGGTTCCCAAACAGAATGGTAAAGTTTTTACTCCCCCTCCACCAACAAGCATCAATCCATGGCTTGCTCGAAACAACGAGTGCCTCCAACTAACAACAGTCCCGGGGGAGTTTTGTTTGCAATTATTTTGATTTGATTTGCGTAAAGCATGGGACTGGGCATCCCGGTGACCAGCCATTTTCTCGTGAGTGAGGAGCGGAGTCCACTCCTCTTGAGAATAACCCGCCTAACATGGAAGATATGGACAACCCTAGTTGATACATGAGCTATTCGAGCATACAAAACAGAATTTCATTTGAAGGTTTAGAGTTTGGCACATACAAATTTAGTTGGAACGGCAGGTAGATGCCGCATATAGGAAGGTATGGTGGACTCATATGGAATAACTTTGGGGTTTAAGGGATTGGATGCACAAGCAGTATTCCCGCTTAGTACAAGTGAAGGCTAGAAAAAGACTGGGAAGCGACCAACTAGAGAGCGACAACAGTCATGAACATACATTAAAATTAATGAACATTGAGGGCAAGCATGAGTAGGATATAATCCACCATGAACATAAATATCATGAAGGCTATGTTGATTTTGTTTCAACTAGATGTGTGAACATATGCCAAGTCAAGTCACTTGAATCATTCAAAGGAGGATACCACCCCATCATACCACATCACAACCATTTTAATAGCATGTTGGCACACAAGGTAAACCATTATAAGCTCCTAGCTAATTAAGCATGGCATAAGCAACTATAATCTATAATTGTCATTGCAAACATGTTTATTCATAATAGGCTGAATCAGGAACGATGAACTAATCATATTTACAAAAACAAGAGAGGTCGAGTTCATACCAGCTTCTCTCATCTCAGTCAGTCCATCATATATCGTCATAATTGCCCTTCACTTGCACGACCGAACGATGTGAATAATAATAATAGTGCACGTGCATTGGACTAAGCTGGAATCTGCGAGCATTCAATAAACAGGAGAAGACAAGGCAATATGGGCTCTTGGTTAAATCAACAATAATGCATATAAGAGCCACTTCAACAATTTAATGATGGTCTTCTCCTATTGACCCCCAAAGAAAAGAAAAGAAATAAAACTATTTACACGGGAAAGCTCCCAACAAGCAAAAGAAGAACAGGAAATCTTTTTGGGTTTTCTTTTTAATTACTACTACTACGGCAAGAAAGTAAACTAGCTAAACGCTACTACTAATTTTTTTTGTTTTTCTTAAGGTTTAACAAACACACAAGAGGAAAGCAAGAAAAAGGAAAATAAACTAACATGGATAGTACAATGAAAAAGTATGAGCACCGACAACTAGCAATGAGTGTGTGAGCATAAGTGTAATGTCGGTGAGAAATACGTAGTCCCCCAAGCTTAGGCTTTTGGCCTAAGTTGGTCTATTGCCACGGCTGGCCTGGCGGATATCCAAAGTTGTAGTTGGGGTCGTACTGAGATGCAGCAGTCATTGCATTGTGGGCTGCAGCTTGGAGGCAAGCTATCTCAGCCCTCCTCTCGTACTCGTTCGCCTCCTCCCTGGTTATGAAATATCTCCCCTTTGCCTGAAAGTCAAAGAAGGTAGAAGCAGGGAGAGCAACGTGATAGGTGCGTCGTCTGTCAAAGATTAGTCGGTACTGGAGGAACTGATCGTTCCTCTCAACAAAACGATGACGAACCATAGCCTCATAATATAAATAAGCAGGAGGCAACTCAATATCATCCTCACGTATGGTTACACCAAGAAAATTAGCTAGACGGGTTGCATAAATTCCACCAAAGAAATCTCCATTAAATCTATTATTATGCAACCTACGTGCAACAATGGCTCCCAAACTATAATGTTTATCTCCTAACACAGCACTCCTGAGAACAGTGAGGTCGGGGATACACATGTGACATGCTTCATCCTTACCATTTATGCACCTACCTATAAAGAGAGCAAAATAATGTATAGCAGGAAAATGAATGCTCCCTATGGTAGCTTGTGCTATGTCTCTAGATTCACCCACAGTTATACTAGCAAGAAAATCTCTAAACTCATATTTGCGAGGCTCACTAGTACTACCCCATTGCGGAAGTTTGCAAGCAGTGGTAAAATCCTTTAAGTCCATAGTATAAGAATTTTCATAAAGATCAAATAGGACAGTTTGAGAATTGCGTGAAGATGAAAATTCAAACCTCCTCACAAAGGAACTAGTGAGATAGTGGTACTGACGGCACTTATCTGCCTCGAAGCTCATAAGATCAGTGTTACGCATATATGCGTTAAATTCTTCCTTGATTCCTGCTTGATCCATGAAGTCCTCTGAAGGCCATTCACTAGCCCGCACTGGAGCGTGCCTTGGTGGTTCATCATCAGCATCACGCATTGCAAGCCTGGGTCCTTGCTTCCTTGAAGAACCACCTTGGTACATTTTTCTAAACATATTTCTTCCTTTGAAAAATTTCTGAAATTTTTAGTAACTTCAAAATAAAAGTGAACCAAGCTCAACAAAATTGATAGCAACTACTCCTACAAGTGCCTAGAGTCTATATCATGCATTAGAACTACTTGGAACCATATAAATTTGACATGCAAGCTCAAGAACAAGGTCACCTAGGCAGCAAAAATTTGCAATGAATAAAGCACTAGAACAAAAACTAATTGGACCAATGGAGGAGTCACATACCAAGGAACAATCCCCCAAAGCAGTTTTGTGAGAGGTGCTTTGAGCAAGGAGATCAAAAATCACAGCAAAATGAGCTAGAACTCGTGCTTGAGCTGGTTGGTGAATTTTTTAGGAGGAAGAAGAAGTGTGTGGGTGCAGGAATAAGTGGAGGGGAGCCACCGTGGGCCCATGAGGCAGGGGGCGCGCCCTGGACCCTCGTGCCCAGGTGCCAGCTCCCCCTGCTATGTTCTCAGTGCCAAATATTCTCAAATATTCCAGAAAAAATCATATTAAATTGGCAGGGCATTTGGAGAAATTTTCGAGGTATTTTTTTATTGCAAGGATAATTCAGAAAACAGACAGAAAAATACTATTTTTACTTTATTTCAACTAAATAACAGAAAGTAAACGGAGGGTTCAGAAGGTTCTGCCTTCTAGCTTCATCCATCTCATGCTCATCAAAAGGAATCCACTAACAATGTTGATCAGGTCTTGTTAACAAACTCATTCCGAATAACATGGAACCGGAGAAATTTCGAATAACACTATGTTACCTCAACGGGGATATGCACATCCCCAATAATAAGAATATCATATTTCTTCTTGACAGTAGGTAGAGGGAATTCAAAACCTCCAAAAATAATCGATGGAATTTTTCCAATAGAATTGATACTGTGGACTTGAGGTTGTTTCCTCGGAAAGTGTATCGTATGCTCATTACCATTAACATGAAAAGTGACATTGCCTTTGTTGCAATCAATAACAGCCCCTGCAGTATTCAAAAAGGGTCTTCCAAGAATAATAGACATACTATCGTCCTCGGGAATATCGAGAATAACAAAGTTCGTTAAAATAGTAACATTTGCAACCACAACAGGCACATCCTCACAGATACCGACAGGTATAGCAGTTGATTTATCAGCCATTTGCAAAGATATTTCAGTAGGTGTCAACTTATTCAAATCAAGTCTACGATATAAAGAGAGAGGCATAACAATAACACCAGCTCCAAGATCACATAAAGCAGTTCTAACATAATTTCTTTTAATGGAGCATGGTATAGTGGGTACTCCTGGATCTCCAAGTTTCTTTGGTATTCCACCCTTAATAGTATAATTAGCAAGCATGGCGGAAATTTCAGCTTCCGGTATCTTTCTTTTATTTGTAACAATATCTTTCATATACTTAGCATAAGGATTCATTTTGAGCATTCGGTTAATCGCATACGCAAAAAGATAGGTCTAATCATTTCAGCAAAGTGCTCAAAATCCTCATCATCCTTTTTCTTGGATGGTTTGGGAGGAAAAGGCATGGGTTTTCTGAACCCATGGTTCTCTTTCTTTACCGTGCTTCCTAGCAACAAAGTCTCTCTTATCATAACGTTGATTCTTTGATTGTGGGTTATCAAGATCAACAGCAGGTTCAATTTCTACATCATTATCATTGCTAGGTTGAGCATGAACATCATCATTAACATTATCACTTGGTTCATGTTCATTACCAGATTGTGTTTCAGCATCGGAAATAGAAATATCATTTGGATTCTCAGGTGGTTCAGGAATAGGTTCACTAGAAGCATGCAAAGTCCTATCATTTTTCTTTTTCTTCTTTTTAGAAGGACTAGGTGCATCTATATTAGTTCTTTGAGAATCTTGCTCAATTCTCTTAGGGTGGCCTTCAGGATACAAAGGTTCCTGAGTCATCTTACCAGTTCTAGTAGCCACTCTAACAGCATAACCATTATTCTTACTATTTAATTCATTGAGCAAATCATTTTGAGCTTGAAGTACTTGTTCTACTTGAGTGGTAACCATAGAAGCATGTTTACTAATGAGTTTAAGTTCACCTTTAAATCTAGACATATAATCACCCAAGTGTTCAATCATATAAGCATTTTGTATAAATTGTCTACCAACATAAGCATTGAAGTTTTCTTGTTTGACAATAAAATTATCAAACTCATCTAAGCATTGGCTAGCAGACTTATAACGAGGAATATCACCTTCATCAAATCTATAGAGAGAATTTACCTTTACTACCTGTGTCGGGTTATCAAGACCATGTGTTTCTTCTTCAATAGGTAATGGATCAAAATCATGTATTTCTTCAACAGGCAGTAAGTTAAGACCATGTATTTCTTCAATAGGAAGTAAATTCTTAACATCTTCAGCTTTAATACCTTTTTCTTTCATAGATTTCTTCGCCTCTTGCATATCTTCAGGACTGAGAAATAGAATACCCCTTTTCTTCGGAGTTGGCTTAGGAGTTGGTTCAGGAAGTGTCCAATTATTTTCATTTGTCAACATATTAGTCAATAAAATTTCAGCTTCATCCGATGTTCTTTCCCTGAAAACAGAACCAGCACAACTATCCTGGTGGTCTCTGGAAGCATCGGTTAGTCCATTATAAAAGATATCAAGTATTTCATTTTTCTTAAGAGGATGATCAGGCAGAGCATTAAGTAATTGGAGAAGCCTCCCCCAAGCTTGTGGGAGACTCTCTTCTTTAATTTGCACAAAATTATATATATCCCTTAAAGCAGCTTGTTTCTTGTGAGGAGGGAAATATTTAGCAGAGAAGTAATAAATCATATCCTGGGGACTACGCACACAACCAGGATCAAGAGAGTTGAACCAGATCTTAGCATCACCCTTTAATGAGAACGGCAATATTTTAAGGATATAAAAGTAGCGAGTTCTCTCATCATTAGTGAACAGGGTGGCTATATCATTTAATTTAGTAAGATGTGCCACAACGGTTTCAGATTCATAGCCATAAAAAGGATCAGACTTAACCAAAGTAATTATATCAGGATCAATAGAGAATTCATAATCCTTAGCAGTAACAAAGATAGGTGAAGTAGCATAAGCAGGATCATATTTCATTCTAGCATTCAGAGTTTTTTGTTTAAGCTTAGCTAATAATTTCTTAAGATCACTTCATTGCAAGCAAGAAAGTATCTAGCAGTTTCTTCATCCATAACATAGCCCTGAGGCACAACAGGCAATTCATATTTATTAGGGGGAGAGTCTTCATCATCAATTTCATCAATATTATCAGTTTCAATAATTTCATTCTCTCTAGCCCTAGCAAGTTGTTCATCAAGAAATTCGCCAAGTGGCACAGTAGTATCAAGCATAGAAGTAGTTTCATCATAAGTATCATGCATAGCAGAAGTGGCATCATCAATAACATGCGACATATCAGAATTAATAGCAGAAGCAGGTTTAGGTGTCGCAAGCTTACTCAAAACAGAAGGTGAATCAAGTGCAGAGCTAGATGGCAGTTCCTTACCTCCCCTCATAGTTGAGGGATAAAGTTTTGTTTTCTCGTCTTTCAAGTTCTTCATAATGACCAGCAGATATAAATCCCAAGTGACTCAAAGAATAGAGCTATGCTCCCCGGAAACGGTGCCAGAAAATAGTCTTGATAACCCACAAGTATAGGGGATCGCAACAGTTTTCGAGGGTAGAGTATTCAACCAATATTTATTGATTCGACACAAGGGGAGCCAAAGAATATTCTCAAGTGCTAGCAGTTGAGCTGTCAATTCAACCACACCTGGATAACTTAATATCTGCAGCAATGTATTTAGTAGCAAAGTAGTATGATAGTAACGGTAACGGTAGCAAAAGTAATATTTTTGGGTTTTGTAGTGATTGTAATAGTAGCAACGGAAAAGTAAATAAGCGAAGAACAATATGTGAAAAGCTCATAGGCATTGGATTGGTGATGGAGAATTATGCTGGATGCGGTTCATCATGTAACAATCATAACATAGGGTGACACAGAACTAGCTCCAATTCATCAATGTAATGTAGGCATGTATTCCGAATATAGTCATACGTGCTTATGGAAAAGAACTTGCATGACATCTTTTGTCCTACCCTCCCGTGGCAGCGGGGTCCTAGCGGAAACTAAGGGATATTAAGGCCTCCTTTTGATAGAGTACCAGACCAAAGCATTAACACATAGTGACTACATGAACTCCTCAAACTATGGTCATCATCGAGAGTGGTCCCGATTATTGTCACTTCGGGGTTGCCGGATCATAACACATAGTAGGTGACTATAGACTTGCAAGATAGGATCAGGAACTCACATATATTCATGAAAACATAATAGGTTCAGATCTGAAATCATGGCACTCGGGCCCTAGTGACAAGCATTAACCATAGCAAAGTCATAGCAACATCAATCTCAGAACATAGTGGATACTAGGGATCAAACCCTAACAAAACTAACTCGATTACATGATAAATCTCATCCAACCCATCACTGTCCAGCAAGCCTACGATGGAATTACTCACGCACGGCGGTGAGCATCATGAAATTGGTGATGGAGGATGGTTGATGATGACGACGGCGACGGATTCCCCTCTCCGGAGCCCCGAACGGAGTCCAAATCAGCCCTCCCGAGAGAGTTTAGGGCTTGGCGGCGGCTCCGTATCGTAAAACGCGATGAATCTTTTTTTTGATTTTTTTTCTCCCCGAACACGAATATATGGAGTTGGAGTTGAGGTCGGTGGAGCTCTAGGGGGCCACGAGGCAGGTGGCGCGCCCAGGGGGCAGGCGCGTCCCCCACCCTCGTGGCAAGGGTGTGGGCCCCCTGGCCTCGATTCTTTCGCAAGTATTTTTTATTATTTCCAAAAATAATCTCCGTGGAGTTTCAGGTCATTCCGAGAACTTTTGTTTCTGCACATAAATAACACCATGGCAATTCTGCTGAAAATAGCGTCAGTCCGGGTTAGTTCCATTCAAATCATGCAAGTTAGAGTCCAAAACAAGGGAAAAAGTGTTTGGAAAAGTAGATACGAAGGAGACATATCACGGGTATGTTATTAACAAGGAACATACCAATGACGACTTCCGGGTCCTCTTGGGCTTCGTCTGCGGAGATATGATGGATTTGCCCTTGGATGGTACTTGGGGCAGAATACAGCTCCATGTAGTTGACTTGCAGATGGAATGGTGTTGTTTGTTTGTTGTTCTTGGGGCACTGCCTGCCGTAATGTCCTGTTTGCCCATAGCTGAAACAGGAACTGTTGCGCTGACAATCTTTGCGCACCGGGCTGGTCACGATATTCTTGACTTGGGTGGTGGTCCTGTTGACATTTTGCTGCCAGTTGGGTTTGTACTCAACCTGAGTCTGTTGCCAAGTATGAGCCTTCTGCACTCGTTGCATCCTTCTTCGGCTCGAATTTGCGCTTGTGGTCATTAATAGCTAGCTTGTTGTCATGTAGGAGCTTGTGTTCCCTTTCTGCGACGAGGGCCTTGTTCACCAGAGTCAGGAAGTCTGGAAAATCAAACATGTTGAGGGTGCACCTGAGATGCCGATTCAGTCCTCCAAGAAATCTGTCGATCTTCCGTTCTTTTGTGGCCACATCATAGAGAGAATAGTGGGCCAAATGGTTGAATTTATTCAGGTACTCGTTGACTATCATGCTGCCTTGAGTGAGGGCGAGGAATTCGCGCTGCTTGATTTTCATAATCCCGGTGGGAATATGATACTTGTGGAAATGATCCTTGAATTTAGTCCAAGTAATTTCCTCGTCTGCGGGCCCTATGGCCTTAGCATTATCCCACCATATAGAGGCAGCTCCTTCGAGATAATGCATTGCGAAGGGAACCTTGTCTCCCTCTTTAGTGCGAGCAATCTCCAGTTTCCTCTCAATGGTCCTTAACCAATCATTGGTGTCCAATGGATCAATAACTTGGCTGAAGCTGGGAGGCTTGGTTCGCTGAAAATCTGATAGCTTGGAGTGATCACCATTCTGGTTTCCATTCTGCCCAACCATAACTTGCACACTTTTCAGTATTTCCAGCAGATTGTTGCTCCTTCTTTCTTCAAACATTCTCAGGATTTGCTAAGTGGAAGGCGGATGTGGCGGTGGAGACGGAGGTGGCTGGTATGGCTCGGGGGAATGTCCTGCCTGCCTTGTGGAGCGACGGACAGGGACATCCTCACAAGCTTGGCTGCTGCTACCTCCACGCGTCATCCTATTATTTGTTTTCCCAATACATAGCAACCATGATGAGAAAATTCCAAAATGAGAGGAAAGCCATTGACAAATCCCGGAAGAAAACAGCGAATGAAAACCAAAGCGAATAAAAGGTTCCAACATAATTATGCATAGACTCAACATGAAAGTAAACATCACAACGAGTCTACTACCCTCATACATGAAACTAAGCATCATGACACATGCGATTACACCCATACATCATACTCATGACGAAAACGATACTCTAGCTGTCTACTGCTCAGACTGTGCTGATGCGGGCTCCTCTCCTGAGCCGGACCCAGATCCTGAACTGATACTAGAGACCTCCGGGTTAAAAGAGATGCGACGGCGCTGCCTCGACGGCTCTCCCTCAGGGGCAGGCACGGGATGGGACCTAAGCATAGGAGAGGCAGGAGTAGCGACAAGGGAAGCCCATGTAGTAGGAGCACTGTGAGGGGTCACCGTCAGAGGGTTAACGGTACCCTGCGAAGTCACCGGGGGAACGGAGGCGGAAGGAACTGGAGTAGTGTAGATGACAGTGGGAATAGGGTTCCTAGTACGAGCAGCAGCGAGAGCTGTCCGGGCGCGTGAAAGCTCGCGAGCTAACTCGTAGTTCAGGAGATAACTGGCAGTGATATAGCAGGAAAGGTGGCTAGTGGGACGTTCGCATGCCGGATTAATCAAAGGAAAGAGGATACGCCCATTCTCGTGCAGAGATGGGTAGTAGAAGAGACCTAGGTGGGTGTGCATGCGAACCTCGTTGTAGCGCAAGACTACAAGAGCCTCGATAGCAGCAAACTGAACCGCCTGAGATGGCGTAGAAGCAAGACCACCCTTAGTAGAACGAGTGTAAGCGTCGGAAGGGGAACTGTGGTGTAGAGTGACCTCAGCATATTACTCATACAATGCACCGGCCAGATGCTCCCGATACACCCGATACTCTGGATCAGTACCCTCTGGGTAGAGTCGTCGCCACACGTTCTGAAGCAGGTGCGGCAATGTGTACAGAACTGGCTCAGGATGGTACAAGATCGGTACTGGAGCTATCTACACTCACAAACCATACGGTTAGTAATAACAACAAATAATCATGCATGCAATGCAGCAACCAATTTCTATGACTACCGGCACTCAAACGAAGCTATCTACCATTCCACTAACGCACTAACGGTCTAGCGTGTCCTACAATTAGCGCGGCTCGGATACCAAGCGTTGTGGCGCCCCAGCTCAGAGCAACCGGTTTACCTTGCATTGCCAGCCCAAAGATCAAGTCTTCTGGCAATACACAACAACATGGTACAGGAACAACCGCTTTATTGATGCTAGCGGATTACATAAGTCTGATATTACATCGAGATATGAGGCCAAGCGGCACACAGGGTGCTGCTGAACAGTATGTACATTATTTAATAAACATGACGAGGGCCTGATCACACGAACTACACGGCAGCGGAAGAATGACGAAGTGGAAACTCCATAGCACAGGGGACACCGACGTGGACACGACCTAGTTGCGAGATGCGCTCCAATGCGAACCGACTTGCCTGAAAGCTGGCATGACACGCCAGGTCAGTACATTGAATGTACTTGCAAGCTCACAACAAACATAAGCACGATGACAGACAATATCATGACAATTAGTCAAATTAATATAATGCAAGAAGTACTAAAGATGCAATGAAACCAATACGCGCACCGAGTCTCACAGACTCGCTTACCCGACGGTTACCTCGTAACCAAACGGTGACCATACCTTGGTCACAACTGAAACCAACCACTCATGAACAACTCAAGAGTTCATGAATCACCACGAAACAAAATGCATCGCAACAATAATTTAGTTTGCAAGATTAATTATAAAAGTTGATCCATGGTGTGACTTACTTCCGAGTTACGCCCATAACCGAGGACGCGGCTATCGATAGATTAAATACACTCTGCAGAGGTGGCGCACTTTACCCACACTACGGGACACCTGGCCTCGCACTCCCATTCAGGGGGACCAAAGCGTTCCTACGAAACCCTCCCTTTGTCATGGCACTCTCCCGGCCACTCCGACCAATTCCCTCTTAGGGCTAGGTCTTGGGTGGCCCCATGCCTACCAAAGGCACAAACGGCCACCGTCGTGGCAAAACGGTCCCAAACGGGGACAAGGTACCATAAAAAAATGAGCAAACAAGGTTATGTCTCCTTACTGGGCCAGGGTATGCACGCCCATAACCTTCCCTCGCGGGAGGCACAGGTGAGAGGCACAACAAAGGACCGAATTAAGACCTTCCCCCAAGCTAAATGTGGTCGCACTGAATAAAAACCCGATTCAGTGGCACCATGATGTGATTAACATCATATTCAAGTTGAACTTAATCAAGTTTAACTTTGACAAAAACTTTTTATAAATAACAATGATACTTTGACATAATGAAGCAACTAATTGACATGCAAAGCAAACAACACATGGATATGGATCAAACTTATCAACATAATTATCTTGCAATACTTAGGATCAAAAACTTCACTAGTCCTAATTCATTTTTATTATCAAGCAATATTTTTATTAGCTCATCATTTATATGAAAATATCACTTAATAAAAGAACTATTATTATCTACCATAGCAATATAACTAATGCAAAATTTTATTCTACTTGACCAAACAAGTTCATGCACTTTACCAGTAACCAAAACAAGCATATCAAGCATGATAAAGTAACTAGCAATTAACAAAATTTATTTACCAAATTTTAAATAAAAACTCATATTCAACTAGAAAATCATAGACATTGAAATAACACCATCCAAATGCTGGTGTGGCTTGCCTTAGTGTAGAGGAGGATCACACCCCTCTTGGTTTGCTTCAAGACAAGCTTCTCCTTCTGAAAATAATTAAAAACCACAAAAACAAATATCAAAAACTTCTCTAAATAGCTCCAGAAATTCTAGGCAGCAAGGAAAAATCTACCTTTTGGTGTGCTGCTAGAGCTTTCTGAAACAAAGACAATGCGAAAAGAATCAAATCATTTGGACTTATGGTTTAGAAATGGTGGCTGGTCAAAGTTTGGGTCAATTTCTGATTAAATTTGAATTAAACAGAAATTCCTGGAGGGGTGACGTCAAAGGCGTAAAAGGAAAGTGCACCTCCACTCGTACCGCTTCGGGCGCGAGTGGTGAGGCTGACGGGTGGGCCCCACACGTCAGGAGAGAGAGAGGGGGGAGCGAGATCAGAGGGTGACGGCGCTTCGTCGGAGCTCACGCCGGCGAGGAGGTTGTTTGGGGCTAGATGAGAGGGATAGAAATGAAGCTGGGTTCACGGCGCACCTGCCCATACCCGTGGCTTGCCGTGGGATGGCCGGAGCTGCTCGCGGTCAAATTCGCAAGCTGCGGTGGCGGACGGGGTTCGCCAGAGAGGAAGAAGACGACGGCTAAAGGCAGCTCCGGGGGCTCAGCAGCATCCAGGCAGCACCAAGGGACCCCCAATGCCACGCCCGAGCAGTTGGTCGAGCTTGAGAGGCACCTGAGCGAGGTGGCCGAGCTGCGGAGGTCGCCGGAATTCTCTGGTCGGGGCAGATGGCCAGAGGCCTGCCCGACCGGGTTGTGGCCCTTCTACGTGTTCGTGGAGGTGGTGAGGAGTGGTGCGTGGCTTGGAATCGAGGAGGGAGGCCCTATTTATAGCCGGAGCGAGGGGGTATCGTGTCGCCTCCGGAGTTCTCTAGAAAACGGTGAACGGCGATGAAATGCTCCAGTGTGAGGGGGCAAGCGTGCGGCGTCAATCCGGGAGCTGTCCACACTCGTGGACGAGCACTGGACACAGGGGGAAGAGGACAAGGGCATGCGCGCACTGTGGCTTTTGGGCACGACGTGCCCGTGCTCGCTGCGACGTTTGTGATTATGGCATCGCACACAGTTTCGTCGAAGGGTCTCTGATCGTAGTGTCGCGTTTGGACCATCCTGCAGTAGTGAAGTATTTGACATGAAGAAAGCAATAGCAATAAACTGAACAATCATTATGCTAAGCTAATGGATGGGTCTTGTCCATCACATCATTCTCCTAATGATGTGATCCTGTTATCAAATGACAACACATGTCTATGGTTAGGAAACCTTAACCATCTTTGATCAACGAGCTAGTCTAGTAGAGGCATACTAGGGACGCGGTATTTTTTTATGTATTCACACATGTATTTGAGTTTCCAATCAATACAATTCTAGCATGAATAATAAACCTTTATCATGAATAAGGAAATATAAAATAACAACTTTATTAGTGCCTCTAGGGCATATTTCCGTCGGTCTCCCACTTGCACTAGAGTCAATAATCTAGTTCACATCGCCATGTGATTAACATCCATAGTTCACATCGCCATGTGACTAACACCCAAAGAGTTTACTAGAGTCAATAATCTAGTTCACATCACCATATGATTAATACAAAAAGAGTACTAAGGTGTGATCATGTTTTGCTTGTGAGAGAAGTTAGTCAACGGGACTGCAACATTCAGATCTGTTTGTATTTTGCAAATTTCTATATCTACAATGCTCCGCATGGTGCTACTCTAGCTAATTGCTCCCACTTTCAATACGTATCCAGATTAAGACTCAGAGTCATCTGAATCGGTGTCAAAGCTTGCATCGACATAACCCTTTGCGATGAACTCTTTATCACCTCCATAATCGAGAAATATTTCCTTATTCCTCTTAGGTTTACTAAGGATAATTTTGACCGTTGTCCAGTGATCTACTCCTGGATCACTATTGTTCAATCTCATGGCATGGTACAAAATAGGTCAGGTATACAGCATGGCATACTTTATAGAACCTATGGTTGAGGCATATGGAATGACTTCCATTCTCTCTCTATCTTCTGCCGTGGTCGGGTTTTGAGTCTTACTCAACTTCACACCTTACAATACAGGCATGAACTCCTTCTTTGACTGATCCATTTTGAACTCCTTCAAAATATTATCATGGTATGTACTCATTTGAAAGTCTTATCAAGCGTCCTGATCTATCTCTATAGATCTTGATGCCCAATATGTAAGCAGCTTCACCGAGGTTTCCATTGAAAAATTCTTTATTCAAGTATCCTTTTATGCTATCCAAAAATTCTATATCATTTCCAATAAACAATATGTCATCCACATATAATATCAGAAATGCTACAGAGCCCCCACTCACTTTCTTGTAAATACAGGCTTCACCGTAAGTCTGTATAAAACCATATGCTTTGATCACCTCATCAAAGCATATATCCCAACTCCGAGATGCTTGCACCAGTCCATAGATGGATTGCTGGAGCTTGCACACTTTGTTAGCACCTTTAGGATAGACGAAACCTTTTGGTTGCATCATATACAACTCTTCTTTGATATATCCATTTAAGGAATGCAGTTTTGACATCCATTTGCCAGATTTCATAATCATAAAATGTGGCAATTGCTAACATGATTCGGACGGACTTAAGCATCGCTAGGGGTGAGAAAGTCTGATCGTAGTCAACCCCTTGAACTTTGTCGAAAAACCTTTTGCGACAAGTCGAGCTTTGTAGATAGTAACATTACAATCAGCATCAGTCTTCTTCTTGAAGATCCATTTATCTCTATGGCTTGCCGATCATCGGGTAAGTCCAACAATGTCCACACTTTGTTCTCATATATGGATCCTATCTCAGATTTCATGGCCTCAAGCCATCTGTCGGAATATGGGCTCATTGTAGCTTCTTCATAGTTCGTAGGTTCGCCTTGGTCTAGTAACATGACTTCCAGGACAGGATTATGTTACCACTCTGGTGCGGATTGTGCTCTGGTCGACCTACGAAATTCAGTAGTAACTTGATCTGAAGTTTCATGATCATCATCATTATCTTCCTCTCTAGTTAGTGTAGGCATCACGGGAACAGTTTTCTCTGATGTACTACTTTCCAATTTGAGAGAAGGTACATTTACCTCATCAAGTTCTACTTTCCCCTCCCACTCACTTCTTTAGAGATAAACTCCTTCTCTAGGAAGGGTCCATTCTTAGCAACAAAGATCATGCCTTCGGATCTGTGATGGAAGGTGTACCCAATTGTTTCCCTAGGGTATCCTATGAAGACGCACTTCTCCAATTTGGGTTCGACCTTATCAGGCTGAAGCCTTTTGACATAAGTGTCGCATCCCCAAATTTTAAGAAACGACAGCTTAGGTTTCTTGCCAAACCACAGTTCAAACGGCGTCGTCTCAACAGATTTAGACGGTGCCCTATTTAATGTGAATGCGGCTGTCTCTAATGCATAACCCCAAAACACTAGTGGTAAATCAGTAAGAGACATCATAGATTGCACCATATCTAATAAAGTACGGTTACGACATTCGGACACACCATTACGTTGTGGTGTTCCAGGTGGCGTGAGTTGTGAAACAATTCCACATTGTTTTAAATGAAGGCCAAACTCGTAACTCAAATATTCGCCTCCGCGATCAGATCGTAGAAATTTTATTTTCTTGTTATGATGATTCTCCACTTTACTCTGAAATTCTTTGAACTTTTGAAATGTTTCAGATTTGTGTTTCATCAAGTAGATATATCCATACCTACTCAAATCATCTGTGAAGGTTAGAAAATAACGATACCCGCCGCGTGCTTCAACACTCATCGCACCGCATACATCGGTATGTATTATTTCCAATATGTCATTAGCTCGCTCCATTGTTCTGGAGAACGGAGTTTTAGTCATCTTGCCCATGAGGCATGGTTCGCAAGTATCAAATGATTCATAATCAAGTGATTCCAAAAGTCCACCCGCATGGAGTTCCTTCATGCGCTTTACACCAATATGACCTAAACGGCAGTGCCACAAGTATGTTGCACTATCATTATCAACTTTGCACCTTTTGGCATCAATATTATGAATATGTGTATCACTACGATCTAGATTCAATAAACCATTCACATTGGGTGTATGACAATTGAAGGTTTTATTCATGTAAATAGAACAACAATTATTCTCTGACTTGAATGAATAATCGTATTGCAATAAACATGATCTAATCATATTCATGCTCAACGCAAACACCAAATAACATTTATTTAGGTTCAACACAAATCCTGAAGGTAGAGGGAGTGTGCGACGGTGATCGTATCAACCTTGGAATCACTTCCAACACACATCGTCACTTTGCCCAGGACTAGTCTATGTTCATTGTGCAACACCTGTTTCGAGTTACTAATCTTAGCAACTGAACCGTTATCAAATACCGAGGGGCTACTACGAAAACTATTAAGGTACACATTAATAATATGTATATCAAATATACCTTTGTTCACTTTGCCATCCTTCTTATCCGCCAAGTATATGGGGCAGTTCCGCTTCCAGTGACCATTTCCTTTGCAGTAGAAGCACTCAGTTTCAGGCTTGGGTCCAGTTTTGGGCTCCTTCATGGGAGTGGCAACTTGCTTGCCATTATTCTTGAAGTTCCTTTTATTTCCCTTGCCCTTTTTCTTGAAACTAGTGGTCTTATTAACCATCAACACTTGATGCTCTTTCTTGATTTCTACCTTCGCCAATTTCAGCATTCCGAAGAGCTCGAGAATCATTTTCGTCATCCCTTGCATATTATAGTTCATCACGAAGTCCTAGTAACTTGGTGATAGTGACTAGAGAACTTTGTCAATCACTATCTTATCTGGAAGATTAACTCCCACTTGATTCAAGCGATTGTAGTACTCAGACATTCTGAGCACATGCTCACTGCCTGAGCTATTCTCCTCCATCTTGTAGGCAAAGTACTTATCAGAGGTCTCATACCTCTCGACATAGGCATGAATATGAAATACCAATTCTCAGTTCTTGGAACATATCATATGCTCCTTGGCGTTCAAAACGTTTTTGAAGTCCCGGTCCTAAGCCGTAAAGCATGGCGCACTAAACTATCAAGTAGTCATCATATCGAGCATACCAAACGTTCATAACGTCTGCATCTGCTCCGCCAACAGGTCTGTCACCCAACGGTGCATCAAGGACATAATTCCTATGTGCAGCAATTGGGATAATCCTCAGATCATGGACCCAGTCCACATCATTGTTACGATCATATTTCAACTTAGTTTTTTCTAGGAACATATCAAAAATATAGCGGAACTACATCGCGAGCTATTGATCTACAACATAGATTTGCAAATACTATCAGGACTAAGTTCATGATAAATTAAGTTCAATTAATCAAGTTACTTAAGAACTCCCACTTAAATAGACATCCCTCAAGTTTATCTAAGTTATACATGATCCAAATCAACTAACCCATGTCCGATCATCATGTGAGATGGGGTAGTCATCAATGGTGAAAGTCTCTATGTTGATCATATCTACTATATGACTCATGTTCGACCTTTCGGTCTCCAGTGTTCCGAGGCCATGTCTGTACATGCTAGGCTCGTCAAGTTTAACCCAAGTATTCCGAAAGTGTAAAATTGTCTTACACCTGTTGTATCTGAACGTAGAGTCTATCACACCCGATCATCACGTGGTGTCTCGAAACGACGAACTTTCACAACAGTGCATACTCAGGGAGAACACTTCTACCTTGAAATTTAGTAAGGGATCATCTTATAATGCTACCGTCGTTCTAAGCAAAATAAGATGCATAAAAGATAAACATCACATGCAATCAAAATATGTGACATGATATGGCCATCATCATCTTGTGCTTTTGATCTCCATCTCCAAAGCATCGTCATGATCTCCATCGTCACCGGCTCGACACCTTGATCTCCATCATTGCGTCGTGGTCGTCTCGCCAACTATTGCTTCTACAACTATCGCGAACGCATAGTGATAAAGTAAAGCAATTACATGGCGTTTGCATTTCATACAATAAAGAGACAACCATAAGGCTCCTGTCGGTTGCCGATAACTTTTACAAAACATGATCATCTCATGCAATAACGTATATCACATCATGTCTTGACCATATCACATCACAACATGCCCTGCAAAAACAAGTTAGACGTCCTCTACTTTGTTGTTGCAAGTTTTACGTGGCTGCTACGGCTTCTAGCAAGAACCGTTCTTACCTACGCATAAACCACAACGGTGTTTCGTCAAGTTTTCTGTTTTAACCTTATTCAAGGACCGGCCACAGTCAAATTCAATTCAACTAAAGTAGGAGAAACAGACACCGCCAGCCACCTTTATGCAAAATTAGATGCATGTGTGTCGGTGGAACCGGTCTCATGTGCGTGGACATGTAAGGTTTGTCTAGGCCGCTTCATCCCACAATACTGCCGAATCAAAATAAGATGGTGGTGGTAAGCAGTATGACTATCACTGCCCACAACTCTTTGTGTTCTACTCGTGCATATCATCTACGCATAGACCTCGCTCTGGTACCACTGTTGGGAATCATTGCATGGAAAACAAAAAAAATTCTATGCACACTGAATGATATATCCATGGACATGCATAGCAATGAGGGGGAGAGTATGTCTACGTACCCTCGTAGACCGTAAGAGGAATCGTTTCACAACGCGGTTGATGTAGTCGAACTTTCTTCGCGCTCCAACCGATCTAGTACCGAAAGCACGGCACCTCCGAGTTCTGCACACGTTCAGCTCGGTGACGTCCTCCGCCTTCTTCATCCAGCAAGATGGCGAGGTAGTAGATGAGTTCGGCAGCACGACGGCATGGTGACGGTGATGGTGATGTGATCGCCGCAGGGTTTGCCTAAGCAGTACGAAAATATGACCGAGGGAGTAAACGATGGACGGGGGCACCGCACACGCCTAAGAGAATGTTGTGCACTTGTGTGGTGTCCCTACCCATGTATATATAGGTGGGAGGGGACGAGGAAGCGCCTAGAGCACCCCAAGAGACCTGGCGGCAGCCTGCGCCCCCCTTTCCTTGTAAGAAGAAGGGGAAAGGAAAGAGGGGGAGAGGGAAGGAAGGGGGAGTCCTACTCCACACTTTCCTTTCCCTCCCCTCTTTCCTTCTCTTCCTCATAGGGCCAGACACTATAAGGGCGCACCAGCCCCTTGTGGGCTGGTGTGTTCCCTCACTTGGCCCATAAGGACCATATATTTGCCGGGGGTGCCCGAAACTCCTTTCCGGTGACCCGATAAGAACCCGGAACCCTCCGAAACACTTCCAGTGTCCGAATACCATCGTCCTATATATCAATCTTTACCTCTCGACCATTTCAAGACTCCTCGTCATGTCCGTGATCTCATCCGGGACTGCGAACAACATTCGGTCACCAAATCATATAACTCATATAACACTATATCGTCAATGAACGTTAAGCGTGCGGACCCTACGGGTTCGAGAACTATGTAGACATGACCAAGACACCTCTCCAGTCAATAACCAATAGAGGAACCTGGATGCCCATATTGGCTCCTACATATTCTATGAAGATCTTTATCGGTTGAACCTTTATGACAACATACGTAATTCCCTTTGTCCATCGGTATGTTACTTGCCCGAGATTCAATCGTCGGTATCTTCATACCTAGTTCAATCTCGTTGCCAGCAAGTCTCTTTACTTGTTCCCTAATACATCACCTCGTGACTAACTCCTTAGTCGTTTGCTTGCAAGCTTATGATGTGTATTACCGAGAGGGCCCAGAGATACCTCTCCGATACTCGGAGTGACAAATCCTAATCTTCATTTATGCCAACTCAACAAACACCTTCGGAGATACCTGTAGGGCATCTTTATGATCACCCAGTTATGTTGTGATGTTTGATAGCACATAAGGTATTCCTCCGGTATCCGAGAGTTGCATAATCGCATAGTCGAAGGAATAAGTATTTGACATGAAGAAAGCAATAGCAATAAACTGAACGATCATTATGCTAAGCTAACAGGTGGGTCTTGTCCATCACATCATTCTCCTAATGATATGATCCTGTTATCAAATGACAACACATGTCTATGGTTAGGAAACCTTAACCATCTTTGATCAACGAGCTAGTCTAGTAGAGGCATACTAGGGACACGGTATTTGTTTATGTATTCAAACATGTATTTAAGTTTCCAATCAATACAATTCCAGCATGAATAATAAACCTTTATCATGAATAAGGAAATATAAAATAACAACTTTATTATTGCCTCTAGGGCATATTTCCGTCAAAATCTGCAGCCCCCGGGTCTCTTCTTTGTCATATTTGCCTTTGAGATATATTTTTATTCTCTTTTATTTTCAGATCTATTAATCCAAAAACCCAAAAATACCTTGCTGCAATTTTTTGTTATTTATTTTATTTCACATTTCCAAAAGATCTATTTATCCAATCTACTACAAATTTATCAATCTTTTTACCAAGGAGGGATTGACAACCCCTCTTACACATCGGTTTACAAGTATTTGTTCTTTGTGTGCAGGTACCGTTTACATAGTGTTGGGTGGTTCTCCTACTGGTTGAATAACCTTGGTCTCATCACTGAGGGAAATACCTACCATAGTTGTGCTGCATCATCCCTTCCTCTTTGGGGAAATACCGACGTAGTTCAAGTCGCATCAAAAGGAATTTCTGGCGCCGTTGCCAGGAAGACATCATCAACATCTACCGGGTTCCTAATCACAAATGTCATCTACTTGCAATTTACATTATTTGCCATTTGCCTCTCGTTTTCATCTCCCCCACTTCACAAAAATTTGCTTTTTTATTCGTGTTCTTTTCCATTTACCTTTTTCTTGTCAGATCTCTTGTTTGCTTGTGATTCCATGTGCCTTCTATATGCTTGCATCTTCGCTTGCTAAAAATCTATTGATATGGATCCTCATCCACTTGCTAATCTTTTTAAAATATCCAATCATGATGAACCAATTTCTAGTGAGTTGAGTGCACTAGATTATCTTTATGAAGTTTTGCTTGAGATTCGTGAATCTGAAAATTGTGATGAAGAAATTTATGAAGTGATTCATGATAGCTCATTGAATGAAAACATGATTGCAATGATTTTACTATAAATTCTATTAATGTCAATTGTGCTAATAATATGCAAAACCCCAAGCTTGGGGATGCTAATTTTTCTATGACCATTTCCTATTGCAATGATCATGATTGGGGTGATTCTTCTTATGATCTTGAAAATTTATTTAACTCTCACAATGAATATGATATTGATAATAATGTTTGCAATAATATTGAAAGTGGGTTTGGACCCACATATTTAGAGAGTGTTCAATCTTATGAATTTTTTGATGAAAGTGGGTTTGGAGAGGTCATGACTTTAGTTGATGTTAATTCCACTATCTTGGAAGATTATAAAACTTTTATGCATGTGGATCATGAAGAGAAAAATGTATATGATAGATATATTGTTGAATTTGATTATGATCCTATATGTCATTATTATGAGAGAGGAAAATATGATTGTAGAAATTTTCATGTTAGTAATTTACCTCTCGTAATTTTGATATTGCTATTGTTTCTTTCTTCTTCCTTGCATATGCTATATATTTCTTGTCTTGATAATTTGTTTTCTGCATCAGAAGTATGTTAGACTTAAATGTGTCTGTCACATGATATATGATGCTCTCTTTGTACTACAATTTTTTGTCTTTCATGTGAGCATCATTAAAATTATCGATGCCTAGCTAAAAGGCTTTAAAGAAAAGCGCTTGTTGGGAGGCAATCCAATGAATAAAATTTATTTTTGTCCTTTTCTTTCTTTCCTTGAGTGTTTGCAAAATTATGCTACTGTTATGATTGTGTTTTTTGTATTTTAATTAGTGTTTGTGCCAAGCAAGGCCTTTGGGATCATGTTGGGTGATAGTTGATTTGATCTTGTTGAAAACAGAAACTTTTGCGCTCAGTAAAACAATTTTAGTTTTTCACAAAAGCGCGATAAAATCTTGATTTTTGTAATTTTTCAGAATTTGCCCATGTTGTCCTAATTTTTCAAAAAAAATTGAGTTACAGAAGTATTTGAAGTTTTCAGATTGCTACAGACAGTTCTATTTTTGACAGATTCTGTTTTCTTTGCGTTATGTGCTTATTTTGATGAATCTATGGTTTGTATTGGAGGGTATAAGCTATAGTAAAGTTGGAATACAGTAGATATAATGCAAAAATAAAATATGAATGGGTTTGCAACAGTACTTAGAGTAGTTGTCGTGGAATTGTCACGGCAGATGTCCTAGTGGAAGGACTTAGTTGTGGAGCCATTGCGACGAGGTTAGCTTAAAGGGGTTAAAATGGGATAAAGGACATAAGGAGTTTATACTGGTTCGGCCCCTTGCGGTAAAGGTAAAACCCTAATCCAGTTTGAGGTGGTATTGCTAGGGTTTCGATTACCAGGGAGCGAATACGCTTAGCTTGGCTTTCGATTTGTTGTCTCTTGCCCTAAGCCGCTGTCGGGTCGTCCCCTTATATACACGGGTTGACGCCCCACGGCTTACAGAGTCCCGGCCGGCTCATCCAAACGGGTCCGGCCCGGTGACTTCTCTTACATGCCTTACAATACAAGTCACGTATACACGACGGTTTACACTTACGGGCCTCAAGCCGCCTTTGGGTTTGGGCCCTTTAACAAGCCTACTACACGAACCGCCATCTTCAACATATTCATGGGCTTTGTTTAGATGAACCGTCATTGGGATAACCCGGCCCCTCCTGGGCGGGTCATATCCAATAGTCATATCCCCAACATTAGGCCCCAAGTTGTGTCAATCTTGAACACTTAGAAAAAATCCTTCTTCATCCTCCTGTGAGATATTGTAACCTGCCATGACGTTATCTCCTGAGATTGTGGTAACCCACCATGACGTCACATGTTATTAATATTACATATGGCCCAAATCATAATAAATCTTCTCTTTTAATGAACCTCCAAAAATCAAGGCGCTCACGCCGTCACATATCCATTTTTGTCTCCTCGATTCCCGTGCTTGCCACTTATCCTTCTAGCCTTATAAATAGGGACACGGGTCCTCTTTTCACTCTCCCCCTTTGCCTGCTCGTCTTCATCTTCCACCTCGCAACGCTCCAGCGCGCCCGAGCTCCGTCGCCGTCGACCTTCGTCCACTGCTTCAACTCCGGCCGCTGCGTCACCCTGAACGAACCAGAACATCGCGGCGCCCCTCCGCTGTTCATCAGCGTCAGTAAGCATTCACCTTTCCTCTTAATAGATCTGCCTTAGGGTTTCACTGTTCATCGGCGTTCATCACCGTTCCTCCTTCTCTTTCCTAGATTGCATAGTTTTGATCTGAAAACAACACAAATCCTGTGCGGTAGCAGTTTTAGCACTTGTTTTTAAATATCAGAATATATCCTCATTGCAACAGATCTCATCTGGGCATCCCCACTTTTCTACTACCGCCACCTTAGGTTTAGATTTTATTTCGTTTCTCTGAACTGCTGCAGATCCAATCTTATAGCTCCAATCTATGAAACATGTTTGTCCCAACACTTAGTAAAATTTGCTCTTTGATAGATGTTGAGTACCATTGCTGTCACGGCGGCTTACATCACCAGTTATAATTATCCATATATCATTAGGCCCCATTTAAGCCGCCATTCTGAATATATACTGCAGCTTTTTATTTCCGGCTTAATGAATCAATTTGAACCGGCAAAAATTTTCTTTCCTTTAGGCTTCTCTCTTCACAATGCCGCCAAAGACAGTCACTTCATGTAACTGGGTTCCCTCCATTGTCATGGAGAACACACTCAAGGACTTTCTCAAAATCGGGTACTTGCCAGCAAAAAATGTCATGCATTATCGCGCCCCTGATCCAGGTGAAGAAAGACCCCGGCCGAAGGATAATGAGGTCATCGTTTTTACTGATCTCATGAATCGGGGCTTCTCACCGCCCGGTTCTAAATTTTTTCGAGATGTTCTACACTTCTTTCAACTCCATCCTCAAGACATTGGACCCAATTTCATGTCAAACATCTACAACTTTCAAGTCTTCTGCGAAGTATACCTTCAAGAGGAGCCCAGTGTCGAACTCTTTAGGGAATATTTTTATTTAAATCGCCAAAACGAGTTTACGAACGGACCGAGCTTGGAACTTGGCGGAATCTCAATTCAACGAAGAAGAGATGCCATCTTCCCCTATGCTTGCTTGCCGAGTCGCCCCAAGGATTGGAACCACACATGGTTTTACTGCAATGATACCTCTCCGGCTGACGAAAATCCATTGTCGGGTTATCGTGTCCAACGTCTTGACCCAAAGCATCATCTTCCTGAAAAGCTTACTGTTGTTGAACGTAAAAAGCTTGCCCCCACCATTGCGAAGGTCAAGGCTCTGCTGGGAAACGGGTTAATTGGAATTGACTTGGTTCGGTGCTGGGTTGCCTGGCGAATCATACCCTTCAGCCACCGGCCCGGCTTAATGTGTACTTACACGGGCGGCATAAAGGATCCACAGCGCTGTGTGTTTAACTGATGAAGCCATCAATGAGATGACAAAGTCCCTTCTAAATGAAGATCCAGAAGACTGTAGCAAAGTGGGTCTGAACCCTTTTTGCAAACTTAACCCGCCACCGGATGTGAGTCTCCAACTTACTTACTTTTACCTCATCATTTAAATGCTTAATTAAGTCAACTTTGATGACTTTCACAGGCTGACTCTGATTTCTAGAAAAAGAATTATGACCATGAAGCTGCCAAAAAGGCCAGAGCTGCCAAGGAAGCCGCCAAGAAATCTAAGAAGAAATCAAGTGCTTCTGGGATGTTTGAACTGAATGATAGCTCTGAGTCTGGGGAAGCCCTTGACTCCCTTCGCTCCTTTTTCAACTATCTTATTGACACTAATTATTATCAGGATGACACGGGGGCCAGCTAAGCAGTTCAAGAAGAGGTAACTATTATTTCCTCCGGCTCAGCACCTTTGCCAAGACAGAATATTCGACGAGTACCCCGGAAAGTAAGCTTTTCACACCCTTAGCTCATTTGGATCCTCACTTTCTTTTGAAGCAACAGCAGCACGAGAACCGGCGACAGACTCGGAACAGCGGAGGTGAAGAATTATCCTCCGGCTTACCAAATACTCCCGTTCGACGGAAACGTCAAAACGAAGTCCTTCCAAACTTAAAATCTTTTTACCCGCTGGCGGGTCTCATTCACCAGCCACTTAATTCTCTCGATTCAAACTACCAGGAGGTTTCTCGTTCTTCCTCCGGCGACTCATCACAGACCCAGCTGCCGGCTTTTAAGGCTGCTCCTGGGTAACAACAATTACTTTTATTCTGTACCTCCTTATGCTTTTATAATTGTACTTACTTGTCATAACCCGTGCAGTGGCCAAGCAAAGCCTAGTAAGAAGGCAAAAGTGACCAAGCCGGCTGAAGATCCTAAAGCCGTTGAGCCGGAGCAGCAAGTCCCACCATCAGATGTTTCTGAAAAACAACCGGAAGACCCTCCTCATGACGTTCCGCCGGAAATTCCTGATCTCAACCATGACCACACATATGTCAATCCTTTGATCACCGAATCATCAAGCCCACTTAAACCGTCAGAAGAGCATAGTGAAGATGTGATGATCACTGGCACCGGTTTTAGAAAACCGAGAAATCCAACTGTCTTGGCTAAGCACTCCGCCAAGCAAGAGGTCATTGATAGGCGGAAAGTGAGGTTTGAAGTCGCCCACTACGCACAATTGAGCAGTAGCGAAATACTCTCTGGCTACCTCAACCAAGTACACACTAGCCACAATCTTGAAATTGATATGGTCAAGCAGATGCATCAAAAATTTGAGGTATGAATTCCTGCTTGAATAAGTTATGTACATCCTGCCAGCCCCCAAGTCTACTGGGTATGATAAAATTGAATATGTTGTAGACTTAGAATAAACATGAGGATCTTTTGTAGAATCCTTCCAAGGCCGGCTTTCACCATTATAGTTAAACCGGATTTTAAACAATTAACATTGCATCTGTAGTCCCCAAGGGCCGGTTTATCAGCATGAATGAGCCGGTCCTATTCACCATTGTTTATAAAGAGAGCTTACCTGTATAGCCCCCATAAACCAGCTGTGATTGTTTACGGCACCACTGGGTTATCATAAAGTAATAAGAAGATGCACGCGATATGCATTAGCCCCCAAGTGCCAAGTATTCTTGTGTGTAAAGTGCTTGGGACTTATTTATATGAGCCGTTGTATGAAGAATGTTTCGGCAGGGATTAGCCCCCAAGTGCCAAGTGTTGTTGCTTGCAAAAGGCTTGGGACTTATACTCCTGTAACCCGGATATGAATGTATGTGCAACTCTATGTTTGTACAGGATGCCACTGCTGAACTTCAATCACAATTGGCTGATGCAAAGACCCGGCTGGAGAATCAAGAATCTGACCCGGAAAGCTAAGTCAAAATTCCAATTTAGCGTGGCTGAAACGGAAAAGCTGAAAACCAGTTTTGAGGCGGAGAAAAACACTTGGGCTAAAGAACCGACTGCTTTGACGCAGCGAGCTGAAAAAGCGGAGGCGGCTCTTCAAGAGGTGACCACTGAGCTCACCGGTTTAAAACATCGTGTATCCCAGATGGTTTCTGCTATCTTTGCTGAGTAACCTTGCTAATCATCAAAAGTGAATCTTTTCCTTGATAGTATAAACCGCCTCTAACCAATCTATGACTTACTCAGGTCCCAGGAGCAGCAATCTTAACCAAGATATGCTTGTGAAGCTCAAGGCTATTTATACACTTGCTGAACAGCTATACATTGGAGCTCAGCGTGCACTAGCCATGATTTCTCCGACTAATCAAGCACCTACTCTCTTGATAGATGTCTTGAAAAAACTTTTTGTGCTGCCTGCGAGGATAGACGAGATGAAGCATTCGTCTGCAAGAGTCGGTGCCATGACGGATTTGAGCCGGGCCAAGGCATGGTTACCAGAGCTAGACCCGTCTGAGGTAGCTACTGGATATCCAAACTTGAAAGAAGATGACACTTCATTTGATCAAAAGGACTTCGCTGCCTGTGTGAAAGAAATACATCCTCTGGCCAGTCTGATTGCCAATGAAATGGACCTGTCAAAATACCATCCAGCTTACAACATGGAGAATTATAAGATGCCGACGCTGGCTTATAAAGTGATGGATCTCATCCCCCCAATCCGTAAGCACACTTTTGCCCCTGAAGTTGAGTCGTCTGAACTTATAGATGATGAGGCTGAATTTCAAGCTTTATGTGGCATCGATTGGTCATCACCAAATTTCCAGACGGCGGAAGAGGACGAAGAACCGGAAAAGGATGATCCATAGGCCTCAAGTCAGCAAGGCCAAGAAGAGTGAACCGCCGGGCGGTTTATATATGTTGATCCTTTGAAAACACTGGATCTTGTTTGGCTCATGGAGTCATGTAATAGGCTAGCGAAACTTTAATCTGTCGTGCCATCGTGCATGTTTCTGTTTTGCGCAATACTACTGATCTGCCAGTTTAAGAAACTATCACTTTATGCTTATGGTAGCGTTGATTTATGCAGAGCGGATTGATCATTACCCTGCACACAAACGGATCACAAGTGCCCTGGCGGTTTACCGCCGGCCGGGTCATGATACCCAATTGAAACCACTGGGGACAGTAGTCCATAACCAGGGCTGGTCTAACCACAATGTTGACACAATTGTTAAATAAAGAATCGTACCTGTGGTGTGCTTAGACTCCCGGCTTATCAGCTCCATGCAGGTAGAGTTTGTAGAGCTATAACTCTAAACATAAGATTATTATTCTCTGGTGACTTAGAATCTGCCATCCTGGCGGGTTGCAAAGACCCAAAGATGCTTCAAATATGAGACATAAATAGGGTAGCTTGGCCCGATTCATAAAAACCATATGGTAAGAAAAAAGAGATGATATAAGCCAAAATAAAATATCAAAAAATCCGAGGCTTTTGCAGGCCGCCAAGCCAAAGTTTCTTCTTCAATGAAACTAGCCTGATGGCCACTGGAAGGTATGCTCTTTCCGTGAGCCGGCTCTCACATGACCCAATCGACATCTGAACCCAGATAAGTTCAGGTCTTATTTAAAGATAGACTTATCAGGAGTACGCGGGGTCGGGGTAGCATCATGCATCACAGGCCGATTTATCCAAGTTTCAAGAAAGGCGGCTTATGAGCCTAGATCTATCCTGACTATCTGTAAGCCGTGCTCTCACATCACAAACCGGCATTTTAACCTTAACAAGCTCAAAATCTTTGGTGAATACACCGTAAAAGATTGATTGTTATGAGTTCGGCGGGTCAATCAGGATTACCTGATGAAGAAGTAGCTGGTATACAGGTAGGATGACCCGGAAAGGTTATGTCCTCTTTGGTGAATACACCTATGTTTGAACAAGATAACCTGGTCAAGAGGGTAGTAATGCTATCTTCTCTTTGGTGGATACACCTATGTTTGAACAGGAAGCCCCCAAGTGACACATTTATGAGTTGTGTTTGTCGGGGACCTATGTTTGAGCTGTGCTATGCATCCAACTCTCTTTGGTCCCTGTAATTTGGGCGTCAAGCCTCTTGAGTGAACATGTAGGACGATGATAAAGACTCAGCTTCAAAAGAGTGATACGACAGAGACCCTGAATTATCAGGGATGCCGACTTTATTATACTGTTTATAATATATACATCATCAAACTATGTACATTATGAGAGCCGGTGGCTCAAGTATAGTAGGGCCGAAGATGAGCAATATTCCACGGCCGACGGGTCTCCTCCTCCGATTTGCATGAGTCCTTGTGGTCTCGAACATCGATAAGATAGTATGACCCATTATGCAGATTCTTGCTGACCACAAAAGGTCCTTCCCAAGGCGGTGATAGTTTATGCATATCAGTTTGATCCTGGATAAGCCGAAGCACCAAGTCGCCTTCTTGAAAGGTTCTGGTTTTGACCCGGCGGTTGTGATAACGACGTAGATCTTGTTGATAAATCCCTGAACGAGCCGCCGCGAGGTCACGCTCCTCATCCAACAGGTCAAGTGCATCCTGACGTGCCCTTTCATTATCAACTTCAACATAAGCCGCCACATGGGGCGAATCATGGCGGATGTCACTAGGGAGAACCGCCTCTGCTCCATAAACCATGAAGAAAGGTGTGTAACCTGTAGATCTGTTGGGGGTTGTATTGATACTCCATAACACTGAGGGTAACTCCTCCACCCAACAACCCGGCGTTCTTTGCAAAGGAACCATAAGCTGGGGCTTGATTCCTCGCAGAATCTCTTGATTAGCTCGTTCCGCTTGACCATTAGACTGGGGGTGAGCCACGGAGGAAACATCAAGTCGAATATGCTCTCGTTGACAAAACTCTGTCATAGCACCCTTAGACAGATTATTGCCATTATCTGTTATAATGTTGTGGGGAAAGCCAAAACGGAAGATCACCTTCTTGATGAATTGAACCGCCGTTGCAGCATCACACTTGCTAACCAGCTCTGTTCAACCCACTGAGTAAACTTATCAACTGCCACCAAAAGGTGGGTTTTCTTATCTTTGGACCTCTTGAAAGGCCTGACCATATCAAGCCCCAGGTCGCAAACGGCCAAGTAATTGGAATCATCCTCAACTCTTGAGCCGGAACATGAGCTCGTCGTGAAAACTTCTAACAACCGTCACATTTGCTGACCAAATCCTTAGCATCAGCATGAGCCGTCAACCAATAAAACCCATGACGGAAAGCCTTGGCTACAAGAGATTTAGAGCTGGCATGATGACCACAATCTCCTTCGTGAATCTCTCGCAGAATCTCACAACCTTCTTCAAGAGAGATGCGACGTTGAAATGCCCCCGTGACACTGCGATGGTGCAACTCCCCCTTGACAATCGTCATTGACCTAGATCGCCGGGTTATCTGCCTGGCCAAAATCTCATCCTCAGGTAACTCGCCTTGGATCATGTAAGCCAAATACGGAACTGTCCAATCAGGAATGGCATGAAGAGCTGCCACCAATTGTGCTTCCGGGTCAGGAACACCAAGATCCTCCTCTGTAGGCAGTTTGACAGAAGGGTTAAGCAGAATATCCAGGAAAGTGTTAGGTGGCACCGACTTACGCTGAGACCCTAACCGGCTTAAAGTGTCAGCCGCTTCATTCTTCCTGCGATCAATATGCTCAACTTGGTAACCCTTGAAGTGACCCGCAATAGCATCCACTTCTTGACGATAAGCCGCCATGAGTGGATCCTTAGAATCCCAAGTACCCGAAACTTGCTGAGCTACCAGATCTGAGTCGCCAAAGCACCTTACCCGGCTTAAGTTCATCTCCTTAGCCATCCGAAGACCGTGGATCAAGGCCTCATACTCAGCTGCATTGTTAGTACAAGGGAACATTAGCCGGGGAATATAAGAAAATTTATCACCTCGTGGGGAAGTTAAGACAACTCCAGCCCCCGAGCCTTCCAACTGCATGGATCCATCAAAGTGAATAGTCCAATATGTGTTATTCGGCTTTTCCTCAGGCGTCTGCAACTCTGTCCAATCATTGATAAAATCCAGGAGGGCTTGTGACTTGATGGTCGTACGAGGCACATACTTTAAACCATGAGGTCCAAGCTCAATGGCCCACTTGGCTACCCGACCTATGGCTTCTCTATTTTGGATGATATCCGCTAAAGGAGAAGAACTAACCACAGTTATGGGATGACCCAGAAAATATTGCTTGAGCTTTCGTCTTGCCATGAAGACCCCATACACAAGCTTCTGCCAGTGCGGATACCTTTGCTTGGACTCAACAAGTACCTCGTTGATGTAGTAAACCGGCCGTTGAACCGGATACTCCTTGCCTGCCTCTTTCCTTTCAACCACAATGGCCACATTGACAGCCCGGCCATTGGCAGCAACATAAAACAACAAAGGCTCCTTATCAATAGGAGCAGCAAGAACCGGCGGCTCAGCCAGTTGCTTCTTAAGCGCCTCAAATGCCTCATTAGCAGCATCACTCCAGACGAAATCATCTGTCTTCTTCATCATCTAATACAGAGGGATAGCCTTTTCTCCTAGGCGGCTTATGAACTGGCTCAAAGCCGCTATCTGACCCGCCAAGCGTTGAACGTCATAACACACTTTGGCTTAGCCAGGGAAGTAATAGCTTTGATTTTCTCCGGGTTAGCTTCGATACCTCGTTCTGAAACCAGAAAACCCAAAAGCTTGTCCGCTGGTACACCAAAAACACATTTGGCCGGGTTTAAGCATCATTTTATAAGCCCGGAGATTGTCAAACGTCTCCTTCAAATCATCAATCAGGGTCTCCTTCTTCCTGGATTTCACCACAATGTCATCTACATAAGCATGAACATCACGCCGATCTGATTGTGAAGGCAATTTTGCACACACCGCTGGTAAGTCGACTAGGCACTCTTGAGCCCGAAAGGCATGGACACATAGCAGAAGGCTCCAAACGGAGTAATGAAAGATGTCTTCTCCTGGTCCTTAACTGCCATCTTGATCTGACGATAACCAGAATAAGCATCCAAAAAACTCAAACGCTCACAACCCGCCGTAGCATCAATGATTTGATCAATACGAGGGAGAGCAAACGGATCAGCCAGACAAGCCTTGTTTAAGTCCGTGTAATCCACACGCATTCGCCAAGTGCCGTTCTTCTTAAGCACCAACACCGGGTTAGCCAACCACTCAGGATGAAAAACTTCAATGATAAACGCGGCCGCCAAGAGCCGGGCCACTTCTTCACCAATGGCCTTCCGCCTCTCCTCGTTAAAATGATGAAGGAATTGCTTGACCGGCTTAAACTTCGGACCAATATTAAGAGTGTGCTCAGCGAGTTCCCTCGGTACACCCGGCATGTCTGAAGGCTTCCATGCAAAGATGTCCCGGTTCTCATGGATGAACTCGATGAGCGCGCTTTCCTATTTCGGATCTAGATTAGCACTGATGCTAAACTGCTTAGATGAGTCGACAGGAACAAAATCAACCATTTTAGTGTCATCTACCGACTTAAACTTTAACAAAGGATCATGCTCCGTGGTTGGCTTTTTCAAGGACGTCATATCCGCCGGGTCAACATTATCCTTGTAAAATTTCAGCTCCTCCGTTGCACAAACAAACTCAGCATAAGCAGCATCACCTTCTTCACACTCCAAGGCCACCTTGCGACTCCCATGCACTGTGATGGTGCCCTTGTAACCTAGCATCTTAAGCTGCAATTAGACATAACAAGGCCTCGCCATGAACTCAGCATAAGCCAGCCGCCCAAACAGAGCATGATAAGGGCTCTTAATTTTAACCACCTCGAAGGTTAGGGTCTCAGATCTGGAATCATATTCATCTCCAAAAGCAACCTCCAAAGATATCTTACCCACTGGATATGCCGACTTACCCGGCACCACACCGTGAAAAACGGTGTTTGACGGCTTAAGATTTTTGTCGGTCAGTCCCATGCGACGGAAGGTTTCATAGTAAAGTATATTAATGCTGCTGCCTCCATCCGTGAGCACCTTAGTAAATTTATAGCCCCCAACCTGAGGCGCCACCACTAGAGCCAGGCGAGCCGGATTGTCAACCCGGGGTGGGTGATCCTCACGACTCCACACAATAGGCTGCTCCGACCACCGCAAGTAACGCGGCACCGCCGGCTCAACAGCACTCACTGCCCTCTTATGAAGCTTTTATCCCGCTTACACCGGCTAGTGGTGAAGACGTGGTATTGTCCACTGTTCAGTTGCTTCGGATTGCTCTGATAACCCGACTGCTGCTGCTACTGATTCCCCTGGTTATTCCGCTGGTTGTAACCACCTTGACTGCCTTGGCCTTGAAACATGGAATTTGAGCCGCCGCCTCCATGACCCGGACCATGAGGGCCGGACCCTGAACCGCCATTCGGACCATGGTTGTGTTGGAAAGACTCCCTGAATTGTCTCATGATACTGCAATCCTTCCACAGATGGGTAGACGGCTTTTCCTGTGTTCTGTGCTTCGGACATGGATGATTCATTATCGCGTCAAGGTCAAAAATTTTCCATTGAGCTGGTCTCCCTTTATGGCGCTGGTTATAATTTCGTGCACCGGTGTTAGCCACAAAATCATCAGCTTTGCGCTTACCGTTGCCGCCCTGATTGGCCGGGTTGTGCTGTTGTCCCCTCATACCGCTACTCTTCTTTCCCTTTCCCGATCTTTCATCCTCAGAGTCGGGGTCCTTGGTACTATCAGAGTTGGCATACTTGACAAGAGCCGCCATGAGCTCCCCCATGTCACTGCAATGACGTTTAAGCCGCCCAAGCTTCTGCTTGAGTGGAAGGAAACGGCAATTTTTCTCCAACATTAAAACCGCTGAGCCGATGTTGATATTATCTGAAGAATGTATGATAGTCGAGACCCGGCGGACCCAGCTGGTCGTCGACCCGCCCTAAGCTTGAACACAAGAGACCAAATCCACGATCGACATAGTCTGCTTGCATGTATCATTGAAATTTGGATAAACCGGGCCTTCAGCTCTGCCCATGACCCAATGGAGTTGGCAGGCAGCCCTTTCAACCACGTATGAGCCGTCCCTTCCAGCATCATGGTGAAATACTTAGCATATGCAGCCTCACTAACATCCAGCATCTGCATAGCCATCTCATAACTCTCCACAGCCTCAAGGGGCTGATCTGCTGTGTAATTAGGCACCTTACGAGGGCCCTTGAAGTCCTTGGGCAAACGCTCATTTCGCAGAGCCGGCGTTAAACACGGCACACCCCAAGCTTTAGAAGTCACACCTGCCTCCACTGAATTTGTTGGGTAAACCGGCGCATGCTGATGAGCGACCAGCTGAGCCGCCAGCTCGGCCTCCCAGCGCGCTCTGCCGTGGTCCAACAAATTTTGTGCATTGGCACCATCGCGCGCCGGGTCATGCCCACGAGGTTGCTTACGGCGCTGCTCAGTACTCGAAACTGCTCGCGAGTCAATGTGCCTACTGTAGCTTCGGCTTGGACGAGGGGTCGAATGAATCCGGTCACGACTATAAGAATAAGCCTGCTACTGTACTAGCACTATTTGAAGAAGTTCCCTGGCCCTTCAGGTTTCAATCGCCGTCGGAGTCTCGCCCCCGACTCGCAGAGCCGCCAATCGCATGGCTACAGCAATCATATTGTCCAAAGGGTTGGAATAATGACCCGGCGGTGTTACCACATGCTGAGGCGGGGTGTTATTCATATGCGGAGAACCAGTCACACGCGGCTGAACTGGCGCCCCACCCCTAACACTTCAGCCCTCTGGTTTATCACCGGCGGGTTACTGGCCCCTGCTCCAGGTGTGTCGAAGAGGTTCCTCGACTCATAAACCAAGGGCAGACGACTCCGGTGTTTTCTCCTCAAGACTTCGTTTGAAGCATTCTGATCCACTGTGAGCCGGTATGAATCCGCTGTGCTTGGGCATTCAAAACGGCCCGCTCTGCAGTCATCCTAGCGTTCTCCGCTGCCAGCTCTACCTTGTCTTGTGCTATCCCATCACGCAGCTTAGCCACATCCACCTTATGTTGTTCCTGGTTGTCCGGGGTTACCTCTACTTCCATCAGAGTTGCCAGAGCCTCCAACAGATCTGTTAAAATTTGAGCCGGTGGGCGTGCTGATCCGCCAGCACCCGCCACCGTTACCACCGCTGCACTGGAAGTCATAGCCGCGGCGGCTGTCGAACCAAGAATCGGCTGGGTGCCAGCCATGAAGATCGCCACCCTGTTCGGCGGCTCATGGGGGTCCGGAATACTGTCACCATCGGAACAGCCCCCAAGCCATCTGTCTTGTAGTTGATACATTGAGTTGGTCTCGCCCGTGGAAGATTCATCATCAGAGTAGATGGCCGTCTCACCGCCAGACTTAGAGCCTTCCGATTCGGCCCCATGGATAAATCCGACAAAGGCACGCTTCACAGCAGGTTGAACCTGGGCGGGTCGTGCATGCTGAGCCGTCTCGATGATGTCGGTGCAGATGTCCGGCCTCAGGGCCCAGTTCGCCGATCTTGCCGATGAAGACATGGATTCCGCCGAAGGGGACCCGGTACCCGTACTCAATTGAGCCGGCCTCGGGGCCCCAGCCTGCGTCGTTGATGTAGAGCTTGCCGCGGCGACTCTTGGTCATCCGGCCCATAGCGTATCCCTTGATCCCTTCAAAGCTGCCTTGTAAGAACTCGAAACCACCGTGCACTGGCCCCATGGTGGGCGCCAACTATCGTGGAATTGTGACGGCAGATGTCCTAGTGGAAGGACTTAGTTGTGGAGCCATTGCGACGAGGTTAGCTTAAAGGGGTTAAAACGGGACAAAGGACACGAGGAGTTTATACTGGTTCGGCCCCTTGCGGTGAAGGTAAAAGCCTAATCCAATTTGAGGTGGTATTGCTAGGGTTTTGAATACCAGGTAGCGAATACGCTTAGCCTGGCTTTCGATTTGTTGTCTCATTCCCTAAGCCACTGCCAGGTCGTCCCCTTATATACACGGGTTGACGCCCGTGGCTTACAGAGTCCCGGCCGGCTCATACAAATGGGTCCGGCCCGGTGACTTATCTTACATGCCTTACAATACAAGTCACATATACACGGCGGTTTAAACTTACGGGCCTCAAGCCGCCTTTGGGTTTTGGGCCCTTTAACAAGCCTACTACATGAACCGCCATATTCAACATATTCATGGGCTTTGTTTAGATGAACCGTCATTGGGATAACCCGGCCCCTCCTGGGCGGTCCATATCCAATAGTCATATCCCCAACATTAGTGATTCGCTTCGTTATACTAATGGATCTCACGAAGGTTTTGTTGAGTTTTGTGTGATTGAAGTTTTCAGGTTTTGGGTGAGATCACGATGGATGAAGGAATAAGGAGTAACATGAGCCTAAGCTTGTGGATGCCCATGGCACCCCAAGTTATTATCCAAAGAGGAACAAGCAACTAAGCTTGGGGATGCTTCCGAGTGGCATCCCCTCTTTCTTCTAACGACCATCGGTATTTTACTTGGAGCTATATTTTTATTCGTCACATATCATGAGTTTTGCTTGGAGCGTCTTGTATTATATGAGTATTTGCTTGTTTTGCTTTTTGTTTTGAGTGAAGTATCCTTGTTGGACACACCTATTTGAGAGAGCCAAAATTATGCTATGATTTGTTAGAATTGCTCTCATGCTTCACTTAGATTTATTTGAGAGTTAGTAAATTTTTAAGAAATTCTCCCATGCTTCACTTATATTATTTTGAGAGAAGAAAAAATTTATGCTCAGGTTCTTCACTTAGATTTGTTTGAGCTATCAAAAGCAACATATGAAATTAGTCCCAAAGTGATAGATATTCAAGAGGGATATAATAAAAACTTTCATGAAGATCATTGGACAAAATAAACTTGATTCTTTGTAATACTTTTGCGATATGATGATATAATATGTGAGTCATGTTGATGGGTAATTATGGTTTAGTGAGAATATTGGTATTAAGGTTTGTGATTCCCTTTGCAAGCACGAAAGTCGTTATGCAATGAAATTACATCCTACTTGTGGTGCATTATTCGGTGTTAGTTATGCTTAATGCTCGCTTATGATATTTTCGTTTCTTGGTTGGATGCTTCTCAATCTTTTGCTAGCCTTCACTTGTACTAAGTATGATTACTACTTGTGCATCCAAAATCCTTAAACCCAGTTTTTGCCATATGAGTCCACTATACCTACCTATATGTGGTATTTTTGTGCCGTTCAAAGCAAATTTGTATGTGCCATCTCTAATTTTCAAAATAATTTCCTTTTTGTGTGCTCGTACCGCTCATGAAACGGTAGGGAGTGACCGATATTTTCCATGCTAGATGAGTTATTCTCAATATGAGTGTTTATTCACTTGTCATTGCATGAGAGTAGGGCAAAGGTATTAGGATGCCCAGTCTCGAAATGAAAAATGAATTTACTTTATGTTATCAAATAATAAATTCCTTGGAAAGTGTTGTTATGGATGGTACCCGTGAATTCAGTTAGCCGTGGAATGTGAAAGTACGGTGGAAAAGGAATAAACTTTATTTTCTGTTTGGGAACCGCCTATGATATATCTAGCATGGGAAGTATTGGGAACTACTCGATCGTTTTTGTTGACAGGAAAGGCATGCCACCCAAATTTTTTTATCTCTATCTTTTTCCGCTTTGAGCTCTGGCACCTCTATAAATCCCTACTTCTCTGAGTGAAGGGCCTTTCTATTTACTTTATGCATTTTTTTCTTTTATTTGAGTCTCCATCTTCTCTTATAAAGCACCAACTGAGGGGCATTATGATCGTACTTGAGCATTGGGTGTAGAGGAAACTGGCTTGATGTGCGAGTTGTTGACATGTAAAGCCAAGAATGATGTGGAGGAGGAGGATTTCATTATGAAGGTGTTGGAAGGCGGCAATCTTAAATTTACCAATACGGTCTGACGCGTTCATTTGATATTCTGAGCACCTACAAAGGGCCTTCTTCTATCTGCCTTGTTGCTTCCATGTTGGTATGCTTTGATGTCTCTAATAAAAAATGTTTTGGTTTACCAAATTTAAATGACTAATTCCAACTATAAAATGATGGTCTAACGGGCATGCAAAACGAGGCTAACATTCTGAGTGGGTTGCTGAACCGAAAGCACAATGACTGCTTTGCAGGCTTCACATTTGTGAATCTCAATGGCGGTGTTTACGGTGGTTTTTATACGACATTCAAACTAGGCTTCCTCAAACTACTGCCAACATTTATCCGAATGACAATCCTTGTACCCATGTAACAAAAATGTCTCCAGAGTATGATCTGAATAAAATGAAATTTCTTGTTAATTTATACTGTTGGGTCAGAAGTATAATTTCGATGTGTGCTATCAACAGATTGATGCCATCTGAGCAAGGTAAGGAAAGGGGAAATGCGGATGAGATGGGCTTTAGTACCACTGATGATGGGGTTGCCGTTCCTAATACTACCATAATAACTACAACTGCCACTCTTGCTGCTCCCATACCATGGTATGATCTCAACAGAAAATATTATCTTCCTTTTCTTGCTGTGTTTATATCATCGGTCCGAAAGTGTAATTTTTTGTTGTGTGCTTTGAAAAAAAGTGTTGCTAGGGTCATAAATGTTGATCAACCTGATCAGGAGAACAAGGATAGCAGCAAAACTAAGAGCACGGGAGATACCCAAGGTAGAAACTTGAAAGAAGAATTCACTGGCTCCTGCATGAGTTAATTATTTATGTTTCTTATGCCTAAATCTTTACTAACAAACTTTTTTTTGGTTCAGGCAGTGAGGTGCCCATTTCACATACATCTCATCCAAGTATTGTCAGTGGAAATGCAGCTGGCAAGGTTTGTCAAATTGCCAATTTCTTAATATTCTGAAATGGACATAGTGCAAAACCCAAAGTCATGCCAAACTTATCGTTAGCATTGGTTTACTCCTCTCTTTTATTTTCTATAATGTGACTAGTATCTTCCAAATTGTTTTGTTGATCAAAGCTGGATGGAAAAAATGAGGTATTAATTCAGTTTTGTTCCATGATCATATACTTATGATTAATTACCCATTGGTAATACTTGAGCTTGACTATTGCCGTCGGTGGTTCTTGTAAATCGTATTATGGACTCATAGAAAATCAAAATTTCATCTAATTAAGCAGTATCATTTTCGTTTTAAAAGGGTTGATTTATATATTTTGCAAAATCTTCAATGAGGAACTTATGAAATTCATGTTTGCATATGAATGTATGTAGTAAAAAAATATGATAATATTTTTGTACAATTTCTATCTAACAAATTTACATAAGTTTAAATGCCTTGACGGTCAAAGTTTGGGAAACATTACTGGATGCTCCAGAACGTCATGTTTTTCTAGAATTGGCATAGTAATAGTTAGTGTTGTATCTAGTAAATACTCATGGAAAGCCAACGCTAGTATTCTGCGTTCTTGTGTTGATTTTTTGGTGGCTTCGTACTTTGATGATTTCATTTCTTTGCTTGTGGTTAGAGAGATGGTTGTTGATTTTGGAAATGGAACGAGGGTTATGTCGAGTATCAGCTTCTCCTAGGGGTGTCTCCTCCATATGAACAAGCATAGGCACCTAGGCCTGATGGACCAAATGCAGGTGGAGAAGAAAAACACATGCTGAAAAAGACTAGTATGATCGAATTAGGCAAGGAAACTGTAGCACTATTGAAGGCATTATTAGTGGTGCTCATGGTTGTTCTTTGTGCACTTTGTGTTGTTGTGTATCTGTTGAACTTGAGCAGAAGATTGATGTGTAAGCTGATATCCATGAGAAGGCATCGGCTTGAAAAAGTTGCTTTCAAGGTCTCATCGCTTCGGTGAATCACTTGAGCTGTGAGACACTTTTGGTGCCATGCTTTTGTACATAGAGTTTCATGATAACCTTACCTTTCTATAGATTGTTAGGGAGATGCGGAGAGAGATAGCCTGAAAGTGTACGTGCTAACGTTTTTGAACACCGTCAATAAATTGCAGAAGAGAAAATGTAACGTGAAATTGTGCATGATATCGATCGGACATTTTCTTGCTTTATAGATAATGCCAGAGGGTTGAATGATACAAGGTACTAAGAAAGCATCTCACGATGCACAGACATCCACTAGTGGATGTTGCCATCTTGCCTTCAAGCATGAGCACAGAAGCTCCACGGGAAGAAGTTCCCGAAGCTCCAAAGCGAGGAGCGTCGGCCCTTCCCTCAAGGATCAAGAGCGCCGCACCAAGTCGCCAACGCCAAAGATTCTTCGAGCTATGATCCAAGCCCATGTGGATGTCATCGCAGTGTGACAAGAAGGAACATGAGCTCCCCGACGCCCCAAGAAGGTCACAATGCAAGTGCTGCCATCACCGAGTCCAACAGAGCGGGCAAGGGGTTTACACCCAGAGCCCTTACACGGGGGAGAAAGACCACAATTGCGCCCCAAGAGGAGCATGATACCCACAGGCGTTGCCGCCATTGGTGGAGTGCAAGCGTTCGCTTTGTATCTGTTCCATGTCACGCCGAGGAACCTAAGCCATCGAGCCTACTAAGGGGGAAGTCTGGGTCATGAACGAAACTAGGCCTCCATGTCGAGATCTAGGCTCAGTCATTGCCACCGGAAGCAACCTCGATGGGACCACCCGCGACACTCCTCCCGCAATCCACACAATTAAGGGTAGTGACTGATAACCCACAAGTATAGCGGATCAATTATAGCATTTTTCAATAAGTAAGAGTGTCGAACCCAACGAGGAGCTAAAGGTAGAATTAATATTTCCTTCAAGTTCTATCGACCACCGATACAACTCTACGCACACTTAACGTTTGCTTTACCTAGAACAAGAATAAAACTAGAAGTACTTTGTAGGTGTAAAGGGATAGGTTTGCAAGATAATAAAAAATGTAATGTTAGGTGCTGTTTTAATAAAAAGTACAATTAAGTTAGTATAGAGAGTGTGGAAAAATGGTGTTAGGATTTGCGGAATTATCCCTAAGCAATTGGCTAAGTTACTAGACTGATAGCAAGTTTTTATTGTGGGAGAGGCCATTGCTAACATGCCATCCCTTACTTGGAATTCTATGCACTTATGATTGAAACTATTAGCAAGCATCCGCAACTACTAAAGCTCATTAAGGTAAAACACAACCATAGTAGTAAGATATATTGGTCCCTCTTCAATCCCATATGAATCAATTTTTATGGTAGGAAGAAGCGTCTATCACTCTTGCCCTCCAATGCATAGTCATATCAACATACAACTAACCCTATGGTGTGATCCACACGCGCGCTCATATGATGGGCACCAAAAGACAGCAACAGAACCACAAGCAAATTAAACCAATCATAGCAATTCACCAATTACCCCAAAGGACAACAACAATCTACTCAAACATCATAGAATGGCAACACATCATTGGATAATAATATGAAGCATAAAGCACCATGTTCAAGTAGGGGGTACAGCCGTACAGCGGGTTGCGGGAGAGTGGACTGCTGAATAAAGATGAGGGAAGGTGATGAAGGTGTTGATGAAGATGACAGAGTTGTTGGAGTAGATCGTTGTCACATGATGATTTCCTCGGTGGCGTTTCGGCGCCACCAGAAGAGAGGGCGAGAGAGCATCCCTTATTCTTATTCTTCCTCCCCCCCCCCCTTGATGGGAGTCGGGTTTCCCCTTTGGTCTTCCCCCCCCCATGGCTCCTAGAGGGTAGGAGCCCCTCCGAGATTAGATCTCTCTCTCTGTGTGTGTGTGTGTGTGTGTGTGTGTGTGTGTTCTCTTCTGTTTCGCTTTCTTGATTGCTAACCCTTCATCATTTCTTAAATTATCGGAGATCCGTAACTCGATTGGGCTGAAATTTTGAGGGTATTTTTATCCGGAAATTACCTTTATTGCGGCGAGAGAAGGGCCCAAACCGCCTTATGGAGGAGCCACAAGCCTGCCCGGGGCGCCCAGGGTAGGGGGCACGCCGCCTGAGCTTGTGGACACCTCGAGCATCGTCTCGCGTTGATTATTTTTCCTAAAAATCACATATATCCAAAATAAATCTCCATAAATTTTTATCGTGTTTGGATTTAGTTTGATATGGGTTTTCTGCGAAACAAAAAACATGCAACAAAGAGGAACTGACACTGGACACTGAATCAATATGTTAGTTCCAAAAATAATATAAAAGGTTGCCAAAAATATGTGAAAGTTGTAGAATATTGGCATGGAACAATCAAAAATTATAGATACGACGGAGATGTATCAGTAACCAACACAATCTCTGTGTTGCTCGGTAGAGAGCCAACCGTGCAAGCCGTCATCCAGGGTCATAAACCTGACATCCAGGATCCACATCGCCCACCGTCGACAGACTACCAGATTTCCACCAACCATTCAATGTAGAAGTAGAGAGCATCGCCCCCAGGGCAAGACATGGGCGGAGGTGGGCGATGGTTAGCCCTGTCCGATGGCACCTGGCCTTGGAGTGACTCTGTAGAGAGCAGATCTCCTGGAATGATTCCTTCAACGTGGAAAGGATGCCAACACACCACTGCCTCTCGGCCTAGAAGATTAGACCAAAATTTTCACCCGAAGCCAAAGGTGGAGGGGTGCCGTCCACAATGCGTGCCGAAGGCTGGCGGCAACAGTTATGTGGAGACACGGTGGAAGGGGGTTACAATGGCGCAAAACCTAAATCCCCATAGTCGCCGGAAGGTTACACAATTACCGATATAATGAAGGCCTCTTTCAAAATAAGTATATATAGCACCCTCCGTTTTATAATATAAGAGTTAGTGACAGAAACGCAAATATTATGATACAGAGAGAGTAATAAAAAAAATTCAAAAAAAGAGTAATAAATTACATTGGATTACACTAGTTTGAGGACATTAGTTTATGGTCATGTCGAATATAATACATATTTAGATAGTTAAATTGTTGACATAGAACTACGTCGAATATAATACATATTTAGATAGTGTTATTTGTAGTTAATACAATTACATTGGATCACACTAGTTTGTGGGCACGTCTTCTCGGTGTATAAGTCATTCGCGTAGTTCTAGGTCAACAATTTAACTATCTAAATATGTATTATATGTGACAAAAATATATATTTAGAAACTACATCCGTGTAGAAATCTAGTGATATACTTTTCGGGAGCCGCTACACGTCGGCCGACGAATGTATTAGAAACATCCGCCTCCTGGACGTCCGTTGGATCAGCGCCCTGATAGCCGTCGGATTCAACTACCGCGCGCGCGTGACCACCTCCTCTCTTTCTTGCAACAACCGCTCTGTTTCAGAAACAAATCCCATGTCCACTGCCCACACACAGCCGCGCCCAGCGCGGCGCCAGCACTCACCACCGCAAAATCGCTGTCGCTGGCGCGCTGGAGGGACTGAGACCTTCGGCGGAAATTCCTGCAACACCATGGCACACCACATCGCGCGGCAGATGCTGGGATCCAACGCAGATCGAGCTCGCCGCGGGCCCCTGCTTCGAGAACAGCCGCGGCCGTCGTTCTCAGCTCCGACCGCCGTCGGGGGCCTTCCGCCGCGAGCTGGAGTATCATCGTGGTTCACCCCCCCCCCCGCCTTGTGTTTCGTGAAACTACTTCGACCAGATCAAATCAGGGCAGCTGGGTGAGTTCCTGAATCTGAAAAACTGAAATGTGTGTCTCTGAAACTCATGAAGATCCTATGTATCAGAAGCATGGCTATTTGATTCATGTGTGTGGCAGCTAATATTAATGTTGTTCCATGTATGTGGGTCAACCCAAGGCACAACCCTACACCCCTGTCTCCTTCTTGTATCTCTACAACATGATCTCCTCTGTTACTTGTTGTTTATCAACACAAGAAACACATAGCTATTTGATGTCTCTGATTTCTTTTTTGAATGTGTATGCTTGTGTGAGAAAATGTCACAATCAGTGAATTTTTGTGTGCAATGTAGCTGAAAAAATTGTTTATGCCATGTATCTGTGTTCCTGAATTTCTGAAACAGCAATGGAACTGTTGATGCCATGTACAGGAAAAAATGACGGTTGCACAACACCTGCTCTATTTACAAAAAAAAATTGTGCCTCATTTCAGGAAGTTGCGACCGAAGGGGAAGGGAGCTATGTCCAAGGGAACTTTTCTGTCGATGATAACGAAGATTCGAATGGTTTGTTGCATGCTGATGATGCGACAAGATGATTCAGAAGATGGAGATGTTTCATCGCAGCCACTACCGCCCTATGTTGGCATGGTCTTTGACACAATTGAGGATGCCAAGAAATTCTACAATGACTATGCCTTCAAGTTGGGTTTCAGGACACATATATCTTCAACAAAGTACAGCCATAAGAAGGGCCAGAAGCAAGAGGATGCAGTAATGATCAAGAGGGTCTTTGGGTGTGTGCATGCTAGAAAGCCCGATAAACCGGAAACAAGTAGCACCTCGAAGAGCATTGCAACAGAAACAAGCAACTCCAGCAAGCGGCCTAGTGCTGGTATGGATGTAACAAGAAAACGCCAGAAGAACAGCAGGTGCCTTGACGACAGCTGCTGCAACTGCTTCCCGGTAGAGTTGGTCGGCGCAGATCAGCGCGTCCTTCTTGTCGGAGGGGACGGAGATGATGGTCAACGGCCCGGGCATTTTTAGCATGTTGTAGGCGTAGTGTGATGCTGCCATGAACTTGGCTAGTGCCGGTCGGCCGAGGATCCCGTTGTAGCGCAAGGGGATCTCGGCCACGTCGAAGATGATCCTCTCCGTCCAGTAGTTCAACTCCCCTCCAAACATGACGGGTAATGTGACCTTCCCCTTCGGCTGGCTCCTCCCCGGATTGACCCCTTGAAACGTGCCCGTTTCCTCGAGGTCTCCATCAGGGATTTGCAATCTTTTGATCACGACAGGCGAGATCAGGTTCAGGCAGGCCCCGCCGTCAACCAACATCTTGTTCACCCTGAGGTTGCGTATCGTTGGTGAGACCAACAATGGCAAACACCCGACCGCGGTTGTGCGGTCAGGGTGGTCCTTGATGTCTACTACGCAACCTTCTCCTTGTAGACGTTGTTGGGCCTCCAAGTGCAGAGGTTTGTAGGACAGTAGCAAATTTCCCTCAAGTGGATGACCTAAGGTTTATCAATCCGTGGGAGGCGTAGGATGAAGATGGTCTCTCTAAAATAACCCTGCAACCAAATAACAAAGAGTCTCTTGTGTCCCCAACACACCCAATACAATGGTAAATTGTATAGGTGCACTAGTTCGGCGAAGAGATGGTGATACAAGTGCAATATGGGTGGTAGATATAGGTTTTTGTAATCTGAAAATATAGAAACAGCAAGGTAACAAGTGGTAAAAGTGAGCGTAAACGGTATTGCAATGCTAGGAAACAAGGCCTAGGGTTCATACTTTCACTAGTGCAAGTTCTCTCAACAATAATAACATAATTGGATCACATAACTATCCCTCAACATGCAACAAAGAGTCACTCCAAAGTCACTAATAGCGGAGAACAAACGAAGAGATTATGGTAGGGTACGAAACCACCTCAAAGTTATTCTTTCCAATCAATCTGTTGGGCTATTCCTATAAGTGTCACCAACAGCCCTAGAGTTCGTACTAGAATAACACCTTAAGACACAAATCAACCAAAACCCTAATGTCACCTAGATACTCCAATGTCACATCAAGTATCTGTGGGTATGATTATATGATATGCATCACACAATCTCATATTCATCTATTCAACCAACACATAGAACCTCAAAGAGTGCCCCAAAGTTTCTACCAGAGAGTCAAGACGAAAACGTGTGCCAACACCTATGCATAGGTTCATGGGCGGAACCCGCAAGTTGATCACCAAAACATACATCAAGTGAATCACGTGATATCCCATTGTCACCACAGATACGCACGGCAAGACATACATCAAGTGTTCTCAAATCATTAAAGACTCAATCCGATAAGATTACTTCAAAGGGAAAACTCAATCCATTACAAGAGAGTAGAGGGGGAGAAGCAACATAAGATCCGACTATAGTAGCAAAGCTCGCGATACATCAAGATCGTGCCAAATCAAGAACACGAGAGAGAGATCAAACACATAGCTACTGGTACATACCCTCAACCCCGAGGGTGAACTACTCCCTCCTCGTCATGGAGAGCGCCGGGATGATGAAGATGGCCACCGGTGAGGGTTCCCCCCTCCGGCAGAGTGCCGGAACAGGCTCCCGATTGGTTTTTGGTGGCTACAGAGGATTGCGGCAGCGGAACTCCCGATCTATTCTGTTCCCCGATCGTTTTACGGTATATGGATATATATAGGCGGAAGAAATACGTCAGGGGATGCACGAGGGGCCCACGAGGGTGGAGGGCGTGCCCAGAGGGGGTGGGCGCGCCCCCTGCCTCGTGCCTCTCTCGTTGCTTTCCTGACGTGCACTCCAAGTCTCCCGGGTTGCTTTCCTTCCAAAAATAACTTCTCTAGAAGGTTTCATTCCGTTTCGACTCTGTTTGATATTCCTTTTCTTAGAAACACGGAAACAAGGGGAAAAAGAGGAACTGGCACTGGGCTCTGGGTCAATAGGTTAGTCCCAAAAATAATAAAAAAGTGCATAGTAAAGCCAATAAAACATCCAAGATGGATAATATAATAGCATGATTACTTCATAAATTATAGATACGTTGGAGACGTATCAGTCCTCGGCGTCAAAGATGAGGGGCGTGCTGGACCACTTCAGCGGCTTCTGAGCGTCGAACGACGGATCCGCTGCTGTAATCTCACGCGCCCACTGCTTGAGCTGGCGGTGAGAAGTATGCAGCGAGGCGCCACCATCGACGCAAATGGCCTCCGTAGCCTTCTGGAACCCTTGCTCACCGGACTCGTCGTCCTCGTCGTGATCATCATCTTCTTGTTTCTTGTCACGGCCCCGGGCGGGCCTCTCTTGCTGGTTGTCCTTGCCGGGGCGGCTTCCTTGGCCGCCACACTTCTTGCCGGATCCCTCAACACCGTCCTAGTCCTTCTCCTTGTCCCACCTCTCGTACTCAGCTTTTTGCTTCTCAGCAAGCAGCTCGACTTGTCGGCAGTTCTGGAGGTCGTGGCCCTTGGTGCGGTGGATCTTGCAGTATTGCTTGCCGGAGCTTCCTGGCTTGTCAGTAGCCTCCAAGGCCCGGCAGGCGGCGCACCCGGCAATCTCCTTGCCGGGGGCGTCTGCCTTGACCTTCTTGCCGGCGCCGGTGTCGGCAGACCCTTCAACGGCAAGCACGGCCTTGCCTTTGCATTTCCTATTGCAACACCGGCCCTTCTTCGTCGGGGTGGCGGCGTCTTCATCGGTAGAGTCGGTTTCCGTGCCGGCATCTTTGCCGGGGTACTTCCTTCCCTCTTCAGCCCGGGCGCACCTATCGGCCAAATCCTTAGCCTTGGTCATCGCCAGCTCTTCGCGCATCTTGCGGTTGCGCACGTTCTGGTGGAACGCGCTGATCACAGCGAAGGGATGAACGTCGGGGATTTTGTACTGAACCCGGCTGAATCTCTGGATGTACTTGCGCTGGGTTTCCCCTTCCTTCTGGGGAATGATATGCAGATTACTGGCCTAGCCATGAGCTTGGTGGCCTCCTGTGAAGGTGCCAACGAACTCATGGCACAGATCCGACCAAGAAGAAATGGAATCCACCGGCAGGTGCATCAACCAAGACATAACATTGGGCTTCAGCGCCAGCAGGAAATAGTTGGCAAGCACCTTGTCGTCGCGAGCTCCAGCAGCCTGCATCGCGATGGTGTAGATGCTGAGGAAATCGGACGGATGGGTCTTGCCAGTGTACTTCTCGCCGACGTCGGGCTTGAACGTGCGGTGGGACGGCCACTGGAACTGCCGCAGCTCACGGGTAAAGGCCGGGCAGCCCACCTCGTAAGGTAGGCCGCCGGAGCCCCCCGGTGCTGGGTGGTCCATAGGGGGTCCCGCCCGCTTGTCCGACTAGCGGCGCGTTTCGCGCCGGCGCTCGACGGTGGTTCGAGCGTCTTCGTGAGCTTGTTCCCGAAGAACCTGGCGCTGGTCGCGGAGGGTCCGCGGGTCGGACGACGCTATGGAGATGTTATCACAAGCGTCGTCACGACGGGCCGACGCCCACAGCGGCTGGCGAGGAGGAGGAGAGTGCACAGTGGCCGCAGCTCCCCCGGTCCTCCCAGCACCAGCATGTGGTGGCTCGGTGGAGCGCCGACCCGAGGGCCGCGCTAGTCGCGGATCGTCTTTGTTGGCGACGGCGACGAGGCTCCGGATGGTGGCCCTCCACTCGTCGGGCTTCTCCGCAGCAGGAGGGAAGTCGAGGAGCAGCTGCGCGCGCGCCAAAGCTTCTGCTGCCATGGGCGGCGGCAACAGTTGCGTGGATCGCGGCGTGCTTCGACTTCTAACTACGTTAGAAGGAGCTCCGTTACGACCCAGCGGCTGCGTGCCATTTTCGACAGCACTTCGGCGGGCATGTTGAACCCCATCATCTTGCGGATGACGCACAGGGCTCTTCCCACGGCGGTGCCCAGGGTGACTAGCGTGGTGACGCTGCTCGGCGTGCACACCATGGGCAGAGCGCGCTGTGGTCATCGGTGTGGGCGTCTTGGAGGTTGCTGCGCCGCCCGGAGGTGGCAAAACGACACCCCTGGAGGGCCCCGCACCGCCTGCGGGGGGCCCAGCTCCGTCTTTGTATCTGACGACGTGCGGCCGGTCGTCTGGCGCGTGAACGACGCCGCTCGCCAGGCTCTGACTGCCAGGGCGATGCTGGTGCTCGCGGACCGCGGCCCGGGTCCTGTCCGCGACCAGTCCACTGCTCGTCCGCACCAGCACGGGCCGTTCGGCTCCCAATGAGCCGATCGCCGTGGCCGTCTTCTTATTAGGAGCCATGGCGACGAAGAACTTCTAGGCTAACTACTAGACCAGATTATCACAATTGCGCCCCCTACCTGGCGCGCCAAAGATGTCGGGGAAACGACACCTATGGGATCACAAGAATCCCTACTACGGTTGCCGGGGCGCAGGGTTGCGAGAAGAGCAGGATTAGTAACCAGCACAAGGATCGTTTACCCAGGTTCGGGCCACGAGGATGCGTAAAACCCTAGTCCTGCTTTGGTGCGTGTATTTTAGAGAGTTCTTGAGACTCTCGAACTAGCTGTGGTGGGTGCGTGGTTCGAAAGAGCCGAATCCTTCTCCCGTATGCCATGGGCCTCCTTTTACAGTCGAAAGGGGCTGCCACAGTGGCACACAAGAGGTGGAAAGGCGCACAGTGCTATGAGCTTAGCGCTCGTATTACAGGACAAGACGCATTTAATGCGTAGCTTAGGTGTCCCCTTGCTTTATCGGGGACAGGGGCGAGGCCCATCCCGTCCGTCGCCGCTCCTCCTCGCTTCGACACGTGCCCTGGCCAGTGAGGCATGCGGTGCCATGTAGGCAGGCAGGCAGCTGAGGTGGCGCAGTGGTGGAGCCTTCACGAAGATCTGCATGCCGCCACACAGGCGCCTAACGAGTTGGCCCGAGAGCTGCATGTTGCCACGCAGGTGCCTGCTCAGCTGGTTGAGCTGGCAGCTGCATGCGAACGGCGGTGGAAACTTGGTTGGCGCGGGCCTGGCGGTGGCCCTGCTGGCGTCCTTGGGGAGGGCCTTGCCAGGTGGCCCGACAAGGGTCTTGCCGTGTGGCCCGGCAAGGGTCTTGCCGTGTGGCTCGGCAAGGGTATTGCCGTGGCGCGCTGTCGTCCCCGGCAAGGACCTTGCCGGGGGTCTCGTGCCTTTACTCGGCAAGGATCTTGCCGAGGATCGTCGTCTTCTAATTCTCATCTGATCTTGGGTGTTCCTTGTCTTCACAAAGATCTGCATGCCACCATGGAGGTGCCTCCCGAGCCCTGGCCCAACGTGATGTTGGAGACCGTGGACTCAAGGGTGGCTCGCTCTTTTGGTGTGGGGCAAGCTGGCCCGGCAAGGGTCTTGCCGGGGCTGCTGAGGCTGCCCCGGCAAGGGTCTTGCCGGGGGAACCTGCTTCGTCCCTCTGCTCTTTGTGTTCTTGGCCTTGGTGTTGCTCTGGTTATCTTGGGCTTCGGTCTTACCTTGGCTCACCTCCCCTGTTCTGCTTGGTGTGAGCGTGGGTGCGGCTCCGACTGCCCGTGCACAGGTAAAGGGGTACAAAAGTGCGCCCCTCCTTTTGTACACCGACAATTTACTCTTAATATTTTACAAATGAAGTTAGGCATATACTGTTTATATAGTATGCAAACACAGACATATCTATATAGTATTAGGGGCCCATGTCGTCGAGTTTTCCCAAGGGCCCAGGGAAACATAGGGCCAGCCCTGTGGGATGGTTGGCGTCGGCAGGAGACAAGACGTAAATGGATGTCTGGGATAGCTGGGTGGCACCAGTACCGACCACGAGGTGGTAACCATCGACCGCTGCGTTGCCGACGAGGCGATGGAGGCGGCACACATAGCGCTCGAATTCCGGCTCGAGGATCAAGCAGATCCCCCGGCGTCGGATAAGTAGCTCATCCCCCGCCACCCGGGGATCACGACCGCCGTGCACTCCCCGACCTCCTTCCAGAATGCCTCGTACATGGTCGGGTCCCCCCTGCACGCGCGCCAACGAAGAAAGAAGAAGACACAAATTCACGTGCAATCAGTCACCTACTGTCATGGAACGAAGACATGAAACACACGCACATCTCGAGGTTAATAACGGCGTCGAGCATGACGCCTGGCTCCGGTGGCGTCCAGGGATGCTGCTGAGAACGCTCGCAGTCACTTGTTCTTGCCAAAGAGCTGTTGTCAGACCGAGTCCCTTCCACCTTTCCATCGACGTCCTCCGCCCTTCCGCCCCGGTTGGGTACCGCCGCGCTCGCAATAACCACTGCCTTGTTGCTCCTCCAACTAGACACCATCCTTTGGCTCAGCCGTTGGCTATCATCGACGAATCGAACGACCGACCTGGGGGGTCGCTGTGTTTATCGCCGCCGGGGCAACGGACGGCATGAGACGATGCATCTGGCACGACACGAAAGCGTGCATCTTGTCCACCACTCGATACTACCTACGTGTGGTCCTTGCGCATGCGTGCTGGCGACACGGTGGTAGAAATTGAGGCGCGCTTCTTTTATCTAAGGCAAACACTTCCCCATATAGGTGGCAAGAGCTAGCCGGTGGCTATGTATTTAGGGCAACTCCAATGGCGGTTCCAACGAACACGCAATGTATTAATTTTTTGTCCATTTGAATCGGTCGATTAGGTGGACACCGAAGTCTGGCTGTGTCTAGAATCATAGATGCGTCCAACGCGTTGGGTAGCATTTCAGATCTGGACCAATTTTTGAACTAAAAAAATATATATTGCCACAAAAGTCTATTCGTTCATTAATCAAGTTAAAATATTAATTAAAAACATAAGTAAAACCTAGATCTAGTCGTTGTTGTCCTCGTCGGTCGCGGTACTACTGTTGGCGCTTGGGCTTTTAATCCACAATCCTTTTTTCTTCTACCTCCTCCAACTAAAAAAAGATACTCCCTACATTCAAAAATCATATTACAGGTACCAATGTAAAATTTAATGACCGCTTTGGAAGCCAACTTTTGTTTTCGTTAACTGGGATCATTAATATGCATGCATGCATGCGAAGAAGGAATGTGAAGGAAGTAGCACAGTGTCATTATGACATGCATGCAAGTATTAAACAAATTGCTAGTATTAGAAAATCATCAATTTTTGTCTCAATTACTGTTAGTGGCCTTGTATAGATGTAAAATGTAATTTTCAAAGTGGCCTTATATAAGGGGATGAGGGAGTATTACTGCCTCCTTACCGGTTTACAGGGCTCAATTTAAAAATCTCACCAACCAAGGTAGATGGTGAGTGGTGAAATAATTTTTGTAGTTTACAAAGGTAATCAATTAGTGCACTCGTTTTCCTCAAAAAATTGTGTTTACCAATGCATTATAGCAATGCATGCATCTTTGGCCAATAAATGACAAAGAATCTTTACATGCATTGGTGTGTTTTATCGTAATCCTTGCATGCAAAGAGTTAATGCATATTGATATCCGAACATGTGATGGGAAGTAGCAAAAATGAGACTTATATAACAGAAAAACTGAAATTTTGAGATGAGACCTATAAGAGCAAGTACAATAGGATGGCATAAACAGGCTATAAGGACTAAAATATTATATCTTTACTTAGTTGGAGGAGAGAGAAGATGAGAGAAAAGGGAAGCCGATTGTAGAATAAGGCTGGTAATAGCGGGGAGTAACTTAGACTAGTAACATGCATATGTTACGAGTCTATGTTACTACATTCATAATGGGCAGTAACATATGGATGCTAACATGTAAGCCTTCATTAATTGAGATATAGACTCATTTTACGTCGAGGTGTGTTATGTTAGAGTAACATATTATGTTACCACAAGCATCTCTCTCAATAATTTCATGCCACGTAAGCAAATTTTTCTTGGGATGTGTTATGTTACTACCTAAGTTACTCCCACTATGACTACCCTAAGAGCCGGCTATAACACGAGACCCAAGTCATTTTGTGAGAATGTATGGTGGGCCAGTTATTAATAAAGTACTACATATTTAAATCTTACTATTGTACAAGCTGGCTATTAGGTTGACTCTAAATGACATGTCAACTTCTTATAGCCAATTGTTGCTATATTATTGACCATGCTCTAAATCAAAAGGGAGATAGTATAATATTTAATTTTTTATAGTCCGCAGATGTCATCTTATTGTACTTGCTCTTAGTCCATTAACCACAGGCTAATTATGTGGCCTTTACTGGGGCTATGACCGTTCGAACCAACCCTTCTAACCATGATCAATAGTTGCAGCCGTTCACCGTTTGGCATGAGCAGCTCTTGCAAAAAAGAGCAACCGATTCAGTATGCATGCAACAGTATGGATTTCCTCATTTATTATTAGCATGTGACTAATTAAATACGTACAGTATGGATTTCCTCATTTATTATTAGCATGTGGCTAATGAAATATGTTAACTGCCGCCGGCAAGGCATCCAACCAACTGCCATTTATGCACCAATTCTTATTCCCCTCATGCTCTATGCATAAGCAAATATGCATTAGCAGTTTTGGAGCAATGCTAGACCACGGACAGGGCCGGCCCTGGCGTATGGCCAGAGGGGCAACAGCCTAAGGCCCAGCCCAGTAAGAATAGAGAGAGAGAGAAAAGGGAAAGACCAGCGTGATGGGCTTGACAAAATTATCTGATCGCTGGCGCTAGGAAAGCAAGCGTCGCACTCGCTCTGTCTGTTCATCAATCAACTGTCGTTCCGTATTCTACCCTCAAAAAAACTATCGTTCCCTATACCTGTCTTCTTGCCGCCCCTCAGGGTCTGCCGGCTGCCGTCGCGCCGCTGCAACAGGTTGCTGGGCGCTAGCTGAGCGGCTGCTCTTGCTGTCTTGCAGCGTCTCCAGCCGCGTCCGGCCATCCGCGAGTTGATCGATTATCGTCTTCTTATTCTTTCTAAAGTATGTATTGATACGTCTTCAACGTATCTGTAATTTTTGATTGTTTCATGCTGTTATATTATCAATCTTGGATGTTTTATAATCATTTTATAGTTATTTCATATCATTTTTTGGTACTAACCTATTGACATAGTGCCAAGTGCCAGTTGTTGTTTTGTGCATGTTTTTTAATTGCATGAAATCAATATCAGACGGAGTCCAAATGCCACGAAACTTTATGGAGATTATTTATAGACCAGAAGACATGTAATGGGCCCTGGCTGCGCCTGGGGTGTTCCGAGGAGAGCACAACCCACACGGGCGCCCCAGGAGGCCCAAGCGCACCCTGGTGGGTTGTGCCCACCTCGGGTGCCCCCCGGACCGCCTATTTGCTCTATAAATACCCCAATATTCCAGAAACCCTAGGGGGGTCGATGAAATATTGATCCAGCCGCTGCAGAGTCCAGAACCACCAGATCCAATCTAGACACCATCTCGGATGGGGTTCACCACCTCCATTGGTGCCTCTCTAGTGATGTGTGAGTAGTTCTTTGTAGACCTTCGGGTCCGTAGTTAGTAGCTAGATGGCTTCCTCTCTCTCGCTGAATTCTCAATACGATGGTCTCTTGGAGATCCATATGATGTAACTCTTTTTGCGGTGTGTTTGTTGGGATCTGATGAACTTTGAGTTTATGATCAGTTATATATTTTTATATCCTTGATAGTTATTTGAGTTTCTTTGATCTCTTATATGCATGATTTCTTATAGCCTCGCATTTCTTCTCGGATATTTGGGTTTTGTTTGGCCAACTTGATCTATTTATCTTGCAATGGGAAGTGGTGCTTTGTAGTGGGTTCGATCTTACGGTGCTTGATCCCAGTGACAGAAGGGGAACCGACACGTATGTATCGTTGCTACTAAGGATAAAACGATGGGGTCTATCTTTACATAGATAGATCTTGTCTAAATCATGTCATCGTTCTTATTGCATTACTCCGTTTTTCCATGAACTTAATACACTAGATGCATGCTGGATAGCGGTCGATGTGTGGAGTAATAGTAGTAGATGCAGGCAGGAGTCGGTCTACTAATCTTGGACGTGATGCCTATATAATGATCATTGCCTGGATATTATCATGATTATTTGAAGTTCTATCAATTGCCCAACAGTAATTTGTTCACCCACCGTTTGCTATTTTTCTTGAGAGAAGCCACTAGTGTAACCTACGGCCCCCGGGTCTCTTTCTCATATATTTTCCTTTGCTATCTACTTTTCCTTTGCATTTATTTTCAGATCTATTAAACTAAAAATACAAAAATACCTTGTTGCAATTTATTCTTATTTATTTTGTTTGGCGTTCGATCTATCAATCTACTACAATTTTTCTCACGTCCATTTGCCCATCTTGGGGTGCCGCTACCTAAAAGGGATTGACAACCCCTTTTAAACGTCGGGTTGCGAGGATTTGTTATCTGTGTGCAGGGGCTATTTACATTGTGTTGCTTGGTTCTCCTACTGGTTCGATAACCTTGATTTCATATCTGAGGGAAATACCTACCGCCGCTGTGCTGCATCATACCTTCCTCTTTGGGGAAATACCGACGTGGCTTCAAGCCGCATCAAAAGGAATTTCTGGCGCCGTTGCCGGGGAGGATCTTCAACATATACCAGGTTCCTAATCACAAATCTCATCTCCTCGCAATTTATATTATTTGCCATTTGCCTCTCGTTTTCCTCTCCCCCACTTCACAAAAAATTGCCGTTTTATTCGCCTCTCTTTTTCCGTTCGCCATTTTCTCGTCAGATCTATTCTTTGCTTGCAATCATGAGTGATTTCGGTATGGCACCAACAGATGATGACCTAACTCCTAAGATAGGACGTACGGGCAATCTGGATGCTAAAAAACTTACCTTGGGGCAAGGGAACATTATAGGAAATGAACATATCCGAGAGTTTTTCAATTGTGTTGGAAATCTGAGTCTGGATGACGCTTCTATACTTAAAACTACTAGATCTTATTCAGATGCTATTTCAGCACTAGTCCTGAAACTTGAAACTAAATTTATTCGTACTCGCCCTACTTTGCAAAGATTGCTTTTTGAGCTTCCCGAAATAAAGAATCCTGGGGCTAAAAAGTTGGCCACTCTCGTTCTTATGAATGAGTTTGACTACATAATACGGGAAGTTAGGGAAATCTTTGATTTTTATGGTATGACTCATGAAAAACCCGTGATAGACAAAATTATTTACAATAGTGACTATGCACTAAGCCATTTACTTGGAGATAATAGAATTTTTGATGAGAATATTAAGAAGGAAGTCCCCGTTCTAGATATAATCCAACAAGTTTTCAACAATGTTAATCAACATTACTCTTGGATTGTTGCGGGAAATCAAAGGGGTTATGATGAAAACCAACTTAGGAATGCTAAAGTTTCCATGGATAATTTGTTTTATGTTATGCTTACAAAACCCCATGATGAAAACACCTGAAAGAAAATTAAGAAGAAAGATAACAAAACTTAGATCCTTGTTTTATGCCTAGCTAAGGGCGTAAAACTATAGGGCTTCTTGGGAGGCAACCCAATGAATAAAATTTATTTTTGCTTTTTGCTTTCTGTTCTTGAGTGTTTGCACAATTATGCTAATGTTATGATTATGTTTTTTGTGTTTTAATTAGTGTTTGTGCCAAGTAAAGCCTTTAGGATCTTCTTGGGTGATAGTTGTTTGATCTTGCTGGAAAACAGAAACTTATGCACTCACGAAAATAATTTTCATAAATCACTAAAAAGTGATTTTGCCCTCATTCATTTTTCAGAAGATTAATATACAAATTACCCTGGTCTTCCTAATTTTTCAGAATATTTGGAGTTACAGAAGTATTCGAAATAGTCAGATTTCTACAGACTGTTCTGTTTTGACAGATTCTGTTTTCTTTGCGTTGTGTGCTTGTTTTAATGGCTCTATGGTTTTCTTTGATGAGTTTTTTCCATAGAAAAGTTGGAATACAGTAGATATAATGCAAAAATAAAATATGAATTGGTTTGATATAGTACTTATAGTAGTGGTTTGCTTTCTTATACTAACGGATCTCACGAAAGTTTTGTTGAGTTTTGTGTGATTGAAGTTTTCAAGTTTTGGGTTATCTTACGATGGATGAAGGAAGGATAGAAGAGCCTAATCTTGGGGATGCCCCGGCATACCAAGCTATTATCCAAAAATGAGCAACCAACTAAGCTTGGGGATGCCCCCGAGTGGCATCCCCTCTTTCTTCTAACGACCATCGGTATTTTACTCGAAGCTATATTTTTATTCGTCATATACTATGTGTTTTGGTTGGAGCGTCTTGTATGATATGAGTCTTTGCTTGTTTTATTTTGTGTTTTAAGTCTTGATCCCTTGTTGGACACACCTATTTGAGAGATCCAAAATCATGTCATGACTTGTTAGAATTGCTCTCTATGCTTCACTTAAATCTTTTATGAGCTATGGACTTGCTCTAGTGCTTCACTTATACCTTTTTGAGCACGGTGTGCTTTAGTATTTTTGAAGAAATTCTCACTTGAATCACTTATATTTATTTGAGAGTTAGTAAAATTTTCAAGAAATTCTCTCTTGCTTCACTTAAATTATTTTGAGAGAAAGAAAAATTATGCTCATGATCTTCACTTATACTTGTTTGAGCTTATGAAAAGCAACACATGAAAATTAGTCCCAAAGTGATAGATATCCAAGAAGGATATAATAAAAACTTTCATGGAGATCATTGGACAAAATAAAGTTGATTATTAGTAATAGTTTTGAGATATGATGATGTGATATGTGAGTTATGTTGATGAGTAATTATGCTGATGTAAGAATATTGGTGTTAAGGTTTGTGATTCCCTATGCAAGCACGAAAGTCAATAGACATGCAATGAAATTATGTCCCACTTGTGGTGCATTATTTGGTGTTAATTATGCTTAATGCTTGCTTATGAGATTATTCATTTCTTGGTTGGTCGCTTCTCAATCTTTTGCTAGCCTTCATTTTGCACTAAGTATGATCTCTACTTGTGCATCCAAAATCCTTTAAACCAGTTTTGCCACATGAGTCCACCATATCTACCTATATGCGGTATTCTTTTGCCGTTCTAAGCAAATTTGCATGTGCCATCTCTAATTTTCAAAATAAACTTCTCTTTTGTGTGTTTGTTTCGCTCACGGAGCGGTGAGGGTGGCTAATATTTTCCATGCTGGATGTGTTATTCTCACGATGAGTGTTTATTCACTTGTCATTGCACGAGAGTAAGGCAAAGGTTTTAGGGATGCCCAGTCCCGAAATGAAAAAATGAATTTACTTTATGTTGTCAAATAATAAATTCCTTGGAAAATGTTGGTATGGAGGGCAACCGTGGATACGGCTAGCCATGAAAAGTGAAAGTATGGTGGAAAAGGGAATAAACTTTATTTTCTGTTTGGGAACCACCTATGATATATCTACCATGGAAAGTGTTGGGAACTCTAAGTCGTTTTCGTTGGTGGGATGGATACACCTCACAAAAGGTTTTTATCTCTAAGTTTTTCGCTTTGAGCTTTGGCACCTCTACAAATCCCTACTTCCCTCTGCGAAGGGCCTTTATTTTACTTTATGCAATTTTTATTTGGAATTTGAGTCTCCATCTACTCTTATAAAAGCACCAGCTAGGAGGGAATATGATCGTACTGGAGTATTGGGTGTAGCTAATATGCGAGTGTGTTTCATGAATGTATCAATGGTTGAGCATGATGGGCTAGGGATAACTTATTTTAGCATTGATATTTTGAAAAACATGGTTGCTCGTTGATATGCTTGAGTATTTAAATTATCACGTCAAAACTAGACTATTGCTTTGAATCACATAAAAGTCCAAATGTCCATGCTATAAAGAAAAGAATATGATATGACTTGTTAGGCAGCATTCCACATCAAAAATTCTGTTTTTATCATTTACCTACTCGATGACAAGTAGGAGTTAAGCTTGGGGATGCTGATACGTCTCCAACATATCTATAATCTTTTATTGTTTCATGCTATTATATTATCAATCATGGATGTTTTATAATAATTTTATAGTCATTTTATATCATTTTTTGGTACTAACCTATTGACATAGTGCCAAGTGCCGGTTGCTGTTTTCTGCATGCTTTTTACATCGCAGGAAATCAATATCAGACGGAGTCCAAATGCCACGAAACTTTATAGAGCGTTTGTATGGACCAGAAGACACGTAATGGGCCCTGGCTGCGCACCGGGGGGGGGTGCTCCGAGGAGAGCACAACCCACCAGGGCGCGCCAAGAGGCCCAAGCGCGCCCTGGTGGGGTGTGCCCACCTCGGGTGCCCCCCGGACCGCCTCTTTGCCCTATTCCTCAATATTCCAGAAACCCTGGGGGGGGGGTCGACGAAATATTGATCCGACCGCCGCAGAGTCCAGAACCACCAGATCCAATCTAGACACCATCTCGGATGGGGTTCACCACCTCCATTGGTGCCTCTCCGATGATGCGTGAGTAGTTCTTTGTAGACCTTCGGGTCCATAGTTAGTAGCTAGATGTCTTCCTCTCTCTCACTTAATTCTCAATACAATGGTCTCGTGGAGATCCATATGATGTAACTCTTTTTGCGGTGTGTTTGTTGGGATCTGATGAACTTTGAGTTTATGATCAGTTATATATTTTTATATCCATGAAAGTTATTTGAGTTTCTTTGATCTCTTATATGCATGATTGCTTATAGCCTCGTATTTCTTCTCCGATATTTGTTTTTTTTGGCCAACTTGATCTACTTATCTTGCAATGGGAAGAGGTGCTTTGTAGTGGGTTCGATTTTACGGTGCTTGATGCCAGTGACAGAAGGGGAACCGACACATATGTATCGTTGCTACTAAGGATAAAACGATATGGTCTATCTCTACATAGATAAATCTTGTCTACATTATGTCATCGTTCTTATTGCATTACTCCGTTTCTCCATGAACTTAACACACTAGATGCATGCTGGATAGTGGTCGATGTGTGGAGTAATAGTAGTAGATGCAGGCAGGAGTCGGTCTACTAATCTTGGACGTGATGCCTATATAATGAGCATTTCTTGGATATCGTCGTGATTATTTGAAGTTAATCAATTGCCCAACAGTAATTTGTTCACCCACCGTTTGCAATTTTTCTCGAGAGAAGCCACTAGTGAAACCTACGGCTCCCGGGTCTCTTTCTCATATATTTGCCTTTGCAATATACTTTTCCTTTGAATTTATTTTCAGATCTATTAAACTAAAAATACAAAAACACCTTGCTGCAATTTATTCTTATTTATTTTGTTTCGCGTTCGATCTATCAATCTACTACAATTTTCCTCACATCTGTTTGCCCATCTTGGGGCGCCGCTACCCGAAAGGGATTGACAACCCCTTTTACACGTAGGGTTGTGAGGATTTGTTATCTGTGTGCAGGGGTTGTTTATGTTGTGTTGCTTTGTTCTCCTACTGGTTCGATAATCTTGGTTTCATATCTGAGGGAAATACCTACCGCCGCTATGCTGCATCATCCCTTCGTCTTTGGGGAAATACCGACGTAGCTCAAGTCGCACCACGTATATGATTCATCCATCCCCAATTTTCGCATACATAGTATAGGATTGTTAAGGTGCTGAACTGCTGATGTACGATTTTTTTCTTCATAATTTTAGATCATTAGTCTTACAACTTTAACTCCGAAGCATTTGTCAGGTGATGCAAAAAGGAGAACAAGTAATGAAAGCAATCTCCCAATTGAAAGGTGGAAGGGTTCTTTACAAGAAGTTTTCTTTCATCTTTAAGCAATGTGGATGTCAATGAAGAAGGGCAAGAAACTAATCTTGGGCAGGAAAATAATCATTGTTTAAATGCAAATGCTGAGGTCAATGAAGATGATACAAGCACATGGGATCTTGATATTGTCCTTAATGACTTTGCACCAAGAAACGCCTGAAGAAACTTTTTTCTGAAGCATTATTATTGTCACGAAGTCATTAGAATCTGGTTCTTATTTGGGGTAACATGTCAGTTTCATTTTGCTATAGTCTTTCTATCATAATATGAAATTTCCCAAGAATTATTTTTAGACATCTCAAACTGAAGATGTATGGCTGAAAATTTACTCTTAATATTTTACAAATGAAGTTAGGCATATACTGTTTATATAGTATGCACACACAAACATATCTATATAGTATTAGGGGCCCTAGTCGTCGAGTCTGCCCAAGGGCCCTGCGAAACATAGGGCCGGCCCTGTGGGATGGTTGGCGTTGGCGGGAGGCACGACGTAAATGGCTGCCTGGGATAGCTGGGTGGCACCAGTAACGACCATCAGGTGTTAGCCCATGGCCGCTCCGTTGCCGACGAGGCGATGGAGGCGGCGCACCTCGCGCTCGAATTCCGGCTCGAGGAACTAGCAGATCCCCCCGGCGTCGGAGAAGTAGCTAATCCCCCGCCACCAGGGGATCACGATCGCCGTGCACTCCCCTGCCTCCTTCAAGAACGCCTCGTACATGGTCGGGTCCCCGCTGCACGCGCACCAACGAAGAAAGAAGAAGACACGAATTCACGCGCAATCAATCACCTACTGTCATGGAACGAAGACACGAAGCACACGCACAGCTCGAGGTTGATAACGACGTCCGGCGTGACGGCTAGCTCTGGCGGCGTCCAGGGCTATGCTGTGAACGCTTGCAGTCACTTGTTCTTGCCAAAGAGCCGTTGTCCGCCCTTCCGCCCCGGTTGGGTACCGCCGCGCTCGTAGTAACCACCGCCTTGTTGCTCTCCAACTGGACACCATCCTTTGGCTCAGCCACTGGCTATCATCGGCGACGCCAACGACCGACCTGGGGGTCACTGTGTTTATTGCCGTCGGGGCAACGGACGGGATGAGACGATGCATGTGGCACGACACGAAGCGTGCATCCCATCCACCACTCGATACTACCTACGTGTGGTCCTTGCGCATGCGTGTCGGCGACACGGTGGTAGAAATTGAGGCGCGCTTCTTTTATCTAAGGCAAACGCTTCCCCATATAGGTGGCCAAGAGCTAGCCGGCGGCTACGTACTTAGGGCAACTCCAATGGCGGATCCAACGAACACACAATGTATTCATTTTTTGTCCATTTGAATTGGTCGATTAGGTGGACACCGAAGTCTGGCTGTGTCTAGAATCATAGATGCGTCCAACGCGTTGGGAAGCATTTCAGATCTTGACCAATTTTTGAACTAAAAAATATATATTGCCACAAAAGTCTGTCTGTACATTAATTAAGTTAACTGGGATCATTAATATGCATGCATGCATGCGAAGAAGGAATGTGAAGGAAGTAGCACAGTGTCATTATGAATACATGCATGCAAGTATTAAACAAGTTGCTAGTGTGAGAAAACATTATCAATTTTTGTCTCGATTACTGTTAGTGGCCTTGTATAGATGTAAAATGTAATTTTCATAGTGGCCTTATACAAGGGGATGGAGGGAGTATTACTCCCTCCTTTCCGGTTTACCGGGATCAATTCAAAAATCTCACCAACCAAGGTTGATGATGAGTGGTGAAATAACTTTTATAGTTTACAAAGGTAATCAATTAGTGCACTCGTTTTTCTCAAAAAATTGTGTTTACCACGCATTATAGCAATGCATGCATCTTTGGCCAATAAATGACAAAGAAGCTTTACATGCATTGGTGTGTTTTGTCATAATCCTTGCATGCAAAGAGTTAATGCACATTGAAATCTGAACATGTGATGGGAAGTAGCAAAAATGAGACTTATAAAACGGAAAAACTGAAATTTTGAGATGAGACCTATAAGAGCAAGTACAATAGGATGACATAAACAGGCTATAAGAACTAAAATATTATATCTTTACTTAGTTGGAGGAGAGAGAAGATGAGAGAAAAGGGAAGCGGGTTGTGGAATAAAAGGCTGGTCATAGCAGGGAGTAACTTAGACTAGTAACATGCATATGTTACGAGTCTATGTTACTACCTTCATAATGGGCAGTAACATATGGATGGTAACATGTAAGCCTTCATTAATTGAGATATAGACTCATTTTACCTCGAGGTGTGTTATGTCACAGTAACATATTATGTTACGACAAGCATCTCTCTCCTCATTAACTTCATGCCAGATAAGCAAATTTTTCTTGGAATGTGTTATGTTACTACCTAAGCTACTCCCTCTATGACTAGCCTAAGAGCCGGCTATAACACGAGACCCAAGTCAGTTTGTGAGAATGTATGGTGGGCTAGTTTAATAAAGTACTACATATTTAAATCTTACTATTGTACAAGCTGGCTATTAGGTTGACTCTAAATGACATGGAACTTCTTATAGCCAATTGTTGGCTATATTATTAACCATGCTCTAAATCCGAAGGGAGATAGTTTAATATTTAATTTTTATAGTCCGCAGATGTCATCTTATTGTACTTGCTCTTGGTCCATTAACCATAGGCTAATTATGTGGCCTTCACTGGGGCTATGACCGTTCGAACCAACCCTTCTAACCATGATCAATAGTTGCAGCCACTCACCGCTTGGCACGAGCAGCTCTTGCAAAAAAAAGCAACCGATTCACTATGCATGCAACAGTATGGATTTCCTCATTTATTATTAGCATGTGGCTAATTAAATACGTACAGTATGGATTTCCTCGTTTGTTATTAGCATGTGGCTAATTAAATACGTTAACTGCCACCGGCAAGGCGTCCAACCAACTGCCATTTATGCACCAATTCGTATTCACCTCATGTTCTATGCATAAACAAATATGCATTAGCATTTTTGGAGCAATGCTAGACCACGGAAGGGCTCTTCACAAAGTGGCATACGTGGTCTGTAAAGATCCGTGTGTGTAGTATTATTCGCCGTTTTGTGTTGGCTCGTAGTAAGAACTAGATCATCGGAGGCGTGTGTTGTTGTGCCTGTCTATTTTAGCACCATAATGTTAGTGATTGACACTTGTATGGAAGATAGTGTTTTAATCACGCGGTATAACTGTCAGACATGTGAATAATTATGTTTACATAGATGCACAGATCAAGTTTAGCAGCGGCAGCAAAGACAAACTTCTAGTTTTGTGACAAATGCAAACTAATGTCAAAGAGAAAAATACAACCATTAAAAATTCCAATTCATTACTAAAACACACAATTTCTATTTGGCGAAATATAGAGATTGCAGCATCAAACTCACTGTCAGTTTGCCCGAGCTGGGAAGTAGTTTTGCTTTAATGTCTTAAATAGTAAGAGGATTGCTCTTTCAAAAATATCCCAAAATAGGAACATGCAGTTTTCATTTGTTCTCATGTCTAACTAATGAAATGCAACTGAAAGCCACAGACTTTTAATCTACATGAGAGTTCAATGTACAAATGCTGATGTATATAATAACTAATCTCTAGTTACATTGCGAGCAAAAGAAGCAAACCTTGCAGTTCACAATCTGATTGATTTGCATCTCCTGCTGTTTCTAGGAATTGAACTAAACCCAACCAATTGCCTTTCGAACATACAAAATCCATCAGCACCTATTCAGTAAGGCTATGTTTGATAGCAAAGTATTGCAAAAACCAAAGTATCAACAAACCACAGTAATGTAGCATGTGGGTATAACATACCATGGCTTTGACAAAACCGAGTATTTTGCAGTATTGACAATACATAGGACCTGTTTGGCGCAGCGACGTAAAATCAGTTTCAGCGTTAATAGTGCAAACACGTATGCTTTTCCAACGAAGCTGCATGTTGCAAAGTAATAGAAAACATGGCAAATCTATTAGGAACTTTATTCTTCCACAAAGTAATAGAAAATAAAAATAAAAATAAACTAAACGGAGATGAACTGAAGCTGATATGGTATATGATTATTGACTGCACGTGGCCATCCTCCAGCAATGGAGGCTTCACCCCGCCGTCGCCAGCTAACTCCTCCTCCAGCGCCACTTCCGCTCCCTCCGCCTCCTCGTGCTTCAACGCCTTGAATCTCCGGATAATTAAGCGCCTCCTTTGATAGCCTCCTCCCCAAACATCGCTATAAAAAAATTTACACATCGCTAGGGTTGGCGTTCGGTTTTTGTGTATGGTTTTTTTGTTGTAAAATAGAGCGCTATGTAACGTTGTAAAGTGAAATATGAGGGTGGCTAATTAGCTAGTTGTCACTCCATTCTAAATACACATAGTATGAAATAAAATTTTCTAACTAACGAGACTAGTTTGATATTTTGGATGTTAACATATTGTTTTGTAAAATTTTTACCCAATTCACATCAAAGTTTTACTTAGAACGATTTAATTGGTTTAGAACGGAGGGAGTATTCATGTACTTAATTGATAGAACGGAGGATCTACTCATGTACTCGATGGACCGATTGCATATTTGATGTTTCTTATATGTACTTAATTGATAGCCTTTTATTCTATCGGTATCTTATCCATACGGAGTGCTCTGTTATATGAAATGCTTAAACTTTGCAGGGCTTCAAAATTAGTGCCGAAATTATGGAGAAACGTTGATTAATTTCCATTTCATAATATTTCTAACACTCGATATTTTCATATTTTTTAGCCGAAAACATGTCCAATTTTTTCGTGAATCCATAATTATTAATGATTATTTATGGTTGTGCTCATGTGACATCATGCAATAACTATGTGATTTGCAGACTAAGGCATAGCCTAGTGGTGGGAAGGGGCTGATGCCTTCCCACCCACCCAGGTTCAAGGCATGGTACTTGCAATTTGGGTTTGTTGCACCAATTATATTGTAAGGGGTTCCCTTACAGTCTTTCTGTCAAAAAAATAACTATGTGATTTCTATTTAATTTCTAAACATGAATGTAGGAAATGAACTAAGCATACCCATGGTGTAGCGACAACAGACTAGGTGCGTGCCACAAGGTTAACCTTACTTGTAAGATCATCTACGTAGATCTTCAGGAGGACTTTCTGGAGTGGGTGATAAGTTTTAATTCAACTTGTGTTTTGGCCGATGAGTTGCTGACGTATATAAAGTTGCGTCCAAAAACGTCTAATTGTTATTTTCTTTTAATTATGCTCACCGCATCTCTTGTTGGGTAAGGGCCGACTTCATGCATTGGGCGAACATGTCCATAGAGGTGGCGGACACATTTCAGTTTATGATGGCCGGCCTTGTTAAAAATGGCATACCCTTGATCCTTATGGTCACCAACGAGGCACACCAAATGTATTTCAGTAGTCCTAGTTGGATGCAGATTGCAACGGAGTTAAGGATGGAAACTGGGAATGCATTCTTACTATATCTTGGCGGAGTAGATGATACCGACGATATCTATTTATGGTACGATTCCCCCCAGTTACCATAACAGTTTCCGTGTTGATGCCGATGTCGTACGCGTGTATTGTACTAGCTGTCTAGTACTTTATTGAACATATATGTTGTATGCTGTTAGTATAGTATTATGTGTAGTTTTTAAACATTAGAAAGTTGTTGAATTAAAGTGTATTCTTAAACTATGCTTATATATGACTCTACTTTTTTTAGATGAAAGGCATTAGCCCGACTTTATAAATAAAGCCACTAGGCAGAGTATCACAGACACAAGACAAGAAGCCACAACCCATAGACACACAAAATAAACATAGTACTGATACATGGCACCCAAGCCATACATGGCTCGTAGGCCAGAAATTGGGGAGGACAGCAGCAAGGGGACCTCCAGGTTCCATTAAACTCCTGGTTGCCTGCGCGCCAGGGAAGAAGCAGTAGCCCGAATCTTGGAAGTCATCATGTCAAAAGCCTCGTGGTCAGCGTCCCAAGTCAATGATCTCCACTGCTGCAAAAATATGGCAGATTTAAATAAGCAGTCAACATGTTTAGCCGCGAAGGAGTGTTCGATAGTAAACTTGTTTCTGGTAGTCCACAACGACCAACAAATCACCACAAACCCCACCCAGAAAACCCGTTTAGAGATCCCAGGCAGGGCATTGGTCAAGACCCTAGATTCAGCAAATGATGATGGACTCCAAGAAACATGGAGCCAACATCTGATGCAAAACCACACGAATTTGGCCAGGGAGCACTGAAAGAATATATGCTCTGTATCTTCGAGCCCACCACACAAGGCACATCTGTCCGAACCAGGGTCGTTCCGCTTGTGGATCGGGTCAGCCGCTGGCAGCCTTCCACGGAACGCTTGCCAAAGGAAAATTTTAATCTTAGGAGGGACACGGGCACGCCAGATGATCTTAAACTTAGATGTAGGAGACCCTGAGATAAGTTTAGCGTATAATGACTTAACAGAGAAGCGACCAGAAGCAGAATGGAGCCAGACAACCGAGTCCTCTCCCTCCGAGAGCAAAGGGAAGCAGGCAACAAGTCCCTGCCAATCATCCAACTCTACAGGAGACAGAGATCTGCGAAGGCATAGGTCCCAGTTATTCTCCGAGAGCTCAGAGATAGAGATCTCCGCGTCCGGACAGTAGGAGAAAAGCACCAGAAATGCCACCGCAAGGGTGGAGTCCCCAAACCACCAATCCAACCATAAACGAGTAGACTTGCCATTCCGAACAACAAATTTAACCAAGGACTGAAACACCGGGCGAACTTTGACGAGGTCTTTCCAAAATTGGGAGCCACCCAACACTGGAGCAAACATGGGACTAGACCAAGGGAAGTATTTGGCTTTAAGGATGCTAAGCCAGAGAGGGGTCTCCGAGGCGGCCATGATTTTCCACCACCATTTGATCATGAGACATTTGTTCATGATAGCAGTATCAATGATGCCCAACCCCCGAGGTTCTTAGGCCTGCAAATTAGCTTCCACTTCACCATTCTATATTTACGTTTGTTATCGGCCGAATTCCAATAGAAAGCACCCCTGTGCTTGTCAAAGCCCGCATGGATCCCTCCAGAAAGGAGGTAAAAGCCCATCAGAAACATGGCGATGGAGGAGAGGCAAGCGTTGATAAGAGCAACCTTGCCCGCTTGTGTGTCGTATCAGCCTCTCCAGGGCATCACCCGATTACCAACCTTCGTCACCACCGGGGCGAAATCTCTCACCAATAATTTATTAGGAGATATAGGAAGGCCAAGATACTTGAAAGGGAAGGACCCAAGGGAGCAATTTAATAGTTGGGCGACCCTAAGGGCGTCGGCATCCGAAACCCCAGTGGCAATAACTTCACTCTTGGCAAAATTGATCTTGAGCCTGGATAAAGCTTCAAAGCATAGTAGTAGGAACTTCAAGTGAGCCACACTCTCATCATTAAGCTCAACCATGATGATGGTATCGTCTGCGTACTGTAGATGAGTTATGCCATTAGGAACGAGATGAGAACTAACGGGGGTGATACGTCCAGCTGTTGCCGCCCGCGACAGAATGTAAGACAGGGAATCAGCCACAAAATTGAATAACATAGGGGAGGCCGGATCACCTTGCCTTAGGCCCCTACCATTGGCAAAGAAGTTACTGATGTTCCCATTGACCGAAACCGCAATGTGGCCGCCTGTGACCAACTGCATGAGGGTGTGAACCAGGGCCCCATCAAAGCCCTAGGCTAGCAACACTCGCCGTAAAAAATTCCAGCTAACTGAGTTGTATGCCTTCTCAAAATCTAACTTGAGAATGACCGCCTTAGTGCCTCGAGCACGGATATCATGCACAAGCTCGTGGAGACACAGAATGCCATCCAGGATGAACCGAACCTTAACAAAAGCCGATTGGAAAGGACTGAGGGTCCGATGAGCAATGGGGGAAAGACGAGTGGCAAAGCCTTGTGCCAGGAATTTAGCAAAGTTGTTAATTAGGGCGATCGGTCTGAACTGAGAGATCTTGTCGGCCCCTGATACGTCTCCAACGTATCTACTTTTCCTAATGCTTTTCCTCTTATTTTGGACTCTAATTTGCATGATTTGCATGAAACTAACCCCGGACTGACGCTGTTTTCAGTAGAACTACCATAGTGTTGTTTTTGTGCAGAAATAAAAGTTCTCGGAATGGTACGAAACTTTGCGAGGATTTTTTTACACAAAATAAGAGAATTTCTAGAGCCAAGAACCACTGGAGGGGGCACCTGGGTGGGACAAACCACTAGGGAGCGCCCGCCTCCAGGCGTGCCCAGGTGGGTTGTCCCCACCTGGTGGCCCCGCAGACCCTAAAACCAACCCTATAAAATCACATATTTCCAAAAAAATCAGGTAGAAAGAATTATCACGTTCCATGAGACGGAGCTGCCGTCACCTCCTGTTCTTCATCGGGAGGCCAGATCTGGGGTCCGTTTGGGTCTCCGGAGAGGGGGATCTCCGATCTTCGTCATCACCAACCCTTCTCCATTGCCAATTCCATGATGCTCCCCACCAGGAGTGAAAATTCCTTCGTAGGCTCGCTGGTCGGTGAGGAATTGGATGAGATTCAACATGTAATCTAGTTAGTTTTGTTAGGGCTTGATCCCTAGTATCCACTATGTTTTGATATTGATGTTGCTATGACTTTGCCATGCTTAATGCTTGTCACTTTGGGCCCGGGTGCCATGATTTCAGATCTGAACCGTTTATGTTATCACCATTATATCCATGTTCTAGATCCGATCTTGCAAGTTATAGTCACCTACTACGTGTTATGATCCGGCAACCCGGGAGTGAGAATAGTCGGGACCACTCCCGGTGATGACCGTAGTTTGAGGAGTTCATGTATTCACTGTGTGTTAATGCTTTGTTCTGGTTCTCTATTAAAAGGAGGCCTTAATATCCCTTAGTTTCCAATTGGACCCCACTGCCACGGGAGGGTAGGACAAAATATGTCATGCAAGTTCTTTCCATAAGCACATATGACTATTTACGGAATACATGCCTACATTATATTTATGAACTGGAGCTAGTGTCGTATCGCCCTAGGTTATGACTGTCACATGATGAATATCATCCAACAAATTACCGATCCAATGCCTACAAATTTATCTTACATTGTTCTTGCTAAGTTACTACTGCTATCATTACTATTGCACTTGCTACAAAACTAGTGTTATCACTGTTACCGTTACTATTGCCGTTGTCACTATTATCCAAACTATCATACTACTTTGCTACTGATAACCTTGCTACAGATAATTAATCTCCAGGTGTGGTTGAATTGACAACTCAGCTGCTAATACTCGCAAATATTCTTTGGCTCCCCTTGTGTCGAATCTATAAATTTGGGTTGACTACTCTACCCTCGAAAACTGTTGCGATCCCCTCTACTTGTGAGTTATCATCCCCTTTAACCTTAGGAGTGAGGGTAAGAACAACATAGTTTAGACGTGAGATGTCAACAGTCCCCAAGAAGAAGCCCTAGATGATCGCGTGAACTAGACCACGAAGTTGTGGCCAAAACTTTCTAAAGAATGGGATAGAGAAGCTGTCAGGGCCCGAGGCCGAATTAGTGTTCGCAGAACGGATGGTTTTGAAGATCTCCTCGTCCAACAAGGGAATCAACATAGCCTCATTCTCCTCAGAGGTGACCTTCTCCTGGTCCGCCCAGAAGGAGTGAGCAAGCCTAAACCCAAGCTCAGCTTTAACAGATAGGAGGGAGGAGAAGAAGTCCACAACATGCGCCATGATCTGATTCTGGTCAAAGACCCTGGTATTATTAATAAGCAAGCTATCGATCAAGCAGCGCCTGCGTTTGCCGTTAGCAATTTCAAAGAAGTAAGCCGTGGGGGAGTCGCCTTTCAGGGCCCAATTGATTGTGCCTCTCTGCCGCCAATAAACCTCGGCCTGACAATGCAACTGAAGGAAATATGCCCTAGAGGCAATAATAAAGTTGTTATTTTATATTTCCTTATATCATGATAAATGTTTATTATTCATGCTAGAATTGTATTAACCGGAAACTTGATACATGTGTGAATACATAGACAAAACACCATATCCCTAGTAAGCCTCTACTAGACTAGCTCGTTAATCAAAGATGGTTAAGTTTCCTAACCATAGACATGTGTTGTCATTTGACGAACGACATCACATCATTAGGAGAATGATGTGATGGACAAGACCCATCTGTTAGCTTAGCATGTTGATTGTTCAGTTTTATTGCCGTTGCTTTCTTCATGTCAAATACATATTCCTTCAACCATGAGATTATGCAAGTCCCGGATACCGGAGGAATACCTTGTGTGCTATCAAACATCACAATGTAACTGGATGATTATAAAGATGCTCTACAGGTATCTCCGAAGGTGTTTGTTGGGTTGGCATAGATCGAGATTAGGATTTGTCACTCCGAGTATTGGAGAGGTATCTCTGGGCCCTCTCGGTAATGCACATCATAATAAGCCTTACAAGCAATGTGACTAATGAGTTAGTTGCGGGATGATGTATTATAGAATGAGTAAAGAGACTTGCCGGTAACGAGATTGAACTAGGTATGAAGATACCGATGATCGAATTTCGGGCAAGTAACATACCGATGACAAAGGGAATAACGTATGTTGTCATTACGGTACGACCGATAAAGATCATCGTAGAATATGTCGGAACCAATATGAGCATCCAGGTTCCGCTCTTGGTTATTGACCGGAGAGGTGTCTCGGTCATGTCTACATAGTTCTCGAACCCGTAGGGTCCGCACGCTTAACGTTCGATGACGATTTTGTATTATATGAGTTATGTGATTTGGTGACCGAATGTTGTTCGGAGTCCCGATGAGATCAAGGACACTACGAGTAGTCTCGAAATGGTCGAGAGGTAAAGATTCATATATTGGACGATGATATTCAGACACCGGAAGTGTTCCGGGGGTACCGGGTACATATCGGGTCACTAGAAGGGGTTCCGGGCATCCCCCCCGACAACTACATGGGCCTAATGGGAGAAGAGGGGGCTGGTACGCCCCATGTAGGCCAAAATAAGGGGAAGGAAAGAGGGGAAGAGAGAAAGGAAGGGGAGCAATTCGGCCTCCCCCTTCCTTCTCTCCTCTCTCCTCCTTTGTTCCCCCTCCGAATGAATATGGAAGGGGGAGGCCGAATTGGGAGGCGCCCAAGTAGGATTCCTCCTACTTGGTGCGCCCCCTTGGCTGCCTCTCCTCCCCTCCAACCTATATATATGAGGGGGGCACCGCTAGAACACACACCGACCATTGTTAGCCATGTGCGGCGCCCCCCTCTACAGTTTACGCCTCCGGTCATATTCACATAGTGCTTAGGCGAAGCCCTGCGCGGATCACTTCACCATCACTGTCACCACGCCATCGTGCAGACGGAACTCTCCCTCGACACGTTTCTGGATTAAGAGTTCGAGGGACGTCATCGAGCTGAACGTGTGCAGAACTCGGAGGTGTCGTACGTTCTGTGCTTGATCGGTCGGAACGAGAAGATGTTGGACTACATCAACCACGTTGTCAAATGCTTAGGCTTTCGGTCTACGAGGGTACGTAGACATGCTCTCCCCCTCTCGTTGCTATGCATCTCCTAGATAGATCTTGCGTGAGCGTTGGATTTTTTTTGAAATTGCATGCTACGTTCCCCAACAGTGGTATCAGTGCCAGGTCTATGCGTAGATGATATGCACGAGTAGAACACAAAGAGTTGTGGGTGGTGATAGTCATACTGCTTACTACCAACTTCTTATTTTGATTCGCGGTATTGTTGGATGAAGCGGCCCGGACCAACCTTTACATGACCACGTTCATGACACCGGTTCCACCGACAGACATGCAACTAGTTTTGCATAAAGATGGCTGCCGTGTGTCTATTTCTCCAACTTTAGTTGAATCGAATTTGACTGTGGCCGGTCCTTGTTGAAGGTTTAAATAGCAAACTTTACGAAACATCATTGTGGTTTTGATGCGTAGGTAAGAACGGTTCTTGCTAGAAGCCTGTAGCAGCCACGTAAAACTTGCAACAACAAAGTAGACGACGTCTAACTTGTTTTTGCAGGGCATGTTGTGATGTGATTTGGTCAAGACATGATGTGATATACGTTGTTGTACGAGATGATCATGTTTTGTAAAAGTAATCAGCAACTGGCAGGAGCCTTATGGTTATCGCTTTATTGTATGAAATGCAAACGCCATGTAATTTCTTTACTTCCTCACTATGCGTTAGCGATAGTTGTAGAAGCAATAGTTGGCGAGATGACCACGACGCTACGATGGAGATCAAGGTGTCAAGCCGGTGATGATGGAGATCATGACGGTGCTTTGGAGATGGAGATCGAAGGCACAAGATGATGATGGCCATATCATGTCACATATTTTGATTGCATGTGATGTTTATCTTTTATGCATCTTATTTTGCTTAGTACGGCGGTAGCATTATAAGATGATCCCTCACTAAAATTTCAAGGTATAAGTGTTCTCCCTGAGTATGCACCATTGCGACAGTTCATCGTGCTGAGACACCACGTGATGATCGGGTGTGATAGGCTCTACGTTCACATACAATGGGTGCAAGACAGTTTTGCACATGCGGAATACTCGGGTTAAACTTGACGAGCCTAGCATGTGCAGACATGGCCTCGGAACACTGGTGACAGAAAGGTCGAACGTGAATCATATAGATATATGATCAACATAGAGATGTTCACCATTGAAGACTACTCCATCTCACGTGATGATCGGACATGGTTTAGTTGATTTGGATCACGTGATCATTTAGATGACTCAAGGGATGTCTATCTAAGTAGGAGTTCTTAAGTAATATGATTAATTGAACTTAATTTATCATGAACTTAGTCCTGATAGTATTTGCATATCTATGTTGTAGATCAATAGCTCGCGATATAGCTCCTATATATTTTTGATATGTTCCTACAGAATAGTTGAAATATGATAGTAGCAATGATGCAGACTGGGTCCGTGATCTGAGGATTATCCTCGTTGCTGCACAGAAGAATTATGTCCTTGATGCACCGCTAGGTGGCAGACCTATTGCAGGAGCTGATGCAGACGTTATGAACGATTGAGAAGCTCGGTTTGATGACTACTTGGTGGTTTAGTGCACCATGCTTTACGGCTTAGAACAGGGACTTCGAAAACATTTGGAATGCCCCGGAGCATATGAGATGTTCCAAGAGTTGAAATTGGTATTTCAGACTCATGCCCATGTCGAGAGGTATGAGACCTCTCACGAGTACTTTGCCTAAGAGATGGAGGAGAATGGCTCAGCCAGTGAGCATGTACTCAGAATGTCTAGGTAGTACAATCGCTTGAATCAAGTGGAAGTTAATCTTCCTGATAAGATAGTGATTGACAGAGTTCTCTAGTCACTATCACCAAGCTATTAGAACTTCGTAATGAACTATAATATGCAAGGGGATGACGAAAACGGTTCTCGAGCTTTTCGCGATGCTGAAGTCGGCGAAGGTAGAAATCAAGAAAGAGCATCAAGTGTTGATGGTTGACAAGACCACTAGTTTCAAGTAAAAGGGCAAGGGAAAGAAAAAGGGAACTTCAAGAAGAATGGCAAGCAAGTTGCCACTCCCGTGAAGAAGCCCAAAGCTGGACCCAAGCCTGAAACTAAGTGCTTATACTACAAAGGAAATGGTCACTGAAAGTGGAACTGCCCCAAACATTTGGCGGATAAGAAGGATGGCGAAGTGAACGAACGTATATTTGATATACAGATTATTGTGTACCTTACTAGTGTTCGTAGTAGCCCCTGGCTATTTGATACTAGTTCAGTTGCTAAGATTAGTAACTCTAAACAGGATTTACAGAATGAACATAGACTAGTTAAGGGCGAGGTGACGATGTGTGTTGGAAGTGATTCCAAGCTTGATACGATCACCATCGCACACTCCTTCTACCTTCGGGATTAGTGTTGAACCTAAAATAAATGTTATTTGGTGTTTGCGTTAAGCATGAATATGATTAGATCATGTTTTTTGCAATACAGTTATTCATTTAAGTCAGAGAATAATTGTTGTTCCATTTACATGAATAAAACCTTCTGTGGTCATACACCCAAGGTGAATGGTTTATTGAATCTCAATCGTAGTGATACACATATTCATAATATTGATGCCAAAAGATGCAAAGTTAATAATGATAGTGCAACATACTTGTGGCACTGCGGTTTAGGTCATATTGGTGTAAAGCGCATGAAGAAACTCCATGTAGATGGATTTTTGGAATCACTTGATTATGAATCATTTGATACTTGCGAACCATGCGTCATGGGCAAGATGACTAAGACTCCGTTCTCCAGAACAATGGAGCGAGCCACTGACTTATTGGAAATAATACATATGGATGTATGCGGTCCGATGAGTGTTGAGGCTCGCGGCGGGTATCATTATTTTCTAACATTCACAGATGATTTGAGCAGATATGGGTATATCTACTTGATGAAACACAAGTCTGAAACATTCGAAAAGTTCAAAGAATTTCAGAGTGAAGTGGAGAATCATCGTAACAAGAAATAAAGTTTCTACGATCTGCTTGCGGAGGCGAATATTTGAGTTACGAGTTTGGCCTTCATTTAAAACAATGTGGAATAGTTTCACAACTCACGCCACCAGGAACACCACAGCGTAATGGTGTTTCCGAATGTCGTAACCGTACTTTATTAGATATGGTGCGATATATGATGTCTCTTACCGATTTACCACTATCGTTTTGGGGTTATGCATTAGAGACAGCTGCATTCACTTTAAATAGGGCACCATATAAATCCGTTGAGACGACACCGTATGAACTGTGGTTTGTCAAGAAACCTAAGCTGTCGCTTCTTAAAGTTTGGGGTTGCGATGCTTATGTGAAAAAGCTTCAGCCTCATAAGCTCGAACCCAAATCACAGAAGTGCGTCTTCATAGGATACCCAAAAGAAACTGTTGGGTACACCTTCTATCACAGATCCGAAGGCAAGATCTTTGTTGCTAAGAATGGATCCTTTCTAGAGAAGGAGTTTCTCTCGAAAGAAGTGAGTGCGAGAAAAGTAGAACTTGATGAGGTAATTGTACCTTCTCTCGAATTGGAAAATAGGTCATCGCAGAAATCAGTTCCAGTGATGTCTACACCAACTAGAGAGGAAGCTAATGATAATGATCATGAAACATTAGATCAAGTTACTACCGAACCTCGTAGGTCAACCAGAGCATGTTCTGCACCTGAGTGGTACGGTAATCCTGTTTTGGAAGTCATGTTACTAGACCATGACGAACCTACGAACTATGAAGAAGCGATGATGAGCCCAGATTCCGATAAATGGCTTGAGGCCATGAAATCTTAGATAGGATCCATGTATGAGAACAAAGTATGGACTTTGGTGGACTTGCCCAATGATCGGTAAGCCATTAAGAATAAATGTATCTTCAAGAGGAAGACGGACACTGATGGTAGTGTTACTATCTACAAAGCTCGAATTGTCGCAAAAGGTTTTTCACAAGTTCAAGGTGTTGAATACGATGAGATTTTCTCACTCGTAGCGATGCTTAAGTCCGTCTGAATCATGTTAGCAATTGCCGCATTTTATGATTATGAAATCTGGCAAATGGACGTCAAAACTGCATTCCTTAATGGATTTCTTAAAAAAGAGTTGTATATGATGCAGCTAGAAGGTCTTCTCGATCCTAAAGGTGCTAACAAAGTGTGCAAGCTCCAGCGATCCATTTATGGATTGGTGCAAGCATGTCGGAGTTGGAATATATGCTTTGATGAGGTGATCAAAGCATATGGTTTTATACAGACTTTTGGAGAAGCCTGTATTTACAAGAAAGTGAGTGGGAGCTTTGTAGCATTTCTAATATTATATGTGGATAACACATTGTTGATAGGAAATGATATAGAATTTCTGGATAGCAGAAAAGGATACTTGAATAAGAGTTTTTCAATGAAAGACCTCGGTGAAGCTACTTATATATTGGGCATCAAGATCTATAGGGATATATCGAGACGCTTAATAGGACTTTCACAAAGTATATACCTTGGCAAAATTTTGAAGAAGTTCGAAATAGATCAGTCAAAGAAAGAATTCTTGTCTGTGTTGCAAGGTGTGGAGTTGAGTAAGACTCAAAACCCGACCACAACAGAAAATAGAAAGAGAATGAGAGTCATTCCCTATGCCTCAGCCATAGGTTCTATAAAGTATGCTATGCTGTGTACCAGACCTATTGTGTACCTTGCCATGAGTTTGGCAAGGGGGTACGATAGTGATCCAGGAGTGGATCACTGGACAGCGGTCAAAGTTATCCTTAGTTACCTTAGAGGACTAAGGAAATATTTCTCGGTTTTGGAGGTGGTAAAGAGTTGGTCGTAAAGAGTTACGTCGATGCAAGCTTTGACACTGATCCGGATGACCGTGAGTCTCAATCTGGATACATATTGAAAGTGGGAGCAATTAGCTAGAGTAGCTCCGTGCAAAGCATTGTAGATAGAGAAATTTGCAAAATACATACGGATCTGAATGTGGTAGACCTATGGACTAAACTTCTCTCACAAGCAAAACATGATCACACCTTAGTACTCTTGGGTGTTAATCACATGGCGATGTGAACTAGATTATTGACTATAGTAAACCCTTTGGGTGTTGGTCACATGGCGATGTGAACTATGGGTGTTAATCACATGACGATGTGAACTATTAATGTTTAATCACATGGCGATGTGAACTAGATTATTAACTCTAGTGCAGGTGGGAGACTGAAGAAATATGCCCTAGAGGCAATAATAAAGTTGTTATTTTATATTTTCTTATATCATGATAAATGTTTATTATTCATGCTCGAATTGTATTAACCGGAAACTTGATACATGTGTGAATACATAGGCAAAACACCGTGTCCCTAGTAAGCCTCTACTAGACTAGCTCGTTAATCAAAGATGGTTAAGTTTCCTAACCATAGACATGTGTTGTCATTTGACGAACGGGATCACATCATTAGGAGAATGTTGTGATGGAAAAGACCCATCTGTTAGCTTAGCATGTTGATCGTTCAGTTTTATTGTTGTTGCTTTCTTCATGTCAAATACATATTCCTTCGACTATGAGATTATGAAACTCCCGGATACCGGAGGAATACCTTGTGTGCTATCAAACATCACAACGTAACTGGGTGATTATAAAGATGCTCTACAGGTATCTCCGAAGGTGTTTGTTGGGTTGGCATAGATCGAGATTAGGATTTGTCACTCTGAGTATCGGAGAGGTATCTCTAGGGCCTCTCGGTAATGCACATCATAATAAGCCTTGCAAGCAATGTGACTAATGAGTTATTTGCGGGATGATGTATTACGGAACTAGTAAAGAGACTTGCCGGTAACGAGATTGAACTAGGTATGAAGATACCGACGATCGAATCTCGGCCAAGTAACATACCGATGTCAAAGGGAATAACGTATGTTGCAATTACGGTACGACTGATAAAGATCTTCGTAGAACATGTGGGAACCAATATGAGCATCCAGGTTCCGCTCTTGGTTAATTACCGGAGAGGTGTCCCGGTCATGTCTACATAGTTCTCAAACCCGTAGGGTCCGCACGCTTAACGTTCGATGACGATTTTGTATTATATGAGTTATGTGATTTGGTGACCGAATGTTGTTCGGAGTTCCGATGAGATCAAGGAAATTACGAGCAGTCTCGAAATGGTCGTGAGGTAAAGAATCATATATTGGACGGTGATATTCGGACACCGGAAGTGTTCCGGGGGTACCGGGTACATATCGGGTCACTAGAAGGGGTTCCGGGCACCCCCCCGACAACTACATGGGCCTAATGGGAGAACAGGGGGATAGACCAGCCCCTAGGGGGCTGGTATGCCCCATGTAGCCCAAAATAATGGGGAAGGAAAGAGGGGAAGAGAGAAAGGAAGGGGAGCAATTCGGCCCCCCCTTCCTTCTGTCCACTCTCCTCCTTTGTTCCCCCTTCGGATGAATATGGAAGGGGGGAGGCCGAATTGGGAGGCGCCCAATTAGGATTCCTCCTACTTGGGGCGCCCCCTTGGCTGCCTCTCCTCCCCTCCAACCTATATATATGAGGGGGCACCGCTAGAACACACACCAACCATTGTTAGCCGTGTGCGGCGCCCCCCTCCACAGTTTACGCCTCCGGTCATATTCACATAGTGCTTAGGCGAAGCCCTGCGCTGATCACTTCACCATCACCGTCACCACGCCGTCATGCTGGATTAAGAGTTCGAGGGACGTCATCGAGCTGAACGTGTGCAGAACTCGGAGGTGTCGTACGTTCTGTGCTTGATCGGTCGGAACGAGAAGATGTTCGACTACATCAACCACGTTGTCAAATGCTTCCGCTTTCGGTCTATGAGGGTACGTAGACATGCTCTCCCCCTCTCATTGCTATGCATCTCCTAGATAGATCTTGCATGAGAACCAATATGATGATCTAGGTTCCGTAGTTGGTTATTGACCGGAGAGGTGTCTCGGTCATGTCTACATAGTTCTCGAACCCGTAGGGTCCGCACGCTTAACGTTCGATAACGATTTTGTATTATATGAGTTATGTGATTTGGTGACCGAATGTTGTTCGGAGTCCCGGATGAGATCACAGACATGACGAGGAATCTCGAAATGGTCGAGAGGTAAAGATTCATATATTGGACGATGGTACTTGGACACCGGAAGTGTTCCGGGGGTACCGGGTACATATCGGGTCACCGGAAGGGGTTCCGGGCACCCCCCGGCAACTACATGGGCCTAATGGGCCAAGAAGGGGATAGACCAGCCCCTAGGGGGCTGGTGCACCCCATGTAGGCCAAAATAAGGGGGAAGGAAAGAGGGGAAGCGAGAAAGGAAGGGGAGCAATTCGGCCTCCCCCTTCCTTCTCTCCTCTCTCCTCTCTCCTCTTTCCTTGCCCTTCGGATGAATATGGAAGGGGGGAGGCCGAATTGGGAGGCGCCCAAGTAGGATTCCTCTTACTTGGGGTGCCCCCTTGGCTGCCTCTCCTCCCCTCCAACCTATATATATGAGGCGGGGGCATCGCTAGAACACACACCAACCATTGTTAGCCGTGTGCGGCGCCCCCCTTCACAGTTTACGCCTCCGGTCATATTCACGTTCTGCTTAGGCGAAGCCCTGCGCGGATCACTTCACCATCACCGTCACCACGCCGTCATGCTGACGGAACTCTCCTTCGACACTTTGCTGGATCAAGAGTTCAAGGCACATCATCGAGCTGAACGTGTGCAGAACTCTGAGGTGCCGTACGTTCGGTGCTTGATCGGTCGGGACGAGAAGAAGTTAGACTACATCAACCGCGTTGTCAAACGCTTCCGCTTTCAGTCTACGAGGGTACGTAGACATGCTCTCCCCCTCTCGTTGCTATGCATCTCCTAGATAGATCTTGCGTGAGCGTAGGAAATTTTTCGAAATTGCATGCTACGTTCCCCAACAGCAACTGCATCAAGGCCTCTTCAAGCGAGTATCGCACCCGCCAATCGTGGTCAGAGAGGCCAGGGCCGTCAGCCCGCAAAGCGACGCACGAGGGAACAGGGAGTCCCATCTAGGGCAGATGAGAACACGATCTAAGACAGACCGGATAGGGGATGCCTGATGATTCGTCCATGTGAAGTGGGCACCCACCCTAGGGATTTCGCTTAGAGCACAGTCACGGAAGGCGTTAAAAGCATCAGTGAGAGGCCAGGAGAAGTTGGGGGTGTTTTTGTCCAATGGGTAGCGCAAAAGATTGAAATCACCGCCAACTAGCAGGGGATTATTACAAGAGTCAATTTTGTTCGTGATCTCATCTAGAAACAAAGGGGAAAGAGAGTGATTAGCTGGACCGTAAACCAGCATAACCTCCCAGAGAACGTTAAGTAAACGATGAAGCACAACAGTGCTAGTGTCGGGTGGTAGGTGCGACATATGCCAACGGGTGGCTTATCATGGTGGGAGCCAGTAAGACGTCGCCGGCGCCGGGAAGCGGGATGAGGCGAAGACATGCACGCCGGCGGATCTTACCCAGGTTCGGGGCTCTCCGTGGAGATAACACCCCTAATCCTGCTCTGCGGGGTCTCCGCATGATCACTAGATCAGAATGAGTAGCTACAAATGCTCCTTGAGCTGTCGGGTTCAAGGGAGAAGAAGAACAAGGCTAGCTCTCACTTCCCTCTCTCTTTGGTGTGTGCGTAACTCTAAGAAGCCAACCCTTTGCATGGGTGCCCCGGGGGGGTTTATATAGGCCTACCCCCAGGGGTACAATTGTAATCCGGCTGGGCGCGGGTCCCAGTCGTCAGTGTCTGTGCTCGCCGGCTTCTCTGCCGGCCATTGGGGCCCGCCGACTGGTGGGTCCCGCCGGCTGCCGGCCTCTTGGTCGACAGGCCAGCCCCACTGCCTGGTGGTCTTGTCGGCGGCTGCTTACTGTAGCCTCGTCCCTGATGACGAGGGCTTTGTCGAGGTAAGCGTGGCTACAGTGTGCCGCCTCAAGGGTTCTCACTGTAGCCTTACCTCGTCTTGTCTCCTTAATGTGGCACACGCTTCGAGGGAGGGGGGTAGCCGGCTTCTGGGGGCTGGCTACGCCCCTGCCGACTGGGGAGGCCGGAACGCCTTCGCGCCTCTCTCTGGCTAAAGGTGCCCGCCGCCCGTGGGCCATACTGGCGCCTGTCGTGGGTGACGTTGAGGCCAGCATGGCTACTGTGCCGAGCCGGACGGGTGATGGCTGACCCGTACAGCGTCCTGTGGCCATGCCTGCCTCGGGCTTCGGGGGTAGTGGGCTGCACTGTGGCCACACCCCGTCTTGTCACCGTTATGTGGGTGTAGTTCTGGTGGGTGCGGTCTTGGCCGGCTTCTTGGAGTCGGCGTGCTTCATGGCCGGTCCTTGGAAGTCGGTCCTCTTGGTACCGGCTTCCTGGAGTCGGCCATCTCGCAACTATCTTGGGGGAGGTTACCGGGGCCGGGTCGCCTTCGGAGAGTTGGCCCCTGGGGTAGTCGGCCGGGGGAAGTCGGCCCAATGCTTCGAACGCTTGAAGGCTCAAATGGCTTGATAATTTTTGAAGAACCATGGGTAGTCGGTTAGGCTACCCGTGGCCATTTACTCCGACAGTAGTCCCCGAAGCTGATTGAGCTTCGAGGTTGGGTGGGAGTCGAGAAGCTCGATCAGCTTCTTCTCTTGACGAGCCGGCAGCTGGGAGCTGACTTTCGCTGGGTGCGCCGTCTCGGTGAAATTTTTTGGAGTCGGAGGGCGGGAGCCTGCCTGAGCGCGCACCGGGCCGCGGGCCGGCCACTTGCCGCCTGCGAGCCACGTGGCATCCCCTGGCGAAAAGGCCTGCCAGCCCACGCGCGCGACGGGACGTCACCGCAGGCCGGGGGCCCGCCACGCCTACGCCCAGGTCCAGGCGCAGATTCTCTGCGGCCCGAAGCCGCCCGCACGTCTTCCTGCGGCGGTTTTGGCACGCCTTTAGGGCGTAAGAATCGCGAGGCGTGGGGGGAGTGGGTGCAGTTAATCCCACGTCTCACCCCATGCCCTGCCTCCACGGCTTCACCGTGCGAAGCTATAAGTAGGGGGAGGGGGAGAGCGGCAGGCTCTCGCACGCCCCTCCTCTTTCCGCCATCTTCCTCCTTCTGCCCTTTCTTGCAACAGCGCCTCGCCGCCGCGATGCTCCACCACCCGATCCTCCGCCGCTGCGCTCGTTCTCGCCAGCCCCATGTCACGATGCAGTACGGCGGGGATTGGGACGGCTCCAACGTCCATGAGGATCACGTCGAGTTCCTCCGCAAGACGCGGCGGCTGCCCGGCGCGGACAAGGTGGAGGTCCGTCTTGCGCCGGCGAAGGAGATTACGCCGGAGCCGCAGGAAGGCGAGCGGGTAGTCTTCCGCTCGCATTTCTTGCGCGGCATCGGCTTGCCCGTGAGCGCCTTCTTCCGCTCCTTCCTCGAGTTCTACCAACTCCAGCCGCACCACCTCACCCCGAACACGGTGGTGCTGCTGTCCGCCTTCGTCACCTTGTGCGAAGGCTACCTCGGCGTCCTCCCCACCCTCGAGCTCTGGGGGGAGTTCTTCCAGTCCAAGCTGGGCACGCGCATGCAGGGCGTGCCGGCTCAGAGTGGCGCCTTCATCGCGATGCGGAGGGTGGCTGCCGGCAACCCCTTCCCCGTCATCACGCTGATCCAATCGGTGAAGCTATGGAAAAAGTCATACTTCTACGTGAAGAATGTCGCCCCGCAGGGCGACTATGTCAATCGGCCGGCTTACGTAGCCGGCCCACCGGCGGGCAGGCGGCCCTAGTGGTCCTATCGGGCCGTGACGCTGACGCCGGCTGGAGCCGCAGCTGTCGCCCGACTGCGGATGATGATCCAATCGGAGGGCTTGTCGGGGCCCGACCTGCTGGCCGCCTTCGTCACGCGCCGGGTGCTCCCGCTCCAGAGCCGCCCTCATCTGATCTGTCAGATGAGCGGCCAGCTCGATCCGAGTCGGATGTGTACCAAAGACATGCCGCACGACGAGGTGGCCCATATGGTGAACTACCTTGCGAACTGCACGCTCTCCGCAGAGTGGCAGTTCGGCAAGGAGCCATATTGCCGAGCTCACCCGCCGCCCACGGTATGTTCTCTTTTTCTTCTCTCAGTTTTATTGCCGAGTTCCTTTTGGCCGGCTCTGACTAGTCGGCTTGTCGCGACAGATCCCTCTTCTTCGGCCTGCAGGCGGGTCAGACGCGGAGCGCCGATTCGTCCCCGACCGGACGGAGCACGATCTGGAGGACCTTGACTTGGGGGCGGCCGCTATGGACGACAACACTGAGGCGGGCGGTGGCCAAGCCAGCGGCGAGGCAGGCGGCTCCGGGCTTGGAGTCAGCTTCGACGACTGGCCGGACGATGACGAGGCTGAAGTCGTCCCACGACGCCAGCCGGCGCCTGGCCACGGCGCGGGTTCCTCCGCCGCGCCGCCTGCTCGGGGCGGCGGGCAAAAGCGTCGCGCCGCGCCGGGCTTGTTCGGCAGTCGGCCGAAGAAGCCCAGAGGCGGGGCAGCGGCGACTAGGCGGGAGGAGGCGGCCGCGAAGGCGGCCCGCTTCCGCAAGGCGGTGAAGCAGCCGCAGACGGTGTCGGCGTAAGTACATACTCCTTTGTGTACTCTTTTTTCTTTTCTCTGGTAGCTCCTGAGTCCTTGTCTTTTTTCCAAAAAACCAGGGCTCCCTTGTCGCTCGAGCGGGCTGCTGCCGCCTCTGTCGTTGGGTCGCGGGAGGATTTGGGAGCACCACTCGCCGCGTGGACCCCCCTGCCGATCTCCTGGCGGCGACGGAGCGGAACGCGCGGGAGGCGCGGGAGGAGCGAGAGGCGCGGGAGGCGGAGGCATTGAGGGCGGCCGCCGCCAAGGCGGCGCAGGAGGAGGAGGCGGCGAAGGCGCGCGCTGACGCCGCGGCCAAGGCCCAAGCGGAGGCTGCGGCTGCGGCCATGGCGGAGGGGGCCTTGCTGGTCGCCCCACTGCGTGTTGCGGCGTCTGGGGCCCTAGAGCCGTCGCCAGAAGAAGCCAGCAGTGACCGGCCGGGGCTGGAGACAGATGACGACGTTGTCATCCTGGAGAGGGCGGCGGGACCATCCCCGCCGACTGGGGCGACTCAAGGCGGCCGGCCTGTTCTGCCGCCTGCGCAGTCGGCCGGGGGCGAGCCGGCCGCGAGGACTGATCTGGTGGTCCGGTCGTCGTCGCGCCGGCGCACGGGGAAGGCTGCCTCAGAGCCGCAGAAGGCTGCATCGGAGCCGCAGCCGGCCGCGGGCTCCAGCTCGTCGGCCCAGGATATGGAGGCGGCCAGCGCCAGCTCGGGGTGGACGCCGGGCGGAGGGACGGCCGTGATGAATGTGGCCGCGCAGGACGTCCGGACCTGGCTCCAAGCCCAGGCTACGTCGCTGAGGAAGTACAACGACGAGTTCCTTGCGACGCGGGTGGCCATCCGGGTCAGTCTTCTAATCTTTGCTCTTTTGATCTTGATTTCTTCCGTGGGGGCGCGTCAGTGCACCCACTGGGTGTAGTCCCCGAGTTCCGAGTCGGCTGCTGAGCAGGCGGCTTGGAACTTCTTAGTGGATCTAGTTTTGCCATTCTTGCTCTTACTTCGCTCTTCTGCCTGCCTTGTAGGATTACCACAATCTTCGCGCGGCTGCCTTCAACTCCCAGGCCCGAGAGTTGACCCAGAAGACCGCCGACCTAACTGAGAGCCGGGGTAAGTGCTTCGTCCTTTATCTCACGTGGGGGCGCATCAGCGCACCCACTGGGTGTAGTCCCCGAGATTCGGGCCGACTGCTAAGCAGTCGGGTCGGATCTTCCTTGACGACTTCTTCTTATTGCTTCCTCTTTCTTTGTCGTCCCTGCAGCAGCCAACGCCCGTCTAAGGGAGCAGCTGGGAGGGTCTCAGGCCGCCCTTCGTGCCAAGGAGGCCGAGTTTGCCGCCTTGGTGCAGGAACGTGACCGCCTGGCCAAGAGGTTGGCCGACCAGGAGGAGAGCCACAAGGCGGCTCTGAAGGCGATGCAGGACAGTGAAGCCGCCCTCCAGGCCGAGTACGAGAGAGAGGCGGCTGGCTGGGCCGAGGCGAAGCAGACGCTGATCAATGGCTATGGCCAGATCGAAGATTTGGTTGACGGTAAGCCGCCTACTTCTTCGTCCTTTCTTGCCGCTTGCCGCTTTTGGCTCGTTTTTTGACTTGGTGTTTTCTCTTCCTTCTCTTTCTTTCTTGCGCAGAGTACTTCCCTGGCTACTCTACCGCCGCCAACCAGATCATCGAGGCCCGCCGCAAGGCGCGGAGGCAGGCTGGCGCCGAGATTGCGCCAAATGCTAGCCGGTCGCTGGAAGAGCAGCTCTTGGCGATCCAGGCCCGCCTCTAGCCGGCCCACCGACTGCTCCGCCGGCTTCAACGTGCCGGGGCGCAGGTGTTGGCCGCCCTCTGGCCCGGCGAAGTGGTTCCCCGCACCCCTAGTTGGACTGCCGACTGGCTGGAGGTGGCGGTCGGCCGCTTCGAAGCCTGGAAGGCTTCGGTAGCTCGGTCCGGTGCCAGGCGGGCACTGGAGTTCGTCAAGGCCTGGTATCCCGGCCTGAGTCTGGACCAGCTGGCTACCTGGCGGCAGCAGGCCGACATAGAGCTGGAGTCGGCGCGGCCGGCTATCATCCGGCGGGCTTCGGCGATCGCCGACTACACCGACACTAGCGCCTTCGCCCCTGAGGTAGATGACAACGGTGTTGCCCAGCCGAAGGAGTGGTTCGGGCTGAACCCGGCAGACGGCGAAGACTCGGCGGAGGAGATCGACTCCAGCGAGGAGGGCGAAGAGGAGGAGGAGGAGGGTGAAGATGCCGGGCCGGATGGTGGAGCGGCCGGCCAGCCTCAGCCTGACCGCGCCTCCAGTAACACGGCACGCGCGGGCGCGCCGCCTGCCACCGGCGGTGACCAAGCCGAGACCCGCCAGCCGGCCACTCCTTCAGCCGGTGACGCCGTCTCGAACGACCAACCTGGCACCCGCACCGCGCCTTTAGTCTAGTCTGCTATCTTTTATTTTCCTGTCTTGTCACTTTTGGAACAATATTCTGTTAAGTTTACACAATTCCACCCACTTGGGGTGTATTCGAACTATGTCGATTGCCGGCCTGTTGGAGGCTTTATATGTATATATGACTATGCAAGTGTTTTGGCTTTTCATTGTTATTTGCTTTTCATCCTTCTGCTGTTTCCTTTGCCGCCCTCCCTTGGTTGCCGCCTCCCCAGTCGGACAGTTGCCCTGCAATCTGTGGCTGGAGAAGTGCTTGGCCAATTGGGAGGGCAAGTACTCTAGCTTTGTTGGATTATAGCTAAGTGTTTGGGAAGCCGTCCAGCCGGCTGTTCTGACAGCCGGCAAGCATGGTTGGAGGCCGTATTTTCGCTATATAAGTTCGTTAGTCCTTCGCCGTTTTTCGTGTTGGCATCCTTTCCGCCTTGGCTCTTGCTAGTCGGACAGTCGGTTCTTCGAGCTGCGACTTTCAACAAGAGAGGACTCGGGAGCCGGCACACTACTTGTCTGACTTCATGTAGAACTTTTAATATAGCTTAAGGCGGCCAGTCCCCGGGCCGACTAGTCGAACCCGGTGCCATACAGGAAATCAAATGCAATACATTCATGGATATGACACTCGTCATTCATAGATAAATGAAGGCAGTCCCCGAGTACTCCTCGGGGGGCCTATTGTTTCGTACTTAATACAAAAGGGTAGCATGATACATACTGCTTTCAACTGTAAAATCTTCTCAGGAGGTTCGCGTTCCATCGTCGCTCCGACTCCTTGCCGGAGTCGTCCCTCTTGCATGCTCTTGGTTTTTGCACGTCGATCAAGTAGTAGGAGTCGTTGCCTAGTGCCTTGCTGATGATGAAGGGACCTTCCCAAGGGGCCGAGAGCTTGTGCTGGCCGGCTGTTCACTGGATCAGCCGAAGCACAAGGTCGCCCTCTTGGAAGGATCTTGGCTTGACCTTGCGGTTGTGGTAACGACGCAACCCCTGCTGGTAGATGGCGGATCGGCTGAGTGCCAACAGCTGGCCTTCTTCCAGCAGGTTGACGCCGTCTTCTCGCGCTTCCTTGGCCTCCGCCTCCGTGTACATGGTGACCCGAGGCGAGTCAAACTCGATGTCGGTTGGGATGACAGCCTCGGCACCATATACAAGGAAGAACGGAGTGAAGCCGGTTGACTTGTTGGGGTTAGTACGCAGGCTCCAGAGGACAGCCGGCAGCTCATCGAGCCAGCAGCCGGCCGATCGCTCCAGTGGTACAACTAGTCGGGGCTTGATGCCGAAAAGGATGAGTCCATTTGCTTGCTCAACCTGGCCGTTTGGGCATCCTTTCCGCCTTGGCTCTTGCTAGTCGGACAGTCGGTTCTTCGAGCTGCGACTTTCAACAAGAGAGGACTCGGGAGCCGGCACACTACTTGTCTGACTTCAGGTAGAACTTTTAATATAGCTTAAGGCGGCCAGTCCCCGGGCCGACTAGTCGAACCCGGTGCCAGACAGGAAATCAAATGCAATACATTCATGGATATGACACACGGCATTCATAGATAAATGAAGGCAGTCCCCGAGTACTCCTCGGGGGGCCTGTTGTTTCGTACTTAATACAAAAGGGTAGCATGATACATACTGCTTTCAACTGTAAAATCTTCTCAGGTGGTTCGCGTTCCATGGTCGCTCCGACTCCTTGCCGAAGTCGTCCCTCTTGCGTGCTCTTGGTTTTTGCACGTCGATCAAGTAGTAGGAGTCGTTGCCTAGTGCCTTGCTGATGATGAAGGGGCCTTCCCAAGGGGCCGAGAGCTTGTGCTGGCCGGCTGTTCACTGGATCAGCCGAAGCACAAGGTCGCCCTCTTGGAAGGATCTTGGCTTGACCTTGCGGTTGTGGTAACGACGCAACCCCTGCTGGTAGATGGCGGATCGGCTGAGTGCCAACAGCCGGCCTTCTTCCAGCAGGTTGACGCCGTCTTCTCGCGCTTCCTTGGCCTCCGCCTCCGTGTACATGGTGACCCGAGGCGAGTCGAACTCGATGTCGGTTGGGATGACAGCCTCGGCACCATATACAAGGAAGAACGGAGTGAAGTCGGTTGACTTGTTGGGGTTAGTACGCAGGCTCCAGAGGACAGCCGGCAGCTCATCGAGCCAGCAGCCGGCCGATCGCTCCAGTGGTACAACTAGTCGGGGCTTGATGCCGGAGAGGATGAGTCCATTTGCTCGCTCAACCTGGCCGTTTGACTGCGGGTGGGCAACGGACGCTAAGTCCAGTCGGATACCCTGCGTCGCGCAGAAATGTGCCAGTGCTCCTTTGGCAAAGTTTGTGCCGTTGTCGGTGATGATGCTGTGCGGTACGCCGTACCGGGTAGTGATGTCGGTGATGAATGTCACGATAGTCGGCCCGTTCAGCTTCTTGATCGGCTTCGCTTCGATCCACTTGGTGAATTTGTCCACGGCGACAAGCAGATGTGTCAAGCCGCCGCGGGCTGTCTTGAAAGGGCCACCATGTCCAGTCCCCAGACGGCAAAGGGCCAGGTGAGGGGAATGGTCTTGAGTGCGAAAGCCGGCAGGTGTTGCTTGGAACTGAAGACTTGGCATCCTCTGCAGCTCTTGACTATCTCTTTGGCATCTTCCAAAGCAGTCGGCCAAAAGAAACCATGGCGGAAAGCTTTGGCCACAAGTGATCTTGAGGCTACGTGGTGGCCGCATTCGCCTTGATGGATATCTTTGAGGATTGCCACTCCTTTTTCTGGCTCGACACAGCGCTGGAAGACTCCAGTGACGCTGCGCTTGACAAGCTCTCTGTTGATTATTGCATATGCTCCGGCTCATCGTTGCACTAGTCTTGCTGAGATCTCATCAGCCGGCAGCTCTCTGCTGACTAGGAATCTGAGGATGGGCTGGGCCCAAGATGGAGCTGTGACTTCTTCTTCTGTTAGTGCGGCCACCATGACTCGGGTGGGTGGGTCGGGTGGCGTGGAATTGGAGTCGGCCACCGCTTCTTGTGTTGCTGCAGTCCCCGGGCCGACTGCTGCGGTCCCCGGGCTGTTAGTGCATCCGCCAATGGGTAGAGTCAGGAGCCGGCGGTAGGTACTGGGTCTCGGCCCAGTAGACGAGGAAGTCGGCCAATGCTTGGGACTTGATGGCGGTGCGGGGCTAGTAGAAGATTGTGTATGGTGCCAATGCAATGGCCCATTTAGCCACCCGGCCGGATGCATCCCGGCTGCCTATGATCTCGGCAAGCGGGGCGGTGCACACGACCGTGATGGGATGCTCTTGAAAGTAGGGCTTCAGCTTCTTGGCGGCGAAGTACACCCCATAGCATATCTTCTGGTAGTGCGGTTAGTTTTGCTTTGAGCTGGATAGTACTTCGCTTAGATAATACACCGGCCTCTGGACTAGCTGGGCTCGGCCTTCTTCCGGGCGCTGGACCATGACAACTGTACTGACCACTCGGCTAGTCGCGGCAATGTAGAGGAGCATGGGCTCCTTCTCAGTCGATGCCGCCAGGACAGGTGGGGTGGTAAGCATCTTCTTCAGCTCATGGAAGGCTTGGTCAGCTTGGTCATTCCACTCGAAGTGAGTGGACTTCTTCATGAGTCGGTACAGGGGGAGAGCCTTCTCTCCTAGTCGGCTGATAAAGCGGTTTAGGGAGGCCAAGCACCCGGTGAAGTTCTGCACATCTCGCAATTTGGTGGGAATCTCCATCCTCTCGATGGCCTTGATCTTCACAGGGTTGCACTCGATGCCGCGTTCGGAGACCAGAAAGCCTAGCAGCTGGCCTGCTGGTACTCCGAACACGCATTTCTCGGGGTTGAGCTTGATTTGGAATCGGCGCAAGTTGGCGAATGTTTCTTTGAGGTCTTCCAGCAGGGTGCCGCGCTTCTCTGTCTTCACCACAATGTCGTCTACATAGACGTGGGCATTTCTGCCGAGTTGCTTGAGGAGGCATTTCTGCATGCAACGCTGAAAAGTGGCACCGGCATTCCTTAAGCCGAATGTCATAGTCAGGTAACAGAAAGCTCCAAATGGTGTGATGAAGGCAGTCTTCAGGCGGTCTGCTGGGTCCAACTTGATTTGATGGTACCCTGAGTAGGCATCCAAAAACTCAGCAGCTCGCATCCGGCTGTGGAGTCTATCACTTGGTCAATCCGTGGCAAAGCAAACGGATCCTTGGGGCAGGCCTTGTTGAGGCTGGTGTAGTCTATACACATGCGCCACTTGTTGTTCTTCTTCAATACTAAGACTGGGTTGGCAAGCCACTCTGGAAAAAATACTTCCATGATAAAGCCAGCGGCGAGGAGCCGGGCTATCTCTTCTCCTACGATTCTTCGCTTCTCTTCTGACAGTCGGCGAAGGGGCTGCTTGACCGGCTTCGCGTCGGCTCGGACATGCAATTTGTGCTCGGCGAAATCCTTCGAGACACCCGGCATGTCCTTTGGGGACCATGCAAAAATGTCTCGATTCTCACGGAGGAAGTCGACGAGCTTGCCTTCCTATTTACTGTCCAGGTTTGCCCCGATGACAGCAAATCTCTCCGGGTTCTCTGGGTCCAGAGGTATCTTCTTCATCTCCTTGGTCGGCTGGAAGGAGCCCTGTGCATCACAATCTTTGGGGTTGGGGGACAGTGCTGGCTGCTTGCCGGCCATGGCCACAACCCGCTCCAGCATCTTCTTCTCTTCTGCCACTACGAGGGACTCGGCCAGCCGGCTGCTGGCCATGGTGCACTCGATGGACTTCTTGTAGTCGCCGGCTACAGTGATGATCCCCTTCAAGCTCGGCATCTTCATCTTCAGGTAGGCGTAGTGGGGTACAACCATGAACTTGGCCAGAGCAGGTCGGCCAAGCAAAGCATGGTAGGGGCTCTCCAGATCCACTACCTCAAACCAGATCGCTTCTCGGCGAAAATGATCCTTGTCTCCGAAGAGAACATCCATCTTGATCTTGCCGATCGGGGAACAAGACAAGCCGGGGACGATGCCATGGAACACGGTCCGGCTGGGCATGAGCTGCTTCGCCTTGATGTTCAGCTTCTCCATGGTATCGCAGTACAGTATATTGATACTGCTTTCGCCATCTATCAGGACGCGGGAGAATCGGGCAGCTCGCCTCTCCGTCGCGAGGGTAACATCCAAGACTAGTGCATAGGAGCCAGGGGATGGCATCACCTCTGGGTGGTCGGCCTGGCTCCAGTTGATGGGCCTCTCGAACCAGTGCATGAACTCGGGGGCACTAGAGGCGACTGCGTTGACCTCTTGATGCTGACGGCGCCGACTACGCTTGTCTTCGACTTGGCTTGTGAAGACGACGTAGGCGGCGTGCTCTTCAGGGAACTCATCTTGAATGGCTCCGACTGCCGGCCGAGCCGCCGGCTGCTGGGGGGCTGGAGGCGGCGGGCCGGGAGGCGGAGGCGGCACCAGCCCTTCGCCCTTGGAGATTCGAGTGAGCCAATGGCATTTCTGGGTCGTGTGGTTGGACGGCTTCGCGCCGCTGTGGAACTTGCAGGGGGCGTCAAGAGTCTGCTCGTAAGAGAAAGCCGGCTGCCAAGCCGGCCTGCCACCCTTCTTCTTGGGAGCGGGCCGCTCTTCGGGCTGCTCATCTTCAACTGTGGCCACCTGCCGACTGGTGGAAGGCGGCACGGGGGCCTTGCGCTTTTGATCGTTCTGGTAGGGGCGCCGGTTGGGGTCGCCAGCCGGCGTCTTGGGAGCCGGAGCGAGTACCTTCCCAGAGGCGTCCACTCGGAGCTCGGTCTTCATCGAGGAGTCAGCCGTGGCGTACTTGTCCGCGATGATCAGCAGTTCGTCGAGGGTAGCCGGCTCGTCGCAGAGGAGTCGGTGCTTGAGGAGGGTGCCCTCTCGGCACCCGGCGGTGAAGTATTCGATGGCATGTACCTCGTGCACCCCCTCGCAGGAGTTGCGGAGTTCGGCCCACCGCGCGAGGTAGTCGCGGGTCGACTCGTTGGGCCCCTGGACGCATAGGGAGAGCTGGCGAGGCTTGGGAGGCCGCTTGTACGTGCTGGTGAAGTTGCGGACGAAGACTTCCGTGAAGTCCAGCCAGCTGTTGATGCTGTAGGGCTTGAGGTTGTTGAGCCAGGTGCACGCCGTGCCCTGTAGCATGAGGGGGACGTATTTCACGGCTACGCGTCGGTTACCGTTGGCTATGCTGACCGCAGTAGAATAGTCGACGAGCCAATCTTCCGGCTTCACAGAGCCGCTGTACTTGGGCGTGTCTCTGGGGAGCGAGAACCCTTTGGGGAAGGGCTCGTCGCGGATGCGGGGGCCAAAGCATGGCGGGCCAACATCGTCTTCTTCTTCTAGCGCCAGGGATCGAGCTAGGCGGTCGATCCGGTGGCGGGCGTCGTTCTCGCCGACTCCTTCGCGGCGGCCTAGTCGGCCACCAAGAGTCGGATGCGTGACAGGCGGCGGGAGGGACGTCTCTCCCCTCGAGGCGGGGGAGGAGGCGGATTTCCTTGGCGCTCCACTGCTCGAGGGCGGCCTTCCGCGTCGTGCTCAATGGTGATACGAGTCCGAATGCGGCTAGCTGCCGGCTCCTTGTCTTTCCTCTGGCGGACGCCGCTCGCAGTCGGCGAGCGGGACGTCGCGGCGTGCTCCCGGCGCGGGGGATGACTATCGGCGCAGGCGCCAGCTTCGTGCCGTTCTGCAGCCGCGTCGATCACCTGCTGGATCCGCCTTGTCATGTAGGGGAGTTCATCGGCTCCCAGCCCATTTAGCTCTTCAGCGGCCGCCTGAGCGGCTCGCAGATTCTCGAGTGGGGTGGCGTAGACGGGGCGATCTGCCCCCAGCATGCTGGCGATAGCCGCGCCGCGCTTCTGGACAAAGCTGGCTCGGCTCGGCCCGCTACGCGGCGGCGTACCGAAGGCGGCGCGGTCGATTCGCGCTGGCGGGCCTTGGTGAGGCGTCTCATGGAGGCTATCTTCTGGCCTTCCGCGACGAGGGCGAGGCGGCGTGCCTCCAAGGTCTCGGCGTCGGCATCGGCCGGGATGGGGACGGATAGGTCATGCATCGCCGCTTGCAGGGCGTCGTGGGCGTTCTCGCCCAAGTTGGCGACGTGGCTGATGATCAACACTTCGGTGACAGCGCTGCTGCCGCTGTCAGCTCGAGGTAGAGGATCGTCGAAGACTACCACGTCGGAGGGGTAGGCGTCGAGCGATGCCGTGTCGGAATCGACAAGCATCGGGTCGGTGGAGCCGACCGACTCCAAGTCTGCAGCAGGCTCGCTGGAGACGTGAAGCTGGTCGAGGAGGCTGACGAGGCGGCTCTCGGGGTAGTCCGTGCCCGCGTCGGACGTGGGCTCGTCGGAGATGCGAGTCTCGCCGAGCAGATCGGCGAGGCAACTTGCCGCGCAGGTGTCGTCGACGCCTTGCAGCGCGTCGAGGCAAACGCCATCGGGCGCAGCAGGCTGGCTGCGCTCGCGGGGGAGAAAAAGGGTTCCCGTCCAGAACAGTTCTCCGGACGACGGTGCACCTGGCCCCATGGTGGGCGCCAAATGTCGGGTGGTAGGTGCGACATATGCCAACGGGTGGCTTATCATGGTGGGAGCCAATAAGACGTCGCCGGTGCCGGGAAGCGGGATGAGGCGAAGACATGCACACCGGCGGATCTTACCCAGGTTCGGGGCTCTCCGTGGAGATAACACCCCTAATCCTGCTCTGCGGGGTCTCCGCATGATCACTAGATCAGAACGAGTAGCTACAAATGCTCCTTGAGCTGTCGGGTTCAAGGGAGAAGAAGAACAAGGCTAGCTCTCACTTCCCTCTCTCTTTGGTGTGTGCGTAACTCTAAGAAGCCAACACTTTGCATGGGTGCCCCGGGGGGTTTATATAGGCCTACCCCCGGGGGGTACAATTGTAATCCGGCTGGGCGCGGGTCCCAGTCGTCAGTGTCTGTGCTCGCCGGCTTCTCCGCCGGCCATTGGGGCCCGCCGACTGGTGGGTCCCGCCGGCTGCCGGCCTCTTGGTCGACAGGCCGGCCCCACTGCCTGGGGTCTTGTCGGCGGCTGCTTACTGTAGCCTCGTCCCTGATGACGAGGGCTTTGTCGAGGTAAGCGTGGCTACAGTGTGCCGCCTCGAGGGTTCTCACTGTAGCCTTACCTCGTCTTGTCTCCTTAATGTGGCACACGCTTCGAGGAAGGGGGGTAGCCGGCTTCTGGGGGCCGGCTACGCCCCTGGCCGACTGGGGGAGGCCGGGCCGCCTTCGCGCCTCTCTCTGGCTAAAGGGGCCCGCCGCCCATGGGCCGTACTGGCGCCTGTCGTGGGTGACGTTGAAGCCAGCATGGTTACAGTGCCGAGCCGGACGGGTGATGGCTGACCCGTACGGCGTCCTGTGGCCATGCCTGCCTCGGGCTTCGGGGGTAGCGGGCTGCACTGTGGCCACACCCCGTCTCGTCACCGTTATGTCGGTGTAGTTCTGGTGGGTGCGGTGTTGGAAATATGCCCTAGAGGCAATAATAAATGGTTATTATTATATTTCTTTGTTCATGGTAATTGTCTATTATTCATGCTATAATTGTATTGTCCGGAAATCGTAATACATGTGTGAATACATAGACCACAACGTGTCCCTAGTAAGCCTCTAGTTGACTAGCTCGTTGATCAACAGATAGTCATGGTTTCCTGACCATGGACATTGGATGTCATTGATAACGGGATCACATCATTAGGAGAATGATGTGATGGACAAGACCCAATCCTAAGCATAGCATAAAAGATCGTGTAGTTTCGTTTGCTAGAGCTTTTCCAATGTCAAGTATCTTTTCCTTAGACCATGAGATCGTGCAACTCCCGGATACCGTAGGAGTGCTTTGGGTGTGCCAAACGTCACAACGTAACTGGGTGACTATAAAGGTGCATTACGGGTATCTCCGAAAGTGTCTGTTGGGTTGGCACGGATCGAGACAGGGATTTGTCACTCCGTGTGACGGAGAGGTATCTCTGGGCCCAATCGGTAATGCATCATCATAATGAGCTCAATGTGACTAAGGCGTTAGTCACGGGATCATGCATTGCGGTACGAGTAAAGAGACTTGCCGGTAACGAGATTGAACAAGGTATTGGGATACCGACGATCGAATCTCGGGCAAGTAACATAGCGATTGACAAAGGGAATTGCATACGGATTGATTGAATCCTCGACACCGTGGTTCATCCGATGAGATCATCGTGGAACATGTGGGAGCCAACATGGGTATCCAGATCCCGATGTTGGTTATTGACCGGAGAGGCGTCTCGGTCATGTCTGCATGTCTCCCGAACCCGTAGGGTCTACACACTTAAGGTTCGGTGACGCTAGGGTTGTAGAGATATATGTATGCGGAAACCCGAAAGTTGTTCGTAGTCCCGGATGAGATCCCGGACGTCATGAGAGGTTCCGGAATGGTCCTTAGGTGAAGAATTATATATAGGAAGTCAAGTTTCGGCCACCGGGAAAGTTTCGGGGGTTACCGGTATTGTACCGGGACCACCGGAAGGGTCTCGGGGGACCACCGGGTGGGGCCACCTATCCCGGAAGGCCCCGTGGGCTGAAAGTGCAAGGGAACCTGCCCTTAGTGAGCTGGGGCGCCCCCTTGGGCCTCCCCCCATGCGCCTAGGGTTGGGAACCCTAGGGGGGAGCTTCCCCCTTGCCTTGGGGGGCAAGGCACCCCTTCCCCCCCACTTGGCCGCCGCCCCCCCTTTGGATCTGATCTCCAGGGCCGGCGCCCGCCCAGGGGGCCTATATAAAGGGGGGGAGGGAGGGCAGCAACCTACAGCCTTGGGCGCCTCCCTCCTCCCCTGCAACACCTCTCTCTCTCTCGCAGAAGCTCGGCGAAGCCCTGCCAGAGACCCGATACATCCACCACCACGCCGTCGTGCTGCTGGATCTCCATCAACCTCTCCTTCCCCCTTGCTGGATCAACAAGGAGGAGACGTCGCTGCACCGTACGTGTTTTGAACGTGGAGGTGCCGTCCGTTCGGCACTCGATCATCGGTGATTTGTATCACGGCGAGTACGACTCTGTCATCCTCGTTCATTGGAACGCTTCCGCTCGCGATCTACAAGGGTACGTAGATGCACTCCTTTCCCCTCGTTGCTAGTAGACTCCATAGATGCATCTTGGTGAGCGTAGAATTTTTTTAAAATTATGCTACGATTCCCAACAGTGGCATCATGAGCCAGGCCTATGCGTAGTTACTATGCACGAGTAGAACACAAAGCAGTTGTGGGCGTTGAGTTTGCCAATTCTTCTTGCCGCTACTAGTCGTTTCTTGTTTCGGCGGCATTGTAGGATGAAGCGGCCCGGACCGACCTTACACGTACGCTTACGTGAGACAGGTTCCACCGACTGACATGCACTAGATGCATAAGGTGGCTAGCGCGTGTCTGTCTCTCCTACTTTAGTCGGAACGGATTCGATGAAAAGGGTCCTTATGAAGGGTAAATAGAAATTGGCAAATCACGTTGTGGTCATACGTAGGTAAGAAAACGTTCTTGCCAGAAACCTACAAACCACGTAAAAAACTTGCAACAACAATTAGAGGACGTCTAACTTGTTTTTGCAGCAAGTGCTATGTGATGTGATATGGCCAGAAGATGTGATGAATGATATATGTGATGTATGAGATTGATCATATTCTTGTAATAGGAATCACGACTTGCATGTCGATGAGTATGACAACCGGCAGGAGCCATAGGAGTTGTCTTTATTATTTTGTATGACCTGCGTGTCATTGAATAACGCCATGTAATTTACTTTACTTTGTTGCTAAACGCGTTAGCCATACAAGTAGAAGTAATCGTTGGCGTGACGACTTCATGAAGACACAATGATGGAGATCATGATGATGGAGATCATGGTGTCATGCCGGTGACGAAGATGATCATGGTGCCCCGAAGATGGAGATCAAAGGAGCATGATGATATTGGCCATATCATGTCACTATTTGATTGCATGTGATGTTTATCATGTTTTTGCATCTTATTTGCTTAGAACGACGGTAGCAAGTAGGATGATCCCTTATAATAATTTCAAGAAAGTGTTCACCCTAACTGTGCTACGTTGCGAAGGTTCATTGTTTCGAAGCACCACGTGATGATCGGGTGTGATAGATCCTAACGTTCGAATACAACGGGTGTTGACGAGCCTAGCATGTACAGACATGGCCTCGGAACACACGCAATACACTTAGATTGACTTGACGAGCCTAGCATGTACAGACATGGCCTCAGAACACGGAGGACCGAAAGGTCGAGCATGAGTCGTATAGAAGATACGATCAACATGGAGATGTTCACCGATCTTGACTAGTCCGTCTCACGTGATGATCGTACACGGCCTAGTTAAACTCGGATCATGTTTCACTTAGATGATTAGAGGGATGTCTATCTGAGTGGGAGTTCATTAAATAATTTGATTAGATGAACTCAATTATCATGAACTTAGTCTAAAATCTTTACACTATGTCTTGTAGATCAAATGGCCAATGTTGTCCTCAATTTCAACGCGTTCCTAGAGAAAACCAAGCTGAAAGATGATGGCAGCAACTATACGGACTGGGTCCGGAACCTGAGGCTCATCCTTATAGTAGCCAAGAAAGATTATGTCTTAGAAGCACCGCTAGGTGAAGCACCAATCCCTGAGAACCAAGACGTTATGAACGCTTGGCAGCAGCGTGCTAATGATTACTCCCTCGTTCAGTGCGGCATGCTTTACAGCTTAGAACCGGGTCTCCAAAAGCGTTTTGAGAAACATGGAGCATACGAGATGTTCGAGGAGCTGAAACTGGTTTTTCAAGCTCATGCCCGGGTCGAGAGATATGATGTCTCCGACAAGTTCTTCAGCTGTAAAATGGAGGAGAACAGTTCTGTTAGTGAGCACATACTCAGAATGTCTGGGTTGCACAACCGCTTGTCTCAGCTGGGAGTTAATCTCCCGGATGACGCGGTCATTGACAGAATCCTCCAGTCGCTTCCACCAAGCTACAAGAGCTTTGTGATGAACTACAATATGCAGGGGATGGAAAAGACCATTCCCGAGGTATATTCAATGCTGAAATCAGCGGAAGGGGAGATCAGAAAAGAACATCAAGTGTTGATGGTGAATAAAACCACTAGGTTCAAGAAGGGCAAGGGTAAGAAGAACTTCAAGAAGGACGGCAAGGGAGTTGCCGCGCCCGGTAAACCAGTTACTGGGAAGAAGTCAAAGAATGGACCCAAGCCCGAGACTGAGTGCTTTTATTGCAAGGGAAGTGGTCACTGGAAGCGGAACTGCCCCAAATATTTAGCGGACAAGAAGAAGGCCGGCAACACCCAAGGTATATGTGATATACAAGTAATTAATGTGTACCTTACCAGTACTCGTAGTAGCTCCTGGGTATTTGATACCGGTGCGGTTGCTCATATTTGTAACTCAAAACAGGAACTACGGAATAAACGGAGACTGGCAAAGGACGAGGTGACGATGCGCGTCGGGAATGGTTCCAAGGTCGATGTGATCGCCGTCGGCACGCTACCTCTGCATCTACCCACGGGATTAGTTTTAAACCTCAATAATTGTTATTTAGTGCCAGCTTTGAGCATGATCCTGATCTCGTTTAATTCGAGATGGCTACTCATTTAAATCTGTGAATAATGGTTGTTCTATTTATTTGAGAGATATGTTTTATGGTCATGCCCCGCTGGTCAATGGTTTATTTTTGATGAATCTCGAACGTGATGTTACACATGTTCATAGTGTGAATACCAAAAGATGTAAAGTTGATAACGATAGTCCCACATACTTGTGGCACTGCCGCCTTGGTCACATTGGTGTCAAGCGCATGAAGATGCTCCATGCAGATGGACTTTTGGAGTCTCTTGATTATGAATCATTTGACACGTGCGAACCATGCCTCATGGGTAAGATGACCAAGACTCCGTTCTCCGGAACAATGGAGCGAGCAACCAACTTATTGGAAATCATACATACCGATGTGTGCGGTCCAATGAGTGTTGAGGCTCGCGGAGGATATCGTTATGTTCTCACTCTCACTGATGATTTAAGTAGATATGGGTATGTCTACCTAATGAAACACAAGTCTGAAACCTTTGAAAAGTTCAAGGAATTTCAGAGTGAAGTCGAGAATCAACGTGACAGGAAAATAAAATTCTTACGATCAGATCGTGGTGGAGAATATTTAAGTCATGAATTTGGTACACACTTAAGGAAATGTGGAATAGTTTCACAACTCACGCCGCCTGGAACACCTCAGAGAAACGGTGTGTCCGAACGTCGTAATCGCACTCTATTGGATATGGTGCGATCTATGATGTCTCTTACCGATTTACCGCTCTCATTTTGGGGCTATGCTTTAGAGATTGCCGCATTCACTTTAAATAGGGCTCCGTCGAAATCCGTTGAGACGACACCGTATGAATTATGGTTTGGGAAGAAACCTAAGCTGTCGTTTCTAAAATTTTGGGGATGCGATGCTTATGTCAAGAAACTTCAACCTGAAAAGCTCGAACCCAAATCGGGAAAATGCGTCTTCATAGGATACCCTAAGGAAACTATTGGGTATACCTTCTACCTCAGATCCGAAGGCAAGATCTTCGTTGCCAAGAACGGGTCCTTTCTGGAGAAGGAGTTTCTCTCGAAAGAATTGAGTGGGAGGAAAGTGGAACTTGATGAGGTGATAGTCACCCCTTCCGAACCGGAAAGTAGCGCAGCGTGGGAAAATGTTCCTGTGGTGCCTACACCGACTGGGGAGGAAGTTAATGATGATGATCATGAAGCTTCGGATCAAGTTACTGAACTTCGTAGGTCCACAAGGACACGTTCCACACCAGAGTGGTACGGCAACCCTGTCCTGGAAATCATGTTGTTAGACAACGGTGAACCTTCGAACTATGAAGAAGCGATGGCGGGCCCGGATTCTGACAAATGGCTAGAAGCCATGAAATCCAAGATAGAATCCATGTATGAAAACAAAGTATGGACTTTGACTGACTTGCCCGATGAGCGGCGAGCCATAGAAAACAAATGGATCTTTAAGAAGAAGACGGACGCAGATGGTAATGTGACCATCTACAAAGCTCGACTTGTCGCTAAGGGTTATCGACAAGTTCAAGGGGTTGACTACGATGAGACTTTTTCACCCGTAGCGAAGCTGAAGTCTGTCCGAATCATGTTAGCAATTGCCGCATACTATGATTATGAGATATGGCAGATGGACGTCAAAACGGCATTCCTTAACGGCTTCCTTAAGGAAGAGTTGTATATGATGCAGCCGGAAGGTTTTGTCGATCCTAAGAATGCTAACAAAGTATGCAAGCTCCAACGCTCAATCTATGGGCTGGTGCAAGCATCTCGGAGTTGGAACATTCGCTTTGATGAGATGATCAAAGCGTTTGGGTTCACACAGCCTTATGGAGAAGCCTGTGTTTACAAGAAAGTGAGTGGGAGCTCTGTAGCATTTCTTATATTATATGTGGATGACATACTATTGATGGGAAATGATATAGAATACTTGGAGAGTATAAAGGCCTATTTGAATAAGTGTTTTTCAATGAAGGACCTTGGAGAAGCTGCTTATATATTAGGCATCAAGATCTATAGAGATAGATCAAGACGCCTCATTGGTCTTTCACAGAGTACATACCTTGACAAGATATTGAAGAAGTTCAATATGGATCAGTCCAAGAAGGGGTTCTTGCCTGTATTGCAAGGTGTGCAGTTGAGCATGGCTCAATGCCCAACCACGGCAGAAGATATAGAAGAGACGAGTGTCATCCCCTATGCCTCGGCCATAGGGTCTATTATGTATGCCATGCTGTGTACCAGACCTGATGTAAACCTTGCCGTAAGTTTGGTAGGAAGGTACCAAAGTAATCCCGGCAAGGAACACTGGACAGCGGTCAAGAATATCCTGAAGTACCTGAAGAGGACTAAGGATATGTTTCTCGTTTATGGAGGTGACGAAGAGCTCGTCGTCAAGGGTTACGTCGACGCTAGCTTCGACACAGATCTGGATGACTCGAAGTCACAGACCGGATACGTGTATATTTTGAATGGAGGAGCAGTAAGCTGGTGCAGTTGCAAGCAAAGCGTCGTGGCGGGATCTACATGTGAAGCGGAATACATGGTAGCCTCGGAGGCAGCACAGGAAGCAGTCTGGATGAAGGAGTTCATTACCGACCTAGGGGTGATTCCCAATGCGTCGGGCCCGATGACTCTCTTCTGTGACAACACTGGAGCTACTGCCCTTGCGAAGGAGCCCAGGTTTCACAGGAAGACCAGGCATATCAAGCATCGCTTCAACTCCATTCGTGAAAGTGTTCAAAATGGAGACATAGATATTTGTAAAGTACATACGAACCTGAATGTAGCAGATCCGTTGACTAAACCTCTCCCTAGGGCAAAACATGATCAACACCAGGACGCAATGGGTGTTCGATTCATCACAATGTAACTAGATTATTGACTCTAGTGCAAGTGGGAGACTGTTGGAAATATGCCCTAGAGGCAATAATAAATGGTTATTATTATATTTCTTTGTTCATGGTAATTGTCTATTATTCATGCTATAATTGTATTGTCCGAAAATCGTAATACATGTGTGAATACATAGACCACAACGTGTCCCTAGTAAGCCTCTAGTTGACTAGCTTGTTGATCAACAGATAGTCATGGTTTCCTGACTATGGACATTGGATGTCATTGATAATGGGATCACATCATTAGGAGAATGATGTGATGGACAAGACCCAATCCTAAGCATAGCATAAAAGATCGTGTTGTTTCGTTTGCTAGAACTTTTCCAATGTCAAGTATCTTTTCCTTAGACCATGAGATCGTGCAACTCCCGGATACCGTAGGAGTGCTTTGGGTGTGCCAAACGTCACAACGTAACTGGGTGACTATAAAGGTGCATTACGGGTATCTCCGAAAGTGTCTGTTGGGTTGGCACGGATCGAGACAGGGATTTGTCACTCCGTGTGACGGAGAGGTATCTCTGGGCCCACTCGGTAATGCATCATCATAATGAGCTCAATGTGACTAAGGCGTTAGTCACGGGATCATGCATTGCGGTACGAGTAAAGAGACTTGCCGGTAACGAGATTGAACAAGGTATTGGGATACCGACGATCGAATCTCGGGCAAGTAACATACCGATTGACAAAGGGAATTGCATACGGATTGATTGAATCCTCGACACCGTGGTTCATCCGATGAGATCATCGTGGAACATGTGGGAGCCAACATGGGTATCCAGATCCCGCTGTTGGTTATTGACCGGAGAGGCGTCTCGGTCATGTCTGCATGTCTCCCGAACCCGTAGGGTCTACACACTTAAGGTTCGGTGACGCTAGGGTTGTAGAGATATATGTATGCGGAAACCCAAAAGTTGTTCGGAGTCCCGGATGAGATCCCGGACGTCACGAGAGGTTCCGGAATGGTCCGGAGGTGAAGAATTATATATAGGAAGTCAAGTTTCGGCCACCGGGAAAGTTTCGGGGGTTACCGGTATTGTACCGGGACCACCGGAAGGGTCCCGGGGGTCCACCGGGTGGGGCCACCTATCCCGGAGGGCCCCGTGAGCTGAAAGTGGAAGGGAACCAGCCCTTAGTGGGCTGGGTCGCCCCCTTGGGCCTCCCCCCATGCGCCTAGGGTTGGGAACCCTGGGGGGGAGCTTCCCCCTTGCCTTGGGGGGCAAGGCACCCCTTCCCCCCCACTTGGCCGCCGCCCCCCCCTTTGGATCTGATCTCCAGGGCCGGCACCCCCCCAGGGGGCCTATATAAAGGGGGGAGGGAGGGCAGCAACCTACAGCCTTGGGCGCCTCCCTCCTCCCCTGCAACACCTCTCTCTCTCTCGCAGAAGCTCGGCGAAGCCCTGCCAGAGACCCGATACATCCACCACCACGCCGTCGTGCTGCTGGATCTCCATCAACCTCTCCTTCCCCCTTGCTGGATCAAGAAGGAGGAGACGTCGCTGCACCGTACGTGTGTTGAATGCGGAGGTGCCGTCCGTTCGGCACTCGGTCATCGGTGATTTGGATCACGGCGAGTACGACTCCGTCATCCACGTTCATTGGAACGCTTCTGCTCGCGATCTACAAGGGTACGTAGATGCACTCCTTTCCCCTCGTTGCTAGTAGACTCCATAGATGCATCTTGGTGAGCGTAGATTTTTTTTTAAAATTATGCTACGATTCCCAACATGCGGTCTTGGCCGGCTTCTTGGAGTTGGCGTGCTTCATGGCCGGCCCTTGGAAGTCGGTCCTCTTGGTACCGGCTTCCTAGAGTCGGCCATCTCGCAACTATCTTGGGGGAGGTTACCGGGGCCGGGTCGCCTTTGGAGAGTCGGCCCCTGGGGTAGTCGGCCGGGGGAAGTCGGCCCAATGCTTCGAACGCTTGAAGGCTCAAATGGCCTGATAATTTTTGAAGAACCATGGGTAGTCGGTTAGGCTACCCATGGCCATTTACTCCGACAGCTAGCCCAAAAAACGCCATGATCAAAAGCCACAAATTCGAAAACGTCGCGCTTGGTGCCAATGAGGATGCCAACAGAGTGGCAAGAAGAAGGCAGTAAGTTCCAGCCAAATTTATCAATCCCCGCAACTGCGGAGAGTTCATTGGTAGAGAATGAGCTTTTGCGCGTTTCGACAAGGCCAATAATATCAATATTATCACCACGCACTAGATCTCTCAGCTGGTCTCTACGCCCCTAGCGCCGAAAACCCTGATATTCTAAAACAAAGTCCTCATCTAATGGAAAGGTTTTTGATACAAAGACTCGACCTGCACGGGGCGATGCAGGATTTGGCTCGCTTAGCCACCCCGCGTTTAGCCGCAACGGAGAAGGCCCGGCCCCTGCCAGAGATATCCGCGGACCCACAGGCCACAACCGGTGGGATGCCAGCCTGAGCAGCCACCTCTTTCGCCTGAGCAATAGCCGCCTGAGCCACTTCATTAGCCCAGATAATATCCAAGAGAGCAGATGGAGAACCGAAGCTAGAGTCAAAAGTTATGGCCACGTCCGAGAGGATATGCATCAAGTGCTCATTCGGATGCGATGGGAGAACCAAAAGGACATGAGAAACATTGGCAGGGGGTAGGGGAAGGCTGAGATGGAGTACCTGGATGAGGGAGGTCCTTGGCCGCAGCACGGCGCGACGCACGGTCGACCACCCGCTCCCCACTGTTGGAGATCCTGCCGCTCTTGCGGGCCGTTGAAGTGGGGGAGCGAATGGGCATAGAAGGAACACGGCAAGGAGATGCCGCAGCCGAAGACGGACCCGAGGCGGCCCCCAAGTCAGCGTCCAGCCTGCGGAACAGCCCAGCCGCAGACTGTTTCGGGCCCTCCGACGCCCTACTGCGAGCAGAGAACTTCCTGACGGAGGATTTCTTCTTCTTCTTGGATGTAGTGGCAGCGGGATGGAGGTCCTCAATTCCAGACAGCGATGGAGACGTCGGGCGGGCTGGGAGGTTGGAGCAGACGCCAGAAATAGGGTGCCTCCCGCTCCGGGCGCCGCAGCGGCCCCCGTCCCCACAGTCCCAGCCGCGTCCTTCTGTCCACCACCCACAGGAGCGTTGTCCTTGAACAAATGCCGCTCGTCAGAGGCCAGGTCATCCCACTCCGACTGTATGAAACGAGGCTCGGTGCCATGGTTGGAGTTGTCGGGGCAGCCGTCACCGTCCTTGGAAGGAGAAGGCCGAGGGGCCCGGGGAGGAGGCGAAGCCAGGTTGGCCGCCCCCTCGACACGCACCCGGAGACGGAAACCCCTAGAGGACGGGAAGACATCCACCGAGCCACACACACAAGGGATCAACACACCACACCTTAATCCGAGCTGGACCCAGGACTCTATGCTACTATTATTACTGTTAAACTCAAAAAAGTTACCACGACAGCCAAAGGCACTACCATGGCAACACCTTTTCTTTTGACTCGACATAATATATCATTGATGGACGCCAACGAGTACCTGCTCCAGATAGAAATATTAATAGTGACGGATAACACATCTATCATTGCTAACATGTTAGAGCATCTCCAGCCGCGCGCCCAACAAGGCCCCCCAGGCGATTTTTCGGCCGCCGGCGCCGAAAAATTGGTCCAGTCGCGCCCCCAAAGGCTCATTTTCGCCGGCTCAGGCCGAAATTGGCGCCGGCGGACCCTGGCCGAACCCGGCGCGCTGGGGTGCCGGCCGAATCGTTTTTGGCGCCAAAACCGGCGGGCCCTCCTTGGCAGCGACTCGGCTCTTCTCGTCGCTTCGTCGTCCTCATCGCCTCGGTTCCCGCGGCGAATCAATGCCAAAGCTGCCACGCGCTGCCGTGCCGGTCAACCTCCTCCATTGATGCCTCACGGGCGGCGCAGTGAAGACAGGACGACGCGCGCCCCTCGCCCGCCACGCGTACACACGGCGGCCACGCGTACGCGCGGCGCCTCCGCCTATATAAGCCGCCCCCAGCGCGCCGGTGACGCCCAGACTCTCCACCGCCGACGCCCCGTTCCTCCCTCTCCTCTGGCCGTCTCCAGGTCAACCATGGCCGAGCGCTTCCCAGGCGACGGTGCGGCGGCGAACGGCTTCGGCTGCCGCCACCTTCATGACGACGAAGCTCGGCTCCTCTACGAGGCCGAGTACCCGGTCCCGTCGGACATGCAGGTGCCCAGGGCATGGAGGATCAGCGCCGGCGGGGTCCCGGTGCCACCACCGCCCACCGGGGCGGCGCGGCGTGCGGAGATCGCGCGCATCCGCGCCTCTCTGCCACAGGCGGCGAGGGAAGGTCCACGGTACGTCCCCGACAGCCCGCTGTGGGAATCCTACTTCCGTCGCCGCCACGCCGAGCAGCTCGAGGCCACCAACGGCGTTGTGCCCTCTGGGAGGCTCAACTCCAAAGGCCGCCGCCGATGGTGGGGCGTGCCCGGCCGCACGCTGGAGGCCGTCCTTGAGTACATCGAGGGCGGCAACATGCCCAGGCTGGAGTACCCCGCTCCCCCGTCCTTCTGCCGCCGGCGTGGGAGCTCGTGGACGCCGAGGCGCATGGACCCGGGGGCGTCTTCCTCCTCGTCCGGCCGCTCGTCCGGCTCTCCCTGCCCCCGCCCCGTCAAGCCGGAGCCCCAGGACACGCCGGTCAGCCACCGCACCCGCAACTCCGGCGTTCGCATCGCCGACTCCTCCCCCACCTCTGTTAGAATAAATCCGAGGCATACCGTTGATCATCCGAGGACCAAGCAATCACACGAGCACGACACCAAGATTTGTTAACAAGGTTCACCGATATGGCTACATCCCGGGGCTTGACTATGGACGCTCCTCCCCATGACACCGCTACAATACCGCACCCGGTCGCCCTGGACACCGGCACATGCCGCCGGCTTCCCCTGCGTTCCGGTGCTATTATGTTGGCATAGGTTACAACGTGTGTCTACCCCCGATATATATGAGAGGCATAGGATACAAGTGTCCTATTAGGACACGACTCCATATCCTATCTAAACACAATACAACTACAAGTCCAACTGTAACCTATCTTGTACACTATATTCGACACATCTCCAACAAACTCCACCTTGGGGAATATACTCCACCACCTTGAATTTGTCCATGTGTCCAACTTTCATGTACATTGGACTTGAGCTTATCCCATGAGTACCGCTGCTACTCCAAAGACTCCATGTGACTCCACCTGCAACTTCTAGTCCCTTCATTTCTTGACCACAGTCAACACTCGAGCAAAATTAAGTTTCTTGTTACTCTAGCTTGTGCTCCCAACTTCCAAAGTATCAGTCCAACGCCATCACACACTGATCACGGACCTGCGTGAAAGTGAACAACTCACATATTGGGTGTCACACATAAGAGTTACCTGAACTCAACATCATCGCTCCTTTCTTGACCGTCTGTCTGAAACTTGAAGGAATTTCACCATTGCTTGTAGTCACCCCGAGTCAAATTCGCAGTTATCTCATCACATGTATGACCACTAGACTCCCATTGGACTTGAGCTTATCCCATCATCGCTACTTTCTTGACCTGGCCTGTCTCCATGTCCTGTGCATACCGCACGCCTCGCCGCTCTTACCGCGTCGAGCCTCCGCTGTCCTGATTGAATCTAAAGAGTCGCAAACCTACACCACTCAACCCCCACTGCAGAGTACCATCGGTCATCACCGACCGATGACGAGTTTCACGCTTCCATCAGACCACTGGGCTCCAGTCCGAATTACGTGTCACTCATTTTTTCCCGCTGAATAGGCTTCGATTCTCTGGATCCTTACACCGTAGCCCCTTAATCCAGCTCCACCTTCAACATGACTCCATGATAGATGATCAGTCCACCCTCGCGCCCCGTCGACTTCAAGCACACATGTGCACCGTCTTGAATGAACCCCGTGCCATAGTCTTGTCGAAGCCACACAAGCCCTCAGGCATGCGCCACGCGTTTCCACGCCCCAGAAGTCGGTCACCATCAGCATCACGCTCATATGTCGTCGTCGCCGATCCCACCACCGTCTTCTGTACCAACCGACTCACGTCCATCCGTCAGACTATCTAGTCCGACCCAGCCGAACTTCTCCGACTGCATGACACGCTCGAGACTCCCAAATCGTCTTCCGCGAATCTTCATCCATCACATGATAATTCCATCTCAGCTGACATGACTTTCCGCAACGCCTTCAAGCATCCCTGTTGTGCCAACAAATCTTTCACCCATGTCTGCCATAACCCAAGATTTCCAGTTCCGTCGAATTTTTCCACCTCAAACCTGGTAACCGTTGGCCCCATAGTTCTTTGTACAGCTGACCCTGTGAAAAATTATTCCGAGCTTTTCACGCGATGCCCCAAGTACATGAACACCGCGTACTACTAATAATTCCAACTAGTTGGTCTTCACGTGAAATTTGGCTCCCTGTCTTGGCTCAACCTCCCGAAGCTAGCTATTTGCTTTGTCATATCCCTGCACCATGGATCCGTATCAATGGATGCCTTCTCCGCCGATTGGGTCTGCCATGTGTTGGTTTTTTTTGTCAAACAAATCTCCAGCATCGTCAGTCTCCAAGCTCCCTCCAACGCAGAAAACCGCCGCGTGGACCGCTTGCCAATGGCCTGAACCTCGTCCAGCCCGTGCGCCCCATCGGGTCTCTTCCTGATCCAGCTGCGTTGACCAGCAGCCACACACACGTGCTACAGGCGCCTCCTGCCAGGGCCGCTAAACCATGGCTGAACCAAACGCGCACCCAACCGGGCCGCTTCCAGGTACCACGCCGATCGATCCGCTGCTGTTTGATCCTCTCGAGAACTCGGCCTCGACTCAATTCGCTTTGCGTCAGCTGATACACGATCGCCTCTCGTGATGGACAAAATCAGCACTCAGCCTCCTCTAGGTCAACTCTCGCCGCCTCTGAACAACCTAGCTCATGATACCACTTGTTAGAATAAATCCGAGGCATACCGTTGATCATCCGAGGACCAAGCAATCACATGAGCACGACACCGAGATTTGTTAACAAGGTTCACAGATATGGCTACATCCCCGAGGCTTGACTATGGGCGCTCCTTTCCATGACACCGCTACAATACCGCACCCGGTCGCCCTGGACACCGACACATGCCACCGGCTTCCTATGCGTTCCGGTGATATTATGTTGGCATAGGTTACATCGTGTGTCTACCCCCGATATATATGAGAGGCCTAGGATACAAGTGTCCTATTAGGACACAACTCCATATCCAATCTAAACACAATACAACTACAAGTCTAACTGTAACCTATCTTGTACACTATATTCGACACATCTCCAACAATCTCTGGCCGCCTCGTCCTCGTCAGGCCGAAGGCGGAGCCCGGCCTCCTCGCGGAGTACGAGGCCATAGTCCGGCGCGGCTTCTCCGACGAGGAGGCCCTAAAGTGGGCGCGGGACGACTACCTCTGCGACAAGATGGTCCGGCAGCGCCGGGCCCTCGAGGAGATAGCCGCCCGCAAGCGTGGGCGCGAGGACGAGCACGGCATGGTGATCCTCGACAGCGACGAGGACGAGGACGCCCCCGGACCGTCCAACCCGCCGCGCCAACCTGGGGAGGGGTGCAGCAGGGACGGCGGCCGCGGAGGAGGCGACGATGACGACGACTACACGCAATTCTACAGGCTCCTGGGCATGTAGAGCTTCAAGGGCGGCGGGCGGCGAGGAGCGGCGAGGGCGACGGCAGCGACTTTTTTTCTTTTTTTGTAAAATATTTAAAATATGGATGAACTCGCCGAAGTTTGGTTAAATTTGCGCCTAGTTTGTGCCGGATTTTAGTTTTTTTAAAAATCACGGGCGCCGCGACTGGGGGGCATCACGCCCCCAGCACGCGGTTTGCGCCGGTGCGCCCCCAGGGGCGATTTTTAGTGCCACCTGAGGGGCCGACGGCTGGAGATGCTCTTAACAGTGGTAGGAGGTCAGTGACGGGCGACACCGTCGAAACCTCGCCCGTCATTGATGGGAAGTGCAACGATACATATGACACATTTCTAAATGCTAAAAAATTTCGAAAAAGGTTGCACGGATACGTCTTCATGTTTTATGTGCGTGTATAAAGTTTTACGGAAAAATAACTTTTTTATGGTTTATTTGGAAGCACTGAAATTTGCCTTTTTTCAAAGACGAAATGAAAAGATATTTTTTCACAAACTTTGTGCCGCACACACACATTTACGAACATGTATGCGTGGAATTTTCTTTTGCATTTTTTAAAAAGTGGGTTCGTATGGCCATGGGTTCAGGACGTGCCTACTCCGTCATCGATGTGCTTTTAACGACCGCAGCGGGCATTCCTGGGGTAGCAAGATCGCCTTGCAGCTTGATCTCCTTTTCGCCAGTTTTGGGAACCGATTCATCAATATATAAGTAGTACTAGTACTAGTACACTGAAAGCCATCGTACAACTACGGCCGATGTACTCACATCTCCGTGTAGGAATGAACACCGCGGCAACCACATTCGGCTCCCCCAACCTCGCACCAGCGTCCCACTGCTTCCCCTCCTGCTGCGAGCCCCGGGCCCGCCTCCTCTCTCATGGCTTCACCGTCGCAGCAAACCGTCGGGTCTCCCGCGCGTCCGCCCGGGCCTCCCCGGCGGCCGGAGTACGTCCCCAACCGCATCGACGACCCCAACTACATCCGCATCTTCGACACCACGGTCCGCGACGGCGAGCAGTCCCCGGGGGCCGCCATGACCAGCGCCGAGAAGCTCGTCGTCGCGCGCCAGCTCGCGCTCCTCGGCATCGACGTCATCGACGCGGGCTTCCCAGCCTCCTCACCTGACGACTTCCGCGCTGTGCGCTCCATCGCCATCGAGGTTGGGAACACGCCCGTCGGCGGCCACATCCCCGTGATCGGCGGCCTCGCCCGGTGCAACAAGAGGGACATCGATGCTGCGTGGGATGCCGTCAGGCACGCCCGGCGCCCCCGCATAACCACCTTCATCGCCACGAGCGAGATCCACATGCAGCACAAGCTGCGGAAGACGCCCGAGCAGGTGGTGGCCATCGCCAGGGAGATGGTGGCCTACGCGCGCGCTCTTGGATGCCTCGATGTAGAGTTCGCCCCCGAAGACTCCGGCAGGTATGCGTACGATTCAAATTTGGACTATTATGAAGTAGTACTACCTAGTACCTACTAGGAGGTCGGTCGATGGAACGACAGCAAAAACCCCTTAGCCTGAACCGGTTGAGGGCTTCGCTCCATGAGGAAAGCGATCGTGGAGGCGATCGCATCTGAGGCCAACTCCACCGGCCGCCGCCGGTCCCCGCCTCTTCCGTTTGGCCACTCCGGCCACGCGAGGAGGTGGAGACCACAGCGCTTCGACGCCGGCCTATAGTTAGGGTTTGTCTAGTATCTCCTTAGGGCGTCGTTGGGGTGGTGGGAGCGATGCCCGGGCAAATAAATCTGCCTCAACTCCACTCCCACACCGGCGGCGACCTTCACGGCGGCGTCTCGGAGTTGATGGCAACGTATGTTGTTCGGTCCTGTAGATCGGCAGCTTGGTCTTCTCGTAGTTCTTCAGATCTGGCGATGAATAAAAGTATTTTAGTTTCTTCCCCGATGCGGTGTTCCACACTGTGGTCGGTGAGGGATCTGGACGGTAGTGTGTCCAAGCCGGGATGGTGTGGCGGCGGCATCTTCCCCGTGGTGGACTTGTGTTCTGGGGCTTCGTCGTTGCGACGACATTTTCTCCAACGTCGGTGTGGAGCCCAAGAGGTCGTCCAGGAATACGCGCAGACAGCTGTTTGCGCATGTCACAGCTGGAAGATGGTGTATCCTGTGCTGGTTTTGTGGTTGGAGGCTGACAGTTCTGGTGTCTTCCTCCGACGATGTAGTCGTGCAGGGATGTCAATTCTGAAGCTTGATGGCGTGTCCGGGGACATGTTGCCCCGGTCTGATTCGTTCAACGTCAATGGTTTTGCTTCTGGCAAACGACTTTGGAGGTCCGTAAAGCTGTTGATCAGCGATGGAGCTGCGTCGAGCTCGGGTGTAGAGGTGATCTGTCTTCCGTCCCTTTGGTGGTCGCTTCGGTGGTGTCGAAGGAGGGAGATAGGCGCTGGTTTTTTCATAGGTTTACCCTATCTTTAAAGGTCTGTAAGGTCGGTGTGTACGTGCCTTATAACTTGATTTTATCTTATAAATGAGACACGTATTACCATGAAAAAAAAACTCCTCAGCCTGAACATCCTCCAGCGCTGTGCACAGGCCCCCCTCAAAGTTTTATGGCTCTGCAAGTCTATTATTTGCTGCCGGAAGACTAATTACCAGACTTAATTTTTTTTAAGGCAAATTACCAGACTTAATTAGTGATTTAATAATGTGCTGCACCCACTACAAGCCCAACAGCGGATAGCCCATCGGCTCAGGGCAATCGTGGCCTGGAGTTAGTTTCTTGCAAGACAATACGTACGTAGTCCAGGCCGTGTACAAAATATCTTTTCCCTCACGTTAGGGTTCCTCTCCTCTCGGTGGCGACTCCCAGCCGCCGTAGAGATTCATCTTCCCTACCCCAGATTCTCCGTGATCCCTCGACTCGGATCGATCAAGCGGCGGTCCCTGGACTGCTACCCGATCTTGGTTAGGGGTCTGTGGAGAGGAAGGGAGTCTAGGGTTTCGACAAACAAGCCCGGTGGAGAGTTCTTCGGGCTAGGGAACGAACATGGCGAGCGAAGCTTCTGGATCAGGCACTCACGAGGATCTAGAGGCGATGATGAAGGAATTGGGTCTCTCGGAGGAGGACCTAGATGACATTGTTGTTGATCAAAAACCTGTACCGCCGGAGGCAACGCGGTGGATGGCGATTGCTAGAGTTCACAATGAAAAGCCCTATAGCCAATTCTGGTTTTACAAGAACACGAGGGCCGCTTGGGATCTGGCGCAGAAGGTGAACATCCGACCACTCGAGGACAATTTATACACTCTGCAGTTTTCTTGCCTCGGTGATTGGGAGCGCGTGATGGAGGATGGACCGTGGGCTTTCCGCGGAGATGCAGTGATTCTGGCGGAGTACGACGGGTTCACCAAACCGTCAACGATCAAACTGGACAAGCTGGCTATATGGGCACAGATTCATGATTTTCCGGATGGCTATGTGTCGCAGATTCCAGCTTTGGCAGCAAAGACAGGTGATCTGGTGTACGCGGAGCCAGCATCTCACGATTTTGAAGGTAACTTTTTCAGGGTCCGAGTCAACATAGATGTCAACAAACCACTGAAGAATGCGGTCTCGCTCAAGATTGATGATAAAAGGCTGCTGTTCCGTGTCAAATATGAACGCCTCCCAGATTGGTGTGCGGTATGCGGCAGGCTTGGGCATCTGTACAAAGAACACGGCGACGGAGTTCACCCCCCATCGGCGCTGGTGTTCAAGAACTTGAAAGCCTCTTGGTTCCGCGGAGCGGGTCCTGGACCCGGTGGGGCGAAGAAGAAAAGAAACACAGCAGGGAGTCGACGGTCAGCTGCTGAGGAAAGACCGGCCTTTCCCAAGGACCAGGATGCTTGGATGGCAGAGGCAGATCAGAATAGGAAGAGGACCCAAGCTTCGGTCCTGTCTACAGGCGTGCATACTTCTGCACCCTTGGCTCACCCAGGCGACGGGATTCTGCTGCTGCCGGCACCACAGACACCCGTGAGCCCACCACCCAAGCAGGACCCCAAGAGGGTGAAGACAGCTACACAAGCTCAGAACGGCCAAGGCAAGGGAAACAATGCAAAGGATAACACAAACGCAACATCGGCGGGCTCCTGGGTGGAGCACCGCCGGGTCCAATGAGTATCCTATGTTGGAACTGCCGCGGTGCGGGCAAAGCCGCGATAGTTCGGGAGCTTCGCGAGTTAGCGAGGAAATTTGCCCCTACCCTACTTTGTATCGTAGAAACACAGCTGGATAGAGCAAGGGTAGAGAGTTTGGCTAGTAGTCTTGGTTTTGATAAAGCTTATGCTGTTAGTAGTCAGGGTCGGAGTGGTGGACTCGGAATTTTCTGGAATAATCCAATAAATATAGAGATTTTGGGCTACTCAGTTTATCACATTGATTGTTCTCTCACAGATCCAGGTCAGGACCCATGGAGGGCCACTGTTTTTTATGGAGAGGCCCAAACCAGTTTGAGACATCATACTTGGGACATAATGAAGGGGATAGCTACTTTAAGCGATCTACCTTGGGTCTGCATAGGCGATTTTAATGAAGTGCTGCGTCCAGAAGAACAAGAAGGCATTGGAGAGAGGAGTAATGCACAAATCCAAGGTTTTAGGGAGGCGGTGGACATTTGCATGTTGGCGGATTTGGGCTATCAAGGTAACTTTTGGACGTTTGAAAAGAAGGTCTCGGGAGGGAGCTACACCAGAGTGCGCCTAGATAGAGCGCTTGCGACGGGTGCATGGGCGCTGAAGTTTCCCACAGCCACGGTTATCCATCTTACGGCTACGACTTCGGTCCACGCCCCGATCCTCTTGAAGACTGCGGATGGTGAAAGTGGCCCACCGGCGAAACACCCCTTCAGGTATGAGGTTATGTGGGAGACGCATGAAACGTGGCAAGATACACTCTCGCGGTGCTGGAGCGAGGGACAACCAACATCGAGCCTGGAAGAGTTGCAAGCAAAGTTGCGGACTATATCTGACAGTCTTGGAAATTGGAATAAGAACACTTTTGGAAGCGTCCGCAAAGAAATAAAGAACCTGCTGGCCGAGCTAGAACAACTGAGAGGGGACCCAAGGAGGATCGGACCATCACATGTAGAACTTAAAATCAATGAAAAGCTCGTTGAGCTTTACCATCGGGAAGAACTGATGTGGCGTCAAAGATCTAGGCTCGAATGGCTTGCATCAGGAGACAAAAACACAATTTTTTTTTCATATGAGGGCTTCTATGAGGAGAAAGAAGAACATGATTAAAGCCCTAGAGAATGCTCTTGGAGTGAATGTTAGCGATCCGGCTGAACTAAGAACACTCGTGACTGATTTTTACAAGTCTCTATACACATCTGCGGGGGTAACTAATTTGGACCAAGTTCTCCAACATGTTCCTGTAAGGGTCACCCAAAGCATGAACGAGGCGCTGGTTGCCCCGTATACCCGGGAGGAAGTTAAAACGGCACTCTTTCAGATGGCCTCAACTAAGGCGCCGGGGCCCGATGGCTTCCCGGCCCAGTTCTATCAGCGGCATTGGGATATCTGTGGAGAAGAGGTCACGAGAGCAGTCCTGAGAATTGTAAGAGGGGAGGAAAGTGCAGAATGTGTTAATGACACAGTACTAGTGTTAATTCCAAAGGTGATGAACCCAACCCTCTTATCTCAGTTTCGCCCCATTAGCTTATGCAATGTCATTTACAAGATTGCGTCCAAGGTTATAGCAAACAGGTTGAAAGTAATCTTGCCAGATATCATCTCAGCGGAGCAATCAGCTTTTGTCCCGGGCCGTCTCATCACAGATAATATTATTTGTGCATACGAGTGCTTGCATTTCATGAAGAGGAGTAAGGCCAAATCAAATAGTCATTGTGCACTCAAGCTTGACATGATGAAAGCATATGACAAGCTAGAATGGGCTTATCTGCGAGCGATTATGGTCAAGCTTGGTTTTATGCAGCAGTGGGTGGACATTATAATGGGTATGATCAGTTCAGTTTCTTTCTCAGTTTCTTTTAATGGAGAAAAGCTAGAACTTTTTACACCATCATGTGGTATTCGACAGGGAGATCCGATTTCCCCTTATCTATTTTTGATTGTAGCAGAGGGCCTTTCGTGCCTCCTAAAACACAGTTCTCAGTCGTCTTTGCTCAGTGGGATTAAGGTGGCTCCGACTGCTCCGGTTGTGAACCATCTCGTATTTGCGGATGATAGCCTGCTGCTTTTCAAGGCTAGTAATGAGGGTGCGACGGCGGTGTCAAACCTATTGAATACCTATTGTGATGCATCTGGTCAGAGAGTCAATCATAGCAAGTCCTCGATTTTTTTCAGCAAGGGGTGCCCACAACAGAGGAGAGAAAGCATTAAGCATATCCTTAATGTTCAGAATGAGACCCTGAGCGAACGCTATTTGGGAATGCCAACAGATGTTGGTCAATAAAAAATGGGAACCTTTCGATATCTCCGAGACCGTGTTTGGGAGAAGGTGAAGGGGTGGATGCAAAAACTCTTGTCTTATGCGAGGAAGGAGATCTTGATTAAAGCAGTGGCACAGGCGCTCCCGGTCTTCTCCATGGCATGTTTCAGGTTACCGAGAGGACTTTGTGAGAATATCACGAAGATTATCCGGCAGTTTTGGTGGGGCAGTAAGGCGGGGAAGCGCAAGCCCAGCTGGGTGGCTTGGGACGACATGGCCAGACCAAAACACCTTGGGGGTTTGGGATTCAGAGATATGGAAATTTTCAATCTAGCACTACTCGCCAGGCAAGCTTGGAGAATCTTGAGCGAGCCATCCTCTCTTAGTGCGAGGATTTTGAAGCCAATATACTTCCCAGAGACTTCTTTGCTTGATGCAGAATCAGGAAGCAAGCCATCGCAAATATGGCGGGCAATACTTGATGGATGAGATATGTTGAGACATGGAATCATAAGAAGAATTGGCAATGGTCAGTCTACAGAAATTTGGAGACACAACTGGCTTCCCGCCCGGGCATGATGAGACCAATTGTGTCTTTGATTAATAACCCTCATGAGCTTGTTTCTGACCTGTTAATCCCAGCAACAGCATCCTGGAACGAAACGCTGGTGCGTCAAGTTTTCTTACCTAAAGATTCTGAGGCCATTTTGTCGATCCCCCTGTGTACCAGGAACATTGATGACTTCTGGTCATGGAGTGCTGACCAACGAGGTATGTTCACTGTCAAATCAGCCTACAAAATGATACTTCAAATGAAAATCACAAGGGAAAATTGGATTGAAGAGGCAGCGGGCGCGTCAGGTGATAACAGGGAAACAAGCGAATGGTCGAAGCTTTGGAAGATTGATGTTCCATCTAAAATGAAAATGTTCCTATGGCGGCTGGCTAGATCTTCTATGCCTACTGCGGATCTTCTTCAGCATCGGAACATGGCTACCTCGGCGGCATGCAGATTATGCGGAGCTAGAGATTCTTGGAGACATGCGCTTATAAACTGCTCAATGGCAAGAAGCGTGTGGGCTTTAGCTGACGAAGAAATGGTGGAGTTAATGTGCCAGAATAAATCTGAAAACGCTAAGGAATGGATCTTCCAAATGAATAGCAAGTTATCGCATGATCAACTAGTGCATATGGTGATCACGCTGTGGGCTATATGGGGAGTGAGAAGGAAAACAGTTTATGAGGATATCTTTCAAAGCCCAATGTCAACACACTTATATATTCAGTCCTACTGGAGTGATCTCCAAGTCTTGAAAAAACCGCACATTCAGCACTCACATCCCAGGCCAGTGAGGCCATCCCATTGGATCCAACCGCCGGAGCACTTGATGAAGGTGAATGTAGATGCTGCGGTTTCGGAACGACGAGGTGTAGGCTCAGTGGCAGCAATTTGCAGAAACAGAGATGGACTCTATCTAGGTGCTTCATCAGTGGTATTCAGAGGGATAACTGATCCGACAACTTTGGAAGCTCTAGCGGTAAGGGAGGCCCTGGCATTGGCAGAGGATCTAAACATACAAGCTATACATGTGGCTTCCGATTGCTCAGTGGTGATAGATGATCTCAAGAAAAGAAGCGGGGCTGGTTATGGGGCTATTATACATGAAATATTAAAGTACTCTACTAGTTTTACTTCGTGTAATTTTGTTCATGAATTTAGGAGCTCGAACGTCGAAACTCACAATCTAGCAAAGCATGCATTAAAACTGGGGCTTGGTCGCCATGTTTGGTTGGGCCACCCTGGGATCTTCATTTCGTCCATGTAAACTATGTGACGGATCAATAAAGCTTTGCTGATTGTCTCCAAAAAAAAGGCCGTGTACAATCAATCGGAAAACCTAATCGATCCCTGCTCTCTGCGCCTCACTTCCTGCTGCTGCTGCCACCGCCGCGCATCATCATCCATGGACCAAAGGAGATCAGACCAGCAACACTGCAGGCCAGGATATAGGCAAGTGCTAGCCGCCCCTGCGCTCCCACCGGCTGTTATCCCATGCTGGTGTGCTACTAGCCTATCTTTGCATCAAGATCTCTTGGGCCGATCACTGTAAGTATTATATAAATGGTCGCATCTCGTGTCTACAATCTCCAGCGTATACTATCTACTGTAGTAACCGAATTTTCTTTGATGAATTGATAAATCTCACCAACATATGAAACAACTTGTTATTAATTTGTAAATTTGATGTGTTTTTCTTTGAATTTCATTATGGCTCAAATATGAAGAGGGAAACAACAAGGGTAACTCCTTTTTAGTACAAGCCAATTGATTCAAGGACCAAGAATTATCAATTTGTTCAACCAGTATGGTGGTTGCATCAATAAATTCATCTTATCGATAATGTTACATTATATCCCTAACAAATATAATAATGGAACTTTAGCTATTTTTACCTCCAGATATATTGCCATATGGCTTGACATCTGAGTAGCATTTTAGCTATTTTTACGGCCAGATATATTGGCATACATATGAGTGATACTATAGTCAACTTGACACATGAGGATTTTCTGGACCCCTCAAGCTCAAATTCTGGCTCCGCCCCTGGCTCTGCAGGTGTTTTTACTGGAAAAAAAGCCCATGTTTCGTATGTGAATAAGAGCATCTCCAACAGGCGGCCCAAAAACTACTCCGCACGCTAAAATTCGGGTTTTTTAGGCGCCGGACAGCTCTAGCAGAAGCTATAAAAAAGTGCGCGCACAAAAAAGGGTTGGGCGCACGCTGAAAAATGCTATCGCATGCTGCAAATTTGAGGCGCCGGATTGCGCGCTTCACAGTTTACACTGCGTATTTTTTTGGGTGCGCGTTTTTTGGCATCTGATAAACCAATGTTGGGTCCGGCGCGCTAAAAGTGCTACAGTGGCGCACTAAAACTATTTTAGGGCGCGAAACTTTTGTGCGCCTGTTGGAGATGCTCTAAGGCCTACTCCAACGCACGACCCCAAATGGACATCTGTTTTGTCTACTTGGGGCAGGAAAACGGACACGGCAATTCGCTTGCGGTCGTGCGGCCATCGATGCGCCCAACCGGCATGGCTCATCCCAAACCGTTTGTGTTTTTGGACTTGGATTTTTGCCCCAAAAAACCCAAATAAACTTGCAAATAATACGGAAACATAAATATAAACATTAACGTCCACACGTTCATAGTACCCAAGTTCTTAATTAAACTAAAACTTCATAAAAGACATAAAATAAACTAGATAAAGGCCCGTCGCCCGTGGCTGCCGCCGTCTTCAGGAGCCACCGTACTACTCGTTGTCGTCGCTGGTGAGGTCGACGTACGGAGTTGGCTGCCAAAGGTGGGCAGACGGCCCCTACCAGACCGGAGGCGCCTACACCACCTACTCCCGTGGCTCCTGGTGACCGCGGCGGCGTGACTGGCCATGGGCCGACACCCACCGAGGCAGCCATCTCCGCGTCGTGCACGACCAGCTCTACTGCTGGCCCACCAGACGCGGGTTCCGCGTGACAATGGGCGGCTCCTCCACCACCTCCTCCTCCCGCACCTCCTCCTTGACAGCCATGCCCAGCTCCGGGATGGCCACGTCGCCGGCCACAGAGAGGGCCATGATGGCTTAGAGGCCCTCCCATTGGCGCTCGTCGCGGGTGTTCATGGGGTCCTCCATGACATGCCTCATGAGCTCGGCCTCCTCCTCGTCGGTCATGGGAGGTGGCGGGAGTGGGGGCGGGGACGGAGATGCCGTCGGCGTGACTCCACGCACATGCCTATGGCCGCACGTTTCGGGCGGGCTGTTAGCACGATCAGGGCACGGGCTCGGAGGACGATCGATGAAAAAGGATTGCCGCCGTAGGTCGTGCTCGTCGCGGAGCCACATATCCCATAGTGGCGAATCCATGGCATACCTGAAGTGGTAGAGAAGATCCTCTAGCAGGCGGGTGTGGCGTTGGTTGATCTCGTTGCGGCGGGCGCGGCCGCTCACCGGCATTGGTGGGATCGGCACGCGATCCGCGACTAGATGCCAGTTGTTGGGGAGGTGGACATCTCCCCACGGGAGTGGCATCGCGATCTCCCAGTAGCGCCGGCAGACATCGGCGTGGACATACGGCCTATTGCGCTGCCCGACTGCTGGCGGCGCGATCTCAAACGCGGGCGGAGCAGGTGGTGCAGGCGGCGTGGACCTGCTGGTGCGCCGGCGACCAGAGGAGGAGCCAGCCTCATGGTCGTGCTGCCCCTTGCTTATCCAATGCCAGCCCATGGCGTCGGCGAGGAGGTGGAAGCGATGGCGGCGGCTAGGGTTTGCTACCTCGTGTCGGGGGAGGAGGAGGTAGGCGGGCTTGGAAGTGGAAGCTATGGACTGGCCGGTCCATGGCTTGCACATTAAGAAGGACCACGACCCACCAGTTGGGTGGCTGACTGACGGGGCCCGCCGCGCGTGCGTATTAATTTTGGGCGGTGGAGGTAGTTGGACGGCCGCCACGCGCCCCCAAAGCGGACGAGGAGCAATTGTGTGCCCACCCTTTCACCGTCTGTGTGGACGCAAACGGCTACAGATTTGTGCCGGAAATGGGGCGGGCCGGATGTCAACCGGACAAATTATGCGGATGCGATCACGCGTTGGGCCGTGTCGTCTGTACTTTTGGGTGCCAAACAGACAAACACGGACAAGGTGGGTCGTGCATTGAAGTTGGCCTAAAAATACTCAGTCTTTGCTTTTTTTTAGGATCACTCGCTCATTCTTTTTTTTTTTGAGACAACTCGCTCATTCTTTTGTTGTGACTAATAAAGCCCAGTTTTTTGCCATGCTATGAAAAAGGTGACATGACCCAAAAATAAAGGGAAATAAACTTGACATACATAGAATGAAAAAAAATATACCTTGGACTGTTTTAGTAAAATTTGCCATGGTTCGAAAACAAAAAATTTCAATAGACCATGAAAAAAAGGATTGCCATCATCTTTAAAGCAACTTTTGCCATGGTTCAAAAAAAAATCAAGAGCATAAGAAAGGAAAAGTCATGGCAATTTGCATCGGTACATAGTGACAAAATATATGCATTAAAAACTGCGAGGTGTTTTACTATATACATGAAGACACAAAAAAATGTGGATTAAAAATCACCATCATGTAGAACACGAAAAAAGTGTATCATATATTGTTTGGTAGTAATTTCCATGTTTCATAGAGTAAATTTACCACGTTCCCATAAAAGACAAACGTCCCATAAAAGATGAAAGTTAAAAAAGATCATGGATGTAAAGTGAAATTTCCCATGGCGTTAAAAAGTAAATTTTGGCACGGTACACGCAAGTTAAATTGGCATGAAAATAAATAAATAATTATTTGCCATGAGGATTAAAGTAAAATATGTATGTAAAAGCAAAGAAAAAAGTTAACCAGCGAACCATTGAATATTAGTTATAGCAATATAGCACAATTTTCAATCATCAATCTGAATGTTTCATATGGTAGCAATAATCAGTAGATCTATTCTCCAAAATGGCATCCTTCTATGCATCAGCTTGACCAAACATGATATCTACTCCCTCCATTTCTAAATATAAGTCTTTTAAGAGATTTTACTATAGACTACATACGGAGCAAAATGAGTGAACTTATACTCTAAAAGGGGTCTATATACATCCGAATGTAGTTTTGATAGTGGAATCTCTAAAAAGACTTATATTTAGAAACAGAGGGAGTAGTTTTGAAGGTCTCGTAATGAAGGATTTTTTAATGTGAAAAAGATTTTCCAATCTAGTATGCCTGTGTTGACCCATGTGAGGCCACTCGCTGTTGGGAGCCACCGAAGCAAGGATGGATCAAGCTAAATTGTGATGGGTCATTTGATCCATCTGACAACTTAGCGCGAAGTGGCATGGTGCTAAGGGATGACGCATGCACAATCATTTATAGATCCTACCGACAGCTCTTCTCATGCCATGATGCTTTGCAAGCCGAGTTGCTTGCTGTAGGATCGAAAGTATGTCTAGAGGGTGTGATTAGACTACTTGACCAAATAAAAATCAAGCATTTTCCTAATTTTAAGTCTTGGCAGATTTTAGCAACTTAGAGCAAGTCAAGCAATCAACCTACACAAGCAAGTCTAAGAGTATAGCAGAGGAATGTAAAACATTGCACATGAAGGTAAAGGGAGGAGTTTGAAGGAAGCAAACGCAATGTGGACACAGAGATTTTTGGCGTGGTTCCGATAGGTGGTGCTATCGTACATCCACGTTGATGGAGATTTCAACCCACGAAGGGTAACGGTTGCACGAGTCCATGAAGGGCTCCACCCACGAAGGGTCCACGAAGAAGCAACCTTGTCTATCCCACCATGGCCATCGCCCATGAAGGACTTGCCTCACTAGGGTAGATCTTCACAAAGTAGGCGATCTCCTTTCCCATACAAACTCTTTGGTTCAACTCCACAATCTAGACTGAGGCTCCCAAGTGACACCTAACCAATCTAGGAGACGCCACTCTCCAAAAGGTAATAGATGGTGTGTTGATGATGAACTCCTTGCTCTCGTGCTTCAAATAATAGTCTCCCCAACACTCAACTCTCTCTCACAGGTTTGGATTTGGTGGAAAAATGATTTGAGTGGAAAGCAACTTGGAGAAGGCTAGATATCAAGATTTATGTGGTTGGAATGGAATATCTTGACCTCAACACATGAGTAGGTGGTTCTCTCTTAGAAAATGTATGCTGGAAGTGTAGGCATGTTCTGATGGCTCTCTCCACGAATGAAGAGTAGTTGAGGGGTATATATAGCCTCCACACAAAATCTAACCGTTACACGCAATTCGCCAAACTCGGTTGGACCGAATCAGAAAACTCGGTCAGACCGATTTAGTTCAAAATGTGAACGTTAGGCTTTTCGGTGGGACCGACATCCGATTTCATTAGGGTTAGGGCATAACATATTCTCGGTGAGACTGATTACACAAACGCGGTGAGACCGACTTTGGTAATAAGCTAACCAGAGAGTTGGTCAAGCAAACTCGGTGGGACCGAAATGTTACGAAGGAAAACAGAGAGTTTGCAATACCATCTCGGTGTGACCGAGATCCCTATCGGTGAGACCGAAGTGACTAGGGTTTGTGGCAGTGGCTATTTCAAGTGAACTCGGTGGCGCCGGATAGAACATTTCGGTGGGGCCGAGTTTGACTTTTGGTTTGGGACATATGTGGATATGAGAAAGTGGGTGAGGGTTTTTGGAGCATATCACTAAGCACTTTGAGCAAGCAACCTATTAAGCAACACCTCATCCCCTTTTAATAGTATTGGCTTTTCCTATGGACTCAATGTGATCTTGGATCACTAAAAGTAAAATGTAGAGTCTTGAGCTTGAGCCAATATGTGTCCTTAGCATTTTGAGGGGTCCACAATTCTAATCCATGCCATGCCAATCATTAAACTTTCCTAAAATATTTATCTTGAAATAGCATTAGCTCAATGAGCTATATGTTGTTAATAATTATCAAAACCACCCAGGGATAGTTGCACTTTCACTTGCACTAAATGAAGGCTTGAATGTGGCTTTACAATGGAGTAATCTCCCTATTGCACTAAACCATCCAATCTTTTGAAGGCTGGTGACATTGATAGATCACGGTTCACATTTATAGTAGATGAAATAAAAGGTAAGATGGAGGAACGACATATCTGTATTAGTCATGTACATCGTGCTCAAAATCAGGCAAGCCATTTGTTGGCGAACTTTGGTAGATTACATAGACGTGCTATCGTTTGGCTAGGATCAGGACCTGATGAGGTCGTCGAACAATGTGGTGCTGAGTGTAATCCTACTAGTATTTGAGTAATACAAAGTATTTTCCCGCAAAAAAAATGTATATAGGGAGAAGAGGGAGTCATTCTAATACATACATGCATGTAATTAAAGGGGAGTAGGAAGGTGTTCGTGCCTATCGCTTAAAAACGGAGCAGATGTCATATATCATGGTTCTATAGATAAATATAAAGATAGTTTTGTGGTTTCATTTGACATATTTTTAGATATGGAAAGTGTTTATTAGTTTAATTCGATTATTCTTCGCAATATAGTAGTAAGTTATTTTCTTATTTTGAGGGAAATATGTTATTTTATGGTGGTTCATAATTGTGTGCATACGCGTATGTCATGATCGGTTTCTGTTTGTCATCCAGGTCAAATAAAGAGTTCCTTTATCATATTCTAGAGGAAGTCATACAAGCTGGAGCAACAACCATCACCATTGCGGATACTGTTGGGTTCAATCTTCCTGTCGAATTCGGCAAATTAATTGCTGACATAAAAGCTAATACTTCTGGGATTGATAATGTCATTATTTCTACTCATTGCCATAATGACCTTGGCCTTGCAACTGCCAACACATTGGCGGTACTCCCTTCATTTATTTGTACCATCTAATATTATCATTTGTCTAATCATGCCACTACTAATTTCGCTAGCCTCTAGGGTGCATATGCGGGAGCACGGCAGTTAGAGGTTACTATTAATGGTATCGGTGAAAGAGCTGGAAATGCTTCGTTGGAGGAGGTGTGCCCTATAATATTTCTGGGCATTGCTTCATGCTCTTCTTTTTCTTTTTGCAAAATTCATGCTCATTTGAATGGGTTTAATGTTTAGGAATGTGATCTGGTATGGCTTCAGTACTTGCTAGCTACATGTCTAATATTTGACACAATTTCAGGTTGTGATGGCATGCATACTGGAATTAATACCCACCATATTACTATGACAAGAAAAATGGTACAATTTTGTGTCTTGGACGCTTTTTTCAGGTACCTTTTGCATTTATTACAAACTGAAATTTCTTGTGAAAAATGATCTAACTATTCTAGGTACAAGAGTACAGTGGACTTCACGTACAACCTCATAAAGCTATTGTTGGTGCCAATGCCTTTGCTTATGAAAGTGGAATTCATCAGGTGACTAATTTTGCAGTTTCTTATTACCATTGAAGTTCCTAGATTGGATTTTTTAGTATGGATGGGTTGACATCTTTCGTTTTTATAGCATAACTCCAGTTTGCTTCATTATGTAAAATAATTCGATTTTGTAACGTTGGCTCTTATTTATGACTACACAGTTTACTGCTTAACAATATTTTTGCGAATTTGAATGTTTCTGCCATTTGTTTACATGCATGTGACGGCTAGGAAAACTTAGCTTAACTGTAATAGACATGGGGCAGTCAATTTATTTTTTGTGAATGTAGTTAACTTGGGAGATTATTTTAGTTCATTTATGATTGATTAATCACATTACAGTATAAATTGTACCTTGGATGCTCATTCTAAGATGTGCTAATTTTTCATTCCCTGTCGGTATGCATCATTGTTATATATATTTTACTGTTGTATAATTTCAGGTTGGTTCATGAACTAAATGGCTAAATCTAAATTTTGTCGGGTTTTTTTCAGGATGGGATGCTTAAATACAAAGGAACTTATGAAATAATATCGCCTGACGATATTGGTTTAACACGTGCCAACGACTCCGGTATTGTTCTTGGGAAGCTGAGGTATCATGCAAATGTCACCCCCACCCCCATGGTTACTGTAGTGCAAAGAATCTTCTGTGACGTCCCTTGGTTTTCATCTCTTTGATGAACTCTAGTAATTGGTGCATGTTCCAAAGGCCTAATCCGAACGCTTACACTTGGAGTATTTATATAATATGATAAATCATTCACTTTTATACTAAAATCTATGACATACTATATATTCATGAAGTTGAACATGGATCACTTCTCATAGAGGAAACCTCCACTACTTTTTGTTTCTTTACTATATGTATAAACCGTCAAGGTGTTCTAGAGTTACTGAGGTCGAATGTATCTGCCATGTTCACTCTTATAGATTAGCAAAACTCAATATTAGATTACAGATTCCCATTCGTAATTATGCTTTCTGATATTCCTTTTCAGTGGAAGGCATGCTGTTAGATCTGTACTAGTGGAGGTATTGCTCTAGGAGGTCTTCTTGACCTTCATTTTCAAGTTACAGCAGGAGGTCTTCTTTTCCCGATTTTATAGTGACACCTTGTTGCCAAATGTGTAGCTTGGATATAAGATCAGTGACAACGAATTTGAGGATTTTTTAAACGCTACAAAGAGGTTGCGGAGAAGAAAAAGGTGGTACTTGATACATCATATCATTTCAATGATATTCTCAACCTTTTTAATTCTCTCTAATAATCAGACACTAATTGATAATTAAGACATCCATTGATTTCATTTGCTAGTAACCTTTGGTTCTATATTTTGTTACTCAACAAGTACATTGTCTTTATATATGTACTCATTTGAATGGTTAGTTAGTTTCCTTAGAAAGCTGCGTCCTGATATTTGCTTGCAACTATAGAAGTCTACTATGCATAGCAGTTGACGAGTTATTCTCATTATTTGTAGCATATAACTAACGAAGACATCAAAGCATTACTATCTGATGAGATATTTATGCCCAAGGTTATTTGCAACCTTGTTGACCTAGTTGTCTTCTTTCTATACTTCCGAATACCATTTTCATTGTTACCTAATACATCTAATCGTCTAATGTTTATAGCTCAATCCGAGTGTTGGATCAAACAATATGCCAGGAGGTGCATCTGGCCACGTTCTTGGAAACCAGGAGACGGCTCATCGCACTTCAACCTCTCAACAATAGTAACTCCTTGTTAGTTCCTAATATGCTTGCTTCTGAACTTGTAATAAGCTAATGACTGTGCTTCTCGACCGTTTGCTTTCAACTTGTAAACTCATGCTTGTGCTCCCGAACTTGTAGGTTTTCATCGCGGATGTCGTCGACCGGTGGAGCTCATTTCATTGTTGGAGTATCTTGTTGCTTGTATGGCGGCAGCGTGCTTCTATATGTGACTTGTTGCTTGTATGGAACCTATGTGTGGTACTTATGGGCCTATATGTGCTAGTTATGGACCTATTACTATATTTGATGTTGTGCTGATGTGCTGCTGTATATGTGCAGTTGTGTTGCCATTTTACATTGTAGTGATATTGTTGTGTTGTTGTTATTTATATGTGTTGTTGTTTATATTTGAAGGGCTGATGTGTTGGATGTGCTAAACTCGTTAGCTTTACAAATAAATGTTCACATCCAACATTGTCCTAAGATTCAATTGAGGCATTTTCCATCTTATCAAATGAGAATCTCTCACGGTGAGCTTATGGGGACTTGGTAGCTGAGATCAAGGCCCTGATGGAGAAGAGGGAGTTTATTACCCAGAAGATTTGTAGGGATCAAAATGTGGTAGTAGATTGTCTGGCTAATTACAGTCGTCCAGAATATTGTACTACTATTTGGTCTCAGAGAGGATCTCTGTGTATTGATGATCTCTTGCCAGTTGATTGTAACCCTATAATTATGGAATACAACTCCCCTTTGCCCGCAAAATAAAAACTGTATCCTAAGATCTTCGGTTAAGTACTTCAGTTTCAACACAAGAGAATATGAACAATTATTTGTAAAGTTGATTTTTCTAATACTCCTGAAAATCACATGAGTTATCACCCTGAGCTTTCCAGATAATTGAAGAAGACATTTTTTTCTTTTTGCCAAAAATCAGCAACGAGCAATCTGGTAGCAAGTACATAAGCCGAACCAGACTGATAAAAAAAGACTGCCGCATGGAACCAAAAGGAGGGAAGAAGCGAAGCAGAACCCGCAATGTTCTTGAGTGCCCTAAATATTGCGAGCATAGAGAGTTAACTGATGCATTTATCAATGTTTAGCATCCTACTTGGTGCAACCTGATGAAAACACCAAATCTTGCATCGTACAGTGATCTGGTGAAATCGTACTGTCAACAGCACGACGTAGTCAAGCAATAAGTTTGACGACTTCTGTTCCAGAGACAAGTGTATCTTCTACAAATGGTATAGTCTTCCATACTTTTAATCCTACTGGCGCTGGACTACTTTCAGGACCTAAAACATATACACCAATAGTAATGGAGTGACTGAAAGAATGAAGATCACTAAACTCTTTGTCCCAAGGCCGGCAATACAAACCTAGACATATTGAGTCATCCTCCATCCAAACTGCCATGTAATGAGAACTATTTAGCTCCGCGAGTGCAAATAGCCAATTCTTGAAGGAAATATGCCCTAGAGGCAATAATAAAGTTATTATTTATTTCCTTATATCATGATAAATGTTTATTATTCATGCTAGAATTGTATTAACCGGAAACATAATACATGTGTGAATACATAGACAAACAAATGTCACTAGTATGCCTCTACTTGACTAGCTCGTTGATCAAAGATGGTTATGTTTCCTAGCCATATACATGAGTTGTCATTTGATTAACGGGATCACATCATTAGGATAATGATGTGATTGAGTTGACCCATTCTGTTAGCTTAGCACTCGATCGTTTAGTATGTTGCTATTCCTTTCTTCATGACTTATACATGTTCCTATGACTATGAGATTATGCAACTCCCGTTTACCGGAGGAACACTTTGTGTGCTACCAAACGTCACAACGTAACTGGGTGATTATAAAGGTGCTCTACAGGTGTCTCCGAAGGTACTTGTTGGTTTGGCGTATTTCGAGATTAGGATTTGTCACTCCGATTGTCGGAGAGGTATCTCTGGGCCCACTCGGTAATGCACATCACTTAAGCCTTGCAAGCATTGCAACTAATGAGTTAGTTGCGGGATGATGTATTACGGAACGAGTAAAGAGACTTGCCAGTAACGAGATTGAACTAGGTATTGAGATACCAACGATCGAATCTCGGGCAAGTAACATACCGATGACAAAGGGAACAACGTATGTTGTTATGCGGTCTGACCGATAAAGATCTTCGTAGAATATGTGGGAGCCAATATGAGCATCCAGGTTCCGCTATTGGTTATTGACCGGAGACGTGTCTCGGTCATGTCTACATAGTTCTCGAACCCGTAGGGTCCGCACGCTTAAACTTTCGATGACAGTTATATTATGAGTTTATGAGTTTTGATGTACCAAAGGTTGTCCGGAGTCCCAGATGTTATCACGGACATGACGAGGAGTCTCGAAATGGTCGAGACATGAAGATTGATATATTGGAAGCCTATATTTGGATATCGAAAGTGTTCCAGGTGAAATCGGGATTTTACCGTAGTACCGAAGGGGTTACCGGAACCGCCGGGGGTTTAATGGGCCATAGTGGGCCTTAGTGGAGAAGAGGGGAGGTGGCTAGGGTAGGGCCGCGCGCCCCTCCCCCTCTAGTCCGAATAGGACAAGGAGAGGGGGCGTCGCCCCCCTTTCCTTCCTCTCTCCCTCCTCTTTCCCCCCTTCTCCTAATCCAACAAGGAAGGGAGGGAGTCCTAGGAGTAGGACTCCTCCTGGCCGGCCGCACCTCCCCCTTGCTCCTTTATATACGGGGGCAGGGGCACCCTAGAGACACAACAATTGATTTGATCTTTTAGCCGTGTGCGGTGCCCCCCTCCACCATAGTCCACCTCGATAATACTGTAGCGGTGCTTAGGCGAAGCCCTGCGTCGGTAGATCATCATCATCGTCACCACACCATCGTGCTGACGAAACACTCCCTCAACACTCGGCTGGATCGGAGTTCGAGGGACGTCATCGGGCTGAACATGTGCTGAACTCGGAGGTGCCGTGCGTTCGATACTTAATCGGTCAGATCGTGAAGACGTACGACTACATCAACCGCGTTGTGCTAACGCTTCCGCTTTCGGTCTACGAGGGTACGTAGACAACACTCTCCCCTCTTGTTGCTATGCATCACCATGATCTTGCTTGTGCGTAGGATTTTTTTTAAAATTACTACGTTCCCCAACAGTGGTATCAGAGCCAGGTTTTATGCATAGATGTCATATGCACGAGTAGAACACAAGTGAGTTGTGGGCGATATAAGTCATACTGCTTACCAGCATGTCATACTTTGGTTCGGCGGTATTGTTGGATGAAGCGGCCTGGACTGACATTACGCGTACGCTTACGCGAGACTGGTTCTACCTACGTGCTTTGCACACAGGTGGCTGGCGGGTGTCAGTTTCTCCAACTTTAGTTGAACCGAGTGTTTCTACGCCCGGTCCTTGCGAAGGTTAAGACAGCACCAACTTGACAAACTATCGTTGTGGTTTTGATGCGTAGGTAAGAACGGTTCTTGCTCAGCCCGTAGCAGCCACGTAAAACTTGCAACAACAAAGTAGAGGACGTCTAACTTGTTTTTGCAGGGCATGTTGTGATGTGATATGGTCAAAGCATGATGCTAAATTTTATTGTATGAGGTGATCATGTTCTGTAACCGAGTTATCGGCAACTGGCAGGAGCCATATGGTTGTCGCTTTATTGTATGCAATGCAATCGCCCTGTAATGCTTTACTTTATCACTAAGCGGTAGCGATAGTCGTAGAAGCATAAGATTGGTGAGACGACAACGATGCTACGATGGAGATCAAGGTGTCGCGCCGGTGACGATGGTGATCATGACGGTGCTTCGGAGATGGAGATCACAAGCACAAGATGATGATGGCCATATCATATCACTTATATTGATTGCATGTGATGTTTATCTTTTATGCATCTTATCTTGCTTTGATTGATGGTAGCATATAGGATGATCTCTCACTAAATTTCAAGATAAAAGTGTTCTCCCTGAGTATGCACCGTTGCCAAAGTTCGTCGTGCCCAGACACCACGTGATGATCGGGTGTGATAAGCTCTACGTCCATCTACAACGGGTGCAAGCCAGTTTTGCACACGCAGAATACTCAGGTTAAACTTGACGAGCCTAGCATATGCAGATATGGCCTCGGAACATTGAGACCAAAAGGTCGAGCGTGAATCATATAGTAGATATGATCACCATAGTGATGTTCACCATTGAAAACTACTCCATTTCATGTGATGATAGGTTATGGTTTAGTTGATTTGGATCACGTGATCACTTAGATGATTAGAGGGATGTCTATCTAAGTGGGAGTTCTTAAGTAATATGATTAATTGAACTTTAATTTATCATGAACTTAGTCCTGGTAGTATTAGCATATCTATGTTGTAGATCAATAGCTCACGATGTTGCTCCCCGTTTAATTTTGATATGTTCCTAGAGAAAACTAAGTTGAAAGATGTTAGTAGCAATGATGCGGATTGGATCCGTGATCTGAGGTTTATCCTCATTGCTGCACAGAAGAATTATGTCCTTGATGCACCGCTAGGTGACAGACCTATTGCAGGAGCAGATGCGGACGTTCTGAACGTTTGGCTAGCTCAATATGATGACTACTTGATAGTTTAGTGCACCATGCTTAACGGCTTAGAATCGGGACTTCAAAGACGTTTTGAACGTCATGGACCATATGAGATGTTCTAGGAGTTGAAGTTAATATTTCACTCAAATACCCGAGTTGCGAGATATGAAGTCTCCAACAAGTTCTATAGCTAAAAGATGGAGGAGAATAGCTCAAGCAGTGAGCATGTGCTCAGATTGTCTGGGTACTACAATCGCTTGAATTAAGTGGGAGTTAATCTTTCAGATAAAATAGTGATTGACAGAATTCTCTAGTCACCATCACCAAGTTAGTAGAACTTCGTGATGAACTATAGTATGCAAGGGATGACGAAAACGATTCCCGAGCTTTTCATGATGATGAAATCGATGAAGGTAGAAATCAAGAAAGAGCATCAAGTGTTGATGATTAACAAGACCACTAGTTTCAAGAAAAGGGCAAAGGGAAGGAATGGGAACTTCATGTGGAATGGCAAGCAAGTTGTCACTTCCGTGAAGAAGCCCAAAGCTAGACTAAAGCCTGAAACTGAGTGCTCCTACTACAAAGGTAATGGTCACTGGAAGCAGAAATTCCCTGAATATTTGGTGGATAAGAAGGATGGCAAAGTGAACAAGGGTATATTTGATATACAGGTTATTCATGTGTACCTTACTAGTGTTTATAGTAGCCCCTGGGTATTTGATACTTGTTCGGTTGCTAAATATTAGTAACTCGAAACAGGCGTTACAGAATAAACAGAGACTAGTTGAGGGTGAAGTGACGATGTGTGTTGGAAGTGGTTCCAAGATTGATATGATCATCATCGCACAATCCCTATACTTTCGGGATTAGTGTTAAACCTAAATAAATGTTATTTGGCGTTTGCGTTGAGCATAAATATGATTTGATCATGTTTATTGCAATACGGTTATTCATTTAAAGTCAGAGAATAATTGTTGTTCTATTTACATGAATAAAACCTTCGATGGTCATACACCCAATGAAAATAGTTTGTTGGATCTCGATAGTAGTGATACACATATTCATAATATTGAAGCCAAAAGATGCAAAGTTAATAATGATAGTGCAACTTATTTGTGGCACTGCCGTTTAGGTCATATTCGTGTAAAGCGCATGAAGAAACTCCATCTTGATGGGCTTTTGGAATCACTTGATTCTTGCGAACCATGCCTCATGGGCAAGATGACTAAGACTCCGTTCTCCGGAACAATGGAGCGAGCAACTGACTTATTGGAAATAATACATACTGATGTATGCGGTCTAATGAGTGTTGAGGCTCGCGGCGGGTATCGTTATTTTCTCACCTTCACAATTGATTTGAGCAGATATGGGTATATCTACTTAATGAAACATAAAGTCTAAAACATTTGAAAAGTTCAAAGAATTTCATAGTGAAGTGGAAAATCATCGTAACAAGAAAATAAAGTTTCTAAGATCTGATCGTGGAGGAGAATATTTGAGTTACGAGTTTGGTATTCAATTAAAACAATGTGGAATAGTTTCACAAACTCATGCCACCTGGAACACCACAACATAATGGTGTGTCCGAACGTCATAACCGTACTTTATTGGATATAGTGCAATCTATGATGTCTCATACCGATTTACCACTATCGTTTTGGGGTTATGCATTAGAGACAGCTGCATTCACGTTAAATAGGGCACCGTCAAAATCCGTTGAGACGACACAGTATGAACTGTGGTTTAGCCAGAAACCTAAGCTGTCATTTCTTAAAGTTTGGGGTTGCGATGCTTATGTGAAAAAATTTCAACATGATAAACTCAAACCCAAATCAGAGAAGTGCGTCTTCATAGGATACCCAAAAGAGACTATTGGGTACACCTTCTATCACAGATCTGAAGGCAAGATATTCGTTGCTGAGAATGGATCCTTTCTAGAGAAGGAGTTTCTCTCGAAAGAAGTGAGTGGGAGGAAAGTAGAACTTGATGAGGTAACTGTACCTACTCCCTTATTGGAAAGTAGACCATCACAGAAATCTGTTCCTATGACTCCTACACCAATTAGTGAGGAAGCTAATGATGATGATCATGTATCTTCAGATCAAGTTACTACCGAACCTCGTAGGTCAACCAGAGTAAGATCCGCACTAGAGTGGTACGGTAATCCTGTTCTGGAGGTCATGTTACTTGACCATGACGAACCTACGAACTATGAGGAAGCGATGATGAGCCCAGATTCCGCAAAATGGCTTGAGGCCATGAAATCTGAGATGAGATCCATGTATGAGAACAAAGTATGGACTTTGATTGACTTGCCCAATGATCGGCGAGCCATTGAGATTAAATGGATCTTCAAGAGGAAGACGAACGCTGATAGTAGTGTTACTATCTACAAAGCTAGAATTGTCGCAAAAGGTTTTCGAATAGTTCAAGGTGTTGACTACGATGAGAGTTTCTCACTCGTATCTATGCTTAAGTCTGTCCGAATCATGTTAGCAATTGCCGCATTTTATAAAATCTAGCAAATGGATAAACAAAACTGCATTCCTTAATGGATTTATTAAAGAAGAGTTGTATATGATGCAACAAGAAGGTTTTGTCAATCTTAAAGGTGCTAACAAAATATGCAAGCTCCAGCGATCCATCTATGGACTGGTGCAAGCATCTTGGAGTTGGAATATATGCTTTGATAAGTTGATCAAAGCATATAGTTTTATACAGACTTGCGGTGAAGCCTGTATTTACTAGAAAGTGAGTGGGAGCACTACAACATTTCTGATAAGTATATGTGAATGACATATTGTTGATCAAAAATAATGTAGAATTATTCTGCAAAGCATAACGAAGTGTTTGAAAGGAGTTTTTCAAAGAAAGACCTCCGTGAAACTGTTTACATATTGAGCATCAAGATCTATAGAGATAGATCAAGGCGCTTGATAAGTTTTTCAATGAGTACATACCTTGACAAGATTTTGAATTAGTTCAAAATGGAACAGTCAAAGAAAGAGTTCTTGCCTGTGTTACGAGGTGTGAAATTGAGTAAGACTCAAAGCCCGACCACGGCAGAAGATAGAAAGAGAATGAAAGTCATTCCCTATGCCTCAGCCATAGGTTCTATAAAGTATGCCATGCTGTGAACCAGATCTATTGTATACCCTACACTGATTTTGGCATGGGAGTACAATAGTGATCTAGGAGTAGATCACTGAACAACGGTCAAAATTATCCTTAGTGGAATAAGGATATGTTTCTCGATTATGGAGGTGACAAAAGGTTCGTCGTAAAGGGTTACGTCGATGCAAACTTTGACACTGATGCAGATGATTCTAAGTCTCAATCTGGATGCATATTGAAAGTGGGAGCAATTAGCTAGAGTAGCTCCGTGCAGAGGATTGTTGACATAGAAATTTGCAAAATACATACGGATCTGAATGTGGCAGACCCGTTGACTAAACTTCTCTCACAAGCAAAGCATGATCACACCTTAGTACTCTTTGTGTGTTAATCACATAACGATGTGAACTAGATTATTGACTCTAGTAAACCCTTTGGGTGTTGGTCACATGACGATGTGAACTATGGGTGTTAATCACATGGTGATGTGAACTATTGGTGTGAAATCACATGGCGATGTGAACTAGATTATTGACTCTAGTGCAAGTGGGAGACTGAAGGAAATATGCCGTAGAGGCAATAATAAAGTTATTATTTATTTCCTTATATCATGATAAATGTTTATTATTCATGCTAGAATTGTATTAACCGGAAACATAATTCATGTGTGAATACATAGACAAACAGATGTCACTAGTATGCCTCTACTTGACTAGCTCGTTGATCAAAGATGTTTATGTTTCCTAGCCATAGACATGAGTTGTCATTTGATTAACGAGATCACATCATTAGGAGAATGATGTGATTGACTTGACCCATTCCGTTAGCTTAGCACTCGATCGTTTAGTACGTTGCTATTGCTTTCTTCATGACTTATACATGTTCCTATGACTATGAGATTATGCAACTCCCGTTTACCGGAGGAACACTTTGTGTGCTACCAAATGTCACAACGTAACTGGGTGATTATAAAGGTGCTCTACAGGTGTCTCCGAAGGTACTTGTTGGTTTGGCGTATTTCGAGATTAGGATTTGTCACTCCGATTGTCGGAGAGGTATCTCTAGGCCCACTCGGTAATGCACATCACTTATGCCTTGCAAGCATTGCAACTAATGAGTTAGTTGCGGGATGATGTATTACGGAACGAGTAAAGAGACTTGCCGGTAATGAGATTGAACTAGGTATTGAGATACCGACGATCGAATCTCGGGCAAGTAACATACCGATGACAAAGGGAACAACGTATGTTGTTATGCGGTCTGACCGATAAAGATCTTCATAGAATATGTGGGAGCCAATATGAGCATCCAGGTTCCGCTATTGGTTATTGACCGGAGACGTGTCTCGGTCATGTATACATAGTTCTCGAACCCGTAGGGTCCGCACGCTTAAAGTTTCGATGACAGTTATGTTATGAGTTTATGAGTTTTGATGTACCGAAGGTTGTTCGGAGTCCCGGATGTGATCACGGACATGACGAGGAGTCTCGAATGGTCGAGACATGAAGATTGATATATTAGAAGCCTATATTTGGATATCGGAAGTGTTCCGGGTGAAATCGAGATTTTACCGGAGTACCGGAGGGGTTACCGGAACCCCCGGGGGTTTAATGGGCCATAGTGGGCCTTAGTGGAGAAGAGGTGAGGCGGCTAGGGCAGGGCCGCGCGCCCCTCCCCCTCTAGTCCGAATAGGACAAGGAGAGGGGCACGGCGCCCCCCTTTCCTTCCTCTCTCCCTCCTCTTTCCCCCTTCTCCTAATCCAACAAGGAAGGGAGGGAGTCCTACACCCGGTGGGAGTAGGACTCCTCCTGGCGCGCCTCCTCCAAGCCGGCCGCACCTCCCCCCTTGCTCCTTTATATACGGGGGCAGGGGGCACCCTAGAGACACAACAATTGATTTGATCTTTTACCCGTGTGCGGTGCCCCCCTCGACCATAGTCCAGCTCGATAATACTGTAGCGGTGCTTAGGCGAAGCTCTGCGTCGGTAGAACATCATCATCGTCACCACGCCGTCGTGCTGACGAAACTCTCCCTCAACACTCGGCTGGATCGGAGTTCGAGGGACGTCATCGGGCTGAACGTGTGCTGAACTCGGAGGTGCCACGCGTTCGGTACTTGATCAGTCGGATCGTGAAGACGTACGACTAGATCAACTGTGTTGTGCTAACGCTTCCGCTTTCGGTCTACGAGGGTACGTAGACAACACTCTCCCCTCTCGTTACTATGCTTCACCATGATCTTGCGTCTGCCCACTCGGTATTTAGATTTTGATGCTTTAAAAGATCATAAATTCCTTGGAGGAAGGATTCACGACTTCACTTACAATCTGCTGTTTAACCAATCATCTGTTGTGGACACATATTTGCCTGCGCCTGCTCTTTTTGATTATCACAGCAGAGGAAAATATTTTGTGCTTGAGAGCGAGGCTCGAGCTCACAACACAGCAGTGAAGGCAGTGCAGCAGGCTGGGGCCTCCACATGAGAGCCTGCGTGAGCTACCACGCCAACTACTATCCAGGCTACTGATCGACTACCCAGCTAGGCCAAAAGCCTAAGCTTGGGGGAGTACGTGTTTCTCACCGAAATTATATTCATGTTCACTTATATCATTCTATTTGTCGGTGTTCACACTTTTTCATTGTATCATCCATGCTTAGATTTACTTTCTTGCTTTCTTCTTGTGTGTTTGAAAAACTTTAGAAAAACCCCAAAAAATAGTTGTAGTAGTTTACTTTCTATGCATGCTTAGTAGTAGCACTTAAAAGAAAATCCAAAAAGATTTCCTTGTTCTTCTTTTGCTTGTTGGGGGCTTTCCCGTGTAAATAGTTTTTCTCGTTTTTTGTTTTTCTCTTTCGTTTTGCTAGTTCAAGAAAACCAAAAACTCCAAAAATATTTCAGTGTGTTTCTCTGAATTTCTTTTCTTTTTATTTGAGTCTTACCTAGGAGAAGCCATGATGAAAATGTTGAGTGGCTCTCATATGAATATCTGTTGAACTAATAAGAGCACATTTTACCTTCTCTTCTCCTGTTGAATAAAGTGTTTGCAGATTCCAGCTTAGTTCATAGCACTCTTGCACTATTATTATTTTCATATCAGTCGGTCGTGCAAGTGAAAGGCAATAATGACGATATTCGATGAACTAGCCGTGGAAAAGAGAAACTGGTATGAACTCGACTTGTTCTGTTTGTGTAAATATGTTTATCCTAGTATCCATGCTTCAGCCCGTTATGATTAAACATGTTCGCAATGACAATTAGAGATTATAGTTTATCCTGCCATGCATAAGTAGCTGGGAGTTGATAATGATTTATCTTGGATAGCAACATAGCGTTAAAATGATTGTGATGTAGTATGATGATATGGTATCCTCCTCTGAATGTTCGAGTGGCTTGACTTGGCACATGTTCATGCATGTAGTTGAATCAAAACCAACATAGCCTCTATGATATTTATGTTCATGGTGTTCATATCCTACTCATGCTAGTGTCCAATGTTACTTATGCATAATGCATGGTTATGATCGTTATTGCTCTCTAGCTGGCCACTTCTCAATCTAATTGCTAGCCTTCGCTTGTACTAAGTGGGTGTAACAGCCCCAAAATTGGGTTATCAATTTTTCTGCTGTTATTTCTTCCTGGCAAACATTTTTCAAATTTTCTCCTGAGTTTGCTGGATGACTCTGAGAATTCTTGTCATTACCAACCTTTCAAACCTTGATCATGTCTTTGTTAGTGGGCAAGATCTCAGTTGCATCATCTCAAAACCATCAAAACCCTAATTCCAATTTTTGGCATTTCAATATTTCCTTTGTGCTTACAAAGGAGCCATCATTTCCCTTGATCTGTTGATCTTCCAACTCTTCTCAGAGAGCCTCCTACCCTTTCAAATCTTGGATATGCAAAAATATTGCTAAGTCTTACGCAATATTTTCCATTTGGGATTTACTCCTTCTTTTGCCTTTCTGAGGAATAAAATCCAAAGGCATAGCTAGTCATCTCCTAAATTCATGAAAATTGGTGGAGATGATATTTATGTCTAATCTTAGCTCTGGCAAAAATATTGGTCACATTTAAATAAGGGAAATTGCCTTTTCCTATTTTAAGCCAATATTGCATTTCTGCCATTTTCCAAAGGAGCTACCATTTTTATAGCAAGGAAAATTCCCAAATATTTTGTTGAGCTTGTACTTGCTGTATCTTCACCATTTCCATCCAAGCCTATGGTTCAAGGGTCAGAATTTGAGCACATGAACCAATGAGAGTTTCTGCCCTGTCTGAATTTTTTGCAAAGGAAGTGCTTGAACCCTTGATCCATTTGAGTTGAAATTTTTGTCGGGGGAAACGACACCTACAGGATCACGAGGAATCCCTTTTGCTATGGTTGGCGGGCGCGGGGCTGTGGAAAGAGCGGGATTGAGAGATCAACGCGTGGGGATTATCCAGGTTCGGGCCACAAGTGATGCGTAATACCCTACTCCTGCTGGTTTCTGTTTATCTGGTGTTCTTGGACTAGCTACCAGGTGTGCCGGGTCCAAAAAGTCAGAATCCTCTCCCAGTACGCTACGGGCCTCCTTTTATAGACAAAGGGGCTGCTGCAGTGGCATACAGGAGGTGGAAAACTATACAGTGGTCGAGTCTATCCTCTGGCACCGTAGGACAAATGCATTTAATGCGCTGCCGACGTGCCCCTCTTGCTTTATCGGGGACGGGAAGGAAGCTCTTCCCAGCTGTTGCTGCCTCGCCTGGCTTCGACGCGCGTCCGAACTGACGAGGCGTGTAGTGCCACGCCGGCTGGCTGGCTGCTGAGTTGGTGCGGTGGCAGAGTCTTCACGAAGATCTGCATGCCACCACGCAGGTGCTTGCTGAGTTGGTCTAGAGGCCGCACGTCGCCACGCAGGGTCTTGCCGTGGCACCGCGGTCGTCCCCGGCAAGGATCTTGCTGGGGTTCTCGTGGGTTTCCTTGGCAAGGATCTTGCCGAGGATCATCGTCTTCTGGTTCTCATCTGATCTTGTGTGCTTCTTATCTTCACAAAGATCTGCATGCCACCATGGAGGTGCCTCCCGAGCCTTGGTTCCAATTTGGTTGATGGTGTTGGAACTCCTGGGCTCAAGGGTGGCGGCTCTGCTGGTGTCGGGCAAGTTGCCCCGGCAAGGCTCTTGCCGGGGCTGCGGAGGTCGCCCCAGCAAGCGCCTTGCCAGGGGAGTCCACTTCGCCCCTCTGCTCTTTGCGTTTCTGTCTTGGTGTTGCTCTGGTTGTCTTGTGGTCTTACTTCCTCTACCCCGCCAAAGGTGGCCAGGGGCGTGGGGCTGCGACTGCCCGCACACAAGTAAAGGGGTGCAAAAAGGGACCCCTACTTTTGTACACCGACAGGAGCCCCCGGGCCTGGTCCACATATAAGCGCGGGGCGTTATTGGGCCAGGCCCAGAACGGTGCGCGGGCGCGCGGGCGGCGGAGTTTTTACCACAGTAACTCGCTCGCTCGTTGCGCTTCCCCACGACCGCGTTGAATGCGCAACGTGGGAGTCGTGCGTGACGTGGGGGTCATGCGTGGGGCGGTTGCTGCCCTCATGCGTCACATCATAGTAATTGGTAAAGAGGCAGCCCGCGCCTCCCCCATAAAAAAGGATAAACCGCGGGCGCGCTGCTCATTTACCCTCTGCGCCTCTTCCAATCTCGGAACCGCCACTCCTTTCTTCTTCCTCAGGCGAAAGAGCCGAAGGTCCTGCCTCTGTCCGCTGCCGCCGCGCCTTCATTGCCCTCATCCTCACCTCTTCCCTGGCCGGCATGGCGCCTAAAACCAGCAGAGGCAAGGGAGTGGCCGAGGACGCCTGGGAAAGGAGCTGCCAGAGAGCAAGCTCGCGGTGCTCCGGACGCAGCTTGCCACTTCCCCTCGGCGGTCGACGCAGTCCACCTCAGGGACTACTTCAGGACTTTGTGGGGGAGGAAGACGATGGGCCATCTAGCCACGCACATCATCCTCGCCGATTTCGCCAAGGCTGGCCCGAATCGGTACCCCTTCTTCGTTGACTACTTCTCCTGCGGGCTCTGCCCCCCTTTTACAATTTTTTCAATGATGTCATGCACACCTATGGCTTCTATCTCCTTGATTTCATGCCAAATGCGGTGGCGTGCATGGCTTTCTTTGCCCATCTTTGCGAGGGCTTCGCCGGAATGCTCCCCAGTACGACGCTCTTCCGCCACTACTTCTCTCCCCGCACTCAGGCGGGGGGTGCCATCTCCGGCTGCGTCACCTGGATCACACGGGCCCAGGAGAAGGGGACGTATCCAGAGGGCGCCCAGAAGGAGAGGTGGGAGGAGTGGCGGAGCCGGTGGTTATGGATTGAGGAGAAGGACCCACCGGAGTTCTGCCGGGATCGCCAGAGTCCGCCGGCCCGCCGCAAGGACTGGGGTGACGTCGATGTCAATGACAAGAAGCTCACGGTCGCTACCACCAGGATTCATCGCCTCGCCAAGGCCGGGCTCACCCTTGAGATGATCGGGGCCGATTTCATCCGCCGCTGAATTGCTCCACTGCACAACAAGGGGAGGCCGGCTTGGCTCTTCAGGAACGCGGCCGACATCATGAGGCTTCGCCCTGGGTTGAAGCACAACTTCACGGTGATGGGGCATGCCATTTATTTCAAAGGCTCTTCCAGCTTGACGTGAACAGCAACGGCAGGACGGAGAGGAGCGGCAAGGCCGCGAAGGCCGGTAAGGCCGTCGAGGGGCCTCTGTTCGGGTTGCCGATGGGAGTGGTCCCGCCGAGCAACAACTCTCGCCAGTCCGCCATCATCGCCATGATGCCGGACTTCAACGTGCATGGCCTTGGCCCGTCCTGGGCCGAGCCGCCAGCGGTGAAGGTGCAGGAGTTCTTCGACACCTTGTCGGAGGCTTACGTCCGCGACGAGTCGCTGCTCATCCAGGACACCACCAAGGAGGAGCTAGACTATATTGCCGCCAGGGCGGCAGAGGCGGCGCTTGCCCGGGAGGCCGGCAGTGCTGGCCATGTGGAGGATGACGCCGACTCGGCTGCGGAGGAGAAGGAGCTTGACGGATGGGCAGAGTCTACTGGGGAGGCCAGCAGCACCGGCGGCGGAGCCCCCTTTGTCGAAGACACGGGCGACGAGTCGTCTGAAGAGGAGGTCGAGGCCGACGATCCCCCGGCCATAGGGAAGAGACGCGTCCTGTGTAGGGCTGGCTCCGGCGAACCAGTCCGGCCTGGCAGGGCCGTGCAGCGGCAACAAGCCCAGGATCAGTTCGTGCGCCAGACAAGGGCTGCGGCGGCGAAGAAGGTGGTGAAGGCCGTGGTGGCAAAGAAGAAGGCGACCGCCTCTTCTTCGTCCAAGCGTCACCGAACACCACCCCCTTCCTCTCCCCCCGCAGATGTCGACCTGGAGGTCGACTTCGATCTTGGGTCTCTCAGCCCAAGGAGGAAGAGGAAGGCAGCGGAAGAGGAGGTGGAGGATGAGTAAGCATCCTACTCTTCATCATCCCCGACCTTTCAGATTGTGCCGCTATTTTTGACTTGTTTTCATCTTTGCAGGGACAGGGAGATGTTGGCCCAGAGGGTGGCGTAGAGGGCCAAGGCCTCGACGGGCAACAAGCCCCCGGCGGGCACTCCGAACACGCCGGTGTTGGTGGAGAGCAGCCCGGAAACTAGCCCTCGCTTCAGCCCCCAGCGTAAGATCATCACTTACTCCTCCATTAACGAACTTTGGGGTGTGAGTTCTCAATGCTAACCTTGACGGGTTTGCAGGAGGAGAACGGCAGCGGTAGGAGCCGCCGAGGGCTACTCCCAACACGCCGCCCCCTCGACTACGCCCCCCAGAGGGGCATCCCTGGCAAGGGCATCCACCACCGAGCCCGCACATATGGAGGAGGAGAGGGCGAGCTTGGGTGCCGACGGTCCCGCCCCGGCAATGAATGTTGGCGGGGAGGGCGCCACTTCTTCCCAGCCTGGTGTGGGTAAGTTGTTTGTTTTCTGTACTTGTTCTTTCGTCTTTTTTTTGAATCTTGACCTTGGCCCCATCTCATCCTCTCTTCTTGGTATCCAGATCCTTCCCCGGCGGACTGGGAGGATAACAATACCGTTATCGAGGAGGTGGCCAGGGACGCCGAGGCCGAGGCCAACAAGATCGCCGCCGAGGAGGCTGCCAAGACCGCTGCTGGAGAGGCCGTCAAGGAGCCTGCCGGGAAGGCCGGCAAGGCCGCTGCCGAGGAGGACGACAAGGCCGCTACCGAGGAGGCCAGCACGGGGCCTGCCGGGGAGGGGATGGTTGACGACCAACCTTCCTCCTCCGCTGCCTCCGGCTCGTGCAAGTACCTGAAGGTGAGAGACGGCCTGTTCGTCCACCTCCCAGGGACGGCGAGCACCAGGGTGCCCACCGAGGGGGAGGTGTTCGACGACCAGGTACTCGCCGCCGCCAGGCTTGAGGTTGTTGATGAACCGAGCACCAGCGGCGGAGATTCCCAGGAGGAGGAGCTCCTTCGGGCCATGAGCGCCAACTTCCAGAAGCTCCAGGCGCTTCACCATGCCCGCCTGGACAAGGCAAAGTCTAGGATGGCGGCGGTGGACCAGGCAGAAGCATATTTCAAGGAGCGCGTCACTGAGACGCAAGCCTGGCTCCGCAACGCCCACCAGGAACTGAAGGAGATCCAAGGCGAGCTGGCCGAGCGCAAACAAGAGCTCCTCCTGAAGCAAGCTGACATTGAAAAGGCCGAGGAGCTGGCGAAGGAGCAGGCCGCCAAAGATGAGGCCGCTCGGCAACAGCACCTGGCTCTGCTGAAGTCCAAGGAGGAGGACCTTGCCGCCCGTGAGGAGGCGCTCGCCGCAACACTCCGCGGCAAGGATGAGGAGATTGAGAAGCTTATCGTGCAGCGGACTCAGGAGCTGGAGCAGAAGCTCTAGTCCACGCCGGCAAGGTGAAGGAGCTGGAGGTGGAGCAGGATGGCCTGAAGAGCTAGGCCTTGGAGGTGGCGAAGGAGAAGGACACGCTCAACGGCGCCTTGGTGGAGGCGCAGGCCGCCGTCCTCGGCAAGGATGGGAAGCTCTCCAAGGCCAACGAATCCATCAAAGACCTGAAGCTGAAGCTGGAGGGTCTTGAGGGGACGCTTTCGGAGGTCAGGGCCCAGGAAGAGACCCTGACCAAGGATCTGGAGAAGGAGAGGCAGCTGCGGAGGAATGACGCCGCCAACCACGAGGATTACGTGAAGGGCGAAAACCTCTGGATCAGCCGCCTCGCCGACGTTGCCGGCAGGATCACCACAAAGCTGGCGGCCATGGGGACGCCAAACGTGAGGTACGTCCCGGAGCCGAACGTGAGTCCCAACACCAAGCTGACCCTGTTCTTCGAGGGCGTTCTTGGTGCCCTGGAGCAGTTCCGCTCCAACAGGGCGACCTCTCTGGCCAATGAGGCCCGGAAGCTCTGCCGGGGCGTCCTGACCAAGGTGCTCACCAAGGTGGCGTACTGGAACCCCAACCTCGACTTCGACGCCGCGCTGGAGAGCTTGCCGGAGGACGTGGACCTCGCGGAGCTCGAGGAGCGTATCGAGCCCATCATTAACCGCGTCGATGGAGTTCGGAGGATAGAAGGCCAGCGCCGGGACTGGGAACCTTGTTTCTCATCGTCGCTGCGAGTTCAAGACCAAGATAGTTTTATCTCAAGTTAGAACTGCAGCGATTATTCGATGTAATATAACTCTGCAATACTTTAATATCACGCACACTATCTTCCCGCTAGATCTTTCTTTGTATGTTTGCAACCTACGCTTGTTGAGATAAGGCTGCCGGTGCGTAAACCCATGCCGTGGTGCTTTGAGGACGGATCCTTAGCACCCTGTCGGCCGGGCGCTTGTGGCCGGGCAAGCCACCTTGCCGCTGCCAGCGCGGTCGCATGAACCGTCGAGCGGACTCGAAACAGGACAAGAGCACTGCTGGTAGCGGGTAGGCCACCTTGCCGTTCTCAGGGCGGCCGCATGAATTGTCGAGCAGACTCGAGACAGAGACAAGGGCGTTGCCAATAGCGGAAGGGTCCCATTGCGTGCAGGTTTCCCGTACAAGGAACGAGATCTTTCGGGGAAGACAGGCTTATATAAATGAAATTAGTCAAAAATATCGCATGACTTAGCTTTTTGGGGCCACGCGGATGGCCGTCGAGGCTGCGGATGGCACCAGAGGGCGGTTGATCGACGTCGCCCTCTCCCTTCGAGCCGTCCTCATGGAAGAGTCATTGCGTCGGCTCCAAAAACAGATTTCCATGGCTTGCGCCCCCTACCTGGAGCGCCAAAGATGTCGGGGGAAATGACACCTATGGGATCATGAGGAATCCCTTTTGCTACAGTTGGCGGGCGCGGGGCTGTGGAAAGAGCGGGATTGAGAGATCAACACGGGGGGATTATCCAAGTTCGGGCCACAAGTGATGCATAATACCGTACTCCTGCTGGTTTCTATTTATGTGGTGTTCTTAGACTAGCTACCAGGCGTGCCGGGTCCAAAAATTCCGAATCCTCTCCCAGTACGCCGCGGGCCTCCTTTTATAGACAAAGGGGCTGCACAGTGGCACACAGGAGGTGGAAAGCTATACAGTGGTCGAGTCTATCCTCTGGCACCGTAGGACAAACACATTTAATGCACTACCGACGTGCCCCTCTTGCTTTATCGGGGACGGGAAGGAAGCTCGTCCCAGCTGTCGCCGCCTCGCCTGGCTTCGACACGCGTCCGAACTGACGAGGTGTGTAGTGCCACGCCGGCTGGCTGGCTACTGAGTTGGTGCGGTGGCAGAGTCTTCATGAAGATCTGCATGCCACCATGCAGGTGCTTGCTGAGTTGGTCTAGAGGCCGCACGTCGCCACACAGGTGCTCGCCTAGTTGGTGGGCTGGCAGCTGTATTGGAACGGCGGTGGAATTTTGGCAGATGTGGGCCTGGTCGCGGCCCCGCAGATGTCTTTGGCAAGGGTCTTGCCGGGGCCCCGGCAAGGGTCTTGCCGTGGCACCGCGGTCGTCCCCGGCAAGGATCTTGCCGGTGGTCTTGTGGGTTTCCTTGGCAAGGATCTTGCCGGGGGTCTCGTGGGTTTCCTTGGCAAGGATCTTGCCGAGGATCGTCGTCTTCTGGTTCTCATCTGATCTTGTGTGCTTCTGATCTTCACAAAGATCTGCATGCCACCATGGAGGTGCCTCCTGAGCCTTGGTTCCAATTTGGTTGATGGTGTGGTGTCGGGCAAGTTGCCACGGCAAGGCTCTTGCCGGGGTTGTGGAGGTCGCACCTGCAAGGGCCTTGCCGGGGGAGTCCACTTCGCCCCTCTGCTCTTTGCGTTTCTGTCTTGGCGTTGCTTTGGTTGTCTTTGTGGTCTTGCTTCCTCTGCCCCGCCAAGGGTGGCCAGGGGCGTGGGGCTGCGACTGCCCGCGCACAAGTAAAGGGGTGCAAAAAGGGACCCCTACTTTTGTACACCGACAATTTTGGAGGGTGATTAACATTGATAAATAACCTCTGGATACCAAAAATCAGCTCAATCCATCTATCTAATCTTCCTCTGCAATTTTGTCAAGTTTCTGTTCAGATTGCTTGTCTGTGAAGGAAGTACCCTCATAGAAGATAAAATGAGCTAAAACTTTTCCAACAGTCTCTAATGACCATATCATCACCCTCCAAGATTCATCTCATTCCATTGATCCATGTGAGCCCAGGATCAAATCTTTGTTTCTGTCCAACTTTTCAGTTTGTGAAGCAAGTATATTTTATCTTGCTCCATTATGGCTGAAAAATTTCTCAAGTCTTCTGCTACTCATATACCCTATCTCCACAAGATTTTGGCTCATTTCATCTAGCCATTTGCCCTGAGGATTTTTCCCAAGTTTCTGGGAAGAAAGGATAGCTGTGAAGGAAGTACCATTTTGGCAAGTCCATTTGGTATGAAATTTTTACTGAATCATTATATGATCAAATCATAAAGCTTTGCCAAGTTTTAGCCCAATCCAACACTCCTAGTGGTTGTTACTTCATGATTTAGCTTCTGGGCCAGATTTGGCAGTTACACTGCCACTATGTTAAATTCTTGTCGTACTGCCCTCATAATTCCCAGGACCGTACTCCTTACTAGCCTAAGCCTCCCGGACAACAATTTTACTTTTTAACCTCCCTGGTTTGATCCCAAGGATGTGGTCAAGTTTGCTACAACAAACTTGTGGAGCTTGGTTTACTCCACTCCCTGTGTCTTTGCTCATCCCTTTACCGCAGTATTTCTCTATCTTCGACGGACTACGCTGTACACATGAGTTGGCATCATTAAAGAGGCCAGAGCGTGCCTTGCCGATGGTGACCACGGGCGATGCCAGCCAAAACGGTGGTCTAGCCACTGTTGTCGTCAGCATGTCTGCTCCGGCCGGTTCTGGCTCGTCCGCGCGTGTCCTACAGCTCCCCCTCGACGTCGTCTTCTCGCTGGATCCCTCTCCCCCTCCGGTTTCTTATTCGGCGAGTCGTTCCAATGGCCGCACAGTGCGTGCCCGTGAGCCTGTCATCTTCCACCCCGGTGTCCTCTTCCTCCTCTTGTCCTCAAGCCCTGCTTGTCTCCGTGAGCCTCCGCGACGTGTCCGCTTCCCCCTCGTCGGCTTCCCGTGCCACCCCGTGACCTCTGGGCATGACCAGAGCCGCGGTCGGACGCACTCGGTGGTGCCCGACTCGGGTGCCCTTGACCCGGCTATAAATAGCTCGCCCTCGACCATCTGGACATCATCAGCAGCCTCTCCTCACTCCTCTACGCCTCCCCGAGCCACCCATCCCTCCTCGAAGCCCCTCTCCGACCCCCACCACCGCTATGGCCGCCGCCTTGGCTCCCCTTGGGTCCGGCGTCACCGAGCATTCCCCCTCCGTTCCTCCACCACCATCGAGTCCCCTGGAGTGCGGCGACCCTTCCCAACCCGTCGCTCTACCCTCGGGTGGGCGCGGTGCACGCCGGCGACCGCTCCCGCGCTGCTCCCTGGCCGGATCGCTCATCGGAGCGACGAGGCCACGCCGGAGTTGGGCGCGCTCGTCTCTGCGTCGGGGGCAGAGGAGAAGAAGGAAGAAGGAGGAGAGGAGGAGAGAGAAGGAGAGGTGGGACCCGCTCGTCAGCGAGAGAAGGGCGTGGCCCAGCGTGCCACATCGGATTAAGTGGAGACGCATTCGGTGAAGTGCGCCTTCCCCAAGCGAAGGCGCATTCTGCCGGGGCTTCAAGCTGAAATACACTTTCCCTGCGCGGAAACGTATTCCAGAGAATGCGCTTTCTGCTCAGCCCCGTCAGCCGAATGCTCTGTATTGTGAACGTTCATTGTTTTAGCACTTTTCTGCCTAAAAAGTGAACGGCCACAACTTTGAGCTCGTAACTCCGATTGAGGTGATTCCAGCGCTCACTTTCTCTGTTCTTCGAGATCTTTCCGTTGGTACCATTTTCATAATGTTTTCACCTAGTGCAAATGACCACTTTGCCCTTGCGTAAACAGCCCCCTCTGAGAGAACTATTTCCGGCAAATCTTTCCGCGATCATTCCACACTTCTTCCCGGAGTATTCCTCGACCCCCAGGCAAGCCAACCTCTTATCATGAGCCCCGAACTTGCATGATTGACTTTGCTTGCACCTTCTGTGTGTGTAGTTGCAGTTGTTTCCGATCTGTTTCGTCTGCAGTTATTTTAGTTGTGGTATATGTTGTTAGTGTCAAAATCGGCAGATCTCGGGTAGGGGGTCCCGAACTGTGCGTCTAAGGATCAAAGGTAACTGGAGGCAGGGACACGATGTTTTACCCAGGTTCGGGCCCTCTCGATGGAGGTAATACCCTACTTCCTGCTTGATTGACTTTGATAAGTATAGAGGTTACAAGAGTTGATCTACCTCGAGATCGTAATGGCTAAACCCTAGATGTCTAGCCTGTATGATTATGATTGCCTCTACGTACTAAACCCTCTGGTTTATATAGACACCGGAGGGGCCTAGGGTTGTACAGAGTCGGTTTACAAAGAAAGGAATCTTCATATCCGAACACCAAGCTTGCCTTCCATGCCAAGGGGAGTCCCATCAGGACACGGGGGAATGCTTTCCATATTGTATCTTCACGGCCCATGAGTCCAGCCCATGTCACATAGCCAGGACGCCTGAGGACCCCCTAATCCAGGACTCCCTCAGTAGCCCCCGAACCAGTCATCACTGACGACGTGTCCGGCGCGCACATTGTCTTCGGCATTGCAAGGCGGGTTCCTCCTCCAAGTACTTCAAAGCATCTGAACCAAAGGACTGTATTCGGCTTTTACATCTTCGGTCTTGGTAAGGTGAATTTCTTCGATCAGCTCGGCTTTACATTAAATGTTATACCCTTCGGCTTCTGCGTCATCGTTGCCTCGGCTTCCACGTGTCAGACGAATACGAGTGGTCCAAGCATTTTTACACATAACACCTGGGCCATGTAGGGAAGGCGTCTATTTAAGGAAATTGAATCTCAGATGCCATTCCACACCAGGCGGAAAATCCTTAGAGCTTGCCACAAGAAACCGCGCAAACATGGCTAGCATTCCCAGTTCTTCCTCCCGCCCCCACGGTCCTGAAAAAGGTGATTGGGAGAGATGCTCAGTATCCCACGCCCAGCTGACCAAGCTCCAGATGCAGGGATATCTCCCTCCCGCGGATCTAATCCCCGTTCGGGCGGGATTAACTTCCATCAACAGCGAAGTCCTGGCAGAAAACATCCCCAATCCTACCGTGGGGGAGCGAGTGTGCTTTGTTTCCTTCTTATTAAGAGGCGTTGGATTTCCAATCCATCCTGTCCTCCGAGGTCTCCTGGAGTAATATGGTCTCCAACGGCACAATCTCACGCCGGGCTCCATTCTGCGCATCGCGGGCTTCGTCGCTCTTTGCGAGTTGTTCCTAGGCTGCGAGGCCCATTTTGAGTTATGGAGGGAACTTTTCTGCCTCGTCCCTCGCTCCCAAAAGGTATCCATATTCGAGGTGGGTGGCGCCAAAGTGTGGCGCATAGCTGGGACAGGATACCTGTCCGGCACTCTGAAGAAGGCATCCGAAGAGTGGCCCTCGGAGTGGTTTTATATTGAAGACGTCGTTCTCTTAGGCCCAATCCGACGAAATTTTCCAACGTTCCGTTAAAGAAACGCCACAGCTGGCGCCCCCGGAGCCTCGAGGAGGAAGATAGTGCGGAGGTTAATAAGTTAATGGACAAGATACAGATACTCGCCCAATTCGGACTGTCCATAATTGAGGTCATGGCGATTTCCATAACATGAGATGTTCAGCCACTCTAATCCAGAGGACTCCCCATGCGTAACTACAACGGGGAGGATGACACATCTCGCTGCGGGTGCAAGGGTCCGGACAACTTCGCCGCCCTGGCCGCCATGTTGGCTGATCTTTATAAAGGGGAGAAAGAAGAGTATACTTGCCTTAAATGCCGAGAAGGCTTTTCCATGTACAATCCTCCCAGCTGGGTGAGCCTTTCCTTCGTAACTTTACTCTATCTTCTTCCTGAGTCATACTTATTCGAACTTTAATACGACTATCTTTAACAGGAATGGAGGAAAACCGTCGCGGGGATTTATAGCCCTGCTCTGTAGCCAGAGGATCATATTCGGGACCTGGATCCCGGGTTTGAGGAGGATCCGGATATATTCGTAGAGCTCAAGGAGGGGGTCTTCTATCAGGCGAGCTACGATGGCATGGAAGTGGCCATTACCGCCGATTACCCCGGTCTTCTCCCTTCCTCTCACGTAAGTACCCCGAAGACATCTCCTCCAAAAGAGTTTTCTCATTGCGCTTCACCCACCACACTGTCTTGTGCTTTAAAGGGGCGGCGCTCGTCTCGCCACTCCGCACCAGAGGCATCCCTTAAATGGGAGGAGCCTATGCGAGGTGGGTCTTCGAAGAGAAAGGCGGATGGTGACACTGCAAAGCCTTCATCGAAGAAGTATGGTTTTTAATATGCCCCATGGCAATCATACCATTCCTTACTGCACCATACTTCAGGAAGAGCGTTCGCCGGACTGTATCGAGAGACCTCGCCAGACACGCGTTCACCAATCCGACCCCGGACCCTGCCTCCAGGGCTAGAGTTGATACTGGTGCAATGCCGGATTGTCCTCTCTCCGAAGATTTAGATGATGTATCCGTCACCAACTCCGAAGTGGAGAGTGCAATGAACCATCGGCGCGGGAGGACCACTATGCGCGACCCCAACTTTACTGAAGAGGCATTCAATGCCTTCAGCTCGGCAGATGCATAACTCCGAGCCGCTCGAGATGGGCTTGCTGGAGCCATTTACCAGCTTTCAAAAGATATGCGGGTAAGATTGTACTGTGTAGATTTAATAATCATATACCAGTAGCCCCCGAGATTTGAAACAGTTGAAGCAACTGATTTTAAGGATCATTGTATAATCAGGTACGGATGGAGAAGAACAACATGCTGTCTCAGGAGCTGGAAATATGTCGGACCCAGCTATCTATTGTTACCGCCGAACTGGAAAAGTCCTAGGAGGCACTGACTGGTAATGTCCCCTTCTGTATGGAAAATATAATCATGTGCCAGTAATATTTATTCAAATAAACACTATTGTATTTATGATGGAAGGATCATCGGATCAGCTGAAAGAGAAACTAAAGATCGTGGAGGCAGACAAAAAACATGCCGAAAGGCAAGAGGCCGCCGGTCAACGTATACTGACATGGACCAGGGATGAGAAGAACAAGCTACAGGATGCCAACACCTAGCTAGGCGAAGAGCTGAAAGACATGCGAGCCCAACTGGCGGACGCCTTGAAGGAGAACAGAAAGTTGAGAGGCGGCATATTCAGTATGCCTTTTAACTTACTTTCATACAGTTCGGTAAAGCGAATCGTAACAAGTTTATTTCTATAGGTGTGCTGACAGGGCGGCCCGAAGAAGAGGTGTCCGAAGGTCAAGGCGACCTGCTACAAGAGCTGTCCAAGGTGCATGAGCGAGCTCGGAAGGCAATAAGAAACATCGCTAAGGCTTTATGGCCAGCCGATTCTCCTCCAGGAAGTATGGAGGGACTCGTGAATTTATTCAAGGGAGCTCGGCGCCGTTTTGCACTATGGAAGATATCAGCATGCCGAGAAGGTGCTCGGGAAGCCTGGGCCATGGTAAAAACACGGTACACCAGACTTGATCCGAATCATATGGCACGGGTCGGACCTCGAGGATTCGATGGATAGCAAATTCCGGTCAGCCTGGTGTACGACCAAGTGAAGATGGCCGCCAAGTATTCACAACAGGATTGTGAACTAGACAAGCTGTTAGAGGGTCTAGAGGAAGAAGAAGTTTTTTAGTCCTAGTAGCAATGTACTTTTATCGACAAACTTGTCTCCAACTGAATTTGTAAAACAATTGTCATGGCAGACTTTCTGCTTCGACCTCCGAAAACCCGAGGTTTGGAGTGTTTCCGAATAGTATACCGTAGGTAAACACCAAAGTATGTTCGGAAACCAGGCAGTCCGGTCATAGTTGCTTTAACAGACAAGTTGTATTCGGGAGTCATGTTATATTACATTTAATTGTAAGAAACATCTTCGAGAGAGAATAGTTCCGTTAAGGGTTCCTTTCCCTGGGCCAGCATGTGTTTTTTTGCATGCCGAAGCTGTGATGCTCAAAATCACAGTACACATTATAGTTTGGGGGTTGTGTATTGCAACGAGGGCAATTCGTCTTTTGTCCGCCAACCATTTATTCCCTTAAGAACGCTAGATTTCGGCTTCACCCAGTCTGAGGTACATGTCCAGATAACCCGGTTGTAACAATCGCAGAGGTGCTCCCTTTATGCCCTAGCCGAACAAGCGGGAACGTAGGGCATAAGCACAGGAGCAAGGCAACCCAGCTTGGCAAAATCTTAAGTCATAAAAGGTGCATATAATGGCGAAGGAAAGACATATATGAGTGGACAACACATATATACAGTGAGCTTGATTCTCGAAAAATAATAATGAAAATAAGCTTCTGTGAAAAGAAGCCCCCAGGTATTGTGGGGTATATACATTTAAAGATGTATACCCCTCAAGTGTGCGGTTTATCCGATCACAAGCTAGAAGTCGTATAAAAACAAAAAAGAGGAAAAAAGTGTAAGGGAAGAAAAAAGGTACATGTGCGGACTTTGGCGTAGAATCTTTGGAGCCGGGCAGCGTTCCATGGGTTTGGTTCCAAGCGATTATCCGAAGCATTGCGAAGGCGATAGGCTCCTCCAGGTAGAACTTCATCTATAATGAAGGGACCCTCCCATTTGGGCTTGATCTTGTCCTTTTTCTTCTCTGGTAGGCGTAGAACGAGTTCACCGACATTATAATTCTTTGCCCGTACTTCCCTGCTTTGATATCACCGAGCCTGCTGTTGATAGAAGTCGGAACAAGCCTTCGCGACATCGCACTCCTCTTCCAGGCCGTCCAGATCGTCCCGCCGATCGAGCTCAACTTCTCTCCCTTCGTACATGCGCACTTGAGGTGAGTCATGAATAACGTCGCAAGGCAAGACTGCCTCCGCGTCATACACCATGAAGAAAGGTGTATATCCGGTCGTGTGATTGGGCGTGGTCCGCAGCCCCAAAGTACGGATCGAGTTCCTCAACCCAGTGCTTGTCTGATTCTTTAGGAGATCACACTAGTCTGGGTTTGATGCCGCTCATTATTAGGCCGTTTGCCCATTCGACCTGACCGTTTGTTGGAGGGTGGTATACGGAGGCATAATCGAGCTTGATGCCCAAATTAGCGCACCAAGTTTTCACCCCATCGGCCATAAAGTTAGAGCCAATGTCAGTAATAATACTGTGCGGGACACCATAACGGTGTACGCACCGGATATAAAGTCTATCACCGTTCCGGCCTCAGGCGTTTTGACTCGTTTGGCTTCTATCCATTTAGTGAACTTGTCGACCATAACCAGTAAATATTTCTTCTTATGGCTTCCCCCTTTAAGGGGTCCGACCATGTCTAGCCCCCAGACCACAACAGGCCAAGTAATGGGGATTGTTCGTAGGGCAGTGGGCGGCATATGGCTTTGATTGGCAAAAAGCTGGCATCTGACACAGCGTTGTACGAGGTCCTATGCGTCTTCTCGGGTCGTGGGCCAATAGAAACCCGTACGGAAGGCTTGAATTACAAAGGCCCGAGCTGCGGCAGGATGGCCACCAAGACCAGCGTGTATTTCAGCCAAGAGCTGTTGTCCCTCCTCTTCGGAGATACATCGTTGAAGGAATCCGGGAGTACTATTCTTGTATAGTTCTCCTTCATGGAGTTTGTAGGCCTTCGAGCGTCGAACTATACGACGGGCCTTAGTCTGATCGTCACAGAGCTCGTTCCTAGTAAGGTAGGCGAGGAAAGGTTCAGTCCACGGGGCAATTATAGCCATGATTTCGTGGGCCAAGGGTGTTATTTCGGCGCCCGAGCCCCCGATGATATCGGAACTCTGTTCGGAATCTGGGGGTGTGATCGGCTTCGGATCAGGGTTGCCGCTCTCATCCTGCCACACCACCGATGGCTTGAAGAGCCTTTCCACAATGGTGTTAGGTGGGAAGGGATCGCGTTTAGCGCCCATGCGAGCCAGGATGTCCACATCTTGATTACTTTCTCGAGCCTCGTGATGAAACTCGAGCCCCTCAAACCGAGCTGATATTTTGAGTACGGCATTGCGGCAAGCCGCCATCTTCGGATCCTTTGCGTCGAATTCTCCATTTATTTGGGATATTGCAAGGTTTGAATCCCCGCGCACCTCGAGGCACTGTATGCCCATGGAGACAGCCATCCGGAGACAATGCAGTAGGGCCTCATATTCGGCTGCATTGTTAGAGTCTGTGTATTATATTTGTAGCACATAGCGGACTGTGTCTCCTCTGGGGGATGTCAAGACGACACCAGCCCCAAGTCCGGCTAGCATGTTAGAGCCGTCGAAGTGCATCACCAAGTTGGAATATGTGCCGTACTCTTTAGGGAGTTCGGCCTCTGTCCATTCAGCGATGAAGTCAGCCAACACCTGAGATTTAATGGCTCGGTGTGGCTTGTACGTTATTTCAAATGGTAAGAGCTCAATGGCCCATTTGGCAATCCGGTCGGTGGCGTCCCGGTTTTTTATAATATCATTGAGTGGTACTTCAGAAGCCACCGTGATCGAGCACTCTTGAAAGTAGTGTCGCAGCTTGCGGGATGCCATAAAGACCGCACAGGCTATCTTTTGATAATGCGGGTATCGGGATTTGCATGGTGTAAGGACCGTCGATACATGGTATACTGGTTTTTGGAGTGGGAATTTATGTCCCTCTTCCTCTCGTTCAACGACGAGCACCGCACTCACCACCTGGTGAGTTGCAGATATGTAGAGCAACATCGGCTCACCGACTTTTGGTGTGGCCAGGATTGGGTTGCTTGCTAACAAAGTTTTTATTTCTTCCAATCCGGCCGTGGCAGTGTCCGTCCACGCGAAGTGGTCGGTGCGTCGGAGCATGCGATACAATGGCAATGCCTTTTCTCCTAGTATGGAGATAAAATGGCTCAAAGCTGCTACGCACCCGGCTAGTTTTTGGACCTGCTTAAGGTTTGTTGGTTTTGCCAATTGTGACAAGGCTCGGATTTTGGCTGGGTTTGCTTCGATTCCTCTATTGGAGACAATGAACCCAAGCATTTTTCCGGCGGGGACGCCGAAAACGCACTTTTTTGGATTGAGCGGTATGTCATATGTTCAGAGGTTGTCGAATGTAAGGCGTAAGTCATCCACCAAGGATTCAACATGCTTGGTTTTGATGACTACGTCATCGACATATGCCTCCACAGTCTTGCCGATTTGCTTTTCCAGGCATGTTTGAATCATGCGCTGGTAAGTGGCGCCGGCGTTCTTGAGCCCGAAAGGCATAGTGTTGAAACAAAAGGGCCCATATGGGGTGATGAATGCCGTTGTGGCCTGGTCAGATTCCTTCATCTTAATTTGATGGTATCCGGAGTATGCGTCGAGGAAACACAGTGAATCGTGTACTGCGGTTGCGTCAATAATCTGGTCGATGCAAGGTAGTGGGAAGGGGTCCTTAGGGCAGGCCTTATTAAGGTCTTTGAAATTGACACGCATGCGCCAGGATTTATCCTTCTTCGGCACCATGACCTGGTTCGCTAGCCAATCCGGATGTTTGATCTCTCTGATAAACCCGGCTTCAAGTAGCTTGGCTAGCTCCTCCCCCATAGCCAGTGGTTTGGGTTCGGAAAATCGCCGCAGCGTTTGCTTGACTGGTTTGTATCCCTTCAATATATTGGGACTATACTCGGCCAGTCAGCGTGGGATTCCTGGCATATCCGAATGGTGCCAGGCGAATATGTCCCAATTCTCTCACAAAAACGCGCGTAATGCGGCGTCAACGGTCAGATCCAGCTGTGCCCCAATGGAAGCTGTCTTCTTGGGGTCCGTCGGGTGAACTTCAAATTTGACTATTTCGTCTGCTGGCTTGAAGGAAGTGGACTTAGGTCTCTTATCGAGGATTACGTCATCCCTGTCCACTGTGGATGTAGGGTGGTCAATTCTTCGGCCGCGAGGGCCTCGGATAGTGCCTCGAGGGCCAAAGAGGCAGTTTTATTTTCAGCACGGAGTGCTATGTCCGGATCACTGGTGATAGTGATAACTCCGTTGGGCCCGGGCATTTTGAGCTTCATATACCCGTAATGGGGTATAGCTTGAAACGTGTGAATCCGTCTCACCCCAGTAGGGCGTGATACCCGCTGTTGAAAGGTGCTATATGGAAGAGTAACTCTATGGACCTATAGTTCTCCGGCGTGCCAAACACCACGCCGAGTTTGATTTTCCCTGAGCATCTTGCTTCCCGGCTGGGTATAATGCCTCGAAAGGTTGTATTTACTCTGCTCAATGTCCATTTGCATTTTATTGAGCGTGTCCTCATAGATGAGGTTCAGTCCGCTGCCACCGTCCATTAACACTTTAGTGAGCCAAAAGCCATCCATGATTGGGTTTAGGACCAAAGCGGCTGGTGCCTGGACTGAGCGGGACCTTGGTTCGTCGTCGGCATTGAAAGTAATCGCCGTATCATTCCAAGGGTTTACTGCTGCTACTTGGCAGACTTCGGCGAGGTCACGGAGCGTCCTTTTGCACTGATTATTTGATGAGAAGGTCTCGAAGACTGTGAATACTTTGAGATCGTCGTCCTCCGAAGAGTACTTCTATGGGGTAGAGTTGGTGATGATACCCTCGCCGCTCTTGGCCACTTGTCGGAGTATCCAACATGCCCGTAGGCTATGCGTTGGTTCGGTATTCGGTGTCATGTGTATTTGATAGGGCCTATCGAGCCATTCCTCGAAAACAGTTCTATGTCCCATAAATGGCTTAATTTTCTTGTCCCCGGGATGATGGTTAGGTGCCCCGCGAGGGTGTATCTTTTTTGCTCATCCGGGAGATGGCCTAAAGGCATGCGGTTCCCAGCGGGCTGTCTGAGTTTTCCAAGCGCTTTCCATTGCACAGTACTTATGTCTTATGTGTGCCAAATCTGCAAAGTGAAGTACGTGAGGTGGTTGAGGGCATTAAGCATTCCCTCATCCGTATAGTTGTTGTGGAATACTGAAATCACGTCGTCGTCGCAGCAATCTTTGATCTTGTTTTTAACAAGGAGGAATCTAGCCCAAAAGTGATGGAACGTTTCCTGAGGCAGCTGCCGCACATACATTAGATCGCATATGTCCGGGGACCAGAATTGTTTGGGGAATATTGTCTGTGGTGGGTGGGCGGGCTTAAATTCGCATCCTGACCCACTATGGAATCCGGGGTTTGATGAATTTCTGAGGTCACCAGCTCGGGCTCTGGAGTGTTTGGTGAGTTTTCGGACTTAACATCCGGTCCTATGTTCGGAGAACAGGGAGTGTCCTCCCGGAGACGGGTATCCGGCCCTCCGGGCTAAAAAATCTGAACATAGTTCGTTCTCAACGTAGGAGAAGAGTTGTTGTTGGCCTGTTCCTCCATAACCGCTACTAGATGGGTGATCGGGCGGAGATTTGATTTCTCTCTGATTGAGTTTAAGTCCAATCCGATCATAGTCAGTTGCGACTCCCAAGGCAGCGATGCGATCTAGCAGCTCGTTCAAAGACGCTACATCTGCCGGATCCATCTTGTCAGAGTATTAGGGGCCGACGCGGAGATGATTTTTGGTGACTTGGGGGGCCGCCTTTGGCTTAACGGCCGAACGGGCACCCATGGTGAAGCTGCCAAGCCGGAGGGTCTGCCCTGAAGCTAGAGCTCCTCCAGAAGTGGTGCTGTCATTGATGATAAGGCGGCCATCAATCCCTCTATCAACGACACAGAGGAACTCTCAATGAAAGCACCAATGTCGGTGTCAAAACCGGCAGATCTCGTGTAGGGGGTCCCGAATTGTGCATCTAAGGATCGAAGGTAACAGGAGGCAGGGAAACGATGTTTTACCCAGGTTCGGGCCCTCTCGATGGAGGTAATACCCTACTTCCTGCTCGATTGACTTTGATGAGTATAGGGGTTACAAGAGTTGATCTACCTCGAGATCGTAATGGCTAAACCCTAGATGTCTAGCCTGTATGATTATGATTGCCTCTATGGACTAAACCCTCCGAACGCCAAGCTTGCCTTCCACGCCAAGGGGAGTCCCATCCGGACACGGGGGAACGCCTTCCATATTGTATCTTCACGGCCCATGAGTCCGACCCATGTCACATAGCCCGAACGCCCGAGGACCCCCTAATCCAGGACTCCCTCATATGTTGTATTGCTTGCCATGTCATGCTTGCACTTCATTATATCCTTTGCCATGACAGCTATATTCATTGAGAATATCATGAGTCTGTTGTGGATTAGTTTCATGCCCGTAGTATTGATGTTATGATGATTCTGTTACATCGTTCATATGTTAGTGCTTTGTTTTGGTTTGTCCCATATGCTATAACAGTTCACTTGAGAAGTTTGGTATTTCGTTCATGCATTTGTAGACTGCATGCTCATTGTTGCATACATGTTAAATATGCTCATGATGATGGAGAAGATAATAGGGATAATTAGATTTATGCCCCTAGTTGTGTCCCACTCGGCTGTTTTACCCCTAATTTCCAAAAGTCACCGCTTCTGTCCAAGTCACTTCGCTCCTCTTATGCTTTTGCCCTTTGACCGTTTGACCGTCAGTTTGAAAACTTCATAACTAATTCATACTAAATCAGAAAAATGCAAATAAGATACCAAAATGTTCGGAAAAACATCACCTATATGTCAGTGTCATTTGCATTCATGAAAAAAGTGTTTGAAAGTGCCCATCCGAGTTTTAGCTCTTATGCTACCACCATCAATAGTAAAATCTGGAAAATTCAAAAAATTCAAAAACAAATTTGGTGGCAAAGAATGACAAATGTTTGAAGTGCTTGCCAAGTTTCATGAGGGAATGAGCTTTGTGGGTGCCTCAGCAAAAAAAACAATCAGCACTCCGAAGTAGATTATTTTTTTGCCACGACTTCCACGAATGTCGTTCCCTGATGAAACTTGACAAGCACTTAGAACATTTGTCGTTCTTTGCCACCATATTTTTTTTGATTTTTTGATTTTTTTTAGATTTTACTATTCATGGTGGTGTCAAAAGAGCTAAAACTGGGATGTGCACTTTCCAACACTTTGGTATAGGTGATGTTTTTCTGAACATTTTGGTATCTTATTTGCATTTTTCTGATTTAGTATGAATTAGTTATGAAGTTTTCAAACTGATGGTCAAACGGTCAAAGGGCAAAAGCGTAAGAGGAGCAAAGTGACTTGGACAGAACCGGTGACTTTTGGAAATTAGGGGTAAAACAGACGAGTGGGACACAACTAGGGGCATAGGTGACTTAATAATAACAAACCTCCTCCATCATCGATGGGATCGAGTCATAGTGCCACCAAATCGAACTTCTTCAAGTGCAGCCACATTTGCCTTTATGGGATGGCCTTAATGCGATCTATTGTCATGCCTCTCGCCGGTGCCTCCAATGAGGGAAGGTTATGGGCGCGCGCTACCCTGATCAGGTAGGCGGACATAAGCCTTGTGTGCACAGGTTTGTTTTTTGAGCTCATGTCCCCGTTTGGGACCGTTTATGTTTCGCCATGACGGTGGCCGTTGATGCCTTTGGTAGGCACGGGGCCACCCAGGACTGAGCCCAAAAGGGGTGTTGGTCGGAGTGGCCGGGAGAGTGTCATGGCAGTAGGTCGGTTTTGTTGGAACGCCGTTGGTCCACCCGAATGGGAGTGCGAGGCCATGGGTTCTGTGGTGTGGGTAAAGTGCGCTACCCCTGCAGAGTGTTTATTAAGTCTATCGATAGCCACACTGTTCGTAGTACGTCACACTATCGGGTCTTGGTCGAAATGGAGGCTAAACCTAAAATAACTAAGTTGATAACTAATGTGTGATAAATAATGTGGTGACTTGGACTATGAGATAGTCGTGAGAAGTCACGGTGATGTTTTGATATTATCACGAGACGAGGTCTCAGTGAGTCATGAGTTTGCTCCGAGGAGCCATGACAGAGTAAGGGTTTGTTGCATAACGTTAATACAGTATGTCTTCATGGGAGGTAACTGGTAGTTTAATTTCAGAATAGTTCATGCATGTATCCATGTCTCATAGATGCATCTATGCCATGCCATGCTCGATTTGAAAGGCTAGACTATGTCATGTTTTGGAATGCCATGTTCGAAGTATGTTTTGATATGCCATGTTATTGTCATGCTGGTAGATGCTATGATGATGTTCATGCTTAGTTTGATTTATGTCTCAAGTTAATATCATGTCATGCTTAGTTTCTGTTATGAGGTATGTTGTTTCATGCGCTTGGTTCTTGCTTTGTCATCTGCTTGCTTGGATGCTATGTATTTGGTTGTCTTGCAAGTACATTCAATGTAATGACCTGGCGTGTCATGCCAGTTTGTAGGTCGTGCCTGGATTGTTTGCTTGTTTGGTCGTGCTAGGCCGTAACCTTGCCAGTCCCGTGAGTTGTGGAGCCTGGCCAGAGTCGTTGAGCCGCCAACACAAGACTTCCGCCGCCATTTAGATAGCCTTAGAGCTATGCCACATAATTGTATTCATCAATGATGTAATCTTCTATACATGCAATTGATGAATATCCTTGTACCTGGAATGCTATATCATGGACCTGTCGTGCGTTAGGTGTTATCCTGGGCTGACGTGCGAAGGCCCCCCTGCTCCATTGCGGATCGGGGTGCCACAGTGGGAACTCTGCTTGTACATCAAAAACCTTGAACCAAAAGTTATTCCAGATGAGTCCACTATACCTACCTATATACGGTATTACCCTGCCGTCCTAAGTAAATTTGCATGTGCCACCTCTTAAACTTCTAAAAATTATCCTTTTTGTGTGCCTGGATCATTCATGGAACGACAGGAGGTACTCGGTATCTTCCAGGCTAAGCGGGTTATTCTTAGCTCGAGTGTTTATTCACTCGCCATTGCACGAGAAAAGGGCGGTAATAGGGATTCCTAGTCCTGAACTAAAAAATGCAAATAATTAAACAAAACTCCCCCGGGATTGTTGTTGGTTTAGTCGGCACCCATTGTTTCAAACAAGCTGTGGAGTGTGATTATTAGTCGAGGGGGAGTAAACCTCTACTTTTATCGCTTGGGAACCGCCACTAGCGTGCTTAGCATGGAAGATATTGATAACTGATGGTCATAAAGTGAATAAGAAGGGTGCATGTCTCAAAATATCATTTACCTCTGTTTTAAAACTTGAGCTCTGCCACCTCTGCAAATCACTGCTTCCCTCTGTGAAGGGACTTTCTATTTACTTTTATGTTGTGTCATCACCTTCTAAAACAAGCGCTAGAACCTGAGAGCACAGGTGTCATGATTTATGCATTGTGTATAGCTAATGTTGGGTGCATCATGACTGGATCTTTTCTACCATGAATTACAATGTTTAGTCGCTGCTTGAACTTTGGAGGTGCTCTGCATTTATGTTTTGCGGTCTCAGAAAGGGCTAGCGAGATACCTCTATTGTCATATTATATCATGGTTGTTGTGACAACGTGTTGTTGTTTGAGATCTTTTATTATTGATTGCTAGCTGATTATGTCATTGATATGAGTTAATATAATCTTTAAGAGTTATTGTTGACATGGTTAGTTATAATGCTGGCTGAAAACCTGGGTGCTGTTTAAGCCTATTTATGCAAACAAGAGCAAAAGAGTTCGTAAAAGTTTTTCTTTCTCACTTTCAGTTTATCAACTGAATTGCTTGAGGACAAGCAAAGGTTTAAGCTTGGGGGAGTTGATACGTCTCAAATGTATCTACTTTTCCTCACGCTTTTCCTCTTGTTTTGGACTCTAATTTGCATGAACCCCGGACTGACGCTGTTTTCAGCAAAACTACCATGGTGTTGTTTTTGTGCAGAAATAAAAGTTATCGGAATAAAACAAAACTTTGCGAGGAATTTTTATGGAATAAAAGAGGATTTTTGGAGCCAACACCTACCGGAGAGGGGCCCCTGGGTGGGCACAACCCATCAGGGCGCGCCCCCTCTCTTGGCGCGCCCAGGTGGGTTGTCCCCACTTGGTGGCCCCGCAGACCCTGATTCCGACGCTATAAAATCACATATTTCTAGAAAAAAAATCAGGGAGAAAGAATTATCCCGTTCCATGAGACAGAGCCGCCGTCACCTCCTGTTCTTCATTGGGAGGCTAGATCTGAAGTCCGTTTGGGGCTCCGGAGAGGGGGATCTTCGTTCTTTGTCATCACCAACCCATCTCCATCGCCAATTCCATGATGCTCCCCACCAGGAGTGAGTAATTCCTTCGTAGGCTCACTGGTCGGTGAGGAGTTGGGTGAGATTCATCATGTAATCGAGTTAGTTTTGTTAGGGCTTGATCCCTAGTATCCACTATGTTCTTAGATTAATGTTGCTATGACTTTGCTATGCTTAATGCTTGTCACTTTGGGCCCGCGTGCCATGAACTCAGATCTGAACCGTTTATGAATTGATCATTATATCCATGTTTTAGATCTGATCTTGCAAGTTATAGTCACCTAATACGTGTTATGCTCCGGCAACCCCGGAGTGACAATAGCCGGGCCCACTCCCGGTGATGACTGTAGTTTGAGGAGTTCATGTATTCACTATGTGTTAATGCTTTGTTCCGGTTCTCTATTAAAAGGAGGCCTTAATATCCCTTAGTTTCCAATATGGACCCCGCTGCCATGGGAGGGTAGGACAAAAGATGTCATGCAAGTTCTTTTAATAAAGCACGTATGACTATTTACGGAATACATGCCTACATTAAATCGATGAACTGGAGATAGTGCCGTATCGCCCTAGGTTATAACTGTCACATGATGAATATCATCCAACAAGTCACCGATCCAATGCATACGAATTTACCTTATATTGTTTCTTCTAAGTTACTACTACTATCATCACTGTTACAGTTGCTATAAAATTACTGCTATCACTGTTACTATTACCGTTGCTACTGCTACTATTATCAAAACTATCATATTACTTTGCTACTGATCACGTTGCTGCAGATAAGTAATCTCCAGGTGTGGTTGAATTGACAACTCAGCTGCTAATACCTTCAAATATTCTTTGGCTCCCCTTGTGTCGAATCTATAAATTTGGGTTGAATACTCTACCCTCGAAAACTGTTGCGATCCCCTATACTTGTGAGTTATCAGCAGGCAATGCTTTAATTGTGTTGGCATGATTGCATAGCACATGGTGGACCTCACACATGCAATATTGATTTCTACTTTCTTCTTATTTTGCTTTCTTATTTGGAGGTTTGCCCCGTTGTTTTTCTATTCGAAATTAATACTGATTTCCGCTATTAAATATGTGATACATGTGAAATTTGAGAATTTCTTGTGTATCTTGCATGAAACCCTGAAATACATGTGAAACACATCCCAAAAATGTTAAAGAAAAGGTCAAACAACTATGAATCTTTGGAAATTTATTGGCTCGGTTAAGATCCATGTAAAATGTATTGGATTGTTTAGTGAAACTTAGTTTGGATTACAGCCAAACCTGATTAACCTACTGCAAAACATGTGTTGAAATTTGCAAAACATACATGAAACTACTACTGAATGTTTTGGAACATGGTGGAGCCTATCGCCGTTCTGGGAACGGGGGTCCCCAGACTTGCCTGCCTGCGGCCCCTGGCGTGGCTCTGCGAGCGGGTCCGTATGGCCCATCTTCACCAACAAGCACTCAAGACCCTCGCGAAGGGCCAAGCCTCGTGAGGCGGATGGCGCAAGACCCCTTTGGGAGCGGCCTCACTAGGTCGGCTTGCGAGAGGCGGAGAGTTCAAGGCAAGGCAAACCTCGCGAGGTTCTTATGACGTGAGCCATGACGATCGAGGCCAGGCGGGCGCCAGCGCGCATAGTGTACTTGTTTCCTCTTTGGTGCTAAGGAGGCAAGCTCAGGCGCGGAGTACCAAGGCGTCAAGCAAAGGTTTCCATATCAGAGCAACGAGACCAAGACCAGCAGGACGGCAAGACAGAGGTCACCATGAAGCCCAAGGCGCGTCACCACCAGAGCCTTTTGCAGGCGAAGACTGCTTTTGTCAGGATAAGCTGTACTAGTTGTCTCCTTTCAAATTGGCCGTTGTTGGCTCCCTTCCCGCTCAATATTTGGGGAGAGGACTAGGGCCTCTATAAATAGGACTAGCCACCACCATAGATGGGGGGATCACTCAGATCATCCTCAACCACACAAGTTCACCAAGCACAAGAACACCTCGCCTCAGGAGGCTGTTCTTCCCCTTGTACTGTTCATCCTCAGCCCAAGAGGCAATCCACCACCACCACACTGGAGTAGGGTATTACACCACAACGGTGGCCCGAACCAGTATAAATCTTGTGTCCCTTGTGTTGCGAGTTCCTCGAGTTAGCCCTTGAGATCTTAGTGAAGCTAGGACGTGTATCGGTAGGGGGAGATCTTCATGCGCACCCCAGTGTTCGAACCTTGAGGGTTTTGCTGAAACCGGGGATCCGACATTTTGGCGCGCCAGGTAGGGGTGCGCCGAAGCTTCCCTTCCGTCGCTTCGCGTCCCGTTGCTTCATCGTCTCCATGGCGGACGCACGCCGCGCTCGCGCCGAGCGCCGGGCTGCCCTCGCCGCCCGTGTTGCTCAGACGGCTCCCGTCGGCGGGCCACCCCGTCGTTCTCCATCGCCTGCCGCCAACTCCGCCACCGGCCCGGCGGGGAATGAGCAGCAAGCATCCTCACGGCACCCCTCGGTGCGGCGGGGCCGCCGCACCGCCACTCCATCGCTGACCCCGGCCGGTTCGTCATCCCACGCTCGTCGCGCTTCCGTGGACGCGCAGGCCGCGCTGCGCATGGCGCGCGAGCTCCTGCGCTACCGCCCCGTCGACGACCTCTACGAGGACTGGCTCAACCGCATCGCCGAGCTTGTCAGTGCCGCAGGTGGCTCCCCTGCGCTGTCCCTCTTGCTGCCTTGCCCTCTGCCAGCCGCGGGCGGCGTAGCCCATGGAGTGCCTCGACCACCTCTGCCCCAAGACGGGGTCTTGGCACCAAGGCGCGCGGCCCCACGGCGCGACCTGCCGCATCTGGCGCCCGCGCACGAAAAAAGAAGCTGCAAAGAAGTCCCTCGGCCACGAGAAAACGCCCCCGCGCTCCCTGCGCCACCACGGCAAGACCGCGTGCCGCCTGCGGTGGCGGTGCGTGGACCCCGCCAAGGACAAGTTCCCCACCAGCACGGAGTCCCGGTGACCACGGCAGGCTGCCGCGCCTTCACCCCTGAGCTGCGTAGCGTCGCCTGGCCGGGCAAGTTCAAGCCGGATCTGCCTCCTCGCTACGACGGCACCCCTGACCCCATGGAGTTCCTGCAGCTCTACAAGATGAGCATCGAGGCGGCCAACGGCAACGAGAAAGTCATGGCGAACTGGTTCCCCATGGCTCTCAAGGATGGTGCCCGCTCCTGGCTCCTGAACCTGCCTCCAGGCTCGATCTCCTCCTGGAACGAGATGCGCGACCGTTTTGTTGCCAACTTCCAGGGCACTCGCGACCGCCCACCGGCCGCGGGTGACCTACGCCGCGTCAAGCAACAACCAGGAGAGACCCTCCAGAAGTACATCCAATGCTTCAACAACGTTCGCCTCAAGATCCCCAAGGTGACGGACGAGGCCATCATCTCCGCGTTCTCTAATTGCGTCCGCGATGTCAAGATGAAGGAGGAGCTCGCCATCCACGAGGAGCAGTGCACGTCTCTGGAGCTGTTCAACCTGGTGGCCAAGTGCGCAAGAGCTGAAGAGGGGCGCCTCTCCCTCCTCGAGCTCCCGGCTGCGGACCCGGAGGAGAAGAAAGCCAAGGCCAAGGACGTGAAGCGCAAGGGAGCAGCCGTGCTCGCGGCGGAGCCAGACACCAAGCGCGGCAGAGACCAGCCCGAGTCATCCAAGAGCAGTTGATCGTTCTGCGCATTCCACAACCTGCATAGCTACAACACCAGCGACTGTCAAGAGCTCAGAGCCATTCGAGAAGGACGCTCCGATTGACGCCCCGAGCGCAACGACCGGGGCTACGGCCGGGGAGGAGGACATGGTGGCGGACGCTGGGATGACCGTGGCCCGCGCCAGGAGTGGCGCGACCGGCCTCGCGAGGACCGCTGGCAGGATCAGCCTCGTGAGGATCGTCCTCAAGGAAACGCCGGTCTTCCTCCACTACCGCCACCACCAAAAGGAATGACGACCACCATCAAGACGAGGGGGCTAGGGGCTTCCAGGAGCCGCGTGCTATCGCCTGCATCTTGGGCGGAGCTCAAGCCCCAGCCTCGCAGTGTATCTTCAAACAATTTGCTCGTGAAGTGAATGCAGTCGTCCCCAAGCTCGAGGCCACGCGCCCGCTCAGATGGTCCAAGTGCGCCATCACTTTCAGCTCGGCAAATCAGCTCAAGTGCGCGGCTACTGCTGGCGCCCTCCCGATGCTTTGTTCACCAGTCATCAGCAACATACAAGTCACCAAGACCCTCATCGATGGCGGTGCGGGGCTCAACGTCCTGTCCCTCGACACGTTTGACAACCTCCAAGTGCCGTATGACCAGCTTCAGCCCACCAAGCCTTTCTCAGGAGTGACCGACGGCTCCACCACCCCAATCTGGCAGGTCCGCCTTCTCGTCACCTTCGGACAGCGAGACAACTAACGTATCGAGCTCATCGACTTCGATATCGCCCACATCTGCTTGCCATATAATGCGATCCTCGGGTACCCAGCCCTGCCAAGTTCATGGCGGTGACCCATCACGGCTACAATGTCCTCAAGATGCAAGGAAGCGGCGGAATCATCACAGTCCCGTGCGAAGAAAGAGACGCGGTGTGCTCCCTCGAGCATGCATTCCAAGCTACAGCAATCAACGACCCCGACAGCAAGGGCGACCGCCCTCCTGGGACCATCCCCAAGAAGAAGAAGCAGTTGCTCCGTGCAGGGCCTCAGGCAAGCGGCTGCTACCTCTTGAGCACTGCGTTGGTTTTCCCTTGAAGAGGAAAGGGTGATGCAGCAAAGTAGCGTAAGTATTTCCCTCGGTTTTTGAGAATCAAGGCATCAATCCAGTAGGAGGCTACACACGAGTCCCTCGCACCTACACAAACAAATAAATCCTCGCAACCAACGCGATAAGGGGTTGTCAATCCCTACACGGTCACTTACGAGAGTGAGATCTGATAGATATGATAAGATAATATTTTTGGTATTTTTATGATAAAGATGCAAAGTAAAGAAAGTAAAATAAAAATGGCGCCAGAAATAGCTTGTTGTCGGGAGATTAATATGATGGAAAATAGACCCGGGGGCCATAGGTTTCACTAGTGGCTTCTCTCAAGAGCATAAGTATTTTACGGTGGGTGAACAAATTACTGTTAAGCAATTGACATAATTGAGCATAGTTATGAGAATATCTAGGTATGATCATGTATATAGGCATCACGTCTGAGACAAGTAGACCGGCTCCTGCCTGCATCTACTACTATTACTCCACACATCGACCGCTATCTAGCATGCATCTAGAGTATTAAGTTCATAAGAATAGAGTAACGCTTTAAGCAAGATGACATGATGTAGAGGGATAAACTCATGCAATATGATATAAACCCCATCTTATTATCCTCGATGGCAACAATACTATACGTGCCTGCTGCCCCTACTGTCACTGGGAAAAGACACCGCAAGATTGAACCCAAAGCTAAGCACTTCTCCCATTGCAAGGAAGATCAATCTAGTAGGCCAAACCAAACTGATAATTCGAAGAGACTTGCAAAGATAACCAATCATACATAAAAGAATTCAGAGAAGATTCAAATATTGTTCATAGATAATCTTGATCATAAACCCACAATTCATCGGTCTCAACAAACACACCGCAAAAGAAGATTACATCGAATAGATCTCCACAAGAGAGGGGGAGAACATTGTATTGAGATCCAAAAAGAGAGAGGAAGCCATCTAGCTAATAACTACGGACCCGAAGGTCTGAGGTAAACTACTCACACTTCATCGGAGAGGCTATGGTATTGATGTAGAAGCCCTCCGTGATCGATGCCCCCTCCGGCGGAGCTCCGGAACAGGCCCCAAGATGGGATCTCACGGGTACAGAAGGTTGTGGCGGTGGAATTAGGTTTTTGGCTCCGTATCTGGTAGTTTGGGGGTACGTAGGTATATATAGGAGGAAGGAGTACGTCGGTGGAGCAACATGGGGCCCACGAGGGTGGAGGGCGCACCCAGGGGGTAGGCGCGCCCCCTACCTCGTGGCTTCCTGGTAGCTTTCTTGACGTAGGGTCCAAGTCCTCTGGATCACGTTCGTTCCGAAAATCACGTTCTCGAAGGTTTCATTCCGTTTGGACTCCGTTTGATATTCTCTTTCTGCGACACTCTGAAATAGGAAAAAAAACAGCAATTCTGGCCTGGGCCTCCGGTTAATAGGTTAGTCCCAAAAATAATATATAAGTGTATAATAAAGCCCAATAATGTCCAAACAGAAGATAATATAGCATGGAGCAATCAAAAATTATAGATACGTTGGAGACGTATCAAGCATCCCCAAGCTTAATTCCTGCTCGTCCTCGAGTAGGTAAATGATAAAAACAGAATTTTTGATGTGGAATGCTACTTGGCGTAATTTCAATGTAATTCTTCTTAATTGTGGTATGAATATTCAGATCCGAAAGATTCAAGATAAAAGTTCAATATTGACATAAAAATAATAATACTTCGCCTCTGGAGCCCACCAGTGCTCTCGAGCCTCCTCCTATCTTTAGCCATCCCATGGCATCTACCGTGCGCCCACCACGACAGTTGGCGCCCACCGTGGGGCAGCTCGAGGTCCTGGCCGGGAGCATGCTTCAGACGGGGATTTTCTCCGACTCCGACGAGCCCGTCGCACTGGCGGACGACGTCATCGACGCGCTCGCTGCCTCCTTCGCCACGCTGCGCATCTCCGACGCGCCTACGGACGACGAGTACCCCCGCGAGGTACTTAGCTTTTTCGACTCCCAGCTCTACATCAACGACGGCGGTCCTGCCAGAGCGATGGACCTCTACATGGAGGTTTTCGTCACCGACACCGGCGCCTCTTGTCGAGCGCGGCGAGAAAGGCCGCCGAGGCCAAGGCCACGGCAGAACGGACCAACCCCTCCATCCCGCTGCGCGACACGATACAGAGGCTTCGCGTCCCCATCGGCACCGACGTCGACGCCTCCAACATCGCCGAGGCCTGGACACGCCTCGACGAGGACCGCCAGCGCCTGCTGGACCTCACCGAGACGCTCGCCGCCACGCAGCGCCGCCTCGACTCCGCCCAGATGGAGCGCAACGCCGCCTACGGTTTCACACCTGCCGCGCCTGAGCCCAGCCGGGTCGCCGACGTGCGATCCCGGGGTGGCGCGATCGGGCACGCCTTCGGCGCCCTCCCTCCTGTCTACGAGACTCCCGTGAAGAACATGTGCGCTGCCCAGGCGGCCGCGGTCGGCCTGGATCAACTTGCGGGCGAGGAGCTGCAGGATCGCCTCAAGAGGGTGAACGACCTCCTCGTCGCGGCCAACGCGCAGCAGGACCGCCTCAACCAGCTCGGCAAGCCGGCCGGATCCGGCTCTTTCCGAGTCGCCGGGCCCGGCGACAACCAGGATACTTCGTCTTCACCACCCGGCGAGGCGCACTCCGGCCGCACCCGGACCCGATGCTACATCGCCTCGACGGCTGCTGGTGGCTTGGCGGATGAGCCGACCTCGGAGGTCCGGCGCCACCTCGATCCCCTGCTCCAACCCGGCCGACGTCCGGCTGCGGGCGACCCGCCCCCCCGTGGTGTAGTCACGGACCGACTGGGCCCGCGCGCCATCGACGACACCAACGCTCGCCACCGCCTCGACCGACTCGCCCTCTCCCAGGAGTTGGAGGAGACCGGTCCCGTCGGACCGGCGTGCTTCGGGCCACGCATCCGGGGTGAGCCCTTCACCAAAGGGTTCACGCTCCCCCGCGACACCCCCAAGTACAACGGAACCATGAAGCCGGAGGACTGGCTCACCGACTACACCACCGCCATCGGCATCGCCGGCGGTAACCACCGCCTCGCCGTACGTTACGCGCCTCTCATGCTCCAGGGGTCGGCCCGCACCTGGTTGAACAGCCTGCCGGCCGGCAGCGTCAACATATGGGTCGACTTCGAGCAGGCCTTTGTGTGCAACTTCACTGGCACCTACAAGCGACCCGGCCGCCCCAGGCATCTCGCCATGTGCGTGCAGGGGCCAGCCGAAACCGGCTGCGAGTACCTCACACGCTGGACCAAGCTCCAGAACAGCTGTGAGGGCGTCCACGAAGTCCAAGCCATCCAGTACTTCGTCAACGGGTGCCGAGACGACACCCTCCCAAGCACAAGCTCTTGCGCTCCGAGCCGGCCACCATGGCCGCGCTCATGGTGACGGCAGACAAGTACGCCAACGCCGACTCCGCCATGAAGATCCAGGTGGCACTGGACGAAGCCGGCAAGGCCAAGCCGGTGCCGCCTCCGAAGCCGGCCAGCAAGGGAAGCCGACAGCAGCACAACCAACAGAACAAGAAGCGCAAGGCCGATCAACCAGCTCAGCGCTACGACAACCGGCTCGTCGCGGCTGCCGAGCAGGCACCCGCGGCCGAGCCGGCTGCCAAGCACCGGAACACCGGCAAAATGGCATGGCAGCCCGCCATGAGCTTCGAGGAGATGCTCGACGCTCACTGCAAGCACCACAGCGGCGCGAGGCCGTCCACGCACACGCTCCGACAGTGCGCCATCACCAAGCGCATCGCCACGGCCAACATCCCACCGCCTCCGGCTCTGGCTCCGGGAGCGGGGTAGCCGCCTCCGCCTCCGCTGCCGCCTCCAGCCGGCGGCACGATGCGCGACGACCCCTACCTAGCCCAGAACGTGACCTACGTCGTCTTCACCAGCCTCGGCGACGACAAGCGCAGCGAGCGCCCCCTCCGGCAGGAGGTGAACACCGTCATCGCGGCCAAGATGGAGTACATGCATTGGTCAGAGCACCCGGTCACCTAGACATGGGAGGACCACCCGGCCGTCATGCGGAACCCGGGTGGTTACGCCCTCGTCCTCGACCCCACCATTATCGCACCCCGGCTCACGTGCAAATTCTCCCGGGTTCTCGTTGACGGTGGCAGCAGCATCAACATCCTCTACCGCGACACCATGACCAAGCTCGGCCTCGAGGCCAAGGACCTGGAGCCGACCCGGACGATCTTCCACGGCATCGTTCCCGGCCTCTCCTGCTCTTTGATCGGCCGGATCCGCCACGACGTCCTGTTCGGCGACAGCAGCCACTTCCGACGCGAGCCGATCTGGTTCGAGGTGGTGGACTTGTCCAGCACGTACCACGCACTGCTGGGCCAGCCCGTGATCGCCAAGTTCATTGCAGTCCCCCACTATGCCTACATGAAGATGAAGCTGCCGGGTCCGAAGGGCCTCATCACCGTCACCGGCGACTACCGCAAGTCCCTAGACTGCGCCCAAGACGGCGCCAAGCTAGCCGAGTCGCTGGTCGTAGCCGAGGAGCGGTGCCAGCTCGACTGGATCATCACCCTAGCCCAAGAAGCATCGGCCGCCAAGATCCCGGCCGAGGAGCCAGCCGACGAAGCCGCGTTCAAGCCCTCGAAGGAGACCAAGAAGGTGAGGCTGAACCCGGAAGACCCCAGCTGCAGCAAGTACGTTGTCGTGGGCACCCGCCTCGACAGCAAATAGGAAGGCGAGTTCGTCGACTTCCTCCGCGAGAATCGGGATATCTTTGCATGGACCCCCAAGGACATGACGGGTATCCCGAGGAAGTACGCTGAGCACAAACTCCACGTCCGCAAGGACGACAAGCCTGTCCGCCAACCCCTATGACGTTTTTCCGAAGAAAAGAGAAGGACCATCGGAGAAGAGGTCGCCAAGCTCTTGGCGGCCAGCTTCATCATGGAAGTGTTTCACCCCGAGTGGCTGGCCAACCCAGTCCTCGTCCTGAAGAAGAACAAGACCTGGCGCATGTGCATCGACTACACCAGCCTGAACAAGGCCTGCCCCAAGGACCCGTTCGCCCTCCCGCGGATCGACCAAGTCATCGACTCCACGGCCGGGTGCGAGCTCCTGTCCTTCCTGGATGCTTACTCCGGCTATCATCAGATCAAGCTGGACCCGGCCGACGCCTTGAAGACGTCCTTCATCACGCCCTTCGGGGCGTATTGCTACATCACCATGTCGTTCGTCTTGAAGAACGACGGCGCCACTTTCCAGCGCTGCATGCAGAAATGCTTGCTGCCGCAACTCGGCCGCAACATCCACATCTACGTGGATGACATCGTGGTGAAGGCCAAGCAGCACCTCACGCTCCTCGACGATTTAAAGGAAACCTTCGCCAACCTGCGCGAGTACAAGGTCAAGCTCAACCCGGAGAAATGCGTTTTCGGCGTCCCGGCCGGAAAGCTACTCGGCTTCCTCGTCTTCGAGCGCGGCATTGAGGCAAACCCCGAGAAGATCAAGGCCATCGAGCTTGGACATCGTGCAGCTGAGCCAGCTTGCGCATGCGCTCGATGGCCAGAAGTTCACCGGCTGCTTGGCCTCGGTCAGCCGGTTTCTCAGCCGGCTGGGCGAGAGGGCCTTGCCCCTATATCAGCTAATGAAGAAGATGACGCCGTTCGAGTGGAACGACCAGGCGGACGAATCTTTCCGGGATCTAAACGCATGCTCTCTAATGTCTACTACACAACCTTCTCCTTGTAGACGTTGTTGGGCCTCCAAGTGCAGAGGTTTGTAGCAGAGTAGCCTCAAGTGGATGACCTAAGGTTTATCAATCCATGGGAGGCATAGGATGAAGATGGTCTCTCTCAAGCAACCCTGCAACCAAATAACAAAGAGTCTCTTGTGTCCCCAACACACCCAATACAATGGTAAATTGTATAGGTGCACTGGTTCAACGAAGAGATGGTGATACAAGTGTAATATGGATGGTAGATATAGGTTTTTGTAATCTGAAAATATAAAAACAGCAAGGTAGCAAGTGGTAAAAGTGAGCGTAAACGGTATTGCAATGCGTTGAAACAAGGCCTAGGGTTTATACTTTCACTGGTGCAAGTTCACTCAACAATAATAACATAATTGGATCATATAACTATCCCTCAACATGCAACAAAGAGTCACTCCAAAGTCACTAATAGCGGAGAACAAACGAAGAGATTATGGTAGGGTACAAAACTACCTCAAAGTTATCCTTTCTGATCGATCTATTCAAGAGTCCATAGTAAAATAACATGAAGCTATTCTTTCCGTTCGATCTATCATAGAGTTCGTACTTGAATAACACCTTAAGACACAAATCAACCAAAACCCTAATGTCACCTAGATACTCCATTGTCACCTGAAGTATCCGTGGGTATGATTATACGATATGCATCACACAATCTCAGATTCATCTATTCAAACCAACACAAAGTACTTCAAAGAGTGCCCCAAAGTTTCTACCGGAGAGTCAAGACGAAAAAGTGTGCCAACCCCTATGCATAGCTTTATGGGCGGAACCCACAAGTTGATCACCAAAACATACATCAAGTGGATCACGTGATATCCCATTGTCACCACAGATAAGCACGACAAAACATACATCAAGTGTTCTCAAATCCTTAAAGACTCAATCCGATAAGATAACTTCAAAGGGAAAACTCAATCCATTACAAGAGAGTAGAGGGGGAGAAACATCATAAGATCCAACTATAATAGCAAAGCTCGCGATACATCAAGATCGTATCACCTCAAGAACACGAGAGAGAGAGATCAAACACATAGCTACTGGTACATACCCTCACCCCCGAGGGTGAACTACTCCCTCCTCGTCATGGATTGCATCGGGATGATGAAGATGGCCACCGGTGAGGGTACCCCCCTCCGGCAGGGTGCCGGAACAGGGTCCCGATTGGTTTTTGGTGGCTATAGAGGCTTGCGGCGGTGGAACTCCCGATCTATTCTATTCCATGATGGTTTTAGGGTATATGGAGATATATAGGCGAAAGAAGTCGGTAAGGGGAGCCACGAGGGGCCCAGAAGGGTGGAGGGCGCGCCCAGGGGGGTGGGCGTGCCCCCCTGCCTTGTGCCTTCCTCGTTGATTCCCTTACGTACACTCCAAGTCTTCTGGATTGCCTCCGTTCCAAAAATAACTCTCCCGAAGGTTTCATTCCGTTTGGATTCCGTTTGATATTCCTTTTCTGCGAAACACTGAAACAAGGGAAAAAACAGAAATTGGCACTGGGCTCTGGGTTAATAAGTTAGTCCCAAAAATAATATAAAAGTGTTTAATAAAGCCCATAAACATCCAAAACAGATAATATAATAGCATGGAACAATCAAAAATTATAGATACGTTGGAGACGTATCAGCATCCCCAAGCTTAATTCCTGCTCGTCCTCGAGTAGGTAAATGATAAAAACAGAATTTTTGATGTGGAATGCTACCTAACATATTTATCAATGATATCTTCTTTATTGTGGCAAGAATATTCAGATCCATAAGATTCAAAACAAAAGTTTAATATTGACATGAAAACAATAATACTTCAAGCATACTAACAAAGCAATCGTGTCTTCTCAAAATAACATGGCCAAAGAAAGTTATCCCTACAAAATCATATAGTCTGGCTATGCTCTATCTTCATCATGCGAAGTATTTAAATCATGCACAACCCCGATGACAAGCCAACCAATTGTTTCATACTTTTGATGTTCTCAAACTTTTTCAACTTTCACGCAATACATGAGCGTGAGCCATGGACATAGCACTATAGGTGGAATAGAATGGTGGTTGTGGAGAAGACAAAAAGGAGAAGATAGTCTCACATCAACTAGGCGTATCAACGGGCTATGGAGATGCCCATCAATGGATCTCAATGTAAGTGAGTAGGGATTGCCATGCAACGGATGCACTAGAGCTATAAGTGTACGAAAGCTCAACAAAATAAACTAAGTGGGTGTGCAACCAACTCGCTTGCTCACGAAGACCTAGGGCATTTTGAGGAAGCCCATCATTGGAATATACAAGCCAAGTTCTATAATGAAAATTTCCCACTAGTATATGAAAGTGACAACATAGCAGACTCTCTATCATGAAGATCATGGTGCTACTTTTAAGCACAAGTGTGGTAAATGGATAGTAGCATTGTCCCTTCTCTCTTTTTCTCTCACTTTTTTATTTTTTTATTTGGGCCTTCCTCTTTTTCTTATGGCCTTTTTTTTCTTTTTTTCGTCCGGAGTCTCATCTCGACTTGTGGGGGAATCATAGTCTCCATCATCCTTTCCTCACTGGGACAATGCTAATGATGATCATCACACTTTTATTTACTTACAACTCAAGAATTACAACTCAATACTTAGAACAAGATATGACTCTATATGAATGCGGCCGCCGGTGTACCGGGATGTGCAATGACTCATGAGTGACATGTACGAAAGAATTATGAACGGTGGCTTTGCCACAAATACAATGTCAACTAGATGATCATGCAAAGCAATATGACAATGATGGAGAGTCTCATAATAAATGGAATGGTGGAAAGTTGCATGGCAATATATCTCGGAATGGCTATGGAAATGCCACAATAGGTAGGTATGGTGGCTGTTTTGAGGAAGGTATATGGTGGGTGTATGATACCGGCGAAAGGTGCGCGGTATTAGAGAGGCCAGCAATGGTGGAAGGGTGAGAGTGCGTATAATCCATGGACTCAACATTACTCATAAAGAAATCACATACTTATTGCAAAATCTATTAGTTATCGAAACAAACTACTACGCGCATGCTCCTAGGGGGATAGATTGGTAGGAAAAGACCATCGCTCGTCCCCGACCGCCACTCATAAGGAAGACAATCAATAAATAAATCATGCTCCGACTTCATCACATAACGGTTCACCGTACGTGCATGCTATGGGAATCACAAACTTTAACACAAGTATTTCTCAAATTCACAACTACTCCACTAGCATGACTCTAATATCACCATCTTCATATCTCAAAAGAATCATAAGGAATCAAACTTCTCATAGTATTCAATGCACTTTATATGAAAGCTTTTATTATATCCCTCTTGGATGCCTATCATATTAGGACTAATTTCCTAAGCAAAGCAAATTGCCATGCTGTTCTAAAGACTCTCAAAATAATATAAGTGAAGCATGATAGTTCATATATTTCTTCAAAATAAATACACCGCCGTGCTCTAAAAGATATAAGTGAAGCAGTAGAGCAAACAACAAACTACTACGAAAGATATAAGTGAAGATCGATGAGTAGTCGAATAATTATGCAACTATGTGAAGACTCTCCCATTTAATAATTTCAGATCTTGATACTTTATTCAAACAGCAAGCAAAACAAAACAAAATAAAATGACGCTCCAAGCAAAACACATATCATGTGGTGAATAAAAATATAGCTCCAAGTAAAGTTACCGATGAACGAAGACGAAAGAGGGGATGCCATCCGGGGCATCCCCAAGCTTAGGCTCTTGGTCATCCTTGAATATTACCTTGGGGTGCCTTGGGCATCCCCAAGCTTAGGCTCTCGCCACTCCTTATTCCATAGTCCATCGAATCTTTACCCAAAACTTGAAAACTTCACAACACAAAACTTAATAGAAAACTCGTAAGCTCGTTAGTACAAGAAAATAAATCACCACTTGGGTACTGTAATGAACTCATTCTAAATTCATATTGGTGTAATATCTACTTTATTCCAACTTATCTATGGTTCATACCCTCCGATACTACTCATAGATTCATCAAAATAAGCAAACATCACATAGAAAACAGAATCTGACAAAACAGAACAGTCTGTAGTAATCTGTATCAAACATATACTTCTGGAACTCCAAAAATTCTGAAATAAATTGTTGGACCTGAGGAATTTGTCTAGTAATCATCTGCAAAAAGAATCAACTTAATATCTATCTCCAGTAAAAAGTTTTAGCTAATCTCGTGAGCGCTAAAGTTTCTGTTTTTTACAGCATGGTCATAAAGACTTCACCCAAGTCTTCCCAAAGGTTCTACTTGGCACAAACACTAATTAAAAAAAACCACATCTAACAAGAAGCTACATATATTATTTATTCCTAAACAGAAACAAAAAGCAAGAAATAAAAATAAAATTGGGTTGCCTCCCAACAAGCGCTATCGTTTAACGCCCCTAGCTAGGCATGATGATTTCAATGATGCTCACATAAAAGATAAGAGTTGAACCATAAAGAGAGCATCATGAAGAATATGAATAGCACATTTAATTCTAACCCACTTCCTATGCATTGGGATTTTGTGAGCAAACAAGTTATAGGAACAATAATCAACTAGCATAGGAAGGCAAAACAAGCATAACTTCAAAACTTGAAGCACATAGAGAGGAAACTTGATATTATTGCAATTCCTACAAGCATATATTCCTCCCTCATATTTATTTTCAGTAGCATCATGAATGAATTCAACAATATAACCATCACATAAAGCATTCTTTTTATGATCTATAAGCATATAATTTTTATTACTCTCCACATAAGCAAATTTATTCTCATGAATAGTAGTGGGAGCAAACTCAACAAAATAACTATCATATGATTGAAAATTAAGATCAAGATGACAAGTTTCATGGTTATAATTATTCTTTAAAGCATACGTGTCATCACAATAATCATCATAGATTGGAGGCATGCTTTCATCATAGTAAATTTGCTCATCAAAGCTTGGGGGATAAAAAATATCATCTTCATCAAACATAGCTTCCCCAAGCTTGTGGCTTTACATATCATTAGCATCATGGATATTCAAGGAATTCATACTAACAACATTGCAATCATGCTCATCATTCGAAGGTTTAGTGACAAACTTCTATAGATTTCTTCTTCTAGCACTTGAGCACAATTTTCCTTTCCATCATTCTCACGAAAGATATTAAAAAGATGAAGCGTATGAGACAAACTCAATTCCATTTTTTTATAGTTTTATTTTGTAAACTAAACTAGTGCTAAAACAAGAAAATAAAAGATTCAATTGCAAGATCTAAATATATACCTTCAAGCACTCACCTCCCCGGCAACAACGCCAGAAAAGAGCTTGATGTCTACTACGCAACCTTCTCCTTGTAGACGTTGTTGGGCCTCCAAGTGCAGAGGTTTGTAGGACAGTAAAAAATTTCCCTCAAGTGGATGACCTAAGGTTTATCAATCCGTGGGAGGCGAAGGATGAAGATGGTCTCTCTCAAGCAACCCTGCAACCAAATAACAAAGAGTGTCTTGTGTCCCCAACACACCCAATACAATGGTAAATTGTATAGGTGCACTAGTTCGGCGAAGAGATGGTGATACAAGTGTAATATGGATGGTAGATATAGGTTTCTGTAATCTGAAAATATAAAAACAGCAAGGTAGCAAGTGGTAAAAGCGAGCGTAAACGGTATTGCAATGCGTTGAAACAAGGCCTAGGGTTCATACTTTCACTAGTGCAAGTTCTCTCAACAATAATAACATAATTGGATCATATAACTATCCCTCAACATGCAACAAAGAGTCACTCCAAAGTCACTAATAGCGGAGAACAAACGAAGAGATTATGGTAGGGTACGAAACCACCTCAAAATTATCCTATTCAAGAGTCCGTAGTAAAATAACATGAAGCTATTCTTTCCGTTCGATCTATCATAGAGTTCGTACTAGAATAACACCTTAAGACACAAATCAACCAAAACCCTAATGTCACCTAGATACTCCATTGTCACCTCAAGTATCCGTGGGTATGATTATACGATATGCATCACACAATCTCAGATTCATCTATTCAAACCAACACAAAGTACTTCAAAGAGTGCCCCAAGTTTCTACCGGAGAGTCAAGACGAAAACGTGTGCCAGCCCCTATGCATAGGTTCATGGGCGAAACCCGCAAGTTGATCACCAAAACATACATCAAGTGGATCACGTGATATCCCATTGTCACCACAGATAAGCACGGCAAAACATACATCAAGTGTTCTTAAATCCTTAAAGACTCAATCCGATAAGATAACTTCAAAGGGAAAACTCAATCCATTACAAGAGAGTATAGGGGGAGAAACATCATAAGATCCAACTATAATAGCAAAGCTTGCGATACATCAAGATCGTATCACCTCAAGAACATGAGAGAGAAGGATCAAACACATAGCTACTGGTACATACCCTCAGCCCCGAGGGTGAACTACTCCCTCCTCGTCATGGAGAGCGTCGGGATGATGAAGATGGCCACCGGTGAGGGTTCCCCCCTCCGGCAGGGTGCCGGAACAGGGTCCCGATTGGTTTTTGGTGGCTACAAAGGCTTGCGGCGGCGGAACTCCCGATCTATTATGTTCCACGATGGTTTTAGGGTATATGGAGATATATAAGCGAAAGAAGTCGGTAAGGGGAGCCACGAGGGGCCCACGAGGGTGGACGGCGCGCCCAGGGGGGGTGGGCGCGCCCCCCTGCCTCGTGCCTTCCTGGTTGCTTCCCTTACGTACAATCCAAGTCTTCTGGATTGCTTCCGTTCCAAAAATAACTCTCTCGAAGGTTTCATTCCGTTTGGACTCCGTTTGATATTCCTTTTCTGCGAAACACTGAAACAAGGGGAAAACAGAAACTGGCATTGGGCTCTGGGTTAATAGGTTAGTCCCAAAAATAATATAAAAGTGTTTAATAAAGCCCATAAACATCCAAAACAGATAATATAATAGCATGGAACAATCAAAAATTATAGATACGTTGGAGATGTATCACTCTCCACTGCACCAGTTCTGGCTGCACCGGCCGAGAAGGAGCCGCTGTTGCTCTATATCGCCGCAACCTCGCGGACGGTCAGCACGGTGATGGTGGTCGAGCGACCAGAGAAGGACAAGGTCCAAGACATCCAGCGTCCCGTCTACTACTTGAGCGAGGTTGTCACGCCCAAGATGCGACCCTATCCTAAAGGAACACGAAGGTCCCACCAAGGATAGAAGCGCATCTTGAAGACGCTTTTGCAAGGTGGATATCATTACATCAACATTACGTAATATATGGGGATACATACAAGGCATACAAATGCCGCAAGAATACAACAATACATCATACATAACTCAGCATCCGACTACAGATGAAACATAAACAGAAACTCAAACGACATCCACCCTGCTAGCCCAGGCTGCCGACCTGGAACCTATCCCCTGATCGAAGAAGAAGCAGAAGAAGAACTCCAAAACAAGTAAACATCGTCTCGCGTCAAGATCATCGCAAAACCTGTACCTGCAACTGGTGGTGTAGTAATCTGTGAGCCACGAGGACTCAGCAATCCCATTACCATGGGTATCAAGACTAGCAAAGCTTAAAGGGAAAGGAAAAGATAAGGTGGTGAGGTTGCAGCAGCGACTAAGCATGTATGGTGGCTAACTTACGCAAATAAGAGCGAGAAGAGAAGCAAAGGAACGGTCGTGAAACTAGCAATGATCAAGAAGTGATCCTGAACTCCTACTTACGTCAAGCATAACCCAGAAACCATGTTCACTTCCCGGACGCCGCCGAGAAGAGACCATCACGGCTACACACGCGGTTGATGCGTTTTAATTAAGGTCAAGTGTCAAGTTATCTACTACCGGATATTAACAAATTCCCATCTGCCACATAACCGCGGGCACGGCTTCCGAAAGATAATACCCTGCAGGGGTGTCCCAACTTAGCCCATGATAAGCTCTCACGGTCAACGAAGGATATTCCTTCTCCCGAGAAGACCCGATGAGTCTCGGAATCCCGGTTACAAGACATTTCGACTATGGTAAAACAAAACCAGCAAAGCCGCCCGAATGTGCCGACAAATCCTGATAGGAGCTGCACATATCTCGTTCTCAGGGCACACCGGATTGTCCAAGCTTCCGATAGGCCAGCCCAGAGTTGCCCCTGGTGGCCACCGGCGACTGACAGGTTGGACCAACACTCGGAGGAGCACTGGCCCGGGGGGGGGGGTAAATAAAGATGACCCTCGAGAGCGCGACTCCCAAGGGAAAAGAAATAGGCTAGGCAAATGGTAAAACCAAGGTTGGGCCTTGCTGGAAGAGTTTTATTCAAAGCGAACTGTCAAGGGGGTCCCATAAATCACCCAACTGTGTAAGGAATGCAAAATCCGGGAACATAACACCGGTAAGGCGGAAACTAGGGCGGCAAGAGTGGAACAAAACACCAGGCATAAGGCCGAGCCTTCCACCCTTTACCAAATATATAGATGCATTAATAATATAAGAGATATTGTGATATCCCAAGAAAACATAATCCAACATGGAGCAATCTTCATCTTCACCTGCAGCTAGCAACGCTATAAGAGGGGCTGAGCAAAGCGGTAACATAGCCAAACAACAGTTTGCTAGGAAGGGTGACAAAGGTTAGAGGTTCATGGCAAAATGGGAGGCTTGAGGAACAAGTGAATAGGTAGCGCAGCAAAGCGATAGAACGAGGCAACTAGCATAGCAATGATAGTAATGAGATCCAAGGTGACGGTCATCTTGCCTGAAATCCCGCTAGGAAGAAGAACGAATCCATGAAGAAGATGAAGCCACGAAGACGAACGAATCCTCACGATCGCAACGACACGGGAACTATCGAGAAGAAGCACACAACAAGGTAAACACACCACACAAGAACAAGGCATGATGCTCAACCAAGAATGATGCATGACAAGTCTATATGACGCTACTCGTGACAAGAGAGGATGCATACAAGAACAACACATCAAAGCAAGTTTAAATGAGGCCGGAAACAACATATAACAAATCCGGTAAGTCCTCATATGCAAATTTCGAAATTGGTCCAGAACTGAATAAACCTTAAGTTGAAGTTGTTAAACAGCAAGTTAAAGAGCACCATGATGATCTACACGAAATTCTAGTCAAGTTACATATAAAGTTCATTAGATTCGGAGCTACGGCCTAGAAGATATGAGCAAGACAAGTTAAACATGGCATTGGTGCAAAATGCATACAAACATCAAGCAAACACCTCAAAACAATGATGCATCATGATAATATGATACTACATGAAAAACTAAGCAAGTTTCATATAGAGCATGCTCGAAACGGAGCAACGGTGCAACACATACACTCCAAACAAGACATAGCAATAATCTGTCCAAAACAGCAACTAGGTATAAAGCAAGCATCAAAACAATATGCTACAGCAACTCAACATGAAAACAAAAGGCATGGACATGATGTACAGGTAAAGCACAACACAACATGAACACTGAGCTATCTCCAGAAATCACTAGAACATGCTCAAAAAGGACATGAAAAGATTGCAAAATAATAACAGGTTCACAGACTTAGAGAAATTACTGGACATGACAGAAATAATATCAGGTTGCAATGTTCAGAGCACGAAATCAACATGCTACAGGAACTTAACATGGCAAAACAAGGCATGGCCTGAATTTACTCAAAGCATATAACAAATGTCCCTTACTGACCATAAGCCAAAAAGGATCAGAATATATGATGGCAAGCATGTAAACATAGCAAGTTTCGTTATCAGGTTTCAGACTTAGCAAAAAACAGAGCATGGCAGAAATATTAATATGTAGGCCTCTTTGTGAGCTTGATGCACTCACTACAGAGCAATGCATGACAAACCAAGAACACCTACAGAAAGATGGCAAGTTTATGAAGCTAACCATGGCAAGAGTAAAAGCATAGCATGTATGGATCAACTATAACAAGCTTGGCAAAAATGAAAATCATGTTAAGAATCTGCCAGGAATATTTTATAGCAAAAGTAGAGCAAGATTTAGTCATGCTATGGTACTCTAAAATTGCAAACAATTGCAGGAATGGATCAATTAAAACAATATCTACAAAACATCCTTAATGAATATCTCCAAAATATTCATGGATCTCTCTGTAGCATCAAGTTTACATGGCAACAAAATTACAGTAGACAAGGACTTGGAGAAATCACTAAGTCTCTGAAATCAGAAACATTACGGGACCTACTTTGCATGCTTGTGCTAGTCATCACAGAGGTCGCAAAAAGACGTGGACTACACCAATGGAAAGATGGCATGGCATAATTCAAAACACATGTAGAGATCATGCTCAAAAGATGCACAGATTTAATGATACAAAAAAGACAAATCACCAAGTTCTGATAAGAACCAGAAAATAACAGCAACTAGCCTCTTCCAACAGAGATTTGGGCATCAAGATGACCTCTAATGAACATGGTGAAATTGAACAAAATGAAGAGCATCACGAGTCGAACAATTTGACATATTACACGCGCGAAACGGAGCTATATGCAAGAAGTTACACACAGTTGAACATGCACACATATTAACAAAATTCAGGGACTTGGAGATTTCGAGGGGGAGGGGAAAAGTCAACGTACGGGCAACCGGATCGAGATATGGCCGAGGCGACGCTCGAGCTCGGGCCGGAGGACGGCGGCAGAAGCACGCCGGCGGGGAGAGGAGGGTGGACGCCGGCGGCGGCGGTTGGCGGCGGACGGAGGCGGGGCACGGGACGAGGCGCTCGCGAGCGCGCGGCGGAGGAGAGCCGACCGGGCGGCGGCGGTGGTCGCCGGGCGGGGCGGCGCCGAAGTCGGCGGCGGAGGGAGAGGCGCCCGACGGGTGGCGGTCGCCGGGCGGGGGCGGCGCCGGCGGGCGGAGCCGCGGCCTCGGGCGGCGGGCGCGTACGGGCGAAGGACGGCGGGGCGGCGTCCAGTGGCGCGGAAGCTGAGGTGGCGGCCGGCGGAGTCCGGCGGAACTCCGGCGAGCGGGCGCGGGAGGCGGGGCGCGCGGGCCCGGTGCGGGCCGGCCGTGGGCTCGCGGGGCGCGGCGGCGGGGCGCGGGCAAGACGGCGGCGGAGGACACATGGCGGCGGGGAGAGGAGCGGAGCTAGGGTTAGGGTGGAATTCATCCGCGAATTTCGGAGGAGGGCACCTATTTATAGATAGAGGGAGCTAGGAGAGTCCAAACGAGGAGCGGTTTTCGCCCACGCGATCGTGATCGAACGACCGAGAGCATGGCGGAGACTTAGAGGGGTTTTGAGGCTGTTTGAAAGGGGGTTTTGCTGCAATGCCAAAACGGTCTTCGCGGATGCCCGGTTAACCGTTGGAGTACCAAACGACCTCCACATGGGACGAAACTTGACCGGTGGTCTACCGGTAGTATACCAAGGCCACTTGACAAGCCTCGGCCCATTCCGAGAAAGTTTGACACACGCACACGAAAGAAAACAAGAGGGGTGCACCGGAGGAGATAGGAGCGCCGGATTGCAAAACAGACAACGGGGAAAATGCTCGGATGCAAGAGACGAACACGTATGCAACTGCAATGCACATGATGACATGATATGAAATGCAGATGATGACATGGCAAAAAGCAACACGCAAGCAGGTGACATGGCAACGACAGCGAATAACTGGCAGACACCTGGCGCATCGGATCCGGGGCATTACAGAGGTGCTCTCCGCCTCGAAGCAGAATTACCCGCACTACCAGAAAATGTGTTATGGCATGTACTTCACCGCCAAGAAACTCAAGCAGTACTTCCAAGAGCATGTCATCACCGTGCTCAGCACGGCCCCTCTCGGCGAGATCATCGGGTGCTGGGACGCCTCCGGCCGGGTCGCCAAGTGGGCACTCGAGCTAGGCGGCCACACCATCCTCTACAAGCCTCGCACCACGATCAAGTCCCAGGCTTTGGCCGACTTCCTCGTCGACTAGACCGAGACCCAGTACCTGCCGCCGCCGCCAGACTTGACGCACTCGCACATGCACTTCGACGGTTCGAAGATGCGACTCGGCCTGGGGGCCGGCATCGTGATGTCCTCCCCCAAGGGTGACCGGCTCAAATACGCGCTGCAGATCCACTTCACCGCCTCCAACAACGTCGCCGAGTATGAAGCCCTTGTGCACGGCCTCCGGCTTGCCAAGGAACTCGGCATCCAGCGCATCCTATGCTACGGCGATTCGGACCTGGTGTTGCAGCAGAGCTCCGGGTAGTGGGACGCCCACGACTCCAACATGGCGAGCTACTGCTTCCTCGTCCAGAAGCTGTCTGGATTCTTCGCGGGTTGCGAGTTCCTCCACCTCCCGCGTGCAGAGAATGAAGCAGCCGACACACTCGCCAAATCGCCTCGTCCCGGCAGTCCGTCCCGTCCGGCGTCTCCCTCGAGCATCTGCACAAGCCGTCCATCAAGCCGTCCCCGGACTCCGAGTCCATCCATGTCCCAACCGACCCGGCCGCGCCTCAACCCGGCCCGGGGACTGCTCCGACCAACCCGGCCGCGCCTCAACCCGACCTGGGGACTGCTCCGACCGACCAGGCCACGCCTCAACCCGGCCTGGGACTGCTCCAACCGACCCGGCCGTGCCTCAACCCAGCCCAGGGACTGCTCCAACCGACCCGGCCACGCCTCAACCTGGCCCGGGGACTGCTCCAGCCAGCCCGACCACGCCTCAACCCGGCCCTGGGGCCGCTGAACCCGGCTCTGGGGCTGCCACCCCGGAACCCTTCATGATGGCCGTCCTTGCCGGGGTCACGGCACCATCCTGGGCCCTGCCCATCTCGGAGTTCCTAGAAAACGGGGTCCTTCCCATGTACGAAACCGAAGCCCGTCAAGTGCAGCGTCGGGCGTCCGCCTACAGCATCATCAACAACGAGCTCGTCAAACGCAGCTCTACCGGCGTATTCCAACGCCGCGTCAAGCAGGACAAGGGCATTGAGACCCTCCTCGACATACACCCGGGCGAGTGCGGGCACCACGCCGCCTCGCGGTCCCTGGTGGCCAAGGCTTTCCGCCATGGTTTCTACTGGCCCACGGCCCTCGAAGACGCAGAGTCGCTCGTCCTTAAGTGTGAAGGATGCCAAAGCTTCAGCAAGCGCGGTCACCAGCCGGCGTCAGCACTCCGGACCATTCCGATCGCCTGGCCCTTCGCGGTCTGGGGACTCGACATGGTGGGGCCTTTCAAGACCGCTCGAGGCGGCATGACACATCTGCTGGTGGCAATGGACAAGTTCACCAAGTGGATCGAGGCAAGGCCAATCAAGAAGCTGGACGGCCCGACGGCCTTCCGATTTATCAAGGACATCGCGGTGCGCTATGACATGCCAAACAGCATCATCACGGACAACGGCACCAACTTCTCCAAGGGCGCGCTCGCGTAGTACTGCTCCGTCTCTGGCATCCGCCTCGACCTGGCTTCCATGGCACACTGCAGTCCAATGGCCAGGTCGAGCGAGCCGACGGTCTCATCCTGTCCGGCATCAAGCCGCGACTCATCGAGCCACTTGTCCGGTCACCCGACTGCTGGCTCGACGAGTTACCGGCCGTCCTTTGGAGCCTCTGCACCACGCCAAACAGGTCGACCGGGTTCACCCAGTTCTTCCTCGTCTATAGAGCAGAAGCCGTCATCCCAACCGACGTCGAGTTCGACTCGCCGCGTTTCATGATGTACACAGAAGCCAAAGCAAAATAAGCCCGCGAAGACGGCGTCGACCTGCTCGAAGAGGCACGTCTCCTAGCGCTCAGTCGCTCAGCCATCTACCAGCAAGGCCTGAGGCATTACCACAACAAGAAGATCAAGCCCCTCGCTTTTCGAGTCGGAGACCTCATCCTCCGACTCATCCAAGAGCAGACTGGCCAACACAAGTTGTCCTCCCCATGGGAGGGCCCTTCATCGTCAGCAAGGCCTTACGCGACCGCAACGCGTACAACCTCATCGACGCCCGCAAGTCAAACAAGCGCAAGAGGGATATCGTCGGCGAAGAAACAACCCGACCATGGAACGCGGAGGTCCTCTGTCCGTTTTACAGTTAACCAAGTGCACGTATGTATCACTGCCTTTTGTAACTATCTGAAACTATGGGGTCCCCGAATGATGCTTGGGGCTGCCCTTTCTGCGACCAAGCTATTGTGTCTCCTACATTTGTGCACCACTTTACTATTAAGCCAAACCCGGCCACCGGGTCGACTCGCTCAAACCTGGGGGCTCGGGGGCTGGCCGGTTTGGCCACCCGTCGTTTTTCCTTAAGCAGTTCTAAAACGCGTTGGGTCGCCATAAACCTATCGCTTCGCCCTAAGCCGCAGATCCGGCTCCGGCTGTCAGCTAGCAAGCACATGAGTCCAATGCACCAGCGCACCATGAGCGCTAAGTCAAAAACCGCCGAGTCGCCCAACCCGGTCCCGCCACTATAAATTGCTGCACGACCGGCTGGTCGCCAACCCGGCCTTGCCGGATTGCCGCAAGCCGGCCCTGTGGGTGTTTCGCTCGCGCTCAACATTTTGAAAGACCAAGTATTGAACACTCCTCTCAAAGGCCGAGCCCCTTGTCACGGACCAAAGCCCTGGCCGTCAGACTCGCGGGGGGGGGGGAGCCCAAAGGGGGAGAGTTACAAGAAAACGGCTTTAGAAACGAAAAGCAAAGGCGCCGGCACCCACGAAGTTTCTACACACCGCCGGATCGCTTGACCCGGTCTCACCTTTTCAAGTTGCCGCATGACCGGCTGCTCGCCAACCCGGCCCTGCCGGATTGCCGCCAGCCGGCCCAGTGGGTGTTTCGATCACGCTCGAAGTTTAGAAAGCCGAAGTACTGAACGCTCCTCTCAAAGGTTGAACCCCTTGTCACGGACCAGAGCCTTGGCCGTCAGACTCGCGGGGGGGGGGGGACTCGAAGGGGGAAAGGTTGCAGGAAAACGACTCCAAAAAAGAAAAGCAAAGGCAAAGAAATTCACGCAGCTCATGCATCATAAATTTGAAACAGGCCCAGTGCCAGACTTCATTACACCCAGACAACCCCCAGTGGGTGGGTGGACCTACTACCTAACGGAAATCTATGATAAGTTAAAAATTCAGGCGTCTCCATCGCCGGATCACGTAGCTCCCGGGTCCGCTGAGGTGCCGGTATCTTCCTCCCCAGCGTCTGCATCGCGGTAGAAGCGCGTCTCCTAAGAACTGCCCTCCGGGTCGTCCAGAAGCAGGCCATAGTCATCAGCAGGCATGACTCTGTCGTCTACCGCCCACTCCGGCCGAAACTCGTCGTGGAAGGCGAACCCGGCGATATAGCTGTCCCGAGCAGCAATCCGGCCAGCTTCTGCCTGCAGCTGGCTCTCCGAGCCGGCTCGCTGGCCCATCAGCGCGTCCAGCGACAAGTTCGGATGCCAAGACATCTTGAACCGGAGCGCTATCTCGGCGCCCGCACGGGCGGCGGAGACTCGCCACTCATGGAGCCGCTCCGGACCCGCCTCCAGCCAGCGCGCGAGCCGCGTGAAGCTATTCGGCCCAACGGAACCCGGCCAAAGGGCCGCCGTCATCGCTGCGCCGGCCTCAGAAAGCCGCCCCATTTGTTCGCTCAGAACTCGCAGGCGAGCCTCGGCAGCTGCGATGATCTCCGGGAAGGTCCAGGCCACCGGCGGGTCCGTCCCAGAGCCGACGATCCCTTGCGGGTCAAGCTGGAAGCGGACCGCCTCCACCGCCAGCGGGTGCGTCTCCGGGAAGGCCCCTGCCAAGAAGAAAAGCAAGTCAGAAGAAATTTACTAAGGAAGAAGAGCCGGAGTCCCAACCCGGCAACGACAAAATTCAAAAAAATCACTTACTGGAGCAGGACTCTTCCAGGTGCTGCGCGTCAAGCAACGTACCGCGCCACTCCCAGGCAATAGTGCGATCGCGCTCCTCCAGCGCCTTGTCCAGGTGTGCGACCTTAGCAAGAGCCGCCTTTAGCTCGGCGTCCTTGTCCTCGGCCGCCTTCACGGCCTCTTCATGGAGTCGGGTCTCCCCCTGCCGGGTCTCCTCCGTCGTGGCCACCAGCGCCTTCAGGCGCTCCACCTCGGTCTGGAGTTGCCCCTTGTCGTCGACCAGCTTGCCGTGCTGCTGGTCCGCCTTGGCAAGGGCCCGCTGCGCCTCCACGACCTTGGCGGCCTCCGCCTTAAGACGCCCCACCACGGCCTCGAGGTGGCTCTTGTCGCCCGCCAGCTGCTCCTGCAGTCGGCTGGCTTCGTCGAGCGCCTGTCGGGGTCCCGTCGCCTCCTCCTTCGCCTTCTCCACTTCGGCCCCGAGCCGGCCGACGTCTACGACAAGCCGGTCATAATGAAAACCGGCCCGGATCAGCCGGGTCCTCCAAGACAGCACGTCAGCTGCAGAAGAAAAACTCAGCAATAAACTATTGTTTTTAGATTCGACCCAACTGCTACGCAGTTGGCCCGAATCTCGGGGGCTACACCCAGTGGGTGCGCTAGCGTGCCCCCACTAGAAAAGAGAATGAAGAAGAAGCACCTGCCGCAACGCGGAGCTCCTCCTCCTTGGCGGCAAGCTTCTCCTTGAGACGCCGGTGCGCCTCGAGGAGCCGGTTGAAGATAGTGACTCGGTAGGAGTCCAGTTGCTCTGAGAAACGACGATCAGCGCAAGACAACAAGATAAGATTCGACCAAACTACTACGCAGTTCACCCGAATCTCGAGGGCTACACCCAGTGAGTGCGCTGGTGCACCCCCACGAAGGAGAAAACAATGAAAAAGAAAAGCGGAGCAAATGAGAACTTATGAAGATGGCGCGCTCCAGCTCTTGCGTCGCCTCGACCTCGGCCTGGGCGAAGGCCTGGATCTGGTCCGTTCGTCCCCGCAGGCGGCAGGTCACGGCGGCCATCGCCGCCTCCTCCTGGGTCGGAGGACCGAAGAGGACCTCACCGGTCCCGCTCCGCGCAGGCCGCGGCTCGGCGACCCGGCGCCCGCCGGACCTAAGCACCAGGGCGTGCTCTCCGCCGGCCGCCTCCCCCGAAGCCGGCGCCCTCTCCGGCGCCAATGTTGGCTCAGTGGGCAGAGCGGCTTGAGGCTCCACCACCGCCGGCGCCTCGCTCGCCAGCGCCCGGGACGCCTCCTCTGGCGCCACTCCTGCCACGTCCTCCAAGACGGCGTTGCCGTCGCCCCCATCCCTAAGGACCACAACCTCCCGGTCGAGGTCCATCACATCTGCACGGCTGCCTTGGCCATGCTCCCTGTCCGACGCCGGCACGAAGACCGTCGTCGCCACCACCGTCCCCGCCGGCATCTCCGGCCATGCCGCCTCCTCGCCGGCTCGCGGCCACGCTGTCGCGGCGCTGACCCAGGCCTGGATCGATGCCGCCTCCAGCTCCGCCTCAGCCTGGTTCCGGTCCCGCCAGGCCAGGCCCTCGGCATCGGCCGGGTCCAGACCAAGGTCCGGATGCACTGGTGCCTCCTCGTCTCGGTCGACAGTGCCAGATCGGCTCCTCCGGAACGCGGCGCCCTCGGCAGACGCGGCATCCGCCGCCGCCAGCGCCAGCGAGATCGGCAAACTGAAGCACAAGACAAGAAACAATCACGCCGAATCGAGAGGAGCCACTCAGCAACTCAGCTCAAGCAAAAAGAGTTACTTACCCCGGCACTACCGGAATGGCGTGCCTTTCCGCCCTCTCCTGCGGAGCGTCGCGCCTCCTCTTGGTGGGCGGCCTGGCAACCCCACCCGGGTCCGCCGCGCGCTTCACAGACGGGGCCCGCGGCGGGACGCTGTCCTTCCTATGCGGGCGCCTCGCCGCCGCCCCCCCGGCACGACCCGGCTCCGGCCAAGCCGCCGCCTCCTCAACCCGGCGCCGCTACATCAGCAGCTCACGTCAGCATCCGCAAAGCCATCCCACAACTGGTGACTCAAGCAACACACACAAGACTCACCTACTCGGCGCCCTGCGCCCATGTCGGCGGCCGCCGCCTCCCCTCTGCCATGGGCCTCGGGCTCCTCCGAGGCGACCGGCACCACCTGCGCCCGCGCCCGGTGGTAAGGACGCCGGATGGCATTCAGAAGCACCTCGCGCGTCGCGTCGGGACGAACGAGGCGATAAGCAGCAGCGAAGTACGGGGACCAGGGACTCACCAGCGGTGCCGGGTCCGAACGGCTATACGGGGCCTTCCCGAACTCCTAGTTCACCCTCAAGTTGGCCTTGGAGATGTCATTAACCCGGCGCGCAACTTGGTACGTCGCCAACCGCGTGTTCCCATGCGGTTGGGATCTTGGAGGCCGGTCATCTGACCGATGAGATGACTGCGCTGCTGCAGTGGCAGCACTCGCCGAGAGATAAAGGCGGCGATGAGGTCGGTGCCGGTGAGCCTCTCCCGCTGCTTCATCACCAACACCCGCTCGCAGAGGTTGAGCACCTCCTGCGACGGGCGCTTGGGGTAAAACCCCCAGTTCTGCTTCCCCCACGGCGGCGAGTTGATGAACGGCGGGAGGTTGATGCGGTCCTCGCCGAGGTTGTGGACGTAGAAGAAAGAATTCTGCCATTTCTTGGCAGAATCCTCCAGCGGCACCTTCGGGTGGTCGGCGCCCGACCACTTGGAGATGACGGTTGCCCCGCACTTGGACATCTCCCCGGCCTTCGGCCCCTGCTGCTTCAAGGAGAGGAAGCGCACCCAGAGGTCGATCGAAGGCTCGACCCCCAGGTACCCCTCGCAAAGGGTAACGAAGCCGGATAGCTGCACAATGGCGCCGGCACCAAGATGGTGCGGCTAGATCCCGAAGAACTCTAGAAAGTCGCGGAAGAAGCCGCTCGCGGGAAGCCCAAACTCGCACTTGAAGTGCGGCAGGAAGACCACCCGCTTCGAGCCCTCGGGCCGCGGCTGCCGCTCGCCCTGTGGGAGGCGCACCTCAACCTCCTACGCCCTCGGCAAGAGCCTGGTGTCGTGGAGGTAGGTGATGTCGTCGAGGGTCACGGTGGAACCCATCCACGATCCTGACGGCAGCGCCATCGACTCGAGCGTGGGGAAAGAGGGAGGAGCAGAGGAAGAAGATGGCAAGAAAGCTCTGCTCAAGATTGCGGGCGTCGCGGCTAGCGGTGGTCGTCGGAAGTAGATCGAGGATGAAGAGGCAGGGGCGCGAGCGTGAATGATCTCCGCCGCCCCTTTCGCCCCCAATTTATAAGCCACGGTTTGAAACGTGGGGAAGTGGGATCGTTTGCGCTGCCCCCCCCACTTCCCCACAATAAGTGCGCACGTACACGCGCAGTAACAGTTTGGGGAATAGCAACGACCGACCCCGGGCGCTGCAATAAATCCGCTCGCGCAGGCCAAGGGCGCGCAACGGCGGGCCCCCTCCCTGGCCATCGCCCAGTCCTGTCACGCGCGTGGCCTGTGAGGCCCCTCCGGCTCCCAAGCGCCACGTGGTGACTACGCGAAGCCCGAAAGATTGCCCAAGATTCGTCGAACCCCTCGGTTCCCGCCGCGGGCGGGATGCCGCGATCCGACTTCCGGAAGCCGGCACACAGTGGGTGTTGCCGGACCCGGCGCTTACCAAAACCCGCCTCTGCAAGTGGGGGAAACCGCGAAGGCCCTCCCATCTGAAGACGGCGGACCTTCACAGCTTCGTTGACTACTGTCGGGGGGACAAACCCCAGGCAGGCAGCGGAACCCGGATCGTTTTAAAAACAACGGGGCCAGCACCGCCCCTTGATCCGGCTCGCACTTGGCCGGGTCGCTCGACCCGGCCAGGCCTCGCGAGCCGGCAGGATCAGCAACCCGGCCGGACACCTCGACCCGGCCCCAACAACCAAGCTCAAGACTTCTCCAGCAAGCCAGCACCGCCCCTGGCGTGTTCTCCAAACCCGGCCAAGGGTCAGTGCCCGTCCCATACCGGCCGTATGATGGGACGAGTCTCCACCAACTGATGAGCGAAGCCACAGTTCCCCGCCCATGCCTCTGGTCAGCCGGACGAGGCAACAGTGCCCCCCACCTACTCACTGACCAGGGCTGGCGTGGCAACAGTGCACCAGACGTCACCCATGACGCCAGCAAGCGGTGACCTGACGGAGCACCACTGTGGATCGACTCGACTCGGTCATGCCCTCACGGTCGATAAGACGGCGCACAATAACCCCAGGCGCATGGGGCCCGCGCCCGGAGAACCCGGCGAGGCCTGGTACCCGGCGGGTCCCAGCACCGGGTTCCCTAGACACTAACGACCCGGACCTACGGCCTTGTAACATTACCATTGTATCCCTCGGTGGTTGACCTATAAAACCCCCCAGGAGCCCTCATGCATACGGGCAACTCCTTGGCTCACTCATTCACACAGGCAACGCCACACAGACCTAGCAAGCAACACCCGAGGAGAGGGAGCAGCCTAAGCTTTGGCCCGACCTCCTTCTTCCTCCATACAACTCTAGGAGCAACTCTGTACTGTTACATAAAAACCACACTCAGCAGGACTAGGGGTGTTATCTCTCCGGAGAGCCCTGAACCTGGGTATGTCTTGCGTCCCACGCTCGCTCATGCCGACCTCGCCTCGGCAGCCCACCAGTGCCCTCGAGCCTCCTCCTATCTTTAGCCATCCCATGGCATCTTATGCGCCCACCACGACACAGACGGTTTCATTCTCCATTTTAATGACTCTTTACGAGAACTGCATATGCATCAGAAAGTTATTGTACACCCAATAGTTCCCAAAGTGTTACTTGAGAAAAAAAGCCATCTGTGGATGCAAGAGGTCAATAGTTACAACCTACAAGATACAAAGAAACGAAGGGGGAGAAGGGGCGTACCTTCTAGACTGCAGAGGCGGCGCGGACGGGAGGGGCGCGAAGAGGCGGGTGCCGAGAATCCCCAGCGTCCTCGAAGGAGGCGGGGGCGGTGGTAGAGGCATCGCGTGGCAGCGGGGGAGGTGGCGGTGCATGTTCCTTGGCATCTGCCGCCCGGTTTGGCTTGTAGCAGGGGCGTCGACGGTTGATGGCTCGACGGTGATGCAGATTATGGACAGGGGGCGTCGGGGAGAAGCGGCCTTCGAAATGGTATCAGTGAAAGTGCTGGAAATGCTTCGTTGAAGGAGGTGCGCCCTATAATATTTCTGGGCACTGCTTCATGTTCTTCTTCTTTTTCTTTTCTTTTTATTTTCTTTTTTTTTGCAAAATTCATGCTCATTTGAATGGGTTGTAAAGTTTAGGAATGTGATCTGATATGGCTTCAGTACTTGCTAGCTACATGTCTAATATTTAACACAATTTTTGGTTGTGATGGCACTTAAATGTCGCCCAGAACTCTTAGATGGCATGTATACTGGAATTAATACCAACCATATTACTATGACAAGCAAAATGGTACAATTTTGTGTATTGGACGCTTTTTTCGGGTACCTTTTGCATTTCTTACAAACTGAAATTTCTTGTGAAAAATGATCTAACTATTCAAGGTACAAGAGTATACTAGACTTCACGTACAACCTCATAAATCTATTGTTGGTGCGAATGCCTTTTCTCATGAAAGTGGAATTCATCAGGTGACTAATTTTGCCATTTCTTACTACCATTGTAGTTCCTAGATTGGCTTATTAGTATGGATGGGTTGACATCTTTCGTTTTTATAGCATAGCTCCAGTTTGCTTCATTCTATGAAATAATTCAATTTTGTAATGTTGATTCTAATTTATGACTATACAGTTTACTGCTTAACAATATTTTTGGGAATTTGAATGTTTCTGCCATCTGTTTACATGCATGTGACTGCTAGGAAAACTTAGCTTAACTGTAATGGACATGGGGCAGTCAATTTATTTTTGTGAATGTAGTTAACTTGGTGTCGGGGAAACGAAACCTATGGGAGCACGGGGAATCCCTACTACGGTTGATAGGGCGCGGGGCTGTGGAAAGAGCGGGTTTAGGAAATCAACATGGGGGAATTTTTATCCAGGTTCGGGCCGCAAGCGATGCGTAATACCCTACTCCTACCGGTTTATGTTTATCTGGTGTTCCTGGACTAGCTACAAAGCGTGCAGGGTCCAAAAAGTTTGAATCCTTCCTCAGTACGCCTCGGGCCTCCTTTTATAGTCAAAGGGGTCGCCATAGTGGCACACAGGAGGTGGAAAGTATGTACTATACACAAGTCTATTCCTGGCACCGTAGGACAAAACGCATTTAATGCGCTGCCGATGTGCCATCTGCCTTTATCGGGGACGGCAAGGAAGCTTGTCCCGTCCATCGCTGCTTCGCCTCACTCCGACGTGCGTCCAGGCTGACAAGGCGTGCAGCGTCATGCTGGCTGGCTGGCTGCTGAGCTGGTGCGGTGGCAGAGTCTTCACGAAGATCTGCATGCAACCACGCAGGTGCTTGCTGAGTTGGTTTGGAAGCTGCACGTCGCCATGCAGGCGCCTGCCTAGTTGGCGGGCTGACTGCTGTGTTAGAACGGCGGTGGAGCCTTGGCAGGTTTGGGCCTGGCTGCGGCCCCGCGGATGTCCCCAGCAAGGGTCTTGCCGGGGTCTTGTGAGCGTCCCCGACAAGGGTGGTTTCCGTCTTCCGGTTCTCATCTAGTCCTTGTATGTTCTTGGTCTTCACAAAGATCTGCATGCCACCAAGCCGGCGCCTCCCGAGCCTTGGTTCCAATGTTGTTGGTGGTGTTGGAACTCTCAGGCTCAAGGGTGGCGGCCTCGCTGGTGTTGGGCAAGTTGCCCCGGCAAGGCTCTTGCCGGGGCTGCGTAGGCTGCCCCGGCAAGGCTCTTGCCGGGGAAAGTCCCTTTGCTCCTCGCGCCTCTGGCTTGGCGCTGCTCTGCTTGTATTGTGTCTTCGCTTCCTCTGCCCTGCCGAGTGTGGCTGCAGGCGCGGCTACAACTGCCCGTGCACTAGTAAAGGGTTACAGAAGGCCCCTACTTTTGTACACCGATAGGAGCCCCCGGGCCTGGGCCACACATAAGTGCAGAGCATTGTTGGGGCAGGCCCAGAACGGTGTGCGGGCATGTGTGGCAGAGTCTTTACTACGGTAATTCACCAGTTGCGCTTCCCCACGACTCGCGTTGAATGCATGACATGGGGGGCGTGCGTGGAGCGGTTGCTGCACGCTTGCATCACATCATGGCAGATAGTAAAGAGGCGGCTCGCGCCTTTCCCATAAAAGGAGGAAAACGCAGGGGCGCGGCTCATTTACTAAGTGGACTCGGGTCGTGGCCTTCAAGGGGCCCGCGCCCCACGATCACGGTGTGGAAAGCAATCACTTCACTTGTCTTTTCGATTCTGGCCCGCTCGCCACGTGTCCTCCATGCCCCAAGGAGGGTAGGTGGTGGATGTGGAGGGCACGGGCCTTAATGCCAAGGCAGGAAACCGGGTCATCGCTGATTGGAGCAGCGGGTCGGTCTTGATTCCCTGCGCCCCTACCGGCCGGATTGGTTAAGTGGGGCGGCCGTCCTCAGATCGTGGAGGCCGAGCCCGGCCCCGCCCCTTTATAAGAAGGGGACGGGGACGACATCTTTCAATCCTTCAACATTCATCTCCTTCCATCTTGAATCCTTCCTTCCCTTCGCCATGGTGAGAGGGCGCGCCGACGCTCCAATGGCAGCAACGAGGGCCTCTGGTCGACAACGCGTTCCCCCTCCCCAAGAGCTCGTGGTGGCAGAGCCCGCGTGAGAGGAAGAGGGAGGGGGCGAGGCAGAGGCCGCCGTGGCGCTCGGGGGATAGGAGGATGGGGCGGCGCACCGGCCGCGCCTCCGCTAGCGGCTCTTCCCCCAATGGAGGGCCATGTCGGAGACCAGCCCCGCGAATTCTTCATCAGGCTGAACAAGCCAGTGCATGGTCGCCTCCGTATTCCCACTCCGTTCGCTCGGGAGATGGAGCTCGACCAGCCACAGACCTTGAGGCTGCATATGAGGGGCTGCGGGAATGGCAGCATGCGGGTCGAGGTCGACTTCCCCGTCCCTCACGTCATGTATCTCCGCCGCTGGTGGAAAACCTTCGTCCGTGCCCATAGCCTGTCGGAAGGGCTCGTTCTCCACTTCGCATTGACGAAGAGCGGCCTGCTCTCCGTAAAGGTCTTTGGGCGCTCGGGAACTCTCCTAAGGTGTTGCGTGGAGAGCTCCACCGACGACGAAACCTCCTCCTTGAGCGAGAGTGACGAGGAGGACAGCGACAGGGACGACGAGGGCGTCAAGTGGGAGGACGCCGACTCCCAGTCCGACTGACCGCGTCGCCCTCCTCCCTCGGCCACATGCCCTGCCGAGGATCTTCCTCGTCAAGCTCTCCATTGGCGCGTTCCCCATTGCTTCATTTTTGCCTTCACCTGCCGCACCTGGGAGGAAAGGGGCAAGAACGGAGATCACGGGGCACTTATATTTCTTTTAAATCGTAGGCACTTGCCAAATCTTATCTAGAAAATGTAATCTCCCGAGCCCATGCTTGTGTCTTGTAACCTCTGTTCTTGCATCAGCATGTTAATGAAAAAGTCTAGCCTTGCCGAGAACCTGTGTACGCATATGTTCGTGAAGAGGCAAAACGCCTCCTTAATGTAAATAAACGAGTCGTCCCGGCAAGCTGCCCTGCCGGCGCCCTTTGCGCCTGCCGTAGAATCATATCTGCCGGGTTACAGACAAAGGGTCCAGCCTCCCGTCCACCTCCTTTTAGCAAGGGCTACTACAACCATTCCGACCGAAGCAGCGTTCGGGCCGGAAATGGGAGCACCCGAGTTTTTAAAGAAGAGTGGCGAGGTTTTCAAATGCACAATTCATAGGTTACAAACACGAATGGGCAAGAGGTAAACTTTATCTGTTTGGTTTGTCGGGGATCGCCGTGCCAGGCGGTCTTCTCAACTTCTTGCTGGAGCCGGGTCCTTGGCGGGATCACGCGTCCTTGCCGTGTCTGGAAAGAAGAGAGGGCAAGAGCATGGAACCTCGGTGGTCCACTAACATTTCTTGGAATCAAAAAGTAGTACAGTACCCTGGACAAGCATGCATATACGTATACACATAAACATGGAAATCGACAGGAAACTATAAATACTAAGGGATTCCTTTCCCTGACTGCGCACAGGGTCTGCGCCTGGCTCTGTACATATGGTTACATGCCTTGCCGGCAAGGCTAGTACAAAATGGGGGTCGTCGGGGCTCCCAGCAACCACACCTTAGGGGTAAAACTTGCGAAGATGTTCGATATTCCAGGAATTGCTCACCGAATGCCATCTTCGGTCTCCAGGCGGACTGCGCCGGGCCTGGTGACTCATATTACCCGATAAGGGCCTGCCCACTTCGGCGTCAACTTGCTTGAATTCTTCGCGGATTGAATCTGCCGAAGAACAAGGTCGCCTTCCTCTAGGCTTCGGGCGTGAACCTTGCGGCTATGATAGAGGCAATCTTCCTCATGGAGCGTCGCATCCTCTTGGCGCAACTGCTCTTGCTCAAGCTCATCATAAGCGAGCACTCGAGGTGACCCGTATAGGAGTTCTGTGGGGAGAACTGCTTCTGCCCCATATACCAGGGCAAAGGGTGTCTGGCCAGTGGCTCGATTTGGCATCGTTCTGATCGACCAAAGAACCGTTGGCAACTCATCAATCCAGCGCCTTCCGGACTTGTGTAGCTTGTCAAAAGTTCTGGTCTTGAGGCCCCGCAGCACTTCTGCATTCACCCTCTCAGCCTGGCCATTACCTCTGGGATGAGAAACAGAAGCAAAACAGGCCTTGCTGCCGAGGTCTTGAATGTACTGCATGAAGGTGCGGCTTGTGAACTGTGTGCCGTTGTCGGTGATGATCCTGTTGGGCACACCAAAATGGCAGACTAGCCCCTTGAAGAACTTGATGGCTGACTGTGTCATCACCTTTCTCACCGGCTCCACTTCTGGCCACTTTGTGAACCTGTCGATTGCGACGTACAAGTACTCAAAGCCCCCGACAGCACGGGGAAAAGGGCCCAGTATATCAAGCCCCCAGACCAAAAATGGCTAGGAAAGAGGGATTGTCTGAAGAGCTTGATCCGGTTTATGGAGCTTCTTTCAATGGAACTGGCACGCTTCACACTTGGTTCCTAGTGCAGTCGCATCCTGGAGAGCGGTGGGCTAGAAGAAACCTTGCCGGAATGCCTTGCCGGCAAGGGCTCTCGACCCTATGTGGGAGCCACACATGCCTCCATGTATCTCTACCAATAGCCTCAGTCCATCTTCTCGAGGAATGCACTTCAACTTCACGCCGTTCGGACTCCTTCTATATAGGGCATCATCCACAAACTGGTACATACCGGACTGACGGGCTACTTTCTCTGCTTCTTCCTGCTCCTCGGGGAGCTCTCCTGTTTGGAGGAAACGTACGGTGGGCTGCGCCCATGCCGGAGCCTGGGGCTCAACGGCGAGGACTAAAGGCACATCTTCAGACGCAAGGGTAGCTGCCTCTACGGCCAGGGCTTGGGGCCCTGGCGAGGGTTGCTGCTCTCCGGCAAGTTTGGGGCACCCGGCAACGTCCTTGCTGGCGGCTCCTGGGAGCTTCGTGGGAAAGTACTTGCCGGGGCCCGCCTTCCATCGTTTGCTCTGCCCTGCTGATGGTTCAACAGATGGCTGAGTTAATTGAAGCACAAAGGTACCTGGTTCCACAGGCAACTTGAGGGCAGCGCGTTTTGATAGGTCGTCAGCAATGGTGTTCTCCGCTCGGGGAACATGCTCTGCTTGCAATCCGTCAAAGCGTTGTTCCAATTTCCTCACTTCATCCACATAGTCCTCCATCAACGGGCTCTGGTAATCCTTGTCGACTTGCTTAATGCCGAGCTGCGAATCACCTCTGATGATGAGCTTCCTGATTCCGAGGTCTGCCGCGATCCTGAGATGAGCAAGCAATCCCTCTGAAAGGATCTAGATGACGACTAGAGGGGGTGAATAGGCGTTTTAAAACTGTTACGGATTTGGCTTTATCCTAATGCGGAATTAAACTAAACGGATACCTTTCAAGCACAAATCCTGAATATGCTAGGCTCAACTAAGTGCACCAACAACCTATGCTAAACAAGATAGGCACTTAAGGAAACTAGCAAGCACAAACTATATCACAAGATATGGAAATGTAGGAACAACTAAGCAATTCAACTAGCACAAGATATATCAATATGAGCAAGTATGAATTGCGGTAAGTAAAGGGTGTGGGTAAGAGATAACCACAAGTGAGTCGGAGACGCAGATTTATCCCGAAGTTCACACTCGTGAGAGTGCTAATCTCCGTTAGAGCGGTGCCGAAGGCAAAGCTCCGGGGCGTCACCAAGTGACTCACCGTATTCTCCTTTTTGAGTCACCCCCAACGGATGAGCCTCGATTCACTCGGGGTTGGTCTTGAAGGCGACCACCACACCTTTACAAACTTCTCCTGAGCACACCACAAACAAGGAAGCTTCCGGAGGAACTTGACCACCTAGGCCACTTCAACACCCTTCCCCGGAGCACACCACAAGAGGAAGCTTCCGGGGGAACCTTGGCCACATAGGCCTCTTTCACAATCTTCTCAATGTATCACCAAACCGTCTAGGAGGCGGAGGCCTCCAAGAGTAATAAACTCACGGGCTCACACTCAAACAAATCGATGCAGGGAGCTCAAACCAATGCAACAAATGCAATGCAAGGTCAAGCAACAAATACTCAACTCACTCTCTCAATCTCATAAGATGCACTCTTGAAAGTAGGAGATTGAAGAGAGGGGATGCTTTGGATATGATCAACAAATGGCTCACTAATCCATCCACAAATCCCCCTTCACATAGAGGGGAGATAGGGGTTTGGGAGAGGTGGAGAGAGGCTCAAAATGGTGTTTAGAATGTGTGTGAACCAACCCCCAACCAGTGGGAGGAAAGGGCCCTTAAATAGCCAAACTCCGAAACTAGCCGTTGGGGCTCCAACGGGCATTTCCTGGGTACTCCGTGCGCACGGGGGTTGAGACCCCGTGTGCATGGGGTCCCGTGTGCACGGTACGAGCCCGTGTGCACGGAGTACCCAGAATTCTGGACACCCCGTGCGCACGGGGGTCAAAGACCCCGTGCACACGGGGTCCCCAGGACAGCAGCAGCAGCCCACTAAAACATCGATAACTTGGGAATACGGACTCCGAATTCGATGATCTTGGGCTCGTTTTGAAGCTATGAAAAAGCCCAAGGTCCTCACATAGAGAACCACCCAAGATCAACAAGAAAGAATGATGCAAGTAATGCAAAGGTTTGAGCTCTCTACATGCGACGTGATCAAGCTACTTGCCCGAGAGTCCCTCTTGATAGTACGGCTATCAAACCTATAATCCGGTCTCCCACCAAGCACTATGAGACCGGAAAAACTAGGAAAACCTAGCTAAGGTATACCTTTGCCTTGCACATTCAACTTGAGCTTGATGATGACTTTAATGCTTGCCTCAAGTTGGAATCCCTTTCTTGTCCACGACCACTTGGTGAAGATACTCGAATTGCTTCCTCATGATGCAATGAGGGAAGCCTTATCTCAAGCCCATCTTCACATGCACATTATCATGATGTGGACCGCAAGCTTCAAAGCATATAACCTCCGGCTTCTCATCTTGCACCTGGACTCCCCGAACTCGATGACCATCACCACTTGATGTCATCTCATCTTGCACTTGGACTCCTCGAATCCGATGACCATCACCACTTGATGTCATCCACACATAGACTACACGAGATCTTTCCTTTTGATGCAAGCCTATGAGAAACACCTAACCCACATAGACATAACAAACATATAGCATGGGTTAGGTAACAACGCATAATTCACAATTACTTACCATACCACTAGATCACTTGATCTCACGTGGTACATTGTTTGTGCTTTGTGAGTTGACCACTTAGATATACTCTTCGAGCTTCATCTTGGTCAACCAACATCTTTACTTCAAGCTCCATCTTGGTTTCTTGAAAGCCACAATGAACTCTTCATTTCACTTCATTGCTTCAAGACAATATCACCAAAGACTCTTTCATGACCATATCAAGTTCCACTATGAATATCATCTTGGTCACCACTTGCCCTTCTAAAAACCCCATCCCAAACTCTTGAGAGGCATAATGAATTCATCACTCTAGTTGCTTGCTTCAAGACTTGATCAACATGATCTTGTCTTGAGAGGCATAATGAATTCTTCACTCTAGTTGCTTGCTTCAAGGCTTGATCAACCGAAACCCAACACATGAGCTCACCATGATCTTGTCTTGAAACCATAACTCGAATTCTTCTCTTTGGTTATTCTCTCAAGCCTTGATCCTGAGAAGACCAACTTGAAACCTCGCTGGATATGGAATCTCGAGAGCCAACACCTAGGCCCTATGAGCACGGGGTATCCAGAGAGTTGACACTCGACCCCGTGCGCACGGTATAAGCCCGTGTGCATGGGGTATCCAGAGAGGGATACCATGAGGACTTCTTCGGATGCTTTGATGGCAATCTTCACATAACAACCCAAAGAACTTCAAGCATCACTATGGAACATATCTTCATATAATATCCAATGCACTTGATGCTCCATAGGAATTGTCATTTAATACCAAAGCTTAGAGCAAATATAACTTCATCTATATGGACTTCATCCTTGATTCCATCCAATATCCTTGACGCATTATCTTCATATATATGGACTTCATCCTTGATTCCATCCAATATCCTTGAGGCACCATCTATGGACAAAACCTTCAAATATATCTTACTGAAAACATTAGTCCATAGAGATTGTCATTCAATTACCAAAACCACACTTAGGGGCTACATGCCCTTTCAATCTCCCCCATTTTGGTAATTGATGACAATCTCAACAAGAGGGTTTATATAATGAATTTAAAACAAGTATGCAATCTATCCGGGAATAAATTGAATACTTGAGGTGGTTTTGATAGCCTCAAATATCACAAAGATAGTTGATGTTATCAAAACCGGTTGTACTAGCATCGAAATACTACACAAGAATTTGATGCTAGTAGAACCACACTATATAGAGCAAACTCCCCCACAATATATGCATGGAAGAACTTGGTGGAGTTTCCTCTATATACAATCCATGCAACAACCACAACAAATGTAGATATGCATGAACCAACCTACTTCACCTAAACCCTCTAAACTTCTCCCCCATTGGCAACAAGTGCCAAAATGGAGAAAAAATCTAGAAGACCAATATAGTATGAGTTCCTCCTTAATTTGTGCATTTCTCATATTGTGAGTGGAATCAAATGCACATATCCAGTTATGAACAAATGAAGAAATTCACACTATATTGAGGATCCATAAAATGCACCAAAAAGATATTATGATATGAGCATAGGAGTGTTCTAAAGAACATAGAGAAGCTCCCCATGATTTGTGCATTATTTAGTTTTGTACTTGGATAGAACGTGCACATAATAGGGTCATCACTTGACTAAGCAAGGGTCCAAAATATATCCAACAACTCATGAGTGCAATGATATATGCAATACATACAAGCACTCACTACTCAACCTCTTACCGGATCCACCAAAGAATAAAAAGAGACAATTCCAAGTACCGGCAAGGAAACGAAAGGATATCAAAGAGGGATATGCACTTTCTCATGTGTATAAGTTTCTTACGTGGCCAATAATTATCAAGATGAGCATCCACAAAGAAACTTGCACACACAAAAAGATACAAAAGATAAGAACATGATATCCAAGAATGAATCCATTATTTATACAAACTTGATCTTAGCGTAGGGCTTTGTCACATGGCACATGGCACAAGGCACATGGCGCAAACTGATCTCATTTGCATAAAAATGAATTACTAAGCATGAGAGCAAATACCACAACCAAAAAGATTGTTTCTTGCAATTTTATCAATATTGCACATAAGAGCACTTTGAGGAATTGGTATGCAATAAATTGCTTAATTGGCATATTTGGGATAAGTGAACCATGAGCATGGTTTTATAGACCCCCATGATATGCTTCTTCTCAAAAGTCTCATAGATGCAATAAGGAGGTTTAAGCTGTTGCAAGAAACACAAACTCAACAAGTACTAAACATGCCATGATGCAACATACACAATGTTGACTCTAATTTAAACAAACGCATGAAGTAAGTACTTGTTACCGAGAGAGCATTGGTTCAAGGGGCCCTTGATCTAGCCCATGAACATGAGGGACTTGATCTTGTTCTTGGATAGGTAAATGATCTCCCATAGCATCTTGCTCTTGTGTTGGGGGTGATGACTTCCCTTGTGGTGGATCCACAAGAGGGGCTCTTACTCCTTCTTCTTCTACATGGACAAGGGGTGTTTCTTGTGGAAGAACATGACAAATCCCCATTGTACTTGTAGCTTGGGAAGGAGCCTCATCACCTACAACACTTGAAACAAATTGCTCCGCATGGAAGCTGTTATTCTCATCACACTCCACATTCACCATTTCCTCAATACATCCCGTGGATTTATTGAGAATACAATAAGTGTGGGATTTTGATGCATATCCAACAAAAAGACCCAAATTATGTTAACCGGGTTGAATTGATGAGAATGAAACACTTACAACCGAATCGGGTTTTCATTTATCTTCTCCCTCAAATCAAAGAATCAACCAAGCTTGGCTCTAATAATTTTCCATGGTGTCTCCACCTTCCTTGTGAATAAGCCAAGCATCCAATGCTTCTCCACAGTACCTAAAACACATTAAGGTACAATTTGGTCCCCAAACATATTGAGTCCGAAGTAGTTAGGACAACCACAATATATAGGGCAAACTCCACATTAAATATGTGCAAAAGGATATGAACTTGAAGTTCATGCACACTTTTAACCATTAATGATTTTATGGAGTTTACCCTACATAGAGGATCAAGTAGCAAGCAAGGCATGAAGAAGAATATAAATAAATATGCATGCTCATGCCTACCAAGGTCCAGAGAGATACAATTTGGACAAACGAACACTTAACCGAAGAATACTCCGATAATATCACAAAGTATTCAAGTTGTCCAAATTATATCAAAGTGACGAATCCACACAGGACCGTACACAAAGTACAACATATGAACTAAGCAAAAACCAAAGAGAATATAGGATATACAATACACACATGCTCAAAGGCTTATCTTACTAAAGTAGATAATAGATAGCACAAGCAGTGAGATAAGGCAAGTTGAAGCACAAGCCGAGAAGAAGATGATCATAAGGTTCTACCACATGAGGAAATACCAATTGTAAGAGAATACAAATGGTATTTGGAATTAACACTCGGGGGTAGATTACGAAGATGCACAGGATCATCAACAACTCCAAGGCAAAGAAAGATAAATAAAGCGTACTTGGCCGGGTGGACATTTCTGCCCATAGGACCCCGTGCGCACGGGCTAGGTCAGCCCCGTGCGCACGGTGTGTCCAGAGAAAAACCACCACCCCCTGCGCACGGGGGTCTAGGACCCCGTGTGCATTGGGTGTCCAGTGATTTTCACCCACCCCGTGCGCATGGGGGTCCAGGACCCCGTGCGCACGGGGTGTCCAGTAAGTTTCATGGTACCCCGTGCGCACGGGGGTCAGAGACCCCGTGCACACGGGGTGTCCAGAAACTTACTGAAGAACCTCACAGGACACCGCGACGAAGCACGCAACAAAGTTAAATAACAACCAACAAGAGATAATTAGTGGATACTCTGAGAATTTGAATTTCAAATGAGCTTGACATACCACATAGTGACTAGATAAGATTGAATATCAATACTATGTGGCATTTCTCATATTCACATTTTGGGTTTGTGATGTGCACACAACAAAACACTCCCCCATAATGTGATGATCCACTAATATCTTGCAAGAGCCAATCATGATACAATACAGGCTCAAAACAGCAAACACCACTATATAATGTGCAATGCAACCTACACATGCTAGATAACACAAATCAAGCATACTAAGAAACACAACATATAGATGCACATGCTAGATACAAAACCTAAGCATGCAAGGGGCGAGCAACTTTCAATGTAAGCAATATAAATACAAGTTACCGCAAAGAGGAACATTGGATAGATAATATGAAGATAATCCACATGACTTGGCTCGAACAAATAAATGGTGGATATCCTTTTCTTTATGAACTAGCCAAATCTCCAATGTCCTCCACACACCTATTGATCAAGTTTGAGCTTGATGGTACCCAACCAAGTTGGGTCCTAAGAAGTTAGTCACAATAGGCTTGGCAACCCAAATGGCCTTTTCCATTTGCAAGCCACTTTGGGCGCCAACAAACTTGGCAAACAAATTGCCAAGAACATCCTTCCTAAGCGAATAATGATCATTGACTAGAGGAGGCTTAGGATGTTACCGTTGGGACAAGATGAGGATATGTGTCCCTTCTCATGACAATTATAGCAACATGTGCTCCCACTTCTCTTCTTCTTTATTTTCTCAACTTGGGGAGCATTATCTTGGTTCATCATTGGTAGTGGCCTTTCTTCAAGTTGAGGTTGACCTTGAGATTGAACTTGAGGCCGCTTCCCTTGTTGCTTCACATTTGAAGCCTTCTTCTTCAATGGACAATATTTCACATGGTGTCCAACATTCTTGCACTTGAAGCATGTAATGTTGGCATCATTCTTGACTTGGTCTTGTCCCTTCTTCTTTTTCTTGGACTTCTTGTTGTTGGAGATGAAACCAAGTCCACCCTTGTCATGAGGGGATTTTTGAACACTCAAGATAGTGTTGAGAGTGGAATTTCCTTCATGACACATTTCCAAGTCTTTCTTCAAATTAGTGACTTGGAACTTGAGCTCTTTGTTTTCCTCTACAAGGTTAGTATCAACAAAAGTACTAGAGGAAGTAGAAACTTCATTGTTAGAGCAACAAGGCAAGGAGAGCAATTCATCACAAGAATTGGGAATAATATGTCTAGATGAATCACTAGGACTAGCACATGTCAATAAAGCATTTTGAGTAGAAATAGTGCTAATGTCCACATGAGGCTCACAAGATGTTACCTTAGTCACAATAGCCTCATGAGCTAACTTTAGCCTTTCATGAGAGATTAGAAGGTCATCATGAGAGCCCGAGAGCTTTTCATGACTTTCTTCTAATTTCCCATAATTGCTAGTTAGCAAAACAAGTTGAGCCCGTAGCTCAACATTCTCCTTCAAGATAGATGCTTCACAAGAAGTAGAGTTAGTAGCACAAGCATCATTGACAATATGAGAGGAGCTAGAAGAAACTAGAGACTTCACATGAGTAGCTTGAAGTTCCTCATAAGACTTAGAGAGTTTGGCGAGCTCTCCTTTGACATTCTTGTAGCCAAGGTCAAGGTGCTCAAAATCCTCTTTAAGTTTATCATGAGCAACTTCAATCTCTTCTTTGGAAGATTCTAAGTCTCTAAGAGTTTCTAGAGCATCAAGAAGGTTACAATCAAGTTTATCATTTTGTTCTTGCTCTTCGTGAAGTAAATCATTACACTTTCCAAAATGAGTAATAAGATCTTTAAATATCTCATAAGTGTTCTTATTTACTCCACGAAGAGAATTACCAATTTCATATATTTCTTGACTCATATCCCTATCACATTCATCCTCACTCTCATCATTATCATTACTAAGAGTAGATGATACCTCGGTAGTACCTCTTGCCATGAGGCACATGTGACCATCGGAGGTTGAAGATGATTCTTTTGGAGAGGGAGACTCTTCATCATCAAGAGTAGGATATCCATGTCCATCCTCTTGACACTCATAGCATTTCCTCTCCAACATAGTGATTTCCTTCTTTGCTCTTCTAGCAAATTCTCCATTAGTGATGTGTGCACCATTTTCTCTTATTTCCTCAACATGGTTAGTCAAACAACAACTAGAGGAAATAGAAGCACAGATACCATGGCAACAAGGAGAATCAAGCATATCATCACAACAAGTATTCAAGGAATCTCTATATGATATGTAAGGACTATCAACACAAGAATGTATGTCATTTTTGCTAGATGTGTTCAAGTCCAAAGAAGCTACAAAATTAGCATTTATGCATGAAAGGTCATCAATGTTGAGCACAACATCATCATCACAAATTATATTTCCACTCACCATGTCATTACCTTGGGACATGTCATATGATGGTGAGGTGGAAGAAGTTGAAATGTCCAAGCACACGGAGGAAGAAGCAATATGGAGTTCTTCATGATATGAAGATGTGGAGAACTCCTCAAGAGACACCTCCGAAATATGATTGACCTCATCAAGATTGGACCCACCATATATTTCTTCAAGTTTTGTCCACATCTCATGAGCCGACGCACACATCATAATTGACTCAAACACTTCGAGGGATATAGACCGGATTAAGGCATTCTTTGCACCATACCCACAAAGCATATCATCATTTTCCTTAATAGATGGAAAAAGTTCATCCTTCCAAGGAGAAGCCCCTACAAGAACAATTCGCACAAAATTTGGACCCATGGCCCAGAAATGACAAAGCATGTGAATTTTCCACAAGTGATAGTTTGTGCCACTAAAACAGAAAGTGTCATCGTGCACTATACCACTAGTCGACATCTTTACTCTCTAGGCGGTGAAGCCTAGCAAGGAGAGACCAAAGCTCTGATACCAATTGAAAGGATCTAGATGACGACTAGAGGGGGGGTGAATAGGCGTTTTAAAACTGTTACGGATTTGGCTTTATCCTAATGCGGAATTAAACTAAATGGATACCTTTCAAGCACAAATCCTGAATATGCTAGGCTCAACTAAGTGCACCAACAACCTATGCTAAACAAGATAGGCACTTAAGGAAACTAGCAAGCACAAACTATATCACAAGATATGGAAATGTAGGAACAACTAAGCAATTCAACTAGCACAAGATATATCAATATGAGCAAGTATGAATTGCGGTAAGTAAAGGGTGTGGGTAAGAGATAACCACAAGTGAGTCGGAGACGCGGATTTATCCCGAAGTTCACACTCGTGAGAGTGCTAATCTCCGTTAGAGCGGTGCCGAAGCCAGAGCTCCGGGGCGTCACCAAGTGACTCACCGTATTCTCCTTTTTGAGTCACCCCCAACGGATGAGCCTCGATTCACTCGGGGTTGGTCTTGAAGGCGACCACCACACCTTTACAAACTTCTCCTGAGCACACCACAAACAGGGAAGCTTCCGGAGGAACTTGACCACCTAGGCCAGCTCAACACCCTTCCCCAGAGCACACCACAAGAGGAAGCTTCCGGGGGAACCTTGGCCACATAGGCCTCTTTCACAATCTTCTCAATGTATCACCAAACCGTCTAGGAGGCGGAGGCCTCCAAGAGTAATAAACTCACGGGCTCACACTCAAACAAATCGATGCAGGGAGCTCAAACCAATGCAACAAATGCAATACAAGGTCAAGCAACAAATACTCAACTCACTCTCTCAATCTCATAAGATGCACTCTTGAAAGTAGGAGATTGAAGAGAGGGGATGCTTTGGATATGATCAACAAATGGCTCACTAATCCATCCACAAATCCCCCTTCACATAGAGGGGAGATAGGGGTTTGGGAGAGGTGGAGAGAGGCTCAAAATGGTGTTTAGAATGTGTGTGAACCAACCCCCAACCGGTGGGAGGAAAGGGCCCTTAAATAGCCAAACTTCGAAACTAGCCGTTGGGGCTCCAACGGGCATTTCCTAGGCACTCCGTGCGCACGGGGGTTGAGACCCCGTGTGCATGGGGTCCCGTGTGCACGGTACGAGCCCGTGTGCACGGAGTACCCAGAATTCTGGACACCCCGTGCGCACGGGGGTCAAAGACCCCGTGCCCACGGGGTCCCCAGGACAGCCAGCAGCAGCCCACTAAAACATCGATAACTTGGGCATACGGACTCCGAATTCGATGATCTTGGGCTCGTTTTGAAGCAATGGAAAAGCCCAAGGTCCTCACATAGAGAACCACCCAAGATCAACAAGAAAGAATGATGCAAGTAATGCAAAGGTTTGAGCTCTCTACATGCGACGTGATCAAGCTACTTGCCCGAGAGTCCCTCTTGATAGTACGGCTATCAAACCTATAATCCGGTCTCCCACCAAGCACTATGAGAACGGCAAAACTAGGAAAACCTAGCTAAGGTATACCTTTTCCTTGCACATTCAACTTGAGCTTGATGATGACTTTAATGCTTGCCTCAAGTTGGAATCCCTTTCTTGTCCACGACCACTTGGTGAAGATACTCGAATTACTTCCTCATGATGCAATGAGGGAAGCCTTATCTCAAGCCCATCTTCACATGCACATTATCATGATGTGGACCACAAGCTTCAAAGCATATAACCTCCGGCTTCTCATCTTGCACCTGGACTCCCCGAACTCGATGACCATCACCACTTGATGTCATCTCATCTTGCACTTGGACTCCTCGAATCCGATGACCATCACCACTTCATCCACACATAGACTACATGAGATCTTTCCTTTTGATGCAAGCCTATGAGAAACACCTAACCCACATAGACATAACAAACATATAGCATGGGTTAGGTAACAACGCATAATTCACAATTACTTACCATACCACTAGATCACTTGATCTCACGTGGTACATTGTTTGTGCTTTGTGAGTTGACCACTTAGATATACTCTTCGAGCTTCATCTTGGTCAATCAACATCTTTACTTCAAGCTCCATCTTGGTTTCTTGAAAGCCACAATGAACTCTTCATTTCACTTCATTGCTTCAAGACAATATCACCAAAGACTCTTTCATGACCATATCAAGTTCCACTATGAATATCATCTTGGTCACCACTTGCCCTTCTAAAAACTCCATCCCAAACTCTTGAGAGGCATAATGTATTCATCACTCTAGTTGCTTGCTTCAAGACTTGATCAACATGATCTTGTCTTGAGAGGCATAATGAATTCTTCACTCTAGTTGCTTGCTTCAAGGCTTGATCAACCGAAACCCAACACATGAGCTCACCATGATCTTGTCTTGAAACCATAACTCGAATTCTTCTCTTTGGTTATTCTCTCAAGCCTTGATCCTCAGAAGACCAACTTGAAACCTCGCTGGATATGGAATCTCGAGAGCCAACACCTAGGCCCCGTGAGCACGGGGTATCCAGAGAGTTGACACTCGACCCCGTGCACACGGTATATGCCCGTGTGCATGGGGTATCCAGAGAGGGATACCATGAGGACTTCTTCGGATGCTTTGATGGCAATCTTCACATAACAACCCAAAGAACTTCAAGCATCACTATGGAACATATCTTCATATAAGATCCAATGCACTTGATGCTCCATAGGAATTGTCATTTAATACCAAAGCTTAGAGCAAATATAACTTCATCTATATGGACTTCATCCTTGATTCCATCCAATATCCTTGAGGCATTGTCTTCATATATATGGACTTCATCCTTGATTCCATCCAATATCCTTGAGGCACCATATATGGACAAAACCCTCAAATATATCTTACTGAAAACATTAGTCCATAGAGATTGTCATTCAATTTCCAAAACCACACTTAGGGGCTACATGCCCTTTCACCCTCGTACTCTGCCGTGTTGTTTGTTGATTTTTCCCGGGGAAAGTGCATCTGGATTATGTACTTGAGGCGCTCTTCGGTGGGTGCAACGAGTAGTACGCCAGCACCAACACCTTGGAGTGAGAAAGCTCCATCAAAGTACATAGTCCACTCACTGCTCGTCTCCTTGCCGGGAAGGGTGGTAACTTGAATCTCCTCGTCGGGCGTTGCGGTCCATTCTGCTATGAACTCTGCCAAGGCTCGGCTCTTGATTGTTGAAGTACTTTCAACTTGAGGCCAAAGCTTGACAATTCCAAGGCCCACTCCGCAATCCTCCCGGTTGCATCCGGGTCGTGCAGGATTCGTTGCAACGGGAGGCGGGTGACGACGGTGATCTCATGTGCTTGGAAATAGTGGCGCAGCTTTCTCGAGGCCATGAGGAGACCGAAAAGTAGCTTCTGCATACCAGAATATCTTGATCTAGCCCTCTGCAGGAGGGAACTAACAAAATAAACCAGGTGCTGCACCACCTTCTTATTTTGTTCCACTTCGCCCATCTGTGCACACTCTACCTTGTCGGGGTCGGGCCTTGCTGGGAAGGACTCCGACCCACCATCCGACGGCTCCGCCGCTATCGCTACTTCTTCCTCAAGTTCCCTCTGCGCCACCAGCGCAGCACTAACCAGTTGATTCGTTGCTGCTAAGTTTAGCAGCAATGGTTCTTGCGGTTTAGGCGCGACTAGTATTGGCATGGAGGAGAGGTACCTCTTCAAATCTTGAAGTGCTGCCTCTGCCTCCGGAGTCCACTTTACTGGACCCTCCTTTTTCAAAACCTTGAAAAAGGGGAGGGCGCGCTCAGCAGATTTGGAGATGAACCTACTCAGGGCAGCAACGCAGCCGGCGAGCCTACGGACGTCTTTGACCCGTTTTGGCGCCTCAATCTGCTCAATTGCCTTGATCTTGTCGGGATTTGCTTCGATTCCGCGTTGAGGCACAAAGAACCCAATAAGTTTGCCGGAGGGGACACCGAACACGCACTTCCCTGGGTTGAGCTTGAGGTTGATTTTGCGCAGGTTTGCAAATGTTTCTTCTAAGTCTTGCACGAGCATGGCCCTGTCCTTGGTTTTGACCACTATGTCATCCATATAAGCTTCCATATTTCTATGTAGCTTGGGCTCAAAACCAATTTGGACCGCTCGGGCAAATGTCGAACCAGCGCTCTTCAACCCGAAAGGCATTCGTACAAAACAGTACGTACCACATGGGGTGATGAACGTGGTGTTTTCTTCGTCTTCCTCCACCATGAAGATTTGGTGGTATCCTGAATAGGCATCGAGGAATGACAGCAGGTCACACCCGGCAGTGGAGTCCACAATCTGATCGATGCGTGGCAGAGGGAAAGGATCCTTTGGACGGGCTTTATTGATGTCTGTGTAGTCAATACAAAGCCTCCATTTCCCATTTGCCTTACGCACTACCACTGGATTGGCCAACCACGTGGGGTGGAGCACTCCTCTAACCAGGCCTGCTGCCTCCAACTTCCTGATCTCCTCGATGATGAACTCATGTCGCTCCAAAGCTTGCTTCTTAACCTTCTGCTTGACGGGCCTCGCATGAGGACACACGGCAAGATGGTGCTCAATCACCTCCCTGGGAACGCAGGGGATGTCGGATGCTTGCCATGCAAACACATCGACATTCGCCCACAGGAAGGCGACGAGCACGCTTTCCTATTTGCTGTCGAGGGTGGAGCTTATAGTAAAACCCCGCCCGTGCCGTCCTCCGTGATAGACATCTTCTTGGTTTCCGGTGGTGCAGCCTTGGATTTCTTGCTGTTGCCGGTGGAGCTCTCTGGCACGTCCTCGATGGGAGTGCTGCACTCCGGAGAGGCGCGCTTGCCGGAGTGGGTGTCGGATGTCTTGCCGGAAGAGGTCTCGCCAGAAGGGGTCTTGCCGGCAGAGGTCATGCCGGCCTTTTTCCTTCCAGGGGCTTCAGCGGCAGGAGCAAGTGCTTTGGCGGCAGCTGCTACAACTGCCTCTCGGTAGAGTTGGTCGGCGCAGATGAGCGCGTCTTTCTTGTCAGAGGGGACAGTGATGATGGTCAGCGACCCCGGCATCTTCAATGTGTTGAGGGCTTAGTGCGACGCCGCCATGAACTTGGCCAGCGCTGGGCGGCCAAGGATCCCATTGTATGGCAAAGGGATCTCGGCGACATTGAAAACGATCTTCTCCGTCCTATAGTTCAGCTCGCCCCCAAACATAACGGGCAGCGTGATTTTACCTTTTGGCTGGCTCCTTCCCGGGTTGACGCCTTGAAACGTGCCTGTCTCCTCGAGATCTCCGTCAGGAATCTGCAACCTCTTGATCACATCGGGCGAGATCAAATTCAGACCGGCCCCACCGTCAACCGGCACTTTTGTCACCTTGAGGTTGCGTATTGTTGGTGAAACCAACAACGGCAAACACCCGACCGCTGTTGTGCGATCAGGGTCATCCTCGGTGTCAAAAATGATGGGCGTGCGGGACCACTTCAGTGGCTTCTGGGCATCGAACGATGGCTCCGCCGCAGTGACCTCGCGCGCCCACTGCTTCAGTTGGCCGTGTGAGGTGTGCAACGAGGTGCCACCGTCGACGCACATGGCCTCTGTAGCTTTCTGGAACTCGTGTTCGCCGGACTCGTCGTCCTCGTCATGATCATCATCTTCCTCCTTCTTATTGTGGCCCCAAGCGGGCCTCTCTTGTTGGTTATCTTTGCCACAGCGACCTCCTTGGCCGCCATGCTTGTTGCTGGACCCCTCAGCACCATCCTGACCCTTCTCCTTCTCCCGCATTTCATATTCAGCTTTCTGCTTTTCTGCAAGCAGCTCAACCTGTCGGCAGTTCTGGAGGTCATGGCCCTTGGCGTGGTGGATCTTGCAGTATTGCTTGTCGAAGCCCCCTGGCTTGTCGGCGGCCACCAAGGCCCGGCAGGCGGCGCACCCGGCAACCTCTTTGCCATGGTCGTCAGCCTTGGCCTTCTTGGCGGCGCCGGGGTCGCCGGATCCCTCAACGGCAAGCACAATCTTGCCCTTATGCTTCTTGTTGCGGCGCCGGCCCTTCTTTGTCGGGGCGGCGGTATCTTCGTTAGTGGAGTCGGTTTCCGCGGCGGCATCCTCGCCGGGGTACTTCCTTCCTTCCTCAGCCCGAGCACATCTATTAGCCAGAACATAAACTTTGGCTACATCCCTGACCTTGTTCATCGCCAGCTCTTCACGCATCTTGTGGTTGCGTATGTTCTGATGGAACGCACTGATGACAGCGGCGGGATGAACATCTGGGATGGTGTACTACACATGGCTGAATCTTTGTATGTACTTACACAGTGACTCGCCATCCATCTAGGGGATGACATGCAAGTCACTTGCCTGGCCAGGAGCTTGGTGGCCTCCGGTGAAGGCGCCAACAAACTCGTGGCACAGATCCGACCAGGAAGAGATGGAATCCACTAGCAGGTGTATCAACCACGACATGACGTTGGGCTTAAGTGCCAACGGAAAGGAGTTGGCGAGCACCTTGTCGTCGCGAGCCCCGGCGGCTTGCATCGCGATGGTGTAGATGCTGAGGAACTCCGACGAGTGAGTCTTGCCGTTGTACTTTTCCCCAACATCAGGCTTGAACGTGTGGTGGGAGGGCCATTGGAACTGCCGCAGCGCTTCGGTAAAGGCCGGACAACCCACCTCGTAAGGCAGGTCGCGGGGACACCCCGGCGCCGGGTGTTCCATAGTAGGCCCCGCACACCGATCTGACTGGTGGCGCGTCTCCCGCCGTCGCTCGATGGTGGTTCGAGCGTCTTCCTGAGCTCGCTCCCGAAGAACTTGGCATTGGTCGCGGCGGGCTCGCGGGTCGGACGACGTCGTAGAAACATTGTCGCGGGTGTCGGCCTGGTGAGCCAGTGGCTGGTGCCGTGGCAGCAGGGGAGGAGAGTGTACCATGGTCGCAGCATCCTTGGTCCTCCCACCGCCGGCACGTGTCGGCTAGATAGAACGCCGACACGAGGGTCCTGCTGGGAGTGGCTCATCTTTGTTGGCGAAGCTGACGAGGCTTCGAATGGTGGCTCTCCACTCGTCGAGGTTCTCCGCGGCGGGCGGGAAGTCGAGTAGCAGTTGTACGCGCGCCAACGCTTCTGCTGGCGTGGGTGGCGGCGAAAGCTGCGTGGACCGTGACGCGCTCCGACTTCTAACCATGTTAGAAGGAGGTCTATCACGGTCTCGCGGTCGCACGCCGCTTCCGCCAGTGTCCCGGTGCACACGCTGGCCCGATGCGTCCTGGGAGTGACACAAAGGGCTCTTCCCGTGGCGGTGCCCGGGGGCGCCGACGTCGCGGTGTTGCTCGTCGCGCGTGACCTGGGAAGGCCACGGCGCGGGCGCCTGCTGGGGCGTTCGGGAGGTCGCGGCGCTGCCCGTGGGCAGCACAGCCCCATCCCCGGGCCCAGCGGCACGTGGCTCATCGTCTTGGACCCGGACAGCGCCGCTTCCTTGGCTCCGATCGCCAGAGTGTCATGGATGCTCGCGGGTGGCGCCTCCGGCGCCATCCGTGGCCACCCTGTCGCCTGCCCGTGCTGGTGCGGACGGGCCGGCTCCGGATGACCTGACGGCAGCGATCCCCTCTTCTTGGGGGCCATGGTGATGATGAAACCGATATGCTAACTCCCAAACCAGATTTTCACAGCTTGCGCCCCCTACCTGGCGCGTCAAAGATGTCGGGGAAACGACACCTATGGGATCACGGGGAATCCCTACTACGGTTGACAGGGCGCGGGGCTGTGGAAAGAGCGGGTTTAGGAAATCAACACGGGAGAATTTTTATCCAGGTTCGGGCCGCGAGCGATGCGTAATACCCTACTCCTGCTGGTTTGTGTTTCCCTGGTGATCTTGGACTAGCTACAAAGCGTGCAGGGTCCAAAAAGTCTGAATCCTTCCTCAGTATGCCTCGGGCCTCCTTTTATAGTCAAGGGGTCACCGCAGTGGCACACAAGAGGTGGAAAGTATGTACTGTATACAAGTCTATCCCTGGCACCGTAGGACAAAATGCATTTAATGCACTGCTGACATGCCATCTCACTTTATCGGGGACAGCAAGGAAGCTTGTCACGTCCGTCACCGCTTCGCCTCGCTCCAACGCGCGTCTAGGCTAACCGGGCATGCAGCGCCACGCTGGCTGGCTGGCTACTGAGCTGGTGCGGTGGCAGAGTCTTCACGAAGACTTGCATGCCACCACGCATGTGCTTGCTGAGTTGGTCTGGAAGCTGCACGTCACCACGCAGGCGCCTGCCTAGTTGGTGGGCCGACTGCTATGTTGGAACGGCGGTGGAGCCTTGGCATTTGTGGGCCTGGCTGCGGCCCCGCGGATGTCCCAGGCAAGGGTCTTGCTAGGGTTTTGTGAGCGTCCCCGGCAAGGATCTTTCCGGGGGTTTCCGTCTTCTGGTTCTCATCTAGTCCTTGTATGTTCTTGGTCTTCACAAAGATCTGCATGCCACCAAGCAGGCGCCTCCCGAGCCTTGGTTCCAATGTTGTTGATGGTGTTGGAACTCTCAGGCTCAAGGGTGGCGGCCTCGCTGGTGTTGGGCAAGTTGCCCCGGCAAGGCTCTTGCCGAGGAAAGCCCACCTTGTCCCTTTTCTCCTCGTGCCTCTGGCTCTGCGCTGCTCTAGTTGTCTTGTGTCTTCGCTTCCTCTGCCCTGCCAAGCGTGACCGCAGGCGTGGCTACAACTGCCCGTGCACATGTAAAGGGGTACAGAAGGTCCCTACTTTTGTACACCAACACTTTGGAGATTATTTTAGTTCATTTATGATTGATTAATCACATTAGAGTATAAATTATAGGGATAATTAGATTTATGCCCCTAGTTGTGTCCCACTCGTCTGTTTTACCCCTAATTCCCAAAAGTCACCGGTTCTGTCCAAGTCACTTTGATCCTCTTATGCTTTTGCCCTTTGACCGTTTGACCGTCAGTTTGAAAACTTCATAACTAATTCATACAAAATCAAAAAAATGCAAATAACATACCAAAATGTTCAGAAAAACATCACCTATATGTCAGTGTCATTTGCATTCATGAAAAAAGTGTTGGAAAGTGCACATCCGAGTTTTAGCTCTTTTGATACCACCATGAATAGTAAACTCTAAACAAATTCAAAAAAATTCAAAAAAATTATGGTGGCAAAGAACGACAAGTGTTCTAAGTGCTTGCCAAGTTTCATTAGGGAACGGCATTCGTGGAAGTCGTGGCAAAAAATTATCTATTTTGGAGTGCTAATTGTTTTTTTTTTGCCGCGGCACCCACGAATGTTATTCCCTGATGAAACTTGGTAGGCACTTAAAACATTTGTCATTCTTTGCCACCAAATTATTTTTGAATTTTTTTGAACTTTTTTAGATTTTACTATTAATGTTGGTAGCATAAGAGCTAAAACTCGGATGGGCACTTTCCAACACTTTTTTTTCATGAATGCAAATGACACTGACATATAGGTGATGTTTTTCTGAACATTTTGGTATCTTATTTGCATTTTTCTGATTTAGTATGAATTAGTTATGATGTTTTCAAACTGACGGTCAAATGGTCAAAGGGCAAAAGCATAAGAGGAGCAAAGTGATTTGGAAAGAACCGGTGACTTTTGGGAATTAGGGGTAAAACAGACAAGTGGGACACAACTAGGGGCATAAACCTAATTATCCCTAAATTATACCTTGGATGCTCATTCTAAGATGTGCTAATTTTCATTCCTCTGAGTATGCATCATTGTTATATATATTTTACTGTTATATAATTTCAGGTTGGTTCATGAACTAAATGGCTAAATCTAAATTTTGTCAAGTTTTTTTCAGGATGGGATGCTTAAACACAAAGGAACTTATGAAATAATATCGCCTGACGATATTGGTTTAACACGTGCCAACAACTCCGGTATTGTTCTTGGGAAGCTGAGGTATCATGCAAATGTCACCCCCACCCCCATGGTAAGTTTAGTGCAAAGAATCTTCTGTGATGGCCCTTGGTTTTATCTCTTTTATGAACTCTAGTAATTGATGCATGTTCCAATGGCCTAATCCGAACGCTTACACTTTGAGTATTTATATATTATGATAAATCATTCACATTTATACTAAAATCTATGACATACTATATATTCATGAAGTTGAACATGGATCACTTCTCATAGAGGAAACCTCCACTACATTTTGTTTTTTTACTATATTTATAAACCGTCAAGGTGTTCTAGAGTTGCTGGGGTCGAATGTATCTGCCATGTTTACTCTTTTAGATTAGCCAAACTCAATATTAGATTACAGATTCCCATTCCTAATTATGCTTTCTGATATTCCTTTTCAGTGGAAGGCATGCTGTTAGATCTGTACTAGTGGAGGTATTGCTCTAGGAGGTCTTCTTGACCTTCAGTCTCAACTTACAGCAGGAGGTCTTCTTTTCCCGATTTTATAGTGACACCTTGTTGCCAAATGTGTAGCTTGGGTATAAGATCAGTGACAACGAATTTAAGGATTTTCTTAAACGCTACAAAGAGGTTGCGGAGAAGAAAAAGGTGGTACTTGATACATCATATCGTTTCAATGATATTCTCAACCTTCTTAATTTTCTCTAATAATCAGACACTAATTGATAATTAAGAAATCCATTGATTTCATTTTCCAATAACCTTTGGTTCTATATTTTGTTACTCAACAAGTACATTGTCTTTATATATGTTACTCATTTTAATGGTTAGTTAGTTTCCTTAGAAAGCTGTGTCCTGATATTTGCTTGCAACTATAGAAGTCTACTATGCATAGCAGTTGACGAGTTATTCTCATTATTTGTAGCGTATGACTGACGAAGACATCAAAGCATTACTATCTGATGAGATATTTAAGCCCAAGGTTATTTTCTACCTTGTTGACCTAGTTGTCTTCTTTCTGTACTTCCGAATACCATTTTCATTGTTACCTAATACATCTAACCGTCTAATGTTTATAGCTCAATCCGAGTGTTGGATCGAACAATATGCCAGGAGGTGCATCTGGCCACATTCTTGGAAGTCAGGAGACGGCTCATGGCACTTCGACCTCTCAACAACAGTAACTCCATGTTAGTTCCTAATATGCTTGCTTCTGAACTGGTAATAAGCTAATGATTGTGCTTCTCGATCGTTTGCTTTCAACTTGTAAACTCATGCTTGTGCTCCCGAACTTGTAGGTTTTCATCGCGGATGCAGTCGACCGGTGGAGCTCATTTCATTGTTGGAGTATCTTGTTGCTTGTATGGCGGTAGCGTGCTTCTATATGTGACTTGTTGCTTGTATGGAACCTATTTGTGGCATACTTATGGGCCTATATGTGGTAGTTATGGACCTATTACTATATTTGATGTTGTGCTGATGTGCTGCTGTATATGTGAAGTTGTGTTGTTGTTTTACATTGTTGTGATATTGTTGTGCTGCTGTTATTTATATGTCACTACCAAAAAAAGAGACATCCATGACATTTTGGGCCGAATGAAAAAAAATTGTCATGCTTATGACACTTCTATGACGATAATTGTGAAAAAACCCGGTATCATCATAGATGTGGTGGGCTCCTACTTCTATGACAAAAAATCATGACAGAAAATGGGCTTTTCATCCTAGGCTGGCCGGAGACGCAGCTGCATGACATTCTTTGGGCCGTCCATGACAGAGAAAACCGTGGTAGAAGCGAGGGCGAGGAAAATATTGGGGGAGTTACCGGTTACGGTGGGTGGTCGGGGGCCGAGCGATGTGTGTTTCTCCCGTACGTACGCGCGTGTGTGTGCGAGGCGTTGTGTTCTAACTGAACCCGAGCGATTGCACTAGCTACGTTACCGAACCCCGATCGATCCCTTGCTAGTAACTGAACCTGAGTGTGATTCCTTCGCTACTACTGCTAACTGAAGCCGATCGATGCTGCCTCTGGATGAACAGTGAGCGTTGTTGGGGGGTTTGGATGAACAGTTCCCGGTGGGGGGTGGATGAACAGGACCCCGTGGTAGTAGAGGTCGTTGTCGCTAGATGAACAGGACCCCGATCAATCGAGCCGGTGGATGAACAGGACCTCGTGGAGGGCTGGTTGAACAGGACCCCGTGGAGGGCTGGTTGAACAGTAGCCGGTGGAGGGCTGGATGAACAGTAGTCCGTTTAGGGGTGGTTAAACAGGACCCCGTGGAGAGGGCTGGTTGAATAGTAGCCGGTGGAGGAGCGCGCGGTGGAGGCTGGATGAACAGGAGCCCGTGGATGAACAGTCACAGGTGGAGGCTGGATGAGGTCGACGGTGGATGAACAGTAGCCCGTGGAGGCTGGAGGAGGTCGACGGTGGCGATGAACAGTATCCCGTGGAGTCCCGTTTTGCGGTACGCCACACCCCTCACGATGAACAGGACCCCCGTTTCGACCGTAGCGCTCCAACACAAGTCCGTTTCCTCCGTTTTGTGGTACGCCACACCCCTCCCGATCAACAGGATCCCGTTCCGACCGTTGGAGGTCCATTTCCTCCGTTTTGCGGTACGCCAGACCCCTCCCGATGAACAGGATCCCGTTTCCACTGTGGCCGGTCGGACACAAGGTTGTTTCCTCCGTTCTACCGTACGCCAGGCCTCGTTTCCATCGGCTGTTCCGTCCGAGCCGGTTGGCTCCTTATGAACAGCACGCATTCCCTTGCCTCCCGATGAACACGACACATGCCGTTGCCTCCCCATGAACACGACGACGCAGTTTCTCCGTTCCAACCCAGCCACAGCAATGTACACGAGCCCTGTCCGTACGTATGCGCGAGTAGGCGTTCGAGACCCCGCCCGTATGTACGTACGTGGCCGTATTTACTTTCTTGCACCCTAGCTGTTGTATGTACGTGTACATGCTACGTGTGCACCTCTACTACGACACCTGCGTGCCTCTACTACCACACGTGCCCTTCCTTACACGGCCACGGTTCATCGCTGCAGCCTGCAGACAGACCGATCGACCAGTATGTACATACACGTTCGCGACCAGAATGACAACGCTACATACGCTTCGATCGGGTGGGTCCCGACTGTCAGGCACTTCCTTGCGTGCAAAGATGTAGCTGGTGGGTCCCAGCAGTCAGGGGCGAATCTTTTTTTTCTTTGCCCGTAATATGGACGCACTTCCTTGCGTGCAAAGATGTAGCTGGTGGGTCCCAGAAGTCAGGGGGGAAACGTTTTTTCGTGAAATACGGTGGCCGGTCCAGTGGGTCCCCACTGTCAGATGGAGGAATCATTATTTTCCGTGTAATAAGGAGGCACTTCCTTGCTGTGGCCGTGGACCCAGCTGTCAGCCTCTCCATGTACAATACTCTTCCGATGGAAGTCCTTCCGTGACCACGTTGACCACGCCGCGGTGAGAACACCAGGGCGGTGGACGACGGCGAGGCCTAGGAAGGGGACGACGCGGAGCCGGGGAAGACGCGGCAGTGGAAGCCCACGCGGAGAGGAGTACGAGGGTTCACTGGTTCGGCTTCGATGTGAGCCTGCCGTTGCCGCAGGTCCTGTCCAGCGGTGGGAGTAGTAGGGGGCGGTGAGGCCTCAACGGCAGCACAGCCGGCCACTGGAGGCAGGAGTAGGGGTGTCGTCGGCGCTGGTTTGGGCGGCTGGTGCAAGAAGAGCAGCGATTGAAGAAACAGGAGGACCGTTCGATTCAAATCCAACGGTCACTGCTGCTAGAATCGTTTGTTGACTAAGTTGACAAAGCCCTGCGTACGCATCAACTTAGTAGGCCCACAGGTCAGCCTCCGAACCGGTGCACCCCAGATGTCAGTGGGAGGAAACTTTTTTCGCGTAATAAGGAGGCAGTTGATTGCGTGCGGCCAGGCCAGCAGAGGGAGTAGGGTGGGCCAGTGAAGCCTGCGCAGCATGACAGCGGGCCACAAGAGGAGGGAGCAGGCAGTCCCGCCGGCGTTGGTTTAGGCAGTTGGAGCAGGAAGATCAGATATTGAAGAAGCATGTCGGCCGTTGGATGGACATCCAACAGTCACTTCTGCTAGAATCGTGTGTTGAGTGACAAAGCCTTGCGTAAACAAGTCAGCCTCGAAATTTGTGGCGTGTACAGCCCATTTGCTATTACTTTTATAATTTTTACTCATTTTCTAATTCATATGGAATTTATTGCAGCCCATTTTCCATTTTGAGAATTGCTGCCCATTTTCTGGTCAGTATGAGGGTTAAAAAATTGAACTAAAAATGTGCGAAATTTTGAAAATTCGCAATTTTTTCTGGGAACAAAATATTCTTAATCCAAAAATTATTACCCATACTAAATCAAATTTAAAAATAAATTAGTACTATGTCATGTTAAAATCCAATGAAATATAAAATATCAGTGAAGAACAAAAACAAAAAAGAAACTAATTTTCCCATTTACTTTTAATAGATACTGACCAAACTCTTTGGCCAGGCCGGAATGCATCCCTCCTCGTCCTGAAAGATTTGCAGCCCAGTAAGTCAGAGAAAACAAATAGGCCTAGCTTGGGTATTCTTCAAAAAGATATAGTGACCTACCTATTTTCCCAAAGAAAAAACTGCTGGGCTGGTCATGTTGTTAGACGGGCCATAGAGGCCGCACAACCCAGTTTATAGCCTGCTCCTCCGAACAAATCCTCAAAAAAAAGATTGTGCAATTCTGTCGTTAATTGACTATACGTTGAAAATGATGTGGGTCCCAGATATCAGCAGGGTGGATTAGAGTAAAAAACGATGGGTGCATCTGAGTAGTAAAAGAGGCGCATTGCTTGTCTTCGAGAGTGGACCTGGTGGGTCCGTACTGTCATACTCAGATCTATAGTGCTGTCCCGATTCACTATGTTGACAGGGCCGGATGGTGGCGCCGTGGCGAGCGCACCAAGGCGGAGGATAAAGTGGTGTCGCCAATGTGCTGGGCTGGGTTGGACATTCTTATTGAAAAATAAAAATGGACCGGAACTATTTACGACGTTGACTATGATTTGCATGGGTCCGCTGGTTGCAGGAAGAAAATGGTGTGAGAAAGAAGACTGGTCGCTATCTTTGCCTAAGAATTATATCGACTGAATGTAACGACACTATGATAGGAAATAATATCCTCCTGTTAAATCATGAATTTAAAGAATTGCTGCATGAGCATTTAGCTTTATTTATTTATTTATTTACTTACTTATTTTTGTTTAGGGGACCATGAGCATGTACCTGGGCCGGATTCAAGTGAGAGCCTCCCTTCCAGTTAATTATGGGCTCCTCTATTGGGCCTTCGTCAGTGGGCTGCATGTTATCAACAAGTGGAAAATGTGTTCCGTACGAAAAATAGTATGCGCTACGTACGGTACGGGGCACTAAAGGATCGTACCGTGCAACGACTTCCAAAACATTGTGTTTGTTGTTCTAACAACACATTTATTCAACCAACAGACGAAATATACTACTGATTGTACATTGAAAACAGCAGCAACAGCAACCAGGGCTGGGGGTGCAACAGAAGCAGTAAGCAGGCCAGAAGAGTAAAGACGCAGCTCTCTCTTCCAAACCAAACATCAGCCATCATTACAAAAGGTCTACCAAAAAAGAACAAGTGTATGCATCAAACTAAATAAAGATCCTACTACACCAAGAGTATGCATCCAACTAACTGGCTCGGTTAGATGTTACTATTTATTAAGCTGTGGAGATTGGCTGACGGCTTGAACCAGATGGGTGCCTGACGGGGGAAACTCCAGCCAGCAGGTCGAAATCTGATACTTGCGACCCTCTCTCCTACACTGGGCTATAGAGCGTGGTGCCACATCTCAGGGTATGGTGCATGCAGAGACGCATCGTACGCTATGTACACACAGTTTTGCCTGATGAACGAAACCGCGCTGCCATCATGATCCTTACCGTCGGTTATCTCCTGGTTAATCGGATAATTTAGTCCTAGAAACAGAGAGCGTGTACCAAGGCTACTTACCAGGCTCCAGTCAAAAATTCCTGAAGGCCCAGAGAAGCTGGGATCCTGCTTAAAGACCTTGCAGCGACTGTGATTGTATTCCGCGAAACAACACATCTGGTACGTGCGAACGATCATCTATCGTTCGCCGTCGTCTGATCGAGCCAGGAACCACCTCCAACTGCCATGCCGCTTTTCTTTAAAAAGTTCTGGGATTAGGGAGGGTAGGGACACCAGACGGCCTACAACATCATATCAAGTTGGAGTCAGATAAAAAAGGGCTCTTAATGTAGTCAATCTTAAGAACAGCATGTTATGCGCATGAATATTTTTTCAGTATACGTTGACAGCAATATAAGCAAGCCATCATGATATCATAGGAAAGTAACATACTGCTGTAACAGCCATTTGTAGCAATGACTGGAGTAGGCCAGCAATACGTCCAGCCATAGAAGGAGTCAACAGCATAAATGAAGCCCTTGTGTTCAATGGCATCAGAGAACCATGGAGGATGTATGATCCTATGATGGACGTGCAGATTTATCCACTTACCGCAGTGACCTATCAAATAACGCGAGACCGTGGTTGAAGAACGCAATTAGCCTGAAGTCTTTATAATTCGCAGATCTTGTGGGCACTTGGCAGATTACAACATTGAGCAAATCAAACTTGGTATCATGTTGGCTACTGTAAGATTCCGAGTATTCTGGGCCGCGGTGCCAAAGCAGTGAAGTGTTAATCGAAGGAAGGGGGATCAATCGTCGGGTGTAGACCTCCACGAGCATCCAGCTGCCGCCACTGTCGACGAGCACCATCCAAGACGTGTTCATGCCAACCCAGTACATACCGTTAATGTAGTTGAGGGTGACGGGGATCGGATCGCAGTCAAGAGGGTTGATACTCGCCACCCTACGATCGTTATGCTGCGTGACATGCCGTTTCTGAAGATCAGGCGACATCAGCTAGCAAGGAGCTGGCTTAAAAAGCTCCGGCCTGAGGGATTTGAGTAAACGGTACAGCCCCGATGAGCACGCGGTGAGCGGCATGGTATTGAGATTGTCCACACGCAAAACAATGAGCTTGATTACCTCTGTGGGGAGCGAATTCCAGCCACTCTTTCGAAGAACGCTGCTCGGTTCTGCCATTGTTATTGCTTGGGTTTCAGAAGAGGGGGGAGGCGCCTTAGCGGGGATGGAAGATTGGACGATTATGTGCGAACAAGGATGGAGAAGCGAATATGTGCTGCGGGAAGTGGACAGGTGACGATGACTACAGCATGCCGCTTGACTTACGAGACACATACCAGCAGCGTAGGGTCATATCGATGCCAGACAACTTGCTTGAGTGATCACAGTACTGGTACTCCCTACAATACCTACTACTATGCCCTAACTTGCTTGACTAGAGTAGTAGTGGAGTAGGACTCTGCTCTACTACTAGCACCGGAGGATTAGTATATTCTAATCTAAAATAGTTACAAACTTCAATGCCCGAGCATGGAACGACTACGAACTGCCATCGATGCTAACTCCAATCCCCAACAAACGTTCTCTAGCAGACATGGCAGTTGCAAATGCCCGTGATGCAGTTACAGTACGTGTGTAAGGATGGCGGTTTTGTCAAATACTATGGCTTAAAAATAGACCACCGTCGGATGGAAATCTGACGGTTACGTCGGATTCGCCATAATTGAGCTCGTGGCGAACAATCGCCAGATATCATTACTAAAAAAAGGTTAAAAAACCCGGGGCTATAACTTGCACCGGCTAACCACTAACAATGATACTAACATGGTTGTAAATGGTCAAAGACCGTGTCTACGTGGTGTTTGGAATTATATGCAAAAAACTAGCAAGATGCACGGAACATCAAGATGCATTTTTTTACAAACACCTGTTGTGATTGACCCATGCAGGAGTAATCCCATGTGTAAAAACTAATGATATCTTGAGAATTTTATCGGAAACATGGTACCTCAACCATTTCATCGAAAAAATGATATCTCGAGAAAGATGATAGATAAGGTGAGGAGGAGTGGGGCGTGGTGGTGACTAGTGGTCGGACCGGGCGGAGGCATGGGGATGGACGGCGCTGGCAGTGGCCACCATGCCAGATTGTTCCAAAGACTTCCTTTTTAATTGCTCGGGAATGAGGTTGTGGGAGATAAGGATGAACGAGGCAAGGCCTTATCTGTAAATGTGGAGAGAGGTGTGGGTATCTTTTGTAAAATTGTCATAGTTTGCTTTCTATCCGTCAGATATAGATCGGACGGTCTATCCTATAAGATGGAAGGCACACCATCATCACCAACTCGGTTTTTTCTCTACTCCTACTCCTATCTCTACTCTTATAAAAAAATGAGTTGGTGATGATGGTCTGCCTACCATCCTGCAATATGGACCGTCTGATCTATATTTGACGGATAGAAAGAAAACAATGACAATTTTGCAAAAAGATACCCGCACCCCTCTCCACATTTGCAGATAAGGACTTACCTCGTTCATCTTGGTCTCCCACGAGATAAACAACTCGTATAAATGCATCTTGATGTTCCATGCAAAGCATGGGCCTCTTGCTAGTATTACTTATACTTATCTCTACTCTTAAAAAAATAGAGTTGTCTATGATGGTGTGCCTGCCATCCTGCAATATAGGCCGTCCGATCTATATCTGATGGATAGGAAGGAAACTATGGCAATTTTGCAGAAAGATACCCGCACCCCTCATCACATTTGCAGATAAGGCCTTCCCTCATTCATCCTTATCTCCCACAAGATAAAGTACTCATATAAATGCATCTTGATGTTCCATGCAATGCACAGGCATCTTGCTAGTACTCCTATAAAAGACTCAGTTGGTGATGATGGTGTGTCTGCCATCCGCCATTTCTGACCATTAGATCTGCATCTAACGGCTGTGATGTAAGTTGTGGCCTTTTGCAACAATTCCCACTTCTCTGCTCCAGTTTACACAAAACCCCTTAGTATCTTGAAACCAACCACATTCCTCCCTTACCTCATCAAAACAGCCCAAAGAATATATTTGGAATGAAACATAAGATATTTTTAGTGATATGTATATCAAAACTAAACTGTTTTCTTTCAAATTTGTGTATATGTATTATTCTACGTTGGATCCGTTGCAACAGACGGGCTCATTGCTATAAAGGTTTATCTCTTGAATTGTCTGCAACGAACACCTGGTGTAGTGGTCTGGGCCAGATACGTGCAGTGCGATGGCCTGAGTTCGAATTTGATTAAGGATGGATTCATTTCTTTCTAAATTTCTGTACGAATCTGTAGCCAGCCTGCAAGTAATGTACACTGTACTAATAGTGGAACCCACAGAGTACTTAGAATACAAGATTAAGGATGCAATTAACTTTTTATAGAGGGAGAATCATACACGCAATTAACTCAAATGGATTGGACGTGACTCTATTATTCTCCAACGGCAACAGGCAAATTTCCTCCCGCGGGCCGGAGTAGGTTTCTCGGTTTGCATGCGGATTTAACGGAGGGGTTTGATGGAGGCGAGGAGGCGTGTTCAGCCAGGCGTGCAGTGGGCGGTGCAGTACTATTCGATTTGACAGCTCCTAGTATATTATAAAAAAAGAAAGAAGAGTAGTAGAGATAGAGATAAGAGTAGAGATAGAGACTAGGGAGGAGCACCATCTACTGCTTCGTGTGCTACTCCTGCGCTCCATTCGGCGGCCGCAACGTCCCCTACAGCCACTCCCTCCTACGCTCCATTCGGCGGGCGCTGTTGAAATTTGGGGAGCACACTCTCGCGACTGCTGGCAGCGACGACTTCACCGACGATGACTTCTTCCCCGACCTCGGCAACCTCTTCCTCAATGACATGGGCGACAACCTCAACACCAACGGTGCTGCTCCCGTTGCACCGTATGTGTTTCTATCCTTCCTGTTCGAAATCGTGGTCGAATTCATGTTTCTAGTCTGTGTCCTAGATTCGATTTGTTCATCTACTATGCTAGTCCACATGATTAGTTTAATATCTGTTATAGCCGTCATGATTTATTTTGTGCTTATTCAGACTGAATTTCATAGTAACTTGCTCATATATTCAACTGGCACACCGTCCCCTACAGCCACTCCCGTTTCATGGACGGCCTGGTTGATGCCTCCAAGGAGCCCTTCGTCTACTGCTATGAGTGCCCGATGCCGCTTTGGGGCTCGCTGGCGGACCTCATGCATCACCTCACACAGCCGTCCGTCTATCACTACTGGCCCTTGGCGGAGAACATCAAGTACGAGATGTGCTACCCGTTCACCATGTCGGAGTCGCTGGAGGATCACCGCCGCCTGCTAGTCTCGAAGGAGGACGGCATCGTCTTCCTCTTGATCATGGGCACCGGTGAGGGCCGCGACACTGGCTACGTCAAGCTGACTAGGACTATGCCGAGGTGGGACCTTCCCGCTGATGTGGACATGGAAGACGCATGGTATGATTTGACCCCCAATAATGTGCACGGGGACTCCAAGGAGGTTCACCTGGACATATGCATTACCAACTTAAATGTTGATCAATAGTCTTCGCTCAATGTAATCCGCTGTCTAAGCATGTGGAGACTTCCATGCATGATCTTGCTCTATTGGAGTATCGCGCATGAATAAAAGTGTATCCATTTATGGTTTATTCTAGAATCTTCCATGTATGAAATTTTTACTACAATACTGGTGAAAGACTTATGATGAACCATTTCTTACATCTCCTCTGCCCCCTTCGAAGTCATCCTGATTTAATCCCTCCATCTAGGTGTATAAGGGCATGGTTAATACTTAATAGTATAGCCAACTGTTGACTATATGAAAGTGCCATGTCATTTGTAGCCAACATGTATATCAATCGATACTCAAAAACTAATTCTTAAAGATCATTTCTTGCAAAGCACAATAAGTGTTATTTCTTCACAAGTTTTGGATGCAGGTTGAACAGTTGAACGCTTTTTTTGCAATAGATATTTTTTTATCTATTTCACCCATATGTTTGTGAGATCTAGAGATGAAATAATATCCGAAGAAATCTATGGATACCTGTTACACATGAGATGACCCCCACATCCTTTGTCAAAATAAACAACTCCCCGATCAATGCATTTCACTGCTCCGTGCAACGCACGGGCACCTTATTATAGATTAGAACGACCAAAAATTGGACTAACATTATATATAGTACGATAAATGCTGATGCATGTCACCTAAAATTATATCATTGAAAACTATGTTCAAATACGAATCCAACGATATAGTTTTCGTTGACATGCACTAACATTTTGTTAGTTAAATCTTCAGTCAAATTCAATGGGGGGCTGATAAACCACGACCGATGTAGTACTAGTGTAGAGGGCGACGCTGCATGCGAGTCTCACCCCGCTCGTGCCGCGGCAGTAAAGCCGTCATATCACAAAACCCAACCACTCCCAGTAATAAGTGGCCTGGTAAAATAAACGGACAAGCAACTGATACGTCTCCAACATATCTATAATTTTTGATTGCTCCATGCTATATTATATTCTGTTTTGGACATTATTGGGCTTTATTATACACTTTTATATTACTTTTGGGACTAACCTATTAACCGGAGGCCAAGCCCAGAATTGCTATTTTTCTGCCTATTTCAGAGTTTCGCAGAAAAAGAATATCAAACGGAGTCCAAACGGAATGAAACCTTCGGGAACGTGATTTTCGGAACGAACGTGATCTAGAGGACTTGGACCCTACGTCAAGACATCAACCAGGAGGGCACGAGGTAGGGGGAGCGCCTACCCCACCAGGGCGCACCCTCCACCCTCGTAGGCCCCCTGTTGCACCACCGACGTACTCCTTCCTCCTATATATACCTACGTACCCCCAAACTACCAGATACGGAGCCAAACACCTAATTCCTCCGCCGCAACCTTCTGTACCTGTGAGATCCCATCTTGGGGCCTGTTCCGGAGCTCCGCCGGAGGGGGCATCGATCACGGAGGGCTTCTACATCAACACCATAGCCTCTCCGATGATGTGTGAGTAGTTTACCTCAGACCTTCGGGTCCATAGTTATTAGCTAGATGGCTTCTTCTCTCTTTTTGGGTCTCAATACAATGTTCTCCCACTCTCTCGTGGAGATCTATTCGATGTAATCTTCTTTTGCAGTGTGTTTGTTTAGACCGATGAATTGTGGGTTTATGATCAAGCTTATCTATGAACAATATTTGAATCTTCTCAGAATTCTTTTATGTATGATTGGTTATCTTTGCAAGTCTCTTCGAATTATCAGTTTGGTTTGGCCTACTGGATTGATATTTCTTGCAATGGGAGAAGTGCTTAGCTTTGGGTTCAATCTTGCGGTGTCCTTTCCCAGTGACAGTAGGGGCAGCAAGGCACGTATTGTATTGTTGCCATCGAGGATTACAAGATGGGGTTTATATCATATTGCATGAGTTTATCCCTCTACATCAATGTCATCTTGCTTAAAGCGTTACTCTGTTCTTATGAACTTAATACTCTAGATGCATGCTGGCTACCGGTCGATGTGTGGAGTAATAGTAGTAGATGCAGGCAGGAGTCCGTCTACTTGTCTCAGATGTGATGCCTATATACATGATCATATCTAGATATTCTCATAACTATGCTCAATTCTGTCAATTGCTCAACAGTAATTTGTTCACCCACCGTAAATACTTATGCTATTGAGAGAAGCCACTAGTGAAACATATGGCCCCCGGGTCTATTTTCCATCATATCAATCTTCCAACACTTAGTTATTTTTATTGCTTTCTATTTTACTTTTCAACTTTATCATAAAAATACCAAAAATATTATCTTATCATATCTATCAGATCTCACTCTCGTAAGTGACCGTGTAGGGATTGACAACCCCTTATCGCGTTGGTTGCGAGGATTTATTTGTTTGTGTAGGTGCGAGGGACTCGTGCGTGGCCTCCTACTAGATTGATACTGTAGCGACCCGACCTCAAACGGTCAATTCTCTGTGCTTCCATGTCATCCCTGGATCGGCAATGCTGACACACAGAGTACTCGAAGGATTTATAACAGAGTAGCAATCACACACTTATTACATCGAATGTCTCAAAAGAGAACTTATTACAGTAAATATGGCTTAAGGCCATCTAATACGATAACAGCGGAAGGCTTGGAAGATAAAGTGAGTCCATCAACTCCAACGGCATAGCTGAGCTGCACGGCAACGACCTAACGAACCTTACTCCTCGTCTGAAAAGTCTCCAACATAATACGTTGCAGCTCGAAAACGGGTCAGCACATGGAATATGCTGGCAACAAACACAGTAGAGCAAGAACAGAATAAATGCTATCACTACATGCATATTTGGCTAGTGGAAAGCTCTATGGTTATAGTTTTTGCGAAAAGCCAGTTTTTCCCTATAACAAAGGAATAGATTTTATTTAACTATCATGGTAGTTGAAACATCATTGAGAAGGTTCCTCCAACTCAATCCCAATTAAAAGTAATTATCAACCCAACAATATTAAATTAAAGTGATGAGATACTTAGGATAATCCAAGTACTAGATACTCAAGATGTCCATAACCGGGGACACGGCTAACCATGATTAGATTGTACACTCTACAGAGGTTTGCGCACTTTTCCCCACAAGACTCGATCTCCTCCGTTGGATTTCTCATACTACCTGGTGTTTGAGAAACGGATGACTGAGACACAGTCTTTCAGAAGCATTAACTCTAACCCCGGGTAGACAGTACCAACCTACATCCCTCTACATCTGCTAGCCTATGTCGGTGTCAAAACCGGCGGATCTTGGGTAGGGGGTGCTGAACTATGCGTCTAAGGCGGATGGTAACAGGAGGTAGGGATCACGATGTTTACCCAGGTTCGGGTCCTCTCGATGGAGGTAATACCCTACTTCCTGCTTGATTGATCTTGATGATATGAGTATTACAAGAGTTGATCTACCACGAGATCGTAGAGGCTAAACCCTAAAAGCTAGCCTATGGTATGATTGTTGTTGTCCTACGGACTAAACCCTCCGGTTTATATAGACACCGGAGGGGGCTAGGGTAACTCAGAGTCGGTTACAAGGCAGGAGATCTACATATCCGTATTGCCAAGCTTGCCTTCCACGCCAAGGAGAGTCCCATCCGGACACGGGACAAAGTATTCAATCTTGTACCTTCATAGTCCAACAATCTGGTCAAAGGATATAGTCCGGCTGTCCCAGGACCCCCTAATCCAGGACTCCCTCAGTAGCCCCTGAACCAGGCTTCAATGACGATGAGTCCGGCGCGCAGATTGTCTTCGGCATTGCAAGGCGGGTTCCTCCTCCGAATACTCCACAGAAAATTTTGAACACGATGATAGTGTCTGGCTCTGCAAAACAAATTCCACATACCACCGTAGAGAGAATAATATTTCCACAAATCCAATATGCTGACAGCTTTTCATAACATGACGTTCTGCCGTGGTCTGGTCATGATGAACCGTTTTTCCCGTGCATGCCATTGCACGTGTTGCGAGGCGGTTTTACTGGCACGTCTTGTCGAAGCAGAGATCGTGTCCCTCTTTTCACGGGATTCTCATCAATACGGGTGTGGGTAACCCAATCGTGCCTGTTGGTATAACTCCTCGATTTTAGGCAAGTTCCAAACGGCCACGCGGAGTACGCTTGATATCCACCCTCTTTATAAAGGGGCCAAGGCCTGTCCTTTTCTTCTCGCGCTCAATCGAATCCTTCCCCCACCTCGAGTTCCAACACCCAAGGCTCAGGCTAGGCGCTTTGGACCTTCAGTCATGTCCGGATCCAACCTTCAAGGTCGGTGGATGCCCTCCTCTGTCACAGAGGAGGACATCAAGAAGCTAAGAGAAGCCAGGTATCTGACCGCCGAAATCTCGCACAGGCTGCCTGCTCGAGGGCAGGTCATTCCCACTCCCGAACCCGATGAGAGTGTCGTATTCGTCTCCCACTTCCTCCGAGGGTTGGGCTTTAGTCTAGATCCCTTTGTTAGAGGGCTCATGTTCTATTACGGGCTTGATTTCCATGATTTGGCCCCGGATTCCATCCTTCACATCTCGTCGTTCATCGTCGTGTGTGAGGCCTTCCTCCACGTCACCCCACACTTCGGCTTATGGCTCAAGACCTTTAATGTGAAGCCAAAGATGATTAATGGGCGACACGCAGAATGCGGAGGTGCCGTAATAAGCAAAGGCGCCGATGTTCCGTGGCCAAAGGGTTCCTTCCCGGAGGTTTCCAGCTTATGGCAATGGGAGTGGTTTTACATCACAGCTCCCCGGGGTACTAAGTGGGTAGCCGCCCCTGCCTTCCGCTCGGACCCCCCGCCACAACTGGTGTCATGCATCAACAAGGGGCTGGACTGGGGGCCAGTAAATGATGTGCCGACATTGCAGAGTCGCATCCGAGATCTCCTCGAGAGAGATGTCAGCCTTGTCAAGGTAATGCAAGTCATGCTAGTTCCTTGAGTCCTGCCTTGCAAACGTCGACCTCTCCGTAAGTGGGAGTTCAACCCGGAAGGACCGCGAACCATTCAACACTTCTTCGGCGTGATGCTCGAAGAGATGTATAGATTGTTCTTCGAATCACAAATAAAGTGTCCGGACACCACCGAGGATCCGGGTCTGAGCTCCAATCGTCCAGACACCCAAGTAAGTAATTCAACGGCCGAACACGTTATCTTTTAATTTACCACAATATCATTCTGAAAAGTTGCCTTTCGACCAGGACTGGGTAAAAAAGGCGAAGATGATCAGGTGTTCGGCCCCCCTTCCCGAAGGCTCACCGGATCCTGTATTAGCCAGGATGCTTGAGCTTGCGCCTTATCAAGCGCCATCAGGGGAAGATAAAGGGAGGGACAAAGAAGCCGAAAGCGAGCCTCACTCACTATTCACCCAAACCGGGGGAATTAGTGCCTCCACGAAGGAGGATAACTGGGGAGAAGAATCTAAAATTCCCTCTCCCCAAGGAAGGAAGAGGGCCGCCTCTGAAGACTTGGAAACAATGGTTTTCAAACGAGGGAAGAAACCTTTGTCAGGGGGCCCTACCCCGGAGGGCATCCTTACCGCACAGTACCCGCAAGGGGACCAGCCCTCCACCGAGCTGTAAGTAAACAAAAGTACTTTATAGTAAATATACCCTGCTTCAATTCTGAGAACAATAACTGAGATGTATGTCTTGTAGTTCGGAACGTAGCCCTTCTCGACAGAGTTCGTCTTCGGGGGATCTTCTTCCGGAGATGATGGAGTGCAAAACGCCTCCCCGTACCTCCCCGCTTCGTGAAGCGGACGACACTGAGGTGTCGTCACGGAGGATTTCTCCTGATCCTCCTAGGCCAGAGGGTAACCCTTTGGCCACCCGAAGTCCGGAGTATTCGGCTCCTAAGGAGAGCAACAAAAAGGGTCCGGTACTATCCGGTGCGCGACCAGACTTACTGCGGAATCTTCTGGATCAAGCGGCTATCTCAGAAGCACACCGTACGTTAATGGGTTCGGTAATTGAGAAGATTTCATCCGCCAAAAGCGGGTTGCATGAAGCTTTCATGAGCCTGCGGAGAGGCTTTGAGGTACGCGAAGTAATATGTGTATTTTTTACGGTACCGCACACGCCCGGTGTGCCCTATGTAGATAGTAGCCCCTGAGACCCTGGTTGCTGTCGAAAAAGACGGCAAATAGAGGATCATAGTCCCAGGTAATAACCGTGTTGCTTTCACGTGCAGGCGGCTGAGGGTCCGGTGGCTAGCCGGACTGGTGAGTTTGCCGACATCGTGCTTGTAAACAAGCGGCTTGACGAGGCATAGGGTATGTATTCTCCTATGTTTGACACATATTAAGAGGAGCATGATGCTAGTATCTGTAATATGCTGTGACTGCAGATGGAGCTGTCGCCTGGAGACCCTTCGGGCGGAACTTGCCCGAGCCAAGGAACAAGCCAGGAAGAGTGATGCGGCCGCCCTAAAGGCGGTAGAAGGGCTAAGAGCCGAACAGGCTGCGCATTGCCAGAGCAAAGAGAAAATAGCCAAGATGGTTCTTGAGCTGAAAGATGCCGCCGACCGTTATGAGATTCTTGAAAAGGAAAGCCAAACGAAGACGGCGGACCTGGAGAAAGCCACGGTAGCAGACAAAGAAGCCCGCTCTAAAATCAGAGCGGCGAAGGAGGAGCTACGTCAAGCTGGAAATATCACGGCTGGGAAGCCCTTTTTGCTGCAGACGAAGTTCGGAGATCCTAAGTATGCCCTTCTGGATCAATTATGGAGTTCTGTGGACGCTTACCTGGATTTGGAAGCAAGTGCAGATGATGCGACCAAGTTTTTCGAAGATCAAAAAGATCACGAAGTGGAAAAGTTATTCTGGTCGCAGTTCAATGCTCCGGCGCGTCCGCTGCTGTTAAATGAGCAAATGGTCGAGTGGGCCGAGCTTCATATGTTGTCCGGGCTTGCCATGAGGTCTGTTGTGGATCATCTTTGGACGGAAGGACCAAGGCCAAATAGTTATTTTGTCTTAGTGCAATGATTCCTTGGTGCTGTGCCGCATATCGACGTTGTGAAGAGGTCGGCGTGCATAGAGGGTGCGCGGATGGCTCTTGCCCGTGTCAAGACATATTGGGCAGAGATGGAGGCCACCGTTATTGCAACCCAGAGTTCGGCCGTAGGCCGGATATCGGCCGAGCACTATTTTGAAGAAGTCTTAGAAGGCGCTCGTTTAATAGAGGCTCAGTGCTCGAAGAGTATCATGTTCTAATGACATGTATCCCAATTGTAAGAACAATGTTATTTGAATTATAAAGGCTGTGTTTATACTTTTGCCTGAAAGTATTATTATGCCTCCTGTGCGGTCGTTTATGTATATATATATAACCTGAAAGTTTGCAGTCGTCGGGCCCCCACGCATATAATGCGGGGGTGTTCGCAAAAGCACGTCTTCACACTTGATCCAACGTCTTGGTCCATTAAGGAGGTGGTAGTGCGGCGAACGAGGCAATCAAACTATATTGGTTTAACACTTTCACTTAACCATAGGAGTTTGACGGTGGGGCTACTATATAGCCCGTGGTAGTTCCGCGCTCGTCCGAGTACGGGGCGCGTATGTACATGACCGGGAAAACCGGTCCTTCGTTAATGCGGAGGAATCCCGAAGATTCCGATGAGCCATCGAGTGGTTGACCAGTATCGCGCTTTATCATGACAGTCAGTTTTCGGCTTTCTCTACTGAGGTGCTCTTCCAGATGAACCAGGGCACAATCGCAGTAGTTCTCCCGGTGTCACCTTAGCCAATAGAGCGGAACGTAAGGTAGCAAAATGCGGGAGCCGGGCAAACCCAACATTTCACCAAAGACATGATTCGGAGCTGATGCATATGAGGCCAAACCCGCGACGCCGAACACTCCCTAAGGTATTCGGTCTTTACAACATATACAGGGCTGAGTAATGCCCTTGATAATGAACCTCGAGTGTCCAGGTACGTGCATTATCCTGACGTGCCAAAATGCCAATAACGTCAGCATCCCTCTCGGTTGTACTTGGTATCCGGAGGATGTAAAGTAACAAGAGACAGTAAAAAAGGTTTACACAGAGTCTTAATCTAAAAAGAAACCTTTGAGCGGGGCCCTGCTGCATGTCTGCGCCTGTGTCCCCATTGTGCCATATCCTGGAAGGGTGTAGCACGATTATCATCTGTAAAAGAGAAGAACTTAGGTGTAAGTTGTCATGCGAAAAATTGGTTATTCTCAATAAACCATTAAAATTCAAGATAAGTAAGGTCGAGCCGAGCTGTAGTACTTTTTACATGCGGGAAGCCCCTGGTACCGCCTATGGGGGTATATCCATCATACCAATCTCAGGTTTATCTAAGCTGTTACAGCTGGTGATGCGCCGGACTCGTCTAGCTGTGTCCGTGGTCTTGATGACCGATCATTTATTCTGGTTGGAGAGGTCGTTTAGTGTTCAGCTGCTAAAGCCGTCACACGTTCTTCCGCGCGTAGAGAACGCTCGACATTTCCGCTAACTGTGATGATGCCACGTGGACCGGGCATCTTAAGCTTAAGATAAGCATAATGCGGTACTGCATTAAAACGAGCAAAGGCCGTTCTTCCTAGTAGTGCTTGATAGCCGCTTCAGAATGCAGCGATGTCAAAGGTTAACTTTTCACTTCGGAAGTTGTCGGGGGAACCGAATACAACCTCTAGTACGAGAGAGCCTGTGCAGCTGGCCTCTGGTCTTGGTATTACTCCTTTAAAGGTAGTATTGCTTTGGCTAATTCTCATTGGGTCTATCCCCATTTTGCAGACTGTGTCCTGATATATCTGATTAAGAGTACTGCCGCCGTCCATGAGGACTCGGGTGGGATGGTATCCGTTGATTATTGGGTCGAGCACCAAGGCGGCCGATCCTCCGTGCCAGACATTGGTCGGGCTATCCCTGCGATCAAAAGTTATCGGGCAGGTTGACCAAGGGTTGAACTTGGGGGTGACGTGCTCTACGGCGCATACGTCTCGGAGTGCATGTTTGCTCCTCCTCTTCGTCACGTGAATCGTGTTCACTGTTTTGACCTCTGGTGGGAACTTTTTCTGTCCCCTAGTGTTTTGCTGACAAGGCTCATCCTCGTCTTCACTTTGTGTCTCCCTCCCCTTGTGTTCGACGTTTAGCTTACCGGCCTGCTTGAAGACCCAGCATTCTCTATGGGTGTGATTTGCAGGTTTATCGGAGGTGCCATGAATCTGACATAATTTGTCTAGAATCTTGTTTAGGCTGGACGGTCCATCTTTGTTGCCTTTGAAAGGCTTTTTCCACTGACCGGGTCGAGAGCCCCTAAATCCGGCGTTTACCGCCGTGTTGTCTGGGCTGTCTTCGTTTGTTTTTACTGCGTCGTGGTTTTCCATTACCATCCCTGACTTTAGATGTGCCTGGGTCGCTGGTGCTACCATGGGCCAGGCAGCTGTCTTCGCCCACGCAAAAGCGGGTCATAAGGCTTGTTAGGGCTGCCATTGTCCTTGGTTTTTGTTGGCCGAGGTGTCTGGCGAGCCATTCGTCTCGGACGCTGTGTTTGAAAGCTGCTAAGGCTTCGGCGTCCGGACAGTCAACAATTTGGTTCTTCTTAGTGAGAAATCTGTTCCAAAGCTTTCGGGCTGACTCTCCGGGCTGTTGAATTATATGACTTAAATCGTCTGCGTCCGGAGGTCGGACATAGGTCCCTTGAAAGTTAGCCCTAAAGGCATCCTCAAGCTCCTCCCAACCTCCAATTGAATTTTTGGGGAAGCTCCTCAACCAGTGCCAAGCTGGTCCTTTCAGCTTGAGGGGCAAGTATTTGATGGCGTGGAGATTGTCTCCGCGAGCCATATGGATGTGGAGGATGAAGTCCTCGATCCAGACCCCAGGGTCTGTCGTTTCGTCGTACGCCTCTATGTTCACGGGTTTAAATCCCTCTGGAAAATCGTGATCCAGCACTTCATCGGTGAAACATAGGGGGTGTGCGGCACCCCTGTATTTGGATGTGTCATGGCATTCTGACGGTTGTGGTGTTCGGTTTTGATTATGCGCTGGAGCGCGCTTCCTAGATCCGTAGATGGATCTGGTCACGCCGGCCTTTTGATGTAAGTCCTTCCTTGAATCGTGTGCTGACTTATTTGTGGCTTATGTGCGGCCTCGTTAGCCGCCCTATCGCGGCCACGAGGTGGTCGAGCCGACCGGTCGGCCGTTTTATTTTTTGGCTGTGTGGGCTCTAAGGCCTCATCATCGAATTCAGGCAATAGCTTGCGCTTTGGATAGCTCTTTGTGTGGCGACTACCACCATACTTTTCTTCAGTGTCGAGCACTTTGTTCCATCTACTGTTGAGCGTATTCTGCGCGGCCTTAAGCCTTTGCTTCTGCTTCTTCAGACTCCTCGCGGTGGCAATAAGCCTTCTACGGAGGTTCTCTTGTTCCAACTGCCTTTCTGGGATGATGTGTACATTGTCGTCCGGACTGTTTTCCTCTCCGGAGAGAGGTTGAGGAGCTTTATCCTCAGCGTCGCCGTGGTCGGACAGCGGCTCCGTACTATGTTCGCCGTCCGCTGGTTCATCCTGTTCTGTCGCTGGGTCAATGTGGTCGTCGTTTCCTCTGGAGTCGACCGGGGTGTTATTTTTTCTTGCCCTATTATCGCTGTTCTTGCCGAGGCGGGATTTGGAGTGGCGCCTACGCCGTCGCTTTGGTTGCTTCTCGAGGGAGCTATCCTTCGCTGCATCCTTCCGTTCCTCGTCACTGTTTTCTTTGGGTGTATCCACCATATATATCGTATGATGAAGTGGCTGTCCAGTGCCCTGTGGGCGGTGGTTCCAATTCCTCTCCTCTATCGTCGTCCATACTGTCGATGTCTTCGGAGTCGAAATCGAGCATGTCGGTTAAATCGTCGACAGTGGCTATTAAGTGGGTGGTGGGTGGGGAACGAATTTCTTCGTCGTCTGCTTCCCATTCTAGCCGGACATAGTTCGGCCAACGGTCTCTTGACAAGGAGAGAGACCTCAATGAGTTTAGCACGTCGCCCAGTGGCGTGTGCTGAAAGATATCCGCAGAGGAAAACTCCATGATCGGTGCCCAATCAGATTCGATAGGCACGGACGCTGGCGGTTCGGAGCCTGTCGCCGGGGACGAATCCAAATGTCCGGCAACATGGGTCTCATCAGAGGTGAAGTCATTATTCGGCTCTATCACCGCTGAGTGTGCAGCCCCCAGGGCGGGGTCCATCCACCCGTCCTCGGACGGCGTAATCTGCTCCGGATCGAGGGCCAGAGTAGCTGCAGGTGGGATCTCCCAAACACTGTCCGTCGGCAGAGCTACGTCATGCCTGTCGTGACTGTGCGGCGCACCTGACATGGGCTTGAATCCGTCGAAGATCAAGTCTCCACTTATGTCGGCAGTATAGTTCAATTTTCCGAACCTGACCTGATGGCCAAGGGCGTAGCTCTCGATCTGCTCCAGATGGCCAAGCGAGTTGGCCCACAGTACGAAGCCGCCGAATACGAAGATCTGTCCGGGGAGGAAAACCTCACCCTGGATCACGTCGTTGTCGATGATCGAAGGAGCCATCTAGCCTTACGGTGATGGTACAGTGGAACTCTCAATGAAAGCACCAATATCGGTGTCAAAACCGGCGGATCTCGGGTAGGGGGTCCCGAACTGTGCGTCTAAGGCGGATGGTAACATGAGGCAGGGAACACGATGTTTACCCAGGTTCGGGCCCTCTCGATAGAGGTAATACCCTACTTCCTGCTTGATTGATCATGATGATATGAGTATTACAAGAGTTGATCTACCACGAGATCGTAGAGGCTAAACCCTAAAAGCTAGCCTATGGTATGATTGTTGTTGTCCTATGGACTGAACCCTCCGGTTTATATAGACACCGGAGGGGGCTAGGGTTACACAGAGTCAGTTACAAGGGAGGAGATCTACATATCCGTATTGCCAAGCTTGCCTTCCACGCCAAGGAGAGTCCCATCCGGACACGAGACGAAGTCTTCAATCTTGTATCTTCATAGTCCAATAGTCCGGTCAAAGGATATAGTCCGGCTGTCTGAGGACCCCCTAATCCAGGACTCCCTCAGCCTACCACTGGAAAAGGCCATGCAACTTACTCAACTATGCTAGAGCCCATAATAACTTGTGGCTGCACACGAAAGTTTCTAGCATGAAATACCTCAGTTCCCATTGATCCTGGGTGGCGGACCTTAGGATGATCACACGGGTACTCCGGGATATCCTAGGACAACATAGGATTCTCCAGGTGTCCGACAAGCAATCCACCCAGATGTGTATTAAAGTTGCCACCTTAAGTTGAACCATTAATAAACAAACTCACATCTTTCATGGATTCACTCACCCAAACCACATCTACGAGCATAGCATAGCAATATAAGCATTACGTAGAAGTAACTCCCAAGGGTTTTATAATAACAGGGCAATAGGTTCTACCTCATCAACTACTTCCCAATACCCACAAGTTAATCACATCCTATTCATGCAGTGTTTGAGGATTGGAGCTAATGCATAAAAACTGGGTATGAAAAGAGTATGATCAATGTGTTACTTGCCTTGCTGACGATCCGCAAAACCTAGGGACTCGTAGTAGCAAGCTTCGCACTCCGGGAATTCTATCGCAAACAAACAATAGCACACATAAGCAATCAATCACAGATGCATGGGCAAAACTCAAATAAGAAGCATTGACCAGAAAGTTCAACATAAGAACTCCAGTTTGCAAAAAGAATCAAATCAAACGGAGCAACGAAACTCAATCTGCGAAAGAAACAAGATCCGATTACTAATCTGGACTAAAGTCAAATTTTACAGTACCAAAATCTTGTTCAAGTTGATTAAACAGGAAGAGGGTTTCGAGACAAAGATCTAGGCGCTTGAATCGCCTGATTCCGATAAATGAGCGAAAAGATAAACTAAAACGAAAATCGGATCAGAAATCACGATCGAAAATAATCACGAAAAACCTGAGAAAAAGAAAAACTGACGAACAGGCTAACGAATGAACGTTCATTGTCTATGACTAACGGACGAAAACCTTTCGTTAAAACGAACGTACGGACGAACGTCCGCAAAATAAACTAAACCGAGAAAACCGGCAAACTGATCTAAAAAAATGAACTAGGGTTTTTTTTAAACCGATGGTTTTTACCTAAACCGAAAAAACGAGCGGCTCCGGATCGGATCGGATCGGCGGCGGTGGCTCCGGCGGCAAGGTGGCGGTTCCGGCGGAGCGAGGTGGCGCTGCGGGGTGGCGGCGACGGCGGGGTGGTGCGGCGCGGCAGCGGGGAAGTGCGGCCCGGCGGCGGCGCAAGGCGAGGCGAGGCGTGACAGGCGGCGGCGGGTGGCGGCGGCGGCTGCTGCTGCTGCTTGCGGCGGCGGTGGTGGCGATTTGGGGTGGCGGCGGCGGGGTATTTAAGAGGGGGAGGGGCGGGGTCGGCTTGGGGAAGGGGGCGGGAGGAGTCCCGGGCGGCGACGGCGGCGGCTGCCGTGTCCTGGCCGGACTCGGGCACGGGGGGGGCGGTGGCGCGGGGTTGGGCCGGCCTGGCTCGGCTGGGCTTCGGCCCAGTCGGTCGCTAAAGTTTTTTTTTAAATAGATTCTGCCAAAAATAAATCCTAGAAAAATAAATAAAAGTCTAAAAATGCCAAAACAAAGTTTCACCGTCTAAATAAAATACTTAGAACAAGATGAACATTTTCTTGGCCCTAAAATGCAATTTTGAAAACATGCAATTTCTTCTAATGCAAATAAAATAGCAATAAAATCCGAATAAAATCAAATATTTGATTTTAATATTTTCCTCCAATATTTCATTTATTTTTGAAGAAGTCATATTATCTCCTCTCATATATTTTAATATGAAATATTTTTCGGAGAGAAAAATAATTAAAACAAATAATCCTCGTTTCAATATTTGATAAAACTCAAATGTGAAAACAGTGAAATCCCCAACTCTCTCCGAGGGTCCTTGAGTTGCTTAGAATTTCGAGGATCGCGAAACGAACTGCGACAAAAATATGATATGCATGAATGATCTATGTATAACATTCCAAATTGAAAATTTGGGATGTTACAGACCTACCCCCCTTAAGATGAATCTCGCCCTCGAGATTCGGGTTGGTTAGAAAATAGGTGTGGGTGGTCTTTCCGAAGATCATCCTCTCGTTCCCAGTTGGATTCATCCTCGGTATGGTGACTCGGCTGGCAAATTCAAGAATACTGACCGGCTTCTCCTCATAGGTCAGATCACTGTCCAACTGAATCGCTTCTAGAGGCATTGTATCTCTTAGTGGTATATCGGCCATCTCAGCATGACACTTCTTCAACTGTGAAACATGAAACACATCATGAACTCCTGACAGTCCTTCAGGTAACTCCAACTTGTAGGCAACCTCTCCCATACGTTCCAATACACAATACGGTCCTACAAATCTCGGGGCTAACTTTCCCTTAACTCCGAAACGTTTCACTCCTCGCAGAGGTGACACTCACAGATATGCTCTGTCTCCAATTTCATAGGTTACTTCCTTGCGTTTCGAATCTGCATAACTCTTCTGCCTGGACTGAGCTACCTTCAGTCTATCGCGAATCAATTTAACTTTCTCTTCAGACTCCTTGATCAAATCTGGTCCAAACAACTGTCGGTCTCCAACTTCATCCCACATCAATGGTGTTCTGCACCTTCGTCCATACAGGGCTTCGAACGGTGCCATCTTCAAACTGGCTTCATAGCTATTGTTGTATGAGAACTCCGCGTAGGGCAAATTTTCATCCCAACTAGATCCATAATCTAGTGCACAAGCTCTCAACATATCCTCCAGAATCTGGTTGACTCTCTCGGTCTGTCCATCTGTCTGCGGATGGAATGCTGTACTGAACTCTAGCCTTGTACCCAAAGTCTGGTGCAGCTGATGCCAAAACTTTGAGGTAAACTGTGTTCCTCTATCTGATACGATGGTCCTCGGAACTCCATGCAGACATACGATCCTGGTCATGTATATCTTGGCCAACTTCGCACTTGTATAGGTGGTTTTCACTGGGATTAAGTGAGCCACTTTGGTCAAGCGATCAACTACTACCCATATAGAATCATATCCTGATTTGGTCCTGGGCAATCCGGTGATGAAATCCATGCCAAGTTTATCCCACTTCCATTCGGGTATCGACATAGGTTGTAGCAATCCTGCTGGCTTTTGATGCTCTGCCTTCACTCTCTGACATACATCACATACGGCTACGTACTCGGCAATATCCTTCTTCATACCAGTCCACCAGAAACATTCCTTCAAATCCAAATACATCTTGGTGTTTCCGGGGTGTATCGAGTATGGTAAGTCATGAGCCTCCTGAAGTATTATCTTCCTGATCTCTGTGTTATTGGGCACATAAACACGGTCCTCAAACCATAAGGTGTCGTGCTCATCTTCACGAAAACCTTTGGCCTTTCCTTTGCTCATTCTCTCTTTTATCTCGGCAATCTCTTTGGCATCCTTCTGAGCTTCTCGAATATTTCCTAACAATGTAGACTGAACTTCCATTATTGCAACAAAACCTCTAGGAACAATCTCCAATCGAAGTTCCCTGAGATCCTCTACTAACTCCTTTGGCAATCCTGTGCTTACGAGGGTGTTAGCATAACTCTTCCGGCACAAAGCGTCTGCTACAACATTGGCCTTGCCTGGATGATAGTGGAGTTTCATGGCATAATCCTTTATAAGCTCCAACCATCTCCTCTGCCTAAGGTTCAGCTCCTTCTGTGTGAAAATGTACTTCAAACTCTTATGATCGGTGTACACATCACAACGGTTTCCAATAAGGTAATGTCTCCAAGTCTTGAGTGCATGCACTATAGCTGCTAACTCCAAATCATGTGTGGCATAATTCAATTCGTGCGGTTTTAGTTGTTGTGAGGCATACGAAACAATTCTTCCGTCCTGCATAAGCACACTTCCAAGTCCTAGGCGAGAGGCATCGCAATACACTTGGAAATCCTTGCGTATATCCGGCAGAATCAGCACTAGGGCTATAGTCAAACGTTTCTTTAACTCCTGAAAACTCGCCTCACATTCTTCCGTCCATTTAAATTTGGTATCAATAACTCCGTCATTGGCTTCGCAATCTTGGAAAAATTCTCAATGAATCTCCGATAGTATCCTGCGAGTCCAAGAAAACTGCGGATCTCGCTAACTGAAGTGGGTGCTAACCATTCAGTGACTGACTGAAACTTGGTGGGGTCTACTGCTATACCTTCTCCTGATATAACATGTCCAAGGAATCCTTCTTCCTTCAACCAAAACTCATATTTGCTGAACTTGGCATACAACTGATGTTCCCTGAGTTTTTCGAGAAATAAACGAAAATGCTCTTTGTGCCCCTCTTCATTCTTCGAGTATGCCATTATATCATCAATGAACACCACAACAAACTTATCCAAATATTCCATGAACACCTTGTTCATCATGCTCATGAAGTAAGGAGGGGCGTTAGTCAGTCCAAATGACATGACCGTATATTCATACAACCTGTACCGTGTGGTGAATGTTGTCTTTGGTATATCCTTCTCTCGAATCTTCAGCTGATGATACCCTGATCGCAGATCGATCTTCGAAAACACTTTAGCTCCTTGCAGCTGGTCAAACAAATCATTGATCATCGGTAGTGGGTATTTGTTCTTGATCGTCACCTCATTCAACGCCCGATAATCAACAACCATTCTCAAGGATCCATCCTTCTTCTGAACCAAGAGCACTGGGGCTCCCCACGGTGATGAACTTCATCGAATGTAACCTTTCTCCAATAACTCCTTGATCTGCTTCTTAATCTCCTCTAGATCATTTGCAGGCATCCGGTATGGTCGCTTCGATATAGGCCAGGTGCCTGGCAACAGTTCTTTCAAAAACTCGATGTCTCGATCTGGCGGCATGCCTGGTAATTCCTCTGGAAATACATCTGGGTAATCCTTTACGACAGGCACTGCCTCCTGAACAACTCCTGAGAGGGAATTCACTTGGCTCCTCCTAGGCGCGTGCCTAGATACATATTTGATCCTTTTTCCCTCCGGGGTGGTGAGATAAATCGACTTACTAGCACAGTCAATGCTTCCTCCATACTTTGACATCCAGTCCATGCCTAATATCACATCCAATCCTTGTGACTCCAAAATTATTAGGTCGGACGGAAAAACATGGCTACCAATGGTTAAGGGTATCCGGTCGCACCATCGGCTAGCCATATACTCTGCTCCAGTTGAACTTACTAACAGAGGGGTCCTAAGGGCTTGGGTTGGTAGTTTAAACTTATCCACGAATCCCCTTGATATGTATGAATGTGATGCACCAGTATCAAAAAGAACAAGGGCGGTAAAAGACTTAACCAAGAACTTACCGATAACCGCGTCTGGCTGCTCTTCAACCTCCTCCACGTTAACGTGGTTCACTTGTCCTTTGTTGAATGGATTGGGCTTCTTCCCAGCGCTCCCATTACCGTTTCCATTCTTCACTTCAAGGCACTCTGTGGCATAGTGTCCAGTCTTCCCGCACTTGAAGCAAGTAATGTGACTTAGGTCTCTCTTGGCGGGTGTGGCTGGATTGGATCGGTTCTGATTGTTGCTTGTTCCGTTCCCAGTCCCATTCTTAGAACCATTGTGGTTATGCGAACTTCCGCCCGTGTGGTTATGACCTCCATGGTTATGAACAAGTCCTCCCGAGTTCGGGGTTAGACGGGGCTTCTGCTGAGCTCCAGAATTGTATCTTCCTTGCCCATACTTCCTCTTACGGCTCTCAATCTGCTGCTGCTTCCCTTCAATCATAAGAGCCTTATCTACCAACTCCTGGTAGTTGTTGAATGTTGGCACCATCAACTGCATGCTCATCTCATCATTCAGCCCTTCCATAAATTTCTCCTGCTTCGCGGCATCTGTGGCCACATCATTAGGGGCATAGTGAGATAACTTGCTAAACTCATCCACGTACTGAGCTACAGTACGGTTTCCCTGGCGTAAGTTGCGGAACTCATGCTTCTTCATGTTCATAGCTCTAGTTGAGACATGGGTTGTGTGGAAAGCTTGCTAAAACTGATCCCAAGTGACGTTGGCTATGGGGAAAGTGGCCGTATAATTCTCCCACCATGAGGCTGCTGGTCCATCCAATTGATGTGCGGCAAAGCGCACCTTCTCAGCATCTGTGCAACCTGCGGTGGTCAATTCCCTTCCAATACGGCGTAGCCAATCATCAGCAACTATAGGCTCGGTGCTACTGGAAAACATCGGCGGCTGCAACCTCAGAAAGCGAGCTAAATTGTCAACTGGAGGCGGGTTGTTATTCTTGTTGTTGTTTTTGCCTTGGTTCTGGACAAACAATTGCATCAAGGCATTCTGCTGTTGGATCAACTGAGTGAGCTCTGGCGGGAAGGCAAATCCGGTGTCACGTCTCGGAGGCATCTGATGGGTTTAGAGGGGAGAGATTAGAATAGAATAGGGGTCCAGTGAGAGAACACTACCCATATGCACATGAGACAAACACAATCATATCACTCAATCAATCAAGCAAGGGCATACAAATGGTCTAGAACTATCGTTGTAGCGACCCGACCTCAAACGGTCAAGTCTCAGTGCTTCCATGTCATCCCTGGATCGGTAATGCTGACACACACAGTACTCGAAGGATTTATAACAGAGTAGCAATCACACACTTATTACATCGAATGTCTCAAAAGAGAACTTATTACAATAAATATGGCATAAGGCCATCTAATACGATAACAGCGGAAGGCTTGGAAGATAAAGTGAGTCCATCAACTCCAACGGCATAGCTGAGCTGCACGGCAACGACCTAACGAACCTTACTCCTCGTCTGAAAAGTCTGCAACATAATACGTTGCAGCCCGAAAACGGGTCAGCACATGTAATATGCTGGCAATATAACACAGTAGAGCAAGAACAGAATAAATGCTATCACTACATGCATATTTGGCTGGTGGAAAGCTCTATGGTTATAGTTTTTGCGAAAAGCCAATTTTTCCCTATAACAAAGGAATAGATTTTATTTAACTATCATGGTAGTTGAAACATCATAAGAAGGTTCCTCCAACTCAATCTCAATTAAAATTAATTATCAACCCAACAATATTAAATTAAAGTGATGAGATACTTAGGATAATCCAAGTACTAGATACTCAGGATGTCCATATCCGGGGACACGGCTAACCATGATTAGATTGTACACTCTGCAGAGGTTTGCGCACTTTTCCCCACAAGACTTAATCTCCTCCATTGGATTTCTCGCACTATGTGGTGTTTGAGAAACAGATGACCGAGACATAGTCTTTCAGAAGCATTAACTCTAACCCCGGGTAGACAGTACCAACCTACATCCCTCTACATCTGCTAGCCTACCACTGGAAGAGGTCATGCAACTTACTCAACTATGCTAGAGCCCATAATAGCTTGTGGCTGCACACGAACGTTTCTAGCATGAAATATCTCAGTTCCCTTTAAGCCTGGGTGGCGGACCTTAGGATGATCACACGGGTACTCCGGGATATCCTAGGACAACACTGGATTCTCCAGGTGCCCGACAAGCAATCCACCCAGATGTGTATTAAAGTTGCCACCTTAAGTTGAACCATTAATAAACAAACTCACATCTGTCATGGATTCACTCACCCAAACCACATCTACGAGCATAGCATAGCAATATAAGCATTACGTAGAAGTAACTCCCAAGGGTTTTATAATAACAGGGCAATAGGTTCTACCTCATCAACTACTTCCCAATACCCACAAGTTAATCACATCCTATTCATGCAGTGTTTGAGGATTGGAGCTAATGCATAAAAACTGGGTATGAAAAGAGTATGATCAATGTGTTAGTTGTCTTGCTGACGATCCGCAAAACCTAGGGACTCGTAGTAGCACGCTTCACACTCCGGGAATTCTATCGCAAACAAACAATAGCATACATAAGCAATCAATCACAGATGCACGGGCAAAACTCAAATAAGAAGAACTGACCAGAAAGTTCAACTTAAGTACTCCGGTTTGCAAAAAGAATCAAATCAAACGGAGCAACGAAACTCAATCTGTGAAAGAAACAAGATCCGATTACTAATCTGGACTAAAGTCAAATTTAACAGTACCAAAATCTTGTTCAAGTTGATTAAACAAAAATAGGCTTTCGAGACGAAGATCTAGGCGCTTGAATCGCCTGATTCCGATAAACGAGCGAAAAGATAAACTAAAAGGAAAATCGAATCAGAAATCGCGATCGAAAATAATCACGAAAACCCGAGAAAAAGAAAAACTGACGAACAGGCAAACGAACGAACGTTCGTTGTCTGTGACTAACGGGCGAAATCCGTTCGTTAAAACAAACGTACGGACGAACGTCCGCAAAATAAACTAAACCGAGAAAACAGGCGAACCGATCTAAAAAACGAACTAGGGTTTTTTTTAAACCGACGGTTTTTACCTAAACCTAAAAAAACCGAGCGGCTCCGGATTGGATCGGATCGGCGGCGGCGGCACCGGCGGCGAGGCGGCGGCTCCGGCGGCGCGAGGTGGGGCTGCGGGGTGGCGGCGAAGGCGGGGTGGTGCGGCACGGCGGCGGCGGCGCAAGGCGAGGCGAGGCGCGGCAGGCGGCGGCGGCGCAAGGCGAGGCGCGGCGGCGGCGGCGCAAGGCTGCTGCTGCTACTACTTGCGGTGGCGGCGGGGTATTTAAGAGGGGGAGGGGCGGGGTCGGCTTGGGGAAGGGGGCGAGAGGAGTCCCGGGCGGCGACGGCGGCGGCTGCCGTGTCCTGGCCGGACTCGGGCACGGGGAGGCGGTGGCGCGGGGTTGGGCCGGCCTGGCTCGGCTGGGCTTCGGCCCAGTCGGGCGCTGAAGTTTTTTTTAAAACAGATTCCGCCGAAAATAAATCCTAGAAAAATAAATAAAAGTCTAAAAATGCGAAAACAAATTTTCACCGTCTAAATAAAATATTTAGAACAAGATGAACATTTTCATGGCCCTAAAATGCAATTTTGAAAACATGCAATTTTTTCTAATGCAAATAAAATCCGAATAAAATCAAATATTTGATTTTAATATTTTTCCTCCAATATTTCATTTATTTTTGAAGAAGTCATATTATCTCCTCTCATATATTTTAATATGAAATATTTTTCGAAGAGAAAAATAATTAAAACAAATAATACTCGTTTCAATATTTGATAAAACTCAAATGTGAAAACAGTGAAATCTCCAACTCTCTCCGAGGGTCCTTGAGTTGCTTAGAATTTCGAGGATCGCGAAACGAACTGCAACAAAAATATGATATGCATGAATGATCTATGTATAACATTCCAAATTGAAAATTTGGGATGTTACAGATACCTTGGTTCTCAAAAACTGAGGGAAATACTTACGCTGCTTTACTGCATCACCCTTTCCTCTTCAAGGGAAAACCAACGCAGTGCTCAAGAGGTAGCAGGAACCATCACATCCCTCCGTCTTTTTTGCATTTCATCTCTCTGCATTTACTTTCTCCGCTTCATCTCGCACACTCGATCCCTAGTATCCCTAGCTACAAGTCCTAGGGCCAGTTCTTTTGGCGGCTTAAAAAATAAGCCGTCTCTTCCCCAACCTTTCCCATAAGACTAGTCACAGTGGAGAGTAACATTAAGGCGCCTCACTCATTTATTTGGGCTTCTAAACTACTAGTACCTTCATCTTGGTTTATCCGTCACCATTGTAATTTGTTCTAAATTTTGACCAAAGATTTAACTGATAAAATGTTAGTGCATGTGACATATGCACGTACTTACAAAATGCGCACGGATACACAAGGTTTCCAAACTTTTCCTTTTACATACCTAATTAAAGACGCTAATAATTCCCGAACGTTCGGGATTTATCATTTGTGTCCCAAAACTAATGAGATCGCCTTACGAAACTAAATTATATTCCTAATAAAAGCTACGGCGCTCGCAGGAGCTCTTGCGGCGCGCCACGAGTGCCCTGGTGCGCGGCTGTTTCCCAGCGCGCCGACACAACGCCTCTTCCTCAGCCTCGCAACTCGCGAGGTGCTGATTGGCGGCTTGCTGGCGGGCGAGCACGATCTCACCGGTGTGGTGATCCGGCGCCAACAGGTACTCCTCCTCGCTGGAAGCGTGCACCCAGTCCACGTACCACCAAGCGTCGATGAGGCGCTTGGGCCCGACTCCACTCAGGGCTTTGGCACGGGCGTCCTCCGCCACCCTCACGGCCCTCGCACGAGCCTTCTGCCAAAGAGCCAATTGTCTGACTCTCTCAGATGCGACATAGGCCTGCCAGGCAACTTGCCCCGCGGCGAGATTCTCTTCCTCGGCCTTCTTCTCCGCCTCTATTTTGGCACGCTCTGCCGGAGGCAAAGCCTCCCCCAAGGCGACATCCATATCTTTCCAAAGCTCCTCAAGGCTGGGGGGCTAGGCGGGCGGCACGGCGTTCTCCTCGTAGTGGGGAGTCAACGCATCCTCCGACGTGCGTGCTGGCGAGATTGGGAACGCCAATGCGTCCACCTCGACGCGTCACGGAGAGGTGCAGAACGCCGACGTGTCCTCCTCGACTAGTGGCGGCGAGGAACGGAACGGTGACGCGTCCTCCTCGACTAGTGGCGGCGAGGAATGGCATGGCGACGCGTGACCGTCCGCGCGGTGCAGCGAGGGGCGCCTAGGACGTGGGAGGGGGATGCCATGGTGGTTGACCTGAGAGGGAGGGGGAGATAGCAATGAACATGAGCGTTCTTCCGAATGCCGTGGGAGGCGCAGTATTTATAGCGAGCAATGGCACACCTACGTAATATATGGATTGAGCTTCACTGATTTAACTGCAGGTCCAGTTGCGTCACTGACATGTGGCCAGATGCCTGTTGGGCGCACATGTCAGTGACCCAATGCACCTATAGTTAAGTAACTGAAGCAGCTACGTGGGCATATTTGTTGGAGTAAATTACGGGTGAGGAAACGGGTGGAAATATTGTTGGTCACAACGGATTGGACGAGCGCGGGGGAGGAGAGTCATGCATGCAGATTTTTTCCACACGGGGTGGAGTGGTGGGACTACTGGAGGGAGAAGGATAGTCAAGCAGGCGTTCAGATTTCAAGGTGCACTAAATTATTGCATGCGATGATTAAGGCTGGCCATAGTGGTGGTAATATGGTACTCCCTCCTTTCCGGTTATAGGGCCTAATTTGAAAATCTCTTCAACCAAGGTAGATGATGAATGGTGGAATTAATTCCGTAGTTTGCAAAAGTACTTAATTAGTACTCTTGTTTTTCTCAAAAATTTGTGTAAACTGATGCATTAATAACACCACATGCATAGCATGACCACTCCTATAAAAATCTCAGTTGGTGGTGATGGTATGTCTGCCTCTGGACAACGTGAGTCGTTCGATCTACTTGGAACCAACGGCTGAGATGTTTGTGCATAGAGACATGGCCTTGCCACCGGAGGTACGGTATAGAAGATATTTACCCACCTCTGCCACTGTATAAAATACGGAATCCAGCCTCATTTCCTTTCTGGTTCATCTCCTTGCATTCTTGCCGGTGGCGGCGAAGGTTCCTGAAGATGGAGTCCAGACTCTAGAAACCACTACAAAAACTATTCCACCGCCTCTATCTTGGTAAGAGTAGGTGAAATTTTTTAATCGAGCCCTTTAAACTAGAAGGGAGGTAGTGGTACTCTAATAGCTAACCTTGTTGTGATGACTAGATAGGACATGGCACGCACCTGGACGGAGGAACTAGTCTGCATTGTGCATTTAAGTTTTGTCTGAAGTCAATGTACCTCTACTTTGACCAAACTTATAGAAAAATGTACATCAACATTCACAATGTCAAATCAATATTTTTATACGCATTATAAAACGTAGTTTTTATACTCATTATAATCAATATTGTAGATATTGATAGTTTTAGTATAAATTTGGTGAAAAACTTTGCAAACGGTTGACGGAAGTAAAAAGGACTAGAGGGAGTATCATGCATGCGGAATAGGCAAAAAAATTGCTCATTTATAGCCGGTCGAAGTCTCAAAGGGCGCGACAACGCGAGGGAGGAGAAGGTCGTGGGAGGCGCGACAGTTGAGGGAATTAAGTGAAGTTACATCCACGCGCCGGCATGGCCTGCGACCAGGCAGGAGCTATATCGTTAGGCCTACGATATGGGTCTAGTAGACATGACATCTAGTGTGTCCCGCATAGTACTCGCGAACTCTTTAGGGGCTTGCAGCCGTTTATCCACCGGGCAAGCCAACAACCCCACGCCGTTCACACGCCCTACTCGTCCCCGTCTTCTACCTTAAAATAGTTTGCTCCCAGTCGTCTCGTCCTTTCACATTACACCAGTTCAACTTCTCCTAACACTCCACCAAAATCCATGGCCTCCCAAATCTCCATGGTCGCCGCTGAGTACCAGGTTAGAGCCATCACCGGCGATGAGTTCATTGTCATCTACACCCGTGGATCTGCAACGGTGAAAGCATGCCTTGATTGCTTCCTGCGCATGTTCAACAGTTCAAAGGATGAGTGGGTCGCTGGGCTAGATGTTGAGTACACCACAATCCTGAAAAGCGAGAAGATTCTAAAGGAGGCAGAGAAGAAAAAGCCCGCCGTGATCCAGGTTTGCGTACATAACGTGTGCTTGGTCTACCACATATGCCATGCCGACGTTGAGTGCCAGGATTTTAAGAACTTCCTCAAGGATGAAAGAGTGAAATTTGTTACTGTAGACTTTAGGAACGACAGGGATGTCCTGGGTCGGATAGGCCTCGTTGTAGGCCAGCCCTTTGATCTCTAGAAGGCAAGCCAGGTGTCCTCCTCTCAGCCTTCAATGTTGACGCTCGCAGTAGCCATGATTGATCCTTCGTACGCTAAACTGAAGAAACCTCACCACGAGTTTCATCATGCATGGGAGTCGAAGATAATAGATGAAGATCACATCTTGTATGCATCAATGGATGCCTACCTTTGTTTAAATATCTACAAGGGTTGGATGAAGAAGCAGAGCCCAGTGTCCAGTTCAAGCAAAGAAGCGGCGGCAAACAGGAAGAGGAAGAGGGACAAGGACTTGGACTCGGACTCCGAGTAAGGTGGCAGTGCCGTCGCTCATGTTGGTTCTACTACAGTGTCAAGCGGACTAGTTGCTTAGTTTTATTTCAGGGGTGTGTTGTGCTGAGCCCCCAGCAGAACTATGTTTATGTTCTTTCTCGTTATTTGAACTTTATGTTCTTTCTCGTTATTTGAAATCTTTACTACATACAGTAGTACTAGTACTATGTCTTTCTACTATTCTTCTTGCAGTTGGTACTACTGCTCGTATCTTCGTGTTCCTACTATACTTGATACGTTCATACTTGTAGTATAATTTGGGTCAGTCGATTAGTGAAAGAAGTTCAATGGAGCAAGGAAGAAAACGGCAGAGAAGCTACCCCCAGTATCTATATTAGGGTGGCAGGGTGCCCATGATCTATCTTATGAGTGTTGGGTGTGGAATGCAGTTCACCGGAAAAAATGGATCGCGCCCGGGGTTAAACGGATGGCGGGGGTGGGAGAGCATAGCGGTGGCAGGCGGTTCAGGGGATGGCGGGGCGGCGGCGGCAGCCGGTTAGGCGTGTGGCGGGCAGAGAAGATGAATAGTGCATCAATTTCGGAGGTTGAGGAAGCCCTTCTAGCCATCCATGTTGCAGCCGACGGCTCACAAGAGTCGCCTGACCCAAATTGCTCCTTCAGATTGCAGGATCCACGTGGCATTCAAGGTCTCGAAGATAGATTCCGCGTCCGCACCCAGTTTGCGGGCTCGGCGCGGGCACGACCGGCTTCCGCTGCGACAGCCACCATGCGTGCCTCCTCCACGCGGGCGGAGACGACAATGACATGCTAGTTCCTCCTCGCCGGCGTGCTGGAGCACGCGCTCGTCCTCCTCTTTGTACGCTGCGTGCATAGACGCGGCTCCACCAGCTGCTCGCGTGCTTGGCAGCGCAGCGGCATCGCGAGGAGGGACTGCAGACGACATGAGCGGGCGAGCCTTCGGCTTCATGGTACAGGGATGGCGGGGACACGGCGGTGATGGGCGAGAAATGGTGGGCCGGAGCAGGCGGGCGCCGGCATGCGCAACGGCGGCGGCGGCATATTGATGAGCGCGCGTATGGGAGCTTAGTTTAGTTTTATATAGGGTTGGTCAAACTTAAAAGAAAACCGTACTAGTACAGGTAAACATTAGACTGAGGTAGCGCTTATATTAGTTACCACAGCCATGATACGGAATCATGTGCAAACACGTGAACCGCGGCCACGCGGTCGATCGAACGGTGCGTCACCATGTCGCGCTCGAAGGACATCCGCCGAACCTTTTTGTGTGTGTGAAAACAATCCCCGAATATTACTCAACTTTTTTTCCTGGAAAAGTTCTTGATGCTACAATATTTCCATAAATTTGAATTTAGCTCCAGTTTGTGTTTATTTGGATTTGGACATTTTAGGTGCGCCCTAGTTTTTTTTTAATACCGATTTTGTGTGTGTGAATGAGAGAGAACGTGTGTATGTGTCCATATGTGTGTTGTGGCGGAAGGGCAATGTGGAGACGGTGTGCGTGTGATAGAAACATAGAGAGGTGTGAATGTGCAAATGATCATGCATGAGTGAGACATAAACAGATGTCGATACGTCGTGTATACATGAGAGAACAGTCTTCTATTTGTACTTGTGTGTGTGTGAGAGAGAGAGAGAGGTGCACCCGTAACACAGCAACCATCTCTCTCGATTCGTCCGTCCCTCGCATGATCGCATGTAACACATGCATCAACGCACACATTTTGACACCCTCACCCGGCCCCTACCCACCTCAAGGCTCGCACATCGCTCTCTATCTCGCACGCCCAATCTCTTCGTGAAAACCCTATTTAGCATATAGCTTTCCGTCACATACACAGACATTTCTCTCCATAGGTTTGATTTCTCTCAATACCTGACACACACACACACACACCGCACACACACTCCCGCTCCCCCGAGCACACAATTCATGCCCATCCAAGGCTATATGGCGACCACTCTCGCTTGTGCTTCTCTGCACCCCAGCATGCACAACACCTCAACCTTCAAACAGGGCATTGAGGACATCGAAGACGGTGACCACACTGCACTAGAGAATGCGGGGCCATTTGGAAGCAGGATGATGTGACGACGGCTGACTGACTCCTCCTCCCCCCCTCTCCCGCACAAAAATACCAATCCCTCTCTCTCCCACACAAAATTATCAATCCCTCAACCCACGAGATCCTTCCCCTCTCGTCCATGTTTTTCCAGCTGTCTCATCAAACCTGTTGTCTCTTCTCCTTCCACGTCTCATAGACCTAACTTCTTCCTCTCTCTCTCTCTCGTTAGGTTTGTCTCCTACTCTCTTGTCCACATACACACAATCTTTACCGCCCTATCTGCTCCATCTTCGCAAGCTCTCTCTACACGTTTCATTCACACATTGGGATGTGTTCAAAATGTTGCTTTTATAATGGATGATGTGGAGTTATGGTTGGTTTTGTTGCATCCTACAAAGTAATAACTATGAAATGCATTTAGATTCTCATTTGATTGGGATTATGTGAGTTTGAGCATATTGTGAAGTACTATAGACCTCGTATACATCTTGGAATTCAATAATGATTGTAACTACTGAATTGTATAGACCATTACATTCGAAGTCAGTAGCCTAATATATTTATTTCACAATTACAAAAAATGATTAATTCACTACAAACTAAGAAAACAAATGTGTACTCCCTCCGTTTTTATTTATGTCCGCGTATTAGCATTGGTCAAAGTCAGGTTCTGATGGTAGAAGGGCTCTCGGGTGACAGTGGAGTAGGCAGCAGTATAGTATCCCTCCGCACCAACATCAGATGCGATAGCAATATGCCTGAAAGGGGAGGTGTCCAACTCCCGATACTCTCCACGAAGACGTGTCAGAGCAGCATAGGCAGCATCATGGACAGCCATATCGATGGTCACACCAACACCATGTGCGGTGTGCAGCACAGTAGTGGAGTCATACTCCCGCGAGTAGAGGTGGACGTTGGCGCGGTACTGCTCCTGGTTAAAGTCCTGGTACTCCTCGTAGACGGTGTACTCAGGGTGCCAGCGGTAACCCAGATAGGTCATCATCTCAGCTAGCACCGCTGGTGATCCCGAGGCACCAATGGCCGTCGTGGGGTGAACGGCCTGCCTCGTGGGTTCCATCTGAAAGCAAAGACGTTTCAAAGGAGTCAAATGACAGTGTGTGAATTGTTCAAAATACTATTCTAAGAAACAACTATGGCTTATCCAACTTTGGGGTGAATGCGGTCACGGGATCCTAGTGTTAAAGTTAGTAAATTCGTTTAACCCGAGTAGAAGAGAGTTCAGAGTCCCAGAGTAAAGGTCGAGGAGTAAAAGATCCTAGTACCACCCAATGGCGACGTGGGCCCGTAAGACACACAACCATGTTAGTAAAAGTTTTGTAATATCTAGACTCGACTTCGGCCAAGGAGTGTGGAAAGGGGGATTCCTACAGGCAGTCGGCTCTGATACCAACTTGTGACGCCCCCGATTTGACCGTACACTAATCATGCACGCAAATGTGTACGATCAAGGTCAGGGACTCATGGGAAGATATCACAACACAACTCTAAGACATAAATAAGTCATACAAGCATCATAATACAAGCCATGGGCCTCGAGGGCTCGAATACAAGTGCTCGATCACAGACGAGTCAGCGGAAGCAACAATATCTGAGTACAGACATAAGTTAAACAAGTTTGCCTTAAGAAGGCTAGCACAAACTGGGATACAGATCGAACGAGGCGCAGGCCTCCTGCCTGAGATCCTCCTAACTACTCCTGGTCGTCGTCAGCGGCCTGCACGTAGTAGTAGGCACCTCCAGTGTCGTAGGAGTCGTCGTCGACGGTGGCGTCTGGCTCCTGGACTCCAGCATCTGGTTGCGATAACCAGATAGAAAGGAAAGGGGGAAAAGAGGGAGAGAAGCAACCGTGAGTACTCATCCAAAGTACTCGCAAGCAAGGAGCTACACTACATATGCATGGGTATATGTGTAAAGGGGCATATCAGTGGACTGAACTGCAGAATGCCAGAATAAAAGGGGGATAGCTAGTCCTCTCGAAGACTACGCTTCTGGACATCTCCATCTTGCAGCATGTAGAAGAGAGTAGATTGAAGTCCTCCAAGTAGCATCGCATAGCATAATCCTACCCGGCGATCCCCTCCTCGTCGCCCTGTTAGAGAGCGATCACCGGGTTGTATCTGGCACTTGGAAGGGTGTATTTTATTCAGTATCCGGTTCTAGTTGTCATAAGGTCAAGGTACAACTCCGGGTCGTCCTTTTACCAAGGGACACGGCTATTCGAATAGATAAACTTCCCTGCAGGGGTGCACCACATAACCCAACACGCTCGATCCCATTTGTGCGGACACACTTTTCTGGGTCATGCCCGGCCTCGTAAGATCAACGCGTCGCAGCCCCACCTAAGCACAACAGAGTGGTCAGCACGCCGGTCTAATCCTAAGCGCGCAGGGGTCTGGGCCCATCGCCCTATGCACACCTGCACATTGCGAACGCGGCTGCGAGCAGACCTAGCAACCCACACGATCACGGCGGTTACGTCAAAGCGGTCCAACACGGCGCGCGCCACTCAGTCGCTGACATCACGAAGGCTTCGGCTAATACCACGACGCCGGGATACCCATAACTACTCCCGCGTAGATGGCTAGTGCGTATAGACCAAATGGCCAGACTCAGATCAAATACCAAGATCTCGTTAAGCGTGTTAAGTATCCGCGAACGCCGACCAGGGCCAGGCCCACCTCTCACCTAGGCGGTCTCAACCTGCCCTGTCGCTCCGCCACAAAGATCCACTTGCGGGTACTCCTACGAGCCGACCCGACTTTAGTCATCACATGTGTCATGTATATAGTATACAAGTATATACCCGTGATCACCGCCCAGGTGATCACGGCCCGATAGTATAGCACAGCAGACGGACAAGAATGTAGGGCCACTGATGGAAATCTAGCATCCTATACTAAGCATGTAGGATTGCAGGTAAAGGTATCAACAGTAGTAACAAGGATAGGCTATGCATCAGGATAGGATATCGAAAAGCAGTAACATGCTACACTACTCTAATGCAAGCAGTATAGAGAAGAATAGGCGATATCTGGTGATCAAGGGGGGGCTTGCCTGGTTGCTCTGGCAAGTAGGAGGGGTCGTCGACTCCGTAGTCGAACTGGGCAGCAGCAGTGTCGGTCTCGTAGTCTACCGGAGAGAAGAAGGGGGAAGAAACAGTAAATACAATGCAAACATAAGCATGACGATGCGTGACATGACAATGAGCGGTGCTAGGTGTGTCCTAACGCGACAGTAGGTGGTACCGGCGAAGGGGGGGAACATCCGGGAAGTATTCCCGATGTTTCGCGTTTTCGGACAGACGGACTGGAGGGGGAAAGTTTCTAGTTCGATAGGTTAGGGAGGTGTGGTGGACGAACGGACTGCGTATTCGGATTCGTCTCGTCGCTCTGAGCAACTTTCATGTTGAAAATATTTTAATCCGAGTTACGGATTAAAAGATATGGTTTTCTAAAGATTTTATTAATTTCTGGAATTTAATTAATTATTTAATTTAATTCAAAATTTGGATTTATGACATCAGCATGATGTCATGCTGACATCAGCAGTCAACAGGGGTTGACTAAGTCAAACTGACATGTGGGTCCAGTGGGACCCACCTGTCATTCTCTGTTTAGGTTAATTAGGGTTTAGCTAAATAATTACTGTTTAATTAAATTAATTATCTAATTAGATTAATTTAAACAAGATTAATTAACTTAATTAATTTAGTTAATTAATTAATTAAAATTATTTTTATTTTTATTTTCTTTATTTATTTATTAATTAATTTTTATTAATTAATTTATTCTTATTCTTATTATTATTTATTTATTTATTTTTATTTTTTTATTTATTATTTATTTTTTTATTTTTCTTTTCGTTCTGTGGGCTGGGCCCCATATGTCATAGGGCCACGGGGTTCGAGCCCAGGGGGCAGTGGCTCGGGGGGGGGCGAGGCCCACCTGGCAGTGGCCCAGAGGGGGTGAGGCCCACTGGCAGTGGCCCAGGGGGCACTGCGGGTTACGGGCGCGGGGTGTGGGCGTGGGCGCTGGCGGCCACGGCGGGGCACGGCGCCGGCCATGGCCGGAGCGGGGCGAGGCTGCGGTGGTGCGGGGCTAGCCGCCGGAGGTGGTGCAGAGGGGCGAGGCCACCGTGGCGACGGGGCGGAGATCGGCGGAGGTGAGGCAAACGACGGCGATGGCCGTGCGGGCGCGCGTCTATGCGGTCGTGCGTGGGGGAAGAAGCAGCGAGGGGGGGCGCGGTCGAGGCCATGGGCCCGCACGCGACGGCGAGGTTAGCGCGACGACGAGGGGGGTGGCCGACGCGGGCGCGCGGTCGGGGCGCGCGTGGGCGATGGCCGTGCGGGCGCGCGGGTGTGCAGTCGGGGCGTGACCAGGGCGAGCCCCTGCGCGGCCAACGGGCGCGAGGGCCACGGCGAGCGCGGGGGCGAGGGAGAGAGAAGGACGAGGCCGTGGCCTCACCGTGGGTGTAGGGACGGGGCAGCGGGGCTCGTGGAGGGGGTCGGGGACGACGCGACGCAGGGGAGGAGGGGAAGCAGGCCGGCGGGGGGGTGCTCCGGCGACGGCGAGCTCCGGGCGGCGGCGGAGAGGTCCAGTGGCGGCGGGGTCGAGCGCCTCCTCCTCGATCCCGATCGGGGGAGGCAGAGGAGATATTTCGGGGGGGAGTGGGGGTGGCTATCGGTGGAGAGTGGGGGTGAGGGGATAAGGTGAGAGGGGGGGCGCGGGGTGGGCCGGCCCATTCGGGCGGCTGGGGGTTGGCCCAGTTGGGCCAGGTCCAGTGGGGGGGCTTTTGTTTTTTTGTTTTTTTTGTTTTCTTTTCTTTTTTGTAATTTCTTTTCTTTTATTTATTTTCTTTTCTGTTTTATTTCAATTTAAACTATTTAGGCATTTTATAAAAATGTGTTTACCACACCATATTTACTTAGGCAAAATATGGCATCTCCCGAACATTTTTATTTTAATATTTGAAAACTTTTGTTATTGACATTAATTTGAATTTAAATTTTGAAACGGTTTCGAATCATCGCGAGGTTAACAACAGTAACCGTGGTGACGTGGCACCATTAGCGTGGGATTACTGTAGCTTAATTATCCGGGCGTTACAAATCTCCTCCACTACAAGAAATCTCGTCCCGAGATTTAGGAGGTAGAAGGAAACAGTGCGGGGTATTCATCACGCAGGCGATCCTCGCGTTCCCAAGTGGCCTCATCTTCAGAATGGTGCGACCACTGGACTTTGAGAAACTTCATCGCCTTCTGACGTGTGCGGCGTTCAGCTTGGTCGAGAATGCGGACCGGATGCTCCTTATAGGAGAGGTCTTGCTGCAATTCGAGCACTTCATGATCCACAGCTCGGATTGGGTCCTTGAAGCAACGGCGGAGCTGCGACACATGGAACACATCGTGAACCTGAGAAAGGTTCGGCGGTAGCTCCAGTTGGTATGCCACTTTTCCACGCCTTTCGAGAATAGTGAATGGCCCAATATAGCGAGGAGCTAGTTTGCCCTTGATCCCGAAGCGGTGAGCACCCTTCATAGGTGTGACTCGAAGATAAGCCTTTTCGCCAGGTTGATAGACCATGTCTTTATGATGACGGTCATACTGACTCTTCCGACGTGACTGAGCAGTCTTGAGATTCTCACGGATAATGCGGACTTGTTCTTCGGCATCTTGGATAATATCCGGACCGAAGAGTGGACGTTCCCCAGTTTCTGACCAGTTCAGAGGGGTTCGGCACTTTCGTCCATATAACACTTCGAAGGGGGCCATCTTCAGACTAGCTTGATAGCTATTATTATAAGAGAACTCAGCATACGGGAGAGATTCCTCCCATTTCTTGCCGAAGGAAATAACACAAGCTCGAAGCATGTCTTCGAGAACTTGGTTGACGCGTTCAACTTGCCCTTGCGATTGAGGATGAAACGCAGTACTGAATGACAGATGAGTTCCCATAGCTTCTTGGAAACTTGCCCAGAATCTTGAAGTGAATAAGCTGCCACGGTCTGAGCTGATAACCAATGGAATACCGTGGAGTGAAACAATCCTGGACATATAGAGCGTTGCCAACTGGCTAGCGGTTATCGTTTCTTTGACCGCCAGAAAATGTGCAACTTTGGAAAGCCGGTCAATGACGACAAGAATAGCATCATTACCTTTCTGTGATTTGGGAAATCCAGTGACGAAGTCCATCTCAACATGGTCCCATTTCCATTCAGGAATAGAGATAGGTTGCAGAGTTCCAGCAGGCCTTTGATGTTCTGCTTTGATACGACGGCAAACGTCACACTCAGCAACATAATGAGCAATGTCTTGCTTCATATTAGACCACCAGAATCTCTGACGGATGTCTTGGTACATCTTTGTACTACCAGGACGGATACATAGAGGCGTATCATGAGCTTCTTTCATAACTTCCTGTGTCATATCCAGGTTTTTCTCAGCACATGGCACCACTAGGCGGCCCTTGAAGTATAGGGTGCCATCTTCAGCAATGGTTAAGAATGAGGGCTTTCCTTCTGCGAGGTAGCGCTTAATCTTGTGGGCTTCAGAGTCATACTTCTGTAGCCTTTTGATGCTATCCACGAGATCTGGTTTAGCAACTAGGGTATTGAGGGAACCCTGGGTAACAACGTGGAGGTTCACCTTGCCAAACTCCTTAGGAGGGGGAGCGAGTGCACCCGGTGGAACAATATGGAGGTTCAACTTCCTAAATTCTTCAACAAGCGAGGGCTGAACTTTGTGAACCTGGAGGTGGTTGCAGTAAGACTTGCGGCTCAAGGCATCAGCCATTACATTAGCCTTGCCTGGCGTATAGGAAATACCCAAGTCAAAGTCTGCAACAAGCTCCATCCATCTCTGTTGACGGAGGTTCAGATCTGGCTGAGTAAACAGATACTTCAGACTTTGGTGGTCAGTGAAGATCTCGCAACGATTACCGAGAAGGTAATGTCGCCACTGCTTCAGCGCATGAATGACAGTAGCAAGTTCAAGGTCGTGAACTGGGTAGTTCTCTTCGTGAGGGCGCAATTGCCGAGAGGCATAAGCAATCACTTTGCGGTCTTGCATTAGGACACAGCCTAAGCCTTGACGGGAAGCGTCACAGTAAATGACGAAGTCCTTCTTAGTATCAGGTGGAGCTAGAACTGGAGCGGAAATCAACTTGTCTTTGAGTGCCTGGAAACTTTCCTGACATTTGTCTGTCCATTGGAACTTGACGCCCTTATGCAACAGATTAGTGAGAGGCCTGGCGATCTTGGAGAAGTTCTCGACGAATCGACGGCAATAGCTGGCGAGACCGAGAAAACTTCTGACTTGCTTAACGTTCTTGGGAGGAGTCCAATCAAGGATAGCCTGAACTCGCTCGGGGTTGACGGCAATACCATCCTTAGAGATGACATGCCCAAGATAGGTTACTTCCGGTAGCCAGAATTCACATTTGGAGAACTTGGCATATAGTTGATGCTCTCGTAGCTTTTCCAGCACAAGTCGAAGATGTTCAGCATGTTCTTCTTCGTTCTTGGAAAATACCAGGATATCATCCAGATAAACCACGACGAACTTGTCGAGGTAATCCATGAATATATAGTTCATCAGACGAGAGAAGGTGGCTGGAGCATTGGTTAAACCGAAAGACATGACGGTGTACTCGTATGAACCATAGCGAGTCACGAAGGCGGTCTTAGGGATATCCTCTTCGCGAACACGGATCTGGTGGTAGCCCAACCTCAAGTCGAGCTTAGAGAACACTGACGAACCCGCCAGTTGATCATACAGATCATTGATCCGAGGAAGGGGGTATTTATTCTGGATGGTAGCTTGGTTTATAGGACGGTAGTCTTGAACTAACCGGTTTGTCCCATCCTTCTTCTTGACAAAGAGGGAAGGTGCTCCCCAAGGAGAGCAACTTGGGCGAATGAATCCTTTGCGAAGAGATTTGTCGATTTCCTCCTTAAGCTCAAGGAGTTCATGCGGCGGCATCTTGTAGGGTCGCTTGGCTATAGGAGTGGTGCCTGGTTTCAAGTCTATGATGAATTCGACAGCTCTAGCAGGGGGAATCCCTGGAAGTTCTTCAGGGAAGACGTCGAGGAATTCTCGCACGACGGGAATGTTTTCAATGCCCTCGAGTGGTGCAGCGTTCAATGCATTCAATGCATAGAGCCTTGCCTCGGCATTTTGCACCAGATGGGCTTGGTAAGTAACTATCTCATCTGAAGGGTGTAGCAGATGGACGGTCTTAGTGGTGCAAACGATTGAAGCAGTATGCGCTTTTAACCAATTCATTCCCAGAATGAGATCAATGCTACAGGACTTCAGTGCGATGGGAGAGACAAGAAATTCCAGTCCTTCAATTTCAACAGAAACGTCGTGACTAACCATAGAGGTTTGACATTGGCCCACAGGGGTGTGTACCACTAGCGGAGTGTTTATCTCTTCGTAATTATTGCCATGCAGGAATGCAAATTCTGCTGATATGAATGAATGGGATGCTCCTGTATCAAATAAAATGGATGCTGGTACTGAATTTATGAGGAGTGTACCCATCACAGTAGCAGGCTGGTCTTGAGCTTCGCTGAGATCAACGTGGTTGGCATGAGCACGACCATAAGACTTAGCATTGTTGTTGCGGGGCTGGTTGTTACCACGGCCAGCTGCTGGAAGGGCCAGTTGATTCTGGTTCTGATAGCAGTTCCTGGCAAAGTGACCCGGTTGACCACACTTGAAGCACAGACCATTATCGGAAGTGGGAACAGGAGCCCGAGGTGGGGGAGCTGGTAGCTTTGACTGCCTAGATGGTGGTGGAGGCAGACGAGGTGCAGCATAGGTCTGCCTTGGGGTAGATGCATTTGGACGGTACATGCTGTTCGGGATCCATATCTTACGCTTCTGTGCGGGCGAGCCCGAAGATGAGCCCGTGTCACGGTTGCGCCTGTGAGAGCTCTGGTATTCCTGCAGACCAGTTTCGACATTGATGGCCTTGTTCACCAAGGTGGCGAAATCAGCAAAGTCATGCACTAGAAGTGCGAGCTTGATGTCAGCTTGAAGGCCATCACGGAACTTCTCCTGTCTGCGTGCATCAGTTGCAATGTCCTCTTCAGCATAGCGAGACAAGTCCAGAAACTCCCGCTGATAAGCTTCGATAGTTTTGTTGCCTTGGGTGAGGTTGCGGAACTCACGCTTCTTCCGGTCCATGACTCCTTGAGGAATGAAGCGGGCACGGAAAGCTGCTTGGAAGTCTGGCCATGTGATGATTGTTCCAGCTGGCATAGTACGCCTGTGGCTGTCCCACCATTGAGCTGCGGGTCCCTTCAAGAAGAAGGAAGCAAAGGTGACATAGCTGGCAAGGGCTACATCAGCAGACTCCATCTCATAGGTGATGTCACGGAGCCAGTCATCAGCATCCAGAGGCTGAGTTGAGCTGTGGTAGATGGTTGGGTTGAGGCGTATGAAATCTTGAAGTGTCACTTGGGTTGGCTGCTGGTTCATATTGGGGCGAGGAAACTGAGCCATCATATTTTCCATGAATTGGCGGTTCAGTTCAAACTGTTGGATCATACCAGCCATGTACTCAGGTGGTGGTGGGGCATCGCCACCACGACCACGACCACCTAGTCTAACCATCCTGCTATTATATAACAGGGTAGTTCAGCATTGAGAAATATTTGCAAAGACAAGAATCATTCATGATGAAATATGCATAACGAGAGGAGCACGATAGCTACTACATAGTAGTCGGCATAACTTACAAAAGGGGTCATGCATAGAGTTCAGTACACAGAGTTCAGTACATAGACTAAAACATCATAGGCGGCACACAGGCTCGCGGCGAATGCATCTAACACTACAAGCAAGCCTACATCAATCCCAAGAGGTACTGTGGAGGTAATCGTAGCCCGACAGCTGGTAGTGAGGCAACGGATAGCCCTCCACGTCAGCAGACTGGGGGCCGCGGATACTCAGGTGTAGAGCCCGACGCTCAGGTGGCAGAAGAGGACCAAGTGCGGGAGAGTAGCCTCCCACCTCTGGCCAACCGACACCGTGGGGCATCACGGTCCTGGCTGGGTAGATCGCAATACGCGGTACCTGTCCAGATCGGACAAAGGGGTGCAGCAGCGTCAGAGCACGGTAAAGGTGCTGACGGGTGGTGTACATCTCGTGGCGAAGAGCTCGGTTAGCTCGATCCAGCCCATCAGCATGCAGAACCAGGTTCTGATGGTAGAAGGGCTCTCGGGTGACAGTGGAGTAGGCAGCAGTATAGTATCCCTCCGCACCAACATCAGATGCGATAGCAATATGCCTGAAAGGGGAGGTGTCCAACTCCCGATACTCTCCACGAAGACATGTCAGAGCAGCATAGGCAGCATCGTGGACAGCCATATCGATGGTCACACCAACACCATATGCGGTGTGCAGCACAGTAGTGGAGTCATACTCCCGCGAGTAGAGGTGGACGATGGCGTGGTACTGCTCCTGGTAAAAGTCCTGGTACTCCTCGTAGACGGTGTACTCACGGTGCCAGCGATAACCCAGATAGGTCATCATCTCAGCTAGCACCGCAGGTGATCCCGAGGCACCAATGGCCGTCGTGTGGCGAACGGCCTGCCTCGTGGGTTCCATCTGAAAGCAAAGACGTTTCAAAGGAGTCAAATGACAGTGTGTGAATTGTTCAAAATACTATTCTAAGAAACAACTATGGCTTATCCAACTTTGGGGTGAATGCGGTCACGGGATCCTAGTGTTAAAGTTAGTAAATTCGTTTAACCCGAGTAGAAGAGAGTTCAGAGTCCCAGAGTAAAGGTCGAGGAGTAAAAGATCCTAGTACCACCCAATGGCGACGTGGGCCCGTAAGACACACAGCCATGTTAGTAAAAGTTTTGTAATGTCTAGACTCGACTTCAGCCAAGGAGTGTGGAAAGGGGGATTCCTACAGGCAGTCGGCTCTGATACAAACTTGTGACGCCCCCGATTTGACCGTACACTAATCATGCACGCAAATGTGTACGATCAAGGTCAGGGACTCACGGGAAGATATCACAACACAACTCTACAACATAAATAAGTCATACAAGCATCATAATACAAGCCATGGGCCTCGAGGGCTCGAATACAAGTGCTCGATCACAGACGAGTCAGCGGAAGCAACAATATCTGAGTACAGACATAAGTTAAACAAGTTTGCCTTAAGAAGGCTAGCACAAACTGGGATACAGATCGAACGAGGCGCAGGCCTCCTGCCTGGGATCCTCCTAACTACTCCTGGTCGTCGTCAGCGGCCTGCACGTAGTAGTAGGCACCTCCAGTGTCGTAGGAGTCGTCGTCGATGGTGGCGTCTGGCTCCTGGACTCCAGCATCTGGTTGCGACAACCAGATAGAAAGGAAAGGGGGAAAAGAGGGAGAGAAGCAACCGTGAGTACTCATCCAAAGTACTCGCAAGCAAGGAGCTACACTACATATGCATGGGTATATGTGTAAAGGGGCATATCAGTGGACTGAACTGCAGAATGCCAGAATAAAAGGGGGATAGCTAGTCCTCTCGAAGACTACGCTTCTGGACATCTCCATCTTGCAGCATGTAGAAGAGAGTAGATTGAAGTCCTCCAAGTAGCATCGCATAGCATAATCCTACCCGGCGATCCCCTCCTCGTCGCCCTGTTAGAGAGCGATCACCGGGTTGTATCTGGCACTTGGAAGGGTGTATTTTATTCAGTATCCGGTTCTAGTTGTCATAAGGTCAAGGTACAACTCCGGGTCGTCCTTTTACCAAGGGACACGGCTATTCGAATAGATAAACTTCCCTGCAGGGGTGCACCACATAACCCAACACGCTCGATCCCATTTGGCCGGACACACTTTTCTGGGTCATGCCCGGCCTCGTAAGATCAACGCGTCGCAGCCCCACCTAAGCACAACAGAGCGGTCAGCACGCCGGTCTAATCCTAAGCACGCAGGGGTCTGGGCCCATCGCCCTATGCACACCTGCACGTTGCGAACGCGGCCGCGAGCAGACCTAGCAACCCACACGATCACGGCGATTACGTCAAAGCGGTCTAACACGGCGCGCGCCACTCAGTCGCTGACGTCACGAAGGCTTCGGGTGATACCACGACGCCGGGATACCCATAACTACTCCCGCGTAGATGGCTAGTGCGTATAGACCAAATGGCCAGACTCAGATCAAATACCAAGATCTCGTTAAGCGTGTTAAGTATCCGCGAACGCCGACCAGGGCCAGGCCCACCTCTCACCTAGGCGGTCTCAACCTGCCCTGTCGCTCCGCCACAAAGATCCACTTGCGGGTACTCCTACGAGCCGACCCGACTTTAGTCATCACATGTGTCATGTATATAGTATACAAGTATATACCCGTGATCACCGCCCAGGTGATCACGGCCCGATAGTATAGCATAGCAGACGGACAAGAATGTAGGGCCACTGATGGAAATCTAGCATCCTATACTAAGCATGTAGGATTGCAGGTAAAGGTATCAACAGTAGTAACAAGGATAGGCTATGCATCAGGATAGGATATCGAAAAGCAGTAACATGCTACACTACTCTAATGCAAGCAGTATAGAGAAGAATAGGCGATATCTGGTGATCAAGGGGGGGGCTTGCCTGGTTGCTCTGGCAAGTAGGAGGGGTCGTCGACTCCGTAGTCGAACTGGGCAGCAGCAGTGTCGGTCTCGTAGTCTACCGGAGAGAAGAAGGGGGAAGAAACAGTAAATACAATGCAAACATAAGCATGACGATGCGTGACATGACAATGAGCGGTGCTAGGTGTGTCCTAACGCGACAGTAGGTGGTACCGGCGAAGGGGGGGAACATCCGGGAAGTATTCCCGATGTTTCGTGTTTTCGGACAGACGGACTGGAGGGGGAAAGTTGCTAGTTCGATAGGTTAGGGAGGTGTGGTGGACGAACGGACAGCGTATTCAGATTCGTCTCGTGGCTCTGAGCAACTTTCATGTTGAACATATTTTAATCCGAGTTACGGATTAAAAGATATGATTTTCTAAAGATTTTATTAATTTCTGGAATTTAATTAATTATTTAATTTAATTCGAAATTTGGATTTATGACATCAGCATGATGTCATGCTGACATCAGCAGTCAACAGGCGTTGACTAAGTCAAACTGACATGTGGGTCCAGTGGGACCCACCTGTCATTCTCTGTTTAGGTTAATTAGGGTTTAGCTAAATAATTAATGTTTAATTAAATTAATTATCTAATTAGATTAATTTAAACAGGATTAATTAATAAATTAATTAATTAATTAATTAATTAAAATTATTTTTATTTTTATTTTCTTTATTTATTTATTTATTAATTTTTATTAATTAATTTATTCTTATTCTTATTATTATTATTTTTTTATTTTTTTTATTTTATTTTTTTTTTTATTTTTATTTTTCTTTTCGTTCTGTGGGCTGGGCCCCATATGTCATAGGGCCATGGGGTTCGGGCCCAGGGGGCAGTGGCTCAGGGGGGGCGAGGCCCACCTGGCAGTGGCCCAGAGGGGGCAAGGCCCACTGGCAGTGGCCCAGGGGGCACTGCGGGTTACGGGCGCGGGGTGTGGGCGTGGGCGCTGGCGGCCACGGCGGGGCACGGCGCCGGCCATGGCCGGAGCGGGGCGAGGCCGCGGTGGTGCGGGGCCTGCCGCCGGAGGTGGTGCAGAGGGGCGAGGCCACCGTGGCGACGGGGCGGAGATCGGCGGAGGTGAGGCAAACGACGGCGATGGCCGTGCGGGCGCGTCTCTATGCGGTCGGGCGTGGGGGAAGAAGCAGCGAGGGGGGGCGCGGTCGAGGCCATGGGCCTGCACGCGACGGCGAGGTTAGCGCGACGACGAGGGGGGCAGGCGGGGCGTGGCCGACGCGGGCGCGCGGTCGGGGCGCGCGCGGGCGATGGCCGTGCGGGCGCGCGGGTGTGCGGTCGGGGCGTGACCAGGGCGAGCCCCTGCGCGGCCAACGGGCGCGAGGGCCACGGCGAGCGCGGGGGCGAGGGAGAGAGGAGGACGAGGCCGTGGCCTCACCGTGGGTGTAGGGACGGGGCAGCGGGGCTCGTGGAGGGGGTCGGGGACGACGCGACGCAGGGGAGGAGGGGAAGCAGGCCGGGGGGGTGCTCCGGCGACGGCGAGCTCCGGGCGGCGGCGGAGAGGTCCAGTGGCGGCGGGGTCGAGCGCCTCCTCCTCGATCCCGATCGGGGGAGGCAGAGGAGATATTTCGGGGGGGGAGTGGGGGTGGCTGTCGGTGGAGAGTGGGGGGTGAGGGGATAAGGTGAGAAGGGGGCGCGCGGTGGGCCGGCCCATTCGGGCGGCTGGGGGTTGGCCCAGTTGGGCCAGGGCCAGTGGGGGGGCTTTTGTTTTTTTTGTTTTCTTTTCTTTTTTGTAATTTCTTTTCTTTTATTTATTTGCTTTTCTGTTTTATTTCAATTTAAACTATTTAGGCATTTTATAAAAATGTGTTTACCACACCATATTTACTTAGGCAAAATATGGCATCTCCCGAACATTTTTATTTTAATATTTGAAAACTTTTGTTATTGACATTAATTTGAATTTAAATTTTGAAACGGTTTCGAATCATCGCGAGGTTAACAACAGTAACCGTGGTGATGTGGCACCATTAGCGTGGGATTACTGTAGCTTAATTATCCGGGCGTTACAAAACCCCACCCCGGCACACAGACTAGTACACCTGAGTAGTCCCCATTTTCTTTCCCCACACCAAAATAGACTTCTCCACGGCACTGCAGGCTCCGTGCTCCTCCCCTTCTCCATCGGCGCACTCGTCCACCGCAGCGCATCTGCCTCATCGATGACCTCGTACGCCGCACTGGAGCCGGTCCACCGTCGTCGTCGTACACGGAGCCTCTTCCCGGCACCGTCTTCCACGGTCTCGGATCTGCTTCCCGGAAGCCGACGCCAAGCGCAGAAGCACCACCGTCGTGGACAATGAACTGACTCCCGTTGCCGATCATGATGCACAGAGGCCGACGCGACCATTGTTCTCCTCCTCAATTGGTAATGTGTGTATTTAAACACTTAGCAGTACATGTGCAGTTCCAATTCTGTTCATACCTACCCTTCAAATTTCCTGGTTGCTATTGTTCCCGTAAAAGTAATTGGTTATAGCCTCCATTGTCCAACAGAATATCAACTTGTAATTGTGTGTCACTCATATATCGCGCTGTTCTTGGGTAGGTTCTTCATCTGCAACCAGTACTGTGGCAAATAATGGAAAGTTTTTTAGAACTAGCAAGATGCCCATGCGTTGCACGGAACATCAAGAGACATTTGTATCAGTAGTTTATCTTGTAGGAGAAAAGGATGAACGAGGGAAGGCCTTATTTGCAAATCTGGAGAGGGTGTGGGTATGTTTCTGCAAAATTGCCATAGTTTCCTTCCTATCCGTTGGATACAAATCGGACGGTCTATATTGCAGGATGGCAGGCACACCATCATCACCAACTCTGTTTTTTATAAGAAAAACAGAGTAGAAAGAAAGAGTAGAAAAAAAGAGTAGAGAGTAGAGAAGTAGAGATAAATATTAAATATAAAATAAATATAATAGTAGAGAAGAGAGTAGAGATAAATATTAAATATAAAATAAATATAAAAGTAGAGAAGAGAGTAAAGATAGCTGGGACGTCGGGAAAGGATCGCGCGCGCGCGGGAAAAAGCGGCCGGGCGCCCGCTAGTTTTGGTGCACGGCGTCCGGCACGCTTTATAAAATCAAACGCCCTCCCACAGTTATGTGCCTTGCCACCGCTCTCTCCCCGCTCTGTGCCTCGCCACCGCTCTCTCCCCGCTCTGCGCCTCGCCACCGCTCTCTCCCCGCTCTTTCTCGCCTCGCCACCGCCGCGCCACCATGCCGCCGCGTCGCCGGGAAACTTGGGGATACCGCGGCGTCCGGACGCGCCCCTCCGGCGGCTTCTCCGCTGAGATCCGGTTCCGCGGGATGCGCCTCGGCCTCGGAAATTTCGACACCGCCAACGAGGCCGCCCGCGTGTATGACGTAGCGGTGTGGCGCCTTTGGTGGCCTCATAGAACATTGAACTTCCTCAACGTGCCGACGCGAGAGCGGGCGCAGGAGCTCGCGCCTCTGCCGCGGCTTATCACCGATGAGGATCGTCACGACAACCGGAGGCGGGAGCACCGTCTCGGCATCGCCGAGATGGACAAGGAAGCCATGGCGCTGTGGCGCCAATGCTTCCCGCAGGACATCATCAACGAGCGCGAGTTCTACACGCAAAGGAGGGCGGAGAGGGAGTAGAGGAGGGCGGAGCGAGCCGCCTATCGCGAGGACAAGCGCACGCGAAAAGCTGACGCTCAATTCAACATGAGGCTAGGAGCAGCGTTGCCCTGGGAATCCAACGACGATCGGTCTCTTCACGCCTACATTGAGACGTCAGAGGAGGACATCATCGAGGAGGAGTCGGACTATGAGGAGTAGTTGAACTATTTTTTTTATCTATCTATGCTATATCTATGCTGAGAACTATCTATGTCTCTACTCTCTAGTCTCTACTCTCTATCTCTACTTCTCGATCTCAGCACTGTAAACACTTTTTTAAAGCGCCGCGCGTTGCACTTCTCTTGGAGATGCTCTAACATGGCAGACGAGTGCTTTAATGTTGCCCACAAGATGCGTGAGTATTACTAGTATATTTTTCTTGCCATGTTGAGATTATAAAACCACGAGTGCGAACATGCAGAGGAGCAATGAAGGCCAAACACGGGATATTGGGGACATCTTCAAGGAGCATGGCAAGTTAAAGAGGAGCTGCACCGAACCTGTAAAATGAGCTTTGGTAAGTAACACCCTTTCAATTACTTTCATTTAGCCTCCTGTTCTCCGATGTGTATATGTTGTAGTTTATGTTTTTCTTAGCCTCGTGTTCTTCAATGTGTAATAAGAAGAGTCTTAATCGTCCTAGTGCTTTCGTTTTTAGCTTGATGTAGGAAGTTGGTGTTCTCACCTTGTAGTCTATTTTATATTTTTCCTTTTGAATTCACTACTCCAAGTCCTGTTTATTTGGCTTCTACTAAATGGATCTGGGTTTCTCTGAGTATTGATCTAAAAAAGAAGTAACTTCATGTCAGGATGCAGTTCCTGTGAGGAGGGAAGTATGGTCAACCTCGAGATCATGTTTCCAAAATGAGGCTGGATTACACACAAGGTGCCAGTTCCCTAATGATGCTAGATTAGACACAAGGTGCAAATTCCCAGATGATGCTGGATTACAGACAAGCTAGGTGGAGTCGTCAACTGTTCGTGTCCTCGTGGCTCTAGTAAAGGCTGAAAGAAAGCGTGCAGCAGCCCTTGAGAATGTAGCTGAGTTCCTGAAGAAGCGAAAAGAGCAATCAGATGCTCTCTTCACCCAAGCCAAAGAAGAGAGAGAAGAAGCCAGAAAGAAGCTAGCAGAGGCAGAGCAGGCTAGGTATCTCCTGCTATCTAAAACTGTTGTCAATGCAAATTTTCCTTCATAATAGCTAGGTTCAAATGTTTATCCAATTAGCATGCCTGTTTTGATGTCCGTGCATCTACTAATGTGGCACAAAATATAAAAAAATCGGGTCATGTAATAACAGCAATTACTTTCCAAACAATACCAAACGAAGCATTGGACATGGTATAGTTCACATGCAAGCCCAACATTCCAAGTTCAACTGCCACATCAAACTCATGTGAACAGATATCTGCACATTCATAGATAATGTCCACAACCATGATGTTGAGGAACGTAGTAATTTCAAAAAAATTCCTACACACACAAGATCATGGTGATGCATAGCAACGAGCGGGAGAGTGTTGTCCACGTACCCTCGTAGACCGTAAGCGGAAGCATTTTGTCAACACAGTTGATGTAGTCGTACGTCTTCACGATCCGACCAATCTTTATCGGTCAAACCGCATAACAACATACGTTGTTCCCTTTGTCATCGGTATGTTACTTTCCCGAGATTCGATCGTCGGTATCTCAATACCTAGTTCAATCTCGTTGTCGGCAAGTCTCTTTACTCGTTCCGTAATGCATCATCCCGCAACTAACTCATTAGTCACATTGCTTGCAAGGCTTATAGTGATGTGTATTACCGAGAGGGCCTAGAGATACCTCTCCGACAATCGGAGTGACAAATCCTAATCTCGATCTATGCCAAGTCAACAAACACCATCGGAGACACCTGTAGAGCACCTTTATAATCACCCAGTTACGTTGTGACGTTTGGTAGCACACAAAGTGTTCCTCCGGTATTCGAGAGTTGCATAGTCTCATAGTCATAGGAACATGCATAAGTCATGAAGAAAGCAATAGCAACAAACTAAACGATCAAGTGCTAAGCTAATGAAATGGGTCAAGTCAATCACATCGTCCTCTAATGGTGTGATCCCGTTCATCAAATGACAACTCATGTCTATGGCTAGGAAACTTAACCATCTTTGATTAATGAGCTAGTCAAGTTAGAGGCATACTAGTGACACTCTGTTTGTCTATGTATTCACACATGTACTAAGTTTCAAGTTAATACAATTCTAGCATGAATAATAAACATTTATCATGATATAAGGAAATATAAATAACAACTTTATTATTGCGTCTAGGGCATATTTCCCTTCAGTCTCCCACTTGCACTAGAGTCAATAATCTAGATTACACAGTAATCATTCTAACACCCATGGAGCCTTGGTGCTGATCATGTTTTGCTCATGAGAGAGGCTTAGTCAACAGGTCTGCAACATTCAGATCCGTATGTATCTTGCAAATCTTGATGTCTCCCTCCTTGACTTGATCATGGATGGAATTGAAGCGTCTCTTGATGTGCTTGGTTCTCTAGTGAAATCTGGATTCCTTTGCCAAGGCAATTGCACCAGTATTGTCACAAAAGATTTTCATTGGACCTGATGCACTAGGTATGACACCTAGATCGGATATGAACTCCTTCATCCAAACTACTTCATTTGCTGCTTCCGAAGTAGCTATGTACTCCGTTTCACATGTAGATCCCGCCACGACGCTCTACTTAGAACTGCACCAACTTACAGCTCCACCGTTCAATATAAATACGTATCCGGTTTGTGACTTCGAGTCATCCGAATCATTGTCAAAGCTTGCATTGACGTAACCATTTACGACAAGCTCTTTGTCACCTCCATAAACGAGAAACATATCCTTTGCCCTTTTCAGGTATTTCAGGATATTCTTGACCGATGTCCAGTGATCCACTCCTGGATTACTTTGGTACCTCCCTGCTAAACTAATAGCAAGGCACACATCAGGTCTGGTACACAGCATTGCATACATGATAGAGCCTATGGCTGAAGCATAGGGAACATCTTTCATTTTCTCTCTATCTTCTGCAGTGCTCGGGCATTGAGTCTGACTCAACTTCACACCTTGTAACATAGGCAAGAACCCTTTCTTTGCTTGATCCATTTTGAACTTCTTCAAAACTTTATCAAGGTATGTGCTTTGTGAAAGTCCAATTAAGCGTCTTGATCTATCTCTATAGATCTTGATGCCCAATATATAAGCAGCTTCACCAAGGTCTTTCACTGAAAAACTCTTGTTCAAGTATCCTTTTATGCTATCCAGAAATTCTATATCATTTCCAATCAACAATATGTCATCCACATATAATATTAGAAATGCTACAGAGCTCCCACTCACTTTCTTGTAAATACAGGCTTCTCCAAAAGTCTGTATAAAACCATATGCTTTGATCACACTATCAAAACGTTTATTCCAACTCCGAGAGGCTTGCACCAGTCCATAAAAGGATCACTGGAGCTTGCACACTTTGTTAGCACTCTTTGGATCGATAAAACCTTCAGGTTGCATCATATACAACTCTTCTTCCAGAAATACATTCACGAATGCAGTCTTTACATCCATTTGCCAAATTTCATAATCATAAAATGTAGCAATTGCTAACATGATTTGGATAGACTTAAGCATCGCTACGGGTGAGAAGGTCTGATTGTAGTCAACTCCTTGAACTTGTCGAAAACCTTTCGCGACAAGTCGAGCTTTGTAGACAGTAATATTACCGTCAGCGTCAGTCTTCTTCTTGAAGATCCATTTATTCTCTATGGCTTGCCGATCATCGGGCAAGTCAACCAAAGTCCACACTTTGTTCTCATACATGGATCCCATCTCAGATTTCATGGCCTCAAGCCATTTCGCGGAATCTGGGCTCATCATCGCTTCCTCATAGTTCGTAGGTTCGTCATGGTCTAGTAACATGACCTCCAGAATAGGATTACCGTACCACTCTGGTGCGGATCTTACTCTGGTTGACCTACGAGGTTCGGTAGTAACTTGATCTGAAGTTTGATGATCATTATCATTAGCTTCTTCACTAATTGGTGTAGGGATCACAGGAACTGATTTCTGTGATGAACTACTTTCCAATAAGGGAGCAGGTACAGTTACCTCATCAAGTTCTACTTTCCTCCCACTCACTTCTTTCGAGAGAAACTCCTTCTCTAGAAAGGATCCATTCTTAGCAACAAATGTCTTGCCTTCAGATCTGTGATAGAAGGTGTACCCAACAGTTTCCTTTGGGTATCCTATGAAGACACATTTCTCCGATTTGGGTTCGAGCTTATCAGGTTGAAGTTTTTTCAGATAAGCATCGCAGCCCCAAACTTTTAGAAATGACAACTTTGGTTTCTTGCCAAACCACAGCTCATAAGGCATCGTCTCAATGGATTTAGATGGTTCCCTATTTAACGTGAATGCAGCCGTCTCTAAAGCATAACCCCAAAACGATAGCGGTAAATCAGTAAGAGACATCATAGATCGCATCATATCTAATAAAGTGCGGTTACGACGTTCGGATACACCATTACGCTGTGGTGTTCCGGGTGGCGTGAGTTGCGAAACTATTCCGCATTGTTTCAAATTAAGACCAAACTCGTAACTCAAATATTCTCCTCCACGATCAGATCGTAGAAACTTTATTTTCTTGTTACGATGATTTTCCACTTCACTCTGAAATTTTTTGAACTTTTCAAATGTTTCAGACTTATGTTTCATCAAGTAGATATACCCATATCTGCTCAAATCATATGTGAAGGTGAGAAAATAATGATACCCGCCGCGAGCTTCAATATTCATCGGACCACATACATCAGTATGTATGATTTCCAATAAATCTGTTGCTCGCTCCATTGTTCCGGAGAACGGAGTTTTAGTCATCTTGCCCATGAGGCATGGTTTGCACGTACCAAGTGATTCATAATCAAGTGATTCCAAAAGTCCATCAGATTGGAGTTTCTTCATGCGCTTTACACCAATATGACCCAAACGGGAGTGCCACAAATAAGTTGCACTGTCATTATCAACTCTGCATCTTTTGGCTTCAATATTATGAATATGTGTATCACTACTATCGAGATTCAACAAAAATAGACCACTCTTCAAGGGTGCATGACCATAAAAGATATTACTCATATAAATAGAACAACCATTATTCTCAGATTTAAATGAATAACCGTCTCGCATCAAACATGATCCAGATATAATGTTCATGCTCAACGCTGGCACCAAATAACAATTATTCAGGTCTAAAACTAATCCCGAAGGTAGATGTAGAGGTAGTGTGCCGACGATGATCACATCGACTTTGGAATCTTTTCCCACGCGCATCGTCACCTCATGCTTAGCCAATCTTCGCTTAATCCGTAGTCCCTGTTTCGAGTTGCAAATATTAGCAACAGAACCAGTATCAAATACCCAGGTGCTACTGCGAGCATTAGTAAGGTGCACATCAATAACATGTATATCACATATACCTTTGTTCACCTTGTCATCCTTCTTATCCGCCAAATACTTGGGGCAGTTCCGCTTCCCGTGACCAGTCTCTTTGCAGTAGAAGCACTCAGTCTCAGGCTTAGGTCCAGATTTGGGCTTCTTCACTTGAGCAGCAACTTGCTTGCCGTTCTTCTTGAAGTTCCCCTTCCTCCCTTTACCCTTTTTTGTTGACCATCAACACATGATGCTCCTTCTTGATTTCTACCTCCGCAGCCTTTAGCATCGCGAAGAGCTCGGGAATTGTCTTATCCATCCCTTGCATGTTATAGTTCATCACGAAGCTCTTGTAGCTTGGTGGCAGTGATTGAAGAATTCTGTCAATGACACTATCATCAGGAGGATTAACTCCCAGTTGAATCAACTGATTGTTATACCCAGACATTTTGAGTATATGTTCACTAACAGAACTATTCTCCTCCATCTTGTAGCTGTAGAACTTATTGGAGACTTCATATCTCTCAATCCGGGCATTTTCTTGAAATATTAACTTCAACTCCTGGAACATCTCATATGCTCCATGACGTTCAAAACGTCGTTGAAGTCCCGGTTCTAAGCCATAAAGCATGGCACACTGAACTATCGAGTAGTCATCAGCTTTGCTCTGCCAGATGTTCTTAACGTCATCAGTAGCATCTGCAGCAGGCCTGGCACCCAGCGGTGCTTCCAGGACGTAATTCTTCTGTGCAGCAATGAGGATAATCCTCAAGTTACGGACCCAGTCCATGTAATTGCTACCATCATCTTTCAACTTAGCTTTCTCAAGGAACGCAGTAAAATTCAAAGGAACAGTAGCACGGGTCATTGATCTACAACAACATAGACATGCAAAATACTATGAGGTACTAACTTCATGATAAATTAAAGTTCAATTAATCATATTACTTAAGAACTCCCACTTAGATAGACATCCCTCTAATCATCTAAGTGATCACGTGATCCAAATCAACTAAACCATGTCCGATCATCACGTGAGATGGAGTAGTTTACAATGGTCAACATCCCTATGTTGATCATATCTACTACATGATTCATGCTCGACCTTTCGGTCTCAGTGTTCCGAGGCCATATCTGCATATGCTAGGCTCGTCAAGTTTAACCTGAGTATTTTGCGTGTGCAAAACTGGCTTGCACCCGTTGTATGTGAACATAGAGCTTATCACACCCGATCATCACGTGGTGTCTCGGCACGACGAACTTTCGCAACGGTGCATACTTAGGGAGAACACTTATACCTTGAAATTTAGTGAGAGATCATCTTATAATGCTACCGTCAATCAACGCAAAATAAGATGCATAAAAGATAAACATCACATGCAATCAATATAAGTGATATGATATGGCCATCATCATCTTGTGCCTTTGATCTCCTTCTTCGAAGCACCGTCATGATTACCATCGTCACCGGCGCGACACCTTGATCTCCAACGTAGCATCGTTGTCGTCTCGCCAACTATTGCTTCTACAACTATCGCTACCGCTTAGTTATAAAGTAAAGCAATTACATGGCGATTGCATTTCATACAATAAAGCGACAACCATATGGCTCCTGCCAGTTGCAAATAACTCCCTTACAAAATATGATCATCTCATACAATAAAATTTAGCATCATTCTTGACCATATCACATCACAACATGCCCTGCAAAAACAAGTTCGATGTCCTCTACTTTGCTGTTGCAAGTTTTACGTGGCTGCTACGGGCTGAGCAAGAACCGTTCTTACCTACGCATCAAAACCACAATGATATTTCGTCAAGTATGTGTTGTTTTAACCTTCAACAAGGACCGGGCGTAGCCACACTCGATTCAACTAAAGTTGGAGAAACTGACACCCGCCAGCCACCTGTGTGCGAAGCACATCAGTAGAACCAGTCTCGCGTAAGCGTACGCGTAATGTCGGTCCGGGCCGCTTCATCCAACAATACCGCCGAATCGAAGTATGACATGCTGGTAAGCAGTATGACTAGTATCGCCCACAACTCACTTGTGTTCTACTTGTGCATATAACATCTATGCATAAACCTGGCTCTGATACCACTGTTGGGGAACGTAGTAATTTCAAAAAAATTCCTACGCACACGCAGGATCATGGTGATGCATAGCAACGAGCGGGAGAGTGTTGTCCACGTACCCTCGTAGACCATAAGCGGAAGCATTTTGTCAACGCGGTTGATGTAGTCGTACATCTTCACGATCCGACCGATCCAAGTACCGAACGCACGGCACCTCCGAGTTCAGCACACGTTCAGCTCGATGACGTCCCTTGAACTCACGATCCAGCAGAGTGTCGAGGGAGAGTTTCTTCAGCACGACGGTGTGGTGACGGTGATGATGAAGCTACCGGCGTAGGGCTTCGCCTAAGCACTGCAACGATATGACCGAGGTGGATTATGGTGGAGGCGGGGCACCGCACACGGCTGGAAACAATCAACTTGTGTGTTCTAGGGTGCCCCCCTGCCCCGTATATAAAGGAGCAACGGGGGAGGCCGGCCGGCCCTTGTGGCGCGCCAGGAGAGGAGGAGTCCTCCTCCTAGTAGGAGTAGGACTCCCCTTTCCTACTCCTACTGGGAGGGGCAAAGGAAGGAGGAGAGGGAGAAGGGAAAGGGGGCGCCGCCCCCCCCCCCTCCTTGTCCAATTCGGACTCCCAAGGGGGGGCGTGCGTCCTGCCCTGGCCGGCCCTCTCTCTCTCCACTAAGGCCCATGAGGCCCATTAGTTCTCCCGGGGGGTTCCGGTAACCCTCCGGCACTCCGGTTTTCTCCGAAATCACCCGGAACAATTCCGGTGTCCGTATATAGCCGTCCAATATATCAATCTTTATGTCTCGACCATTTCAAGACTCCTCATCATGTCTGTGATCACATCCGGGACTCCAAACTATCTTCGGTACATCAAAACACAAACTCATAATACCGATCGTCACTGAACGTTGAGCGTGCGGACCCTACGGGTTCGAGAACTATGTATACATGACCGAGACACGTTTCCGGTCAATAACCAATAGCAGAATCAGGATGCTCATATTGGCTCCCACATATTCTACGAAGATCTTTATCGGTCAAACCGCATAACAACATATGTTGTTCCCTTTGTCATTGGTATGTTACTTGCCCGAGATTCGATCATCAGTATCTCAATACCTAGTTCAATCTCGTTGTCGGCAAGTCTCTTTACTCGTCCCATAATGCATCATCCCGCAACTAACTCATTAGTCACATTGCTTGCAAGGCTTATAGTGATGTGTATTACCGAGAGTCCCCAGAGATACCTCTTCGACAATCAGAGTGACAAATCCTAATCTCGATCTATGCCAACTAAACAAACACCATCGGAGACACCTGTAGAGCACCTTTATAATCACCCAGTTACGTTGTGACGTTTGGTAGCAAACAAAGTGTTCCTCCGATATTCGGGAGTTGCATAATCTCATAGTCATAGGAACATGTATAAGTCATGAAGAACGCAATAGCAACAAACTAAACGATCAAGTGCTAAGCTAATTAAATGGGTCAAGTCAGTCACATCATTCTCTAATGATGTGATCCCGTTCATCAAATGACAACTCATGTCTATGGCTAGGAAACTTAACCATCTTTGATCAACGAGCTAGTCAAGTTAGAGGCATACTAGTGACACTCTGTTTGTCTGTGTATTCACACATGTACTAAGTTTTCAGTTAATACAATTCTAGCATGAATAATAAACATTTATCATGATATAAGGAAATATAAATAACAACTTTATTATTGCCTCTAGGGCATATTTCCTTCACATGATTCACTTGAAAGCCAAAAAAATGTGAGGAGAGTTATAAATAAAGAAAAACCTCTAGTTCGTACTACTAGTGCAGGCACAACAAGTCAAGACCATGCGTAATTAATTATATTTTCGTCATTTTTTGACTAATCGCGAATAACTTCTGGAAGCTGGTATAATTTCTAATGCGGACCGCGGCTGGGGTCCATGATGTTTTGAGCCAAACCGGGCAACACAACGGGTGTCTATGCCGGCGACGCGGTGGTCGTAGCATTCGTGGGTTCAGAGCGGCGACGGCTCCCATGGTCTACTATTCCTCGATGTCGGCGATGGCCGCAAATGTGTTGGCCACCTCCGCCAGCATGCCGCGGTTCCGCCAACGTTTGCGTCGGATGGCGCAGCCAACCACGGTGCACTGGACGCTGTGGTCCCCCATGTGCTGGCGTGCAGCAACTGGCCACTCCTCTGCGAGCAGGCTTGGAGCGTCGAGTTGATGCACCAGGGGCCAGCTTGGAGCGGCGGCTTGCTCCTCCGCTTGCCCACCTGCAACCTCGCCCATCATACTGACGGCCTGGGGCGGGGAGGGAGGCGGGGCAGCGAGTTGCCTGGCTTGTTGGGGCACCCAGCCGGCTTTTATGCCGGAGAACTCATCTTCCTGCTCACCGGATGCTATGGAGAGTGTGGAGAAAATGGTGCAAGGAGGATATGGGGAGCAGCGGTGTGGTGCGGTTCTTGCCAGGCGTCTGGCCTCGTTTAAATGGCGAGCGACGACAGGAGCCAGCCGCCGACGTTGTGTTCTAAAATTCCAACTGGCTCGCAGAAGGACGTGTTGCCGGCACATGCGCGGATTCAATGGAGGCAGGCGGGGCAGTCTGAAGCCGGTTGCATGTGGCGAGGAGGCGTGTTCAGCCTGGCCTGCAGCGAGTGGGGCCCTCTTGGCCGGCGCGCCGATTCAATGCCTGCGCTATGAGAGGTTGCGTTCATGTCAGAGCAATCACTCCCTCCAGTCCTTTTTTATTTGGGTATAACAAAATCTCGTTTTCCATTCACATTTTACAAGTACAATTCTTGGACAAACTTTGACCCAAAATACGATGGGGAATAGTAAACCAGGACGGAGGTAGTAGTTTTTTTATCAAAGAAGGGTTTCCCCCTTCCGATTTTCATTACTAAAAACCAACATCTAAACCATAGTATTTGCCCTAGAACTACCAGGTTCAACATCTCGCAACATAAACCCATACAACCATACGCCAAGGAGGTAGTAGTTATGAATTCCATTTTCGCTCCATACCAATCGTTCTAAAAACTACTTAAGTACTTATAACGCGCCCTTGAAAATCGAACTCTTACCCTGCTAAAAAATGATATTTCAAACGTGGCTACTTGATCTGTGGCAAATGGCGAGCCACTGCCTCCAGGTCGTTCACCTGTGGTCCCGACCATCAACTCCTACGGATCAAATTATCACCACGTACGGATCCACCACGTACCCGGTACCCGCGCATGCAGCAATCGTGCACCTAGGGTTTTAGGGTCTATTTGTTAATGGTGCCTTTACGTAACTCTCATGCGTGCGAGACAGTGAGAGACCGACTGCGTGCGTGCGCCTCTTCTCTTCGTATATGTACTCCACCGTTTGTCTGGTGTCCAAAATATTATACAGTAGTAATAACTACTAGCAATGTGCCAATGCGTTGCCACACGATCAAAGTAGATTAATACATATTCACCGATTTGATAGAAAAAAGAGTCTAGTTTTGAAATACGTGTATCACTAAAAATATCTTATGTTTCACTCAAAATATATTCGTTTGGCGGTTTTGATGAGATAAGGGAGGAATGTTGTTGCTTTCAAGATTCAAGAAGTGGTATATCTCTAATTTCTATTCTTACTAGCAAGATGCCCATGCGTTGCACGGAACATCAAGATCTTGTGGGAGAAAAGGATGGATGAGGGAAGGCCTTATCTGCAAATGTGGAGAGGAGTGTGGGTAAATTGCCATAGTTTCCTTCCCATCCGTTAGATATAGATCGGACGGCCTATATTGCAGGATGGCAGGCACACCATCATCACCGACTATGTTTTTTATAAGAGTTCGAGATAAAAAAACAGAGTTAGTGATGATGGTGTGACCGCCATCCTGCTATATAGGCCGTCCGATTTATATCTGACGGATAGGAAGGAAACTATGGCAATTTTGCAAAAAGATACCCACACCCCTCTCCACATTTGCAAATAAGGCCTTCCCTCGTTCATCCTTTTCTCCCACAAGATAAACTACTCATACAAATGCATCTTGATGTTCCATGCAACGCATGGGCATCTTGCTAGTTGTTGCAAACAACCCATGTGTGTGTGTTGTGTGTGTGAGAAAGAGGGAGAGAGGAGGAGGACGGAGTGCATGTGTGACAAAGACACAAAGAGTGTGTGTGTGAGAGGTATCAGCTTAAAATGAGGCAATAGTGTGTGCGCGCACGATCGAGAGGGCGTGTCTCAAGAAGGGACGAAAAATCTACATAGATACTAGGAGGGCGAGAGAGACATGTACGCGATAGGGGAAGCACGAGTGTGCGGGTGTATAAACCTATCTGGAGGCTAGTCGATCAATGATGTGAGAGAAATATGAGTCGGGGGTGCGAAAGCGAGAGTTTTGTGTGAGAGAGAGAGAGATGATAGTCGGGAAGGGGAGTGGAAGCAGGAGCTGTGTGAGAGAGAGAGAGCGGGGGGAGTTTGTCTGATCGGTAAACAAATGAATAATGTCAGTTTATAACTGGGATGGAGACGGAAAGGAGACTGCAACAAATGTTGTGTCTGCAGGAGAGAGTAATTTTAGTGGTATGAGTCATATCTAGAGACATATAGGATGTGTGAGAGAACCCCATAGAGAGAAATACAAAGTGAAAGACGAGTGAGACTGTGTGTGTGGCGGTGAAAAAGAAAGCTTAGGTACCTAGTGATACCAGGGAACGGTAGAGACGTGAGAGATAATGAAAATCGTGTAATGTATAATGATAGGGAGAGTGTGATACTTCTCAAGGGAGACGTCGAGAAACCATGTTTGCAAAGATAGGAGAAACATGAAGTGAGTGTGCAGGTGAGCTAGAGAAAAGAGAATGATAGCTACATGAAGGAGCATGCCAGAGAGATGGGCGTGAAAGGAGTCAACATAAAAGGGATTCAAATATTTGAATTCGAGATGATGATACATGTAATTCATACTCAAACCAAAATTCATCTATCAAACATGCATACTCATATGAATTCACGCGCATCTATGTTATTTAATATGTAGATATACTGATCCATACATTTTTGTAGAACATAATTTGGTTTAAATTTTTTTGAATTCAACCTTATGATTTTGAGATCATTGTATTTGTAAATCATATTATATACATATAAAGGAGCAGAATTCTTTGTTGTGCTTTTGAAACTATATATAAAAATGATGTATATAGAATTTTATTCGAATCGCAAATGGATCCTAGCCGAACAAAAATAGAATACAAACTGGATTCGAATTGAGTTGGCACGGTAAACGTGCACTCTTGCTCTGCAAAAATTTGAACGAAGCGGGGAAAGTCGCAGTAACCGCCCGAAACCAAAATCCGTGAGATGGAAATTACTGCCTATCCCTGACACGCAAAGCCTATCGGCTCGATTTCTATAGGTTTCGATAGGGGTAGGTTTGTAATTTCACTCAAACGTGACATAACTGCCTCTCACCCGGATTCATACACGGTGGGCGCCAAAACATAGTGTCTCCTCGGCCAAAATCGACTCCCTCCCCGATTCATACACGATAGGCGCCAAAAACAAACTCTCCTCGGCAAATATTCGGTGTATGCGAGATTACCGTCCTATCCCCAACCGACTAATATTGCTGTGATGTAGGAAATTTTAAACAGGGGCTAAGTTTGTAAATTCCCTCGCATTTGGGAAAAGCGCGCCCTGAAGACATGGTTCTCCCCTTCCTCTCTCCCTCCATTTCCCCGTTCGTACTCCATGGGCGCCAAAACAGCCTCTCCACCCCAGCCTCCTCTGTCCGCCACCCCATCCACCGCCGTCCTCCTCCACCATGCCGAAGCTGATACCCCGATGCCGTCGTCCATTACAAGAGATCGACCTCTCTCATCCGCGGCTTCGGACCGGGATCCTTGCATCCCATCCTCTCGCTTCATCCCCGTCGTCGTCCACCTTGCCGGCACCGCTCCTACGACCGTCTCGTCCATCGCGCCCCGCCGCCACCGTCTACCCTCCTAGATCCCACGCTGCCGACAGCCATCGCTACCGTAGCATCGTCAAATTCTCAGCAGATGCATACACGGCGCCGCACCAGAGGCGGTACTCTTTCATATCTGCTCAACTTATTTATCGCAGCAAGAAAATAGATCGCCACTGCTTTACTCTGATTTCTTGTCCATCACTTACTTGCTAGTTGAAAGCAAACATTGGTTGCGAAGTTGCCTTTGTCCGGTTTGCACCATCAGATCCGCCATGGCACGCTCAACACTATACTCACAATGCTTATGGTTTTCCCCTTTTATATTCCACACTAGTTAAATGACAGTAGACTAAATTTCAAAATTGGGTCAGTCAGTTTTTCAGAGCTCACCGGAGTTCGCCGGTGCGAATGAAGGGGCTCGTGTGGGGACGGTGGTTGTGGGGGCGGTGGTGGGGCCTCGCCGAACGAAGAAAACTCGATGCAGGTGGGGGCGGGGTGGGGGTGGCGGAGGAACACAGGCGGTTCAGGGGAGGGCAGGGGGTCGGGGTCGGTGGTTCGGCCGACGGCCCGTGCGGTGTTCTTTATGGGAAGAATCAGAGACGAGGAAGAAGAAGGGTTAGGAGACGTAGGATCTTCATCCAACCGCCTGAAATGGTCAACTAACCCAAATGACAAAAGTCACGCAGCTTGCATGCAGACATGCCTTTATATTCAGTACCATCATCGTACCTGCTTAGCACTGCTCCTGAATCCATCAAGCTAAACAACGTGCGACTCATAATTCCAAACTTGTTGCTCAAATACGAATCTGATATGATGCTGATATTACTAAAATAGATAACGTTTAATTGGTTAGTTAATGTTCCTACTTTACTTTCGAAAAGCACGTGCACCACATATAGAGAGACAGCAGGGAGTTGCATTCTTAATGCGCTCTAGTTCATCATGTGTGGGCACTGCGCAACTAACATTTTGTTATCGAAAATCTGCTTGCTCTTCTTTAGCACGTTCCTCTTCTGTTCTTTTTTAATAAGTACTCTCTCCATTCCATCATGGACAACATATGGAGCAAAATGAGTGAATCTACACTCTAAAATGTATCTGTATACATCTGTATGTGATCCATAGTGGAAATCTCTACAAAGACTTATATTTTGGAAGGAGGGAGTATGATAGTAGTACAGTATGTTCCTAGCAGTGAATATGAGCAGGGACATTTGCAGTGTAGAGATCTATACGGTCGGTTGTGATGGACACTTTGAACTCTTCAGGCCTCTTTGATTCGTAGGATTTTGTAAACATAGGAATAGGATTTGTAGTGGCCTGCCCACTTGAATCCTATAAGATTAGCAAGGAAATGCGGGGAGCTGTGTCGCCTTTGAGAGTTACACTGATATTAACAGTACCGCACCTTCAGTTGAAGAGAGCTGGTATCCGAAGCCTTTCTAGCCGTACCAGCAATACTAGCACATATATTCCAGCAAGTTCCACTTTGCTGATTTTACTCCTGATGCTTACGGTTTTCCCGTTATATCTACACTATGATCTGTGTAGCTGCTATGTGTCGCACTAGCAGCAGTCCACTCTTGAAGCTAAACAACACACCAATCATAAGTCCAAAGCTTACTTCTTCAAATACGAATTGTGATATGATACTGATATTACTTAACAGACACACATTTAATTGGTCAGGTAATGCTCCCACTTTATTTTCCAAATGCATGTGGCCACATATAGAGAGACAGCAGGGAATTGCATTTCTTTGGGCGCTTTGATTACCAACATTGTATGCAATGCAGCGGAACCTCAAGAATATGCTTCCTCTTCTATTCTTTAACATGTTCCTCTTTTGTTATTCTGTATTTAGTACGTGCAGTATGTTCCTTGTCCAGAAGGGGAGCAGGGACATCTGCAGTCAACAGCTGATAGAGCTGGCCTGTGATCGATTGGCTTTCAATTAGTAGCTGCAATACAACACCGTATTTTCCAGCCAGTTCCACTTTCCCGATTTATATATCGTGGTTATGGTGTACCCCATTTATGTACACTACGATCTGCCTAGTTGTTGTGTGCTCTTATTATCAGGGTTTGGCAATAAACTCTCTATACAATATATTATGAACCTATCATATGCCAACTATCCTTACTTCTGGAACCTATTTTTTGTGTACTTGTGCCAGATTATATTAATGCGCGCATCATATTACAGCACACATGAGCTCTCTCATCAGAATCCAGTGATAGCACATAAGGGTTTACAGGGGCGCCCCTATATTAGAATATCCACTACATTACAAAGATAATCTCACTACTATTTATGTTTTCATGGTTCTCATATATTATACGTAATTACAGTGAATATCAGAATTCGCGCATCAGAAGAATATTGTGGAACACTACAACGACTTACAAAATTGGCACCAAGGCATTGAGTGCCATTCAGGATGCAATGAGACTCATACACTCCCCACCTGTAGATTCTTGTTTAAAATATGATCCTAATGAATATTCTAACCTCGAGGAGTCAAAGGCAGATGGCCTGTCCTGTTCACCCATCAAGGTGCATGTTCTAATTTGGCAAGGTTTTATTGATTGCGTGTATCTTGCATATGTTGGCTTGCATTTCTTCTACTTTGTTGCACCGCCATCTGCTTAGTTTACTCATCATATATGTCAAGATGCCATGCCCATCCATTATCAATACATATTCCATCTGTCATCATACCATGTTTTTCCACTCAAATGATGTTCTTGTGCATCAGACATCAAAAAGAAAGAGGGTGATTGCCGAACCTGAAGGAGCACCAGCAAAGTCCTTGAAAAACGTGGTGGTGCCAGAGAAATCAGATAGCACCCCACTTATATTGGTTGTACAACCAGTGACACAAAATGTAGGACCGACTCTAGCAGACTGTACCCATACTTCACTGGCCACACCACTAGTCCCACCACACATGACCTGCACTCCAGCAAAAGGTATGCCGATTTTAGTTGCCATAGCACTAGCCGTACCACAGAAAAACCCCACTCCAGCAAAAAGCACAACAAGTCCATCGGCCGAAGACCTATCCCAACTACAGAGACGGCCAATTCCTGCAGATTGGAACCCCATTCAAGTTATTCCCAGTTTTAAAGACAATGCTTTAAATGTTGTTAGGGACTACGTGCATATATTCCCATCATGGGAAGATTATAGTGAAGACAAACACCATTTTCACATCTTACTGTCCGACTTACGTGTAAGTGCTATTATTCAGGGTGATAATTTTCCTGTTTTTTGCTGATTGAACACATCAATGATTTACATTACATTGTTGTAAGTAGGCGAGAGTCAATCTGGATAGTCATGACGAGCAAAGCTTGCTTGCGCTTTTCAAGGAAGCATTGCAGCAGTATTGGTGTTACCTGAGGAAATCACACTTTGATGGCAAGTCTATAAACGAAGTTCCGGTGAAGTCTCTTGTGCTAAATTTAGAAGACATTGAATGGAAAAACCTTGTTATGCACTGGTCTCGTTCCCAGGATGAGGTATTGTCTATGATATCACATGACAATTTGAACTTCTACTTTTTCGCATGTGCCTTACGGATCTTTTTTGCAGAAAACAGCTTGAAGAAGAATTCCGGTTTGAAAAGAACGACAGGATATCGCAAATATGCTGCCCGCTGCTTTGCTCTTGTTAGTACATGTTGTCCTGTATCACTGTACTTGTATTCATACCTGGTTCATTATGTGTCAGAAGTATGCATGATAGCTTGCTTATCAATTGTTCGCTCCAAATTATCTGATCTGTATGAATGGTTACATTAGTGTAGAATATATCCAATGCCAATGAAAATTTTTAGCTCTGCGTTGTTCTTGTAAGTACCTATTGTCCTTTATCAGTGTACTTATATTGACAGGTAGTTGTTCATGTACCATCACTCTACAGCTTATTTTCCTTTGCCCTCCATTTTCTACGCATCAGATCTATATTTACTCTTACCATAAGGTTGGATAACACCGATGGTCCGGAAGAAGTTTAGCTGCTCCTGGCTGTACCTTTTGCCTGTATCATTGTACTTACATTTATAGCTACTTGGTCATGTAGCATCACTCTTCATCTTATCTTACATATTCTGCATTTTTTCTTATATTATCACATCTATATTAATCTTAACAAAATGTAGAATAAAGGCAATGCTTATGAAGAATATTATGTGGTAAACTTCTTGAATTCCCCCCCCCCCCATCAGCATGGACAAGGGCTTTATAGAGCCTGTCTTCACAAATAATGTAAGTTTGTCCTTCTCAAGCCTTCAAACTTTGTTGTGTATATTTGGTTAGGCATGACTGCAACAGCTGTTTAATTTTGGTGTTTGCATCAAATTGCATGTTTAAAGTTTATTATGTAGTTCATAAACAAAAGTTTGTCCTTCTCAATTTAAGTTTTCAGTTGTACAACCAAGTTCCTTCTTCATACCATGTAAATTAAACTATACAAAGCAAGTGATCTTCTTTTGCACTGCATGTATGCTTCTGTTCTTGATCCGTAATCCAGTGGTGTAGTGAACCTACCCACTACAGCACAATGTCACATTCTGCAATGTCTTAACTATGAACAATGTCATATCATTCTACTATTATTTAAATCGTCTCTTTATTTGCCAATCTGAAATGGGATAAATATACAACACACTAACCATTGATACTTATGAGTTCTTGATCTGTAATCCAGTGGTGTCGTGAAGCTGCCAACTCCTTCACAATGTCATTTCCTGCCATGTCTTAACCTGAACAATACCATATTGTGTTAATGCTATTTTAAACTGTGTCACTTTATTCGTCAGTAAGAAATGTGATGAATTGTCAGCACTGATACTTATATGTGCAAAACCTGTCATCTGTCTGCTTGTTTATCTTTCAGAGTGAGGAGGATATAAGTGTCAAACAAGCGCCGTCTCAACTTGCTCAGCTGCTTGCGCTGCAGCTCCCGAGCAGGGCTAACCTTTCTTGAACTCTATTGAAGTGCTGTCGGTTTTGTACATTATTTTGTCGGCGTGTTTATTTGCACTGGTGGCGATCTTTGATGCCCAGTGTATGTAATCTGCTGTCTGCTTTATTATCATAGTGGCGAACTTTGATGCCCAGTGGATGTAATATGCTGTAATTTATTTATTGTATAGTCTAGGTTTTTTCTTATTCACGATGTTGTAGTTATTTTACTGTATATATATCCTGTCTTCGCAGTAAACCGGCCAAACCGTAAAATTACGGTACATAATCGCCTGTTAACAGGCCTAAATGTAAACTGGCCCACTAGTAGATTTGGGCCTCTAATAGGCCGAGTAAACCACCAGCCCTATTTTCGCAAGAAAACTCAATGGGCTTTTATGAGGCTGAAGAGTGGGTTGGGCGTGAAACGTGCCGAACAGCTCACGGGCGGACAGCAGGCCAAAATAGACCCCGGCCCATGATTGTGACAATCACATCACGGGCCGTTAACAGGCCAAAATTGTCTCGGTCCTTGTTTGGCCCAATCAGATTATCGGCTGTGAGCAGGCCGGATGCAAACCGGGCCGTAGTTAGGCCCAACTATATGACGGGCTTTTAACAGGCCGAAATAAATATAGGGCCAAAATGTTAAACAGGCATTTAACAGGCCGCAACTAATATCAGGCCGAATTACTAAATGGGCCTTTAGCAAGTGGGCCCAAAAGCATAGAGTCTAGTTGACGGGCCGAAACTGATATGGGCCATAATTTAGCCCAAAGCCTCTTAAAGGGCCAGATCTGATCTGGGCCGTAATTTGGCCCAGAATGTGGTAGACTATTAACGGGTCGGAACTCATATGGGCCTTTATTGGGCCTGGAACGTGGCAGGCTATTTATGGACTGGATCAAATATGGACCGACATTTGGCCCAAAACATGGCAGCCTTTTAACGGGCCGGCCCATTAGTGTCCTCAAAATCTTGTGGGCCTTTAGCTGGGCCGGCCCATTATGGTCTGCAAAATCTGGTGGGCCTTTAGCTGGGCCGGCCCATCATGGTCTGCAAAATCTTGTGGGCCTTTAGCTGGGCTGGCCCGTTATGGCCCGCTAAATCTTGTGGGCCTTTAGTTGGGCCGGCCCATTTAATCTTTATGGGCCACTTCTGGGCCGGTCCACGTGTCAACCTATCATAGGCGCCTCCTGTCTAATGAATGGATGACATCTGTCCCAACGGTGAGCCAACACATATTTCCTCCGGCCAATGACAATTTTACACATGGAAAATCCTCATTGGTCGTGGCTGTTAGTGGGTTATCGGATCCAAAACTAGCTTAACAGCGTCCCATTACGGTGGATGCCATGTGTAGGTCACCCTTGACGAAAGCACTTCCATGACGCGCGATTTATCGTCATGGAAGTGGACACTTCCGTGATGATAATTTTGGTAATGTCATGGAACACTTCTACGACAGCACAGGTATGACTATCTTGATTCTGTCATAAAATCATCATGGATGTACATGCATGACAGAAAACGTGACCTACTATGAGAAACACGTATCATCACGGAAGTGTTTTTTTTGCAGTGTGTGTTGTTTATATTTGAAGGGCTGATGTGTTGGATGTGCTAAACTCGTCAGCTTTACAAATAACTGTTCACATCCAATATTGTCCTAAGATTCAATTGAGGCATTGTCCATCTTATCAAATGAGAATCTCTCATGGTGAGCTTATGGGGACTTGGTAGCTGAGATCAAGGCCCTGATGGAGAAGAGGGAGTTTATTCCCTAGAAGATTTGTAGGGATCAAAATGTGGTAGTAGATTGTCTGGCTAATTACAGTCGTACAGAATGTTGTACTACTATTTGGTCTCAGAGAGGCCCTCTGTGTATTGATGATCTCTTGCGAGTTGATTGCAACCCTATAATTATGGAATACAACTCCCCTTTGCCCGCAAAATAAAAACAGTGTCCTAAGATCTTCGGTTCAGTACTTCAGTTTCAACACAAGAGAATATGAACAATTATTTGTAAAGTTGATTTTTCTAATACTCCCGAAAATCACATGAGTGATCACCCTCAGCTTTCCAGATAATTGAAGAAGACATTTTTTCTTTTTGCCAAAAATCAGCAACGAGCAATCTGGCAGCAAGTACATAAGCCGAACTAGACCGATAAAAAGATGACTGCCGCAGGGAACCAACAGGAGGGAAGAAGCGAAGCAGAACCTGCAACGTTCCTGAGCGCCCCAAATATTGCGGGCATAGAGAGTTAACTGATGCATCAAGAATTATCAATGTTTAGCATCCTACTTGGGGCAACCTGATGAAAACACCAAATCTTGCATCATACTGTGATCTGGTGAAATCGTACTATCAACAGCATGGCGTAGTCAAGGAATAAGTTTGACAGCTTCTGTTCCAGAGACAAGTGTATCTTCTACAAATGGTATAGTCTTCCATACTTTTAATCCTACTGGCACTGGACTACTTTCAGGACCTGAAACATATACACCAATAGTAATGGAGTGACTGAAAGAATGAAGATCACTGAACTCTTTGTCCCAAGGCCGGCAATACAAACCTAGACATCTCGAGTCATCCTCCATACAAACTGCCATATAATGAGAACTATTTAGCTTCGCGAGTGCAAATAGCCAATTCTCGGACAGATGACCACACCCAGGGTTGGAATGTTTACATACCTTCGATGCCTGGAAAGTTCAACAAGAGACGGGGCCGATCAAAAAATGATTTGCTGTTAAATTGCAATAAGATAGTGCACCTGACTTCTGTGATGTCCTATGATGCATAAAAACTAGATACTTTTCCTTTTGAGAAAAAATATAGGACGGTGTTACCATCCAAAATGAAAAAACGGGGTAGGCATCTCTTTTTTTCTTTTTTGAAGAAACGGTAGGCATCAAATATTGATTTTGTGTGCAGGCATTGCTTTAATTGTGTTGGCGTGATTGCATAGCACATGGTGGACCTCACACATGCAATATTGATTTCTGCTTTCTTCTTATTTGGTTTCTTATTTGGAGGTTTGCCCCATTGTTTTTCTATTTGAAATAAATACTGATTTCTGCTATTAAATATGTGGCACATGTGAAATTTGAGAATTTCTTGTGTATCTGGCATGAAACCCTGAGATACATGTGAAACACATCCCAAAAATTGTAAAGAAAAGGTCAAACAACTATGAGTCTTCTGAAATTTATTGGCTCGGTTAAGATCCATGTAAAATGTATTGAATTGTTTAGTGAAACTTAGTTTGGATTGCAGCAAAACCTGATTAACCTACTGCAAAACATGTGTTGAAATTTTGCAAAACATACATGAAACTACTATTGAATGTTTTGGAACATGGTGGAGCCCGTGCAGTGAGAAAAAAAGGCTGACATGATATGTGAGGGTGAGTGGCAGGATATATTACATCTCAACCGTTGACAGAGATGACCAAAATAGAGGGTGAGATGCTATACTGGTTGTTTTAAGAACCAACGATACACCCATCCCATAGCAGCATTTTCTCCGTATGAAAATTGCTTAACATGAAAACTAACAGTTGGGCTAAGACACAGGTGTCACAAAATATCATGTGAATTTTGTTCAGACACATAGTTCTAAAGCTCCCTCACTTATGTATTATATGTAAGAAAAGAAGAAGGGGAAAGGTCAAAGCTACATACCTTAGAAACCCGAACTCCCTTGCTTGTTGCCAAGTTGATTGTAAACTCACTGAGTGAAGCACCTGACAAACCCAATCCAAGAGCCTTTACATATGCTTCCTATAAATTAAGAAATCAACTATGCTTCCATGTAAGCAATTTATTTTGCAACATCGTATCAGTAACAAGAATTATGAATATTTAATTCAAATAGGGTAATATTTGGTGCTAATTCTTCTCATAACAATCATTTTTCCTCAAATGAACCATTCATAAGATGCCCACCTACGTGTACTTCAATTTTATTTATTTAATATAGTTATATGTGGATCTAGCAAGTTAGCATCTAGAAAGGGTTTGCACTAAATACGTATACCAAACCTGCATTTCTATAGCAAAGAACAACGAAGTCAGCTACAGTATGTTTTAATCTTTTATAAGTCGTATCTTACATTACATGATAGGGCAGTTGATGTGTTCTAGCCTTGTAGTAAAAAATACCATAACTTCTCAATGTTGAAAAGACTGTATAGCACAATGAAGTGGTTGCATACGAAAGGGCTATATAATAGAGGGCTAAAGAGAGACTCATTAACTTTAAGAGTCCATAGTTTGAAGAATTCCTTTTCCTGAGCATACAAATCAGAAATCTCAGCGAGATAATCAACTTCTGAAGGGGTGAAAAAACGACGAGCAAGAGATAAAATACTCTTGGTTGTCTTCCGCTTCTTCTCTTCAATATCGATGCCAATCTGAAAAGGTACATAAAACAACAATATTAACTGAATAACTTCCACAGCAACAGAAACATGGTCATGTATTTTTCACTTTTGGCTGTCACAGGGGGAAAGAACATACATCATCCATAGCCATGCCACAGGCAATCAAAGAAGTAGTGTGTGAAATGTTGAAATGCAAGGGCAGCTCAACATTATCTTCGGATGGCCACAATGTCTGACCAGACATGGAAAACAACCAAAGGTAGTTTAGTTACAAGGCTTTAAATTGCAGAAAAAAGAACCATTGAAGCCTAACCACTTACCTCAGGTTTGCGAAAATTGTTGTACTTAAACTCAAACGACCTCGGATCAATTTTACAATCTGTATCTAGTCTAATTTAAACAAATTAGCAATAGGCAATAGCATATCAGTATTCCTGTTACACTATCAGTAACAACAAACAAAACAAGAAATATTCTAATTGTTGACAAGATAAAATGCTAACAAACTCAAACATGGAGCAGCATGCCAAGCTTCCATGTTACAAGTCAAAAGGCATATGGTTATTCTCCATTTTAATGACTCTTTACGAGAACTGCATATGCATCAGAAAGTTATTGTACACCTAATAGGTCACAAAGTGTTACTTGGGAAAAAAGCCATCTATGGATGCAAGAGGTCAAAAGTTACAACCTGCAGATACAAAGAAACGAAGGGGGAGAAGGGGCATACCTTCTGGACTACAGAGGTAGCGCGGGCGGGAAGGACGCGAAGAGGAGGCTGACGGGAATCCCCAGCGTCCTCGGAGGAGGCGGGGGCGGTGGTAGAGGCATCGCGTGGCAGCGGGGGAGGTGGCGGTGCATGTTGCTTGGCCTCTGCCGCCCGGTTTGGCTTGTAGCGGGGGCGTCAGCGGTTGATGGCTCGACGACAGTGCAGATTATGGAGTACTAGTCTTTGTTACTACCTCTATAGTGGGTAGTAACATATATGTAGTTTCATGCATCAATTCATTTATTACTTCATAGACTCATTTAGCATTGGGAACCGCTATGTGATGGTAACATATATGTTACTATATTTGTCTCTCTCCTCTTTAATTATTTGCCACATCACATATTTTGCTTATGTGACATGCATGTTACTACCTACTATGTTACTTCCACTATCACTAGCCTTAATGGCCCTCGGGCAGAATATAGGGCGCGTGGGAATTCACAATGAGCAAACCAGGTTTTTTTTTGACATCACAATGAGTAAAGCAGGTTAGTAGACTAGTAATAATCCGATGTACTCCCTCCGTCCCAAAATATGTGTCTCAATCTTAGTACAAAGTTGAGACACTTATTTTGGGACGGAGGGAGTAATATATATACAAATACTTATTTGAAAGAACCCTTCATTATATCGGTAATTGTGCAACTCCCCTGACAACTAGGGTGGTTTAGGTTTTCCGTCACCGTCACCCCATCCAACTGTGCTCTCCTCCCCATCGCCGTTGCCGACGGCCGTCGACACGCATTGCCAACGGGTACCCCTCCACCTTTGGCTCCGGGTGAAAAATCTTGGTCTGGTCACTAGTAGAAAAGGCCCATTTGTCCCAGTTCCAGAGGCCCATTTGTCCCGGTTCTGGAATCGGGACCAAAGGGTCGGGACTAAAGCCCATGACCTTTAGTCCCGATTCGCTTACAAACCGGGACAGGTGGTGCTCCACGTGGCCGCTGCGGCGAGCCTAGGCAGGATGGCCTTTAGTCCCGGTTGGTAACACCAACCGGGACCAAAGATCATCCACGCGTCAGCAGCTCAGGAGTTGGGGTTTTTTTTAAAGGGGGGTGGGGGTTTTGGAGGGGTAATTTGGGGGTTTCATATATTGTGTTATCCAGATAATAGCTAGAGAGAAATGACCTCTCTTATCTCCGTGCTTAGTCGATGCTACATACTATACGTATCGAGAGGACTCGACATGCTAGCTAGTAAGAATATGAAGGAAACCATCAAGTACAGAAGATCGTCATGAACATATACAGAGAGAAGTGATCGACCTCTCCTTCTCTGAGAGATTGGTCGAACAACAAGTTTTCGTATATCTATCCGACGCTACTAGCTACATATATACAATATAAGATCTCTTACAATCCCTAACATCTGAAGTCAAGTTCCACATGGTATTCTCCTGCTTTATTGATGACGTGGTCAAGAAAGAATCCCGCCAATTCCTCTTGAATTACTTTTATGCAATCATGTGGTAGGAGTTCATCCCGCAACTGCCAGAGCTAAATCGAAGAAGAGGGTCAATACATGTGTATGAATGAAACTGATCAACACAAATGATGGTAATAAAATAAAATTGTGAATATTTTTTCTTATGCACTTCATATTGTTTTTCAGAGTAGCCCCGCTTATTCTTGGTTGTCGCGTTGTAGATGAACTCGCAAACATAGTATCCACAGAAATCATTCCTGCTTTCCTGCCACAAGCACTTTACGAGAAATAGAGGTCAATCAAATTGATAAGCAAGCATGCTAAATGGTATTGATGAAACTAGCTAGAATCAATGGGGGATGCACGAAACTAGGTAGTAGTACTTACTTTTGGGTGTTTAAATCGCAGCTCGGTCGGCAGTCCCGGAGAAATTGTGGTGAACTCTTTCCAAACCCTGCCAGACAAAGAAAATAATTACTTGATATCAGGAAATGAACAAAGTTGCCGATATGGTGCGATAATGATCGATTGAACTTACTTCTGGAGCATTTCAGTTATGTTCGCATAGTTCTGGGGATCTTTTCGCCTCGAGTCTAAGATGGTTACTAGTCCCTGCTCAAGCTTAATATCTAGGAGAATAAAGTGGTAGCTGCGCACGCATGCATAACTCTTCAGTTACATTACTATAACCTTGAGTAATAAGGGAAAAACTGAATATGCACAAGACAGTAACATTCACTTGAAGTTGTAAGGATAGAGTATTTTATCTTTGCTTTGATTTTTGAGCAACGATTTGAGCAAGTTGTCCTCGGTTTTTGAGACATTCCTTTTAACCGTCCATTCATGTATGATATTTGGGTTAATGAACCCAATGTCATAGATTTGTGCTTTTCTGCATTCGACGATCTTCAATCTGCATAATATAGTGAGGATAATTATATATACATGCAAAGAAAGAGCTGAGCTATATATAGAGAGACTTAATTACAGAAAGTAGTACGTACAGACAGTAGCAAGCCACGAGTGATTTGTCGAGGGCCTTTAGATTGTAGAACTAGAAAAACTCATCAAAATCAACAGTCAAAAGTTCTTGTCCAATGAAGTCGTGGTCCTCTTTAATTCTCATCGACAAAGCATCCTTCCCAGACTCGCTGCAGGTTTTCATGTACCATTCATGGAATCTTCGCATCATCGTTGTTAGAGCAAGAGTTCCATCTTTGGCGAGAGGCTTCCCATACTAGTATCTAAATTCGTCCACCTCCATTGTATCAAAATGTGCATCGTCGGGCAGGTAATCACCAGGATTGGTACCCGAAAGCATCCCCGGTAGATTTGCGACGATATCACTAGACACCTCGAGAAGGGGGCACGATTGGTTCGCCTATTCGCCGAGCTGGGGAATTTTTTTCCCACTTCTTTGTTCTTGTAACCTTTTGTCACTTGAAGTAGTTCCCGACCGGCGCGCTTCTTGCACTGCCTTTTTAAGAGCGCAGACATGGTTTTCATCCAGCGGAGGCGTTGGTGGTCGCTTCAGGGCATCCAAAGTGCGCTTCAATTTCACGGGATCTATCTTCTCCTCTGGAGGTGGATTTTTCTTTGCAAAAAAGTACTTCACTTGGGTTTTACAGATCTTCGCGTTTTCCTCCTCGGTCATCTTGTATGGTAACTTCTCTAGAGGCTTGAGAGATGGACCGAATCTGTATTGCCTCCCACCTCTGGCTGTACTGCTAGACTCCGGAGCGGCGGCGTCTCTCTTCTGTTGCTGCTGACGAGTAGTAGAAGGAGGCGGAGTGCTTTGACGCGCCAGAGCAGGCGGAGCGGCGGCTTCTGTCTTCCACCGTTGCTGACGAGGCGGAGGAGGAGGCGGGCTGCTCGGACGCGCCGTAGAAGGCGCAGAAGGAGGCGGACTGCCGCCCTCACATGCCGGAGCAGCCGGAGAAGGAGGCAGAGTGCCCTGATCACTCGCCGGAGGAGGAGGAGTAGGAGGAGGCGGGGTGCCCTGACTCACCGGAGGAGGAGGAGGAGGAGGCAGAGGCGTCCAGTTCGGAAGCTTGATGTGCTCCTTCCGCCATAGGCATGGAGTATTCAAAGCAAGACCCAGATGAGTATCCCCTTCACCTGTAGGGTGGTCAAGCTCGAGCTCCTCAAATCCCTCCGTTACTTCATCCACCATCACAACAGCATAGCCTTGTGGAATCGGACGGCAGTGAAAAGTTGCGTCGGGTTGAGGAGGTGCAACAGAGCCGACAGCCGCCTTGACTTTGAGGTGCTGCCGTTGCATCATAAGCTGGCAATGTTGAGCCTCCGTGATAGCATCCACGGGGTAGCTAGGAGCCGTGAAGTCAGGCTGCTGAACGAGCTCGGTGGAAGCCATGCTGCTTATCCGCTGAGATGGCGGGGTAGCTCCGGCACCTCGCTGGCTCTCAACTTGTTCCTCTAGCTTTCGTACCCTTGCATTCAGCTTCTGTAGTTCGCTCTACTCCATTTTCCTCTTCCTCTGCTGGGTTTTGTAACCGCCTGCGCCGGGAAACCCAACCTTTCACGCAACGGGGCCTGGCATGCCTCGTGTTCGTCCAGGGTGCTCAGGATTCCCGAGGGCCTTGGTGAGCTCGTCATTCTCTCTGTCGGGAACGAACATCCCTTGTTGCACTGCGGCGATACACTTCTAAAGCTTCTTGACGGGTATTTCAAGTTTCTCCTCTGTCCAATGGCACTTCCCTGTTTCAGGGTCCAAGGTTCCCCCAACCCCGAAGAACCAAGTCCTTGAACGGTCTGGCCAGTTCAATGTCTCTGGTTCGACCCCTTTAGCAAGCAGGTCTTGCTCAGCCTTGTCCCACAACGGCCGGGCTTTGAGGTAGCCACCTAACCCCGTGCGATGGTGAAACTTCTTCTTTGCAGCATTGTTCTTGTTTGTCTCTGACATCTTCTTAGTCCTGTCTGATGTCTTGTAGGCCACAAATGCGGGCCAGTGATCTCTTATCTTCTCAAATCGGCCGGTGAATTCTGGAGTCTTCCCTTTGTCGACATACGTTGATTTCAACTCATTCTTCCACCTCCTGAATAGATCTGCCATCTTCTTAAGAGCGTGAGCCTTGACCAATGGCTCTATAAATGTCTTATCTGGATCCTCCTCTGACGATAGGGTGAAATTTGCCTTCAGCGGTGTCCAAAGATCATCTTTCTGTCTATCATTGACATAAGGAACTTGAGGGTCTATGTTCTTAGGCCGATTCCATAGCTGGATGCTGATCGGGATCATGTCCCTAACAATAGCCCCGCACTAAGCAGAAAATGCTTCCTTGGTCCGCCTGGGTTCAATCAGTTGGCCATCGTTGGCGATTGTTGTGATCATGAATATTTCATCCTGGCACAACCTTTTCTTCGGGCCTCGTCTCGTTACCAAAGTTTGGCTCGATCTGGAGGGCTATAAAAGAAGAAAGAAGAGTTAATATATGTACATACCAAAACAATTAATACATCAATTAGCTAGTCAGCACAGGCTTAATTAATATATATATACCTCGCCGGACTTTGCAACACCTCCCTCCTTCGTTCGGTCACCGGAGCTGTCATCACGGACATCATGATCATGTCCTTCGTCTTCCATTGTTCGATCACCGGAGCCTTCACCCTCTCCTTCCAGACCATTGGTGTCGTTGAGATACGACATGACATCACCTCCGCCGAGGATTATGTCCCCCAACAACTGTTCTGTTTCCAAGTCTCGGTGCTCCGTAGTTTCTGCAAATATTACAACATGGCAATTAATATACAAACATGACAGATGGATATATTAGTGGCAAACATAGACCTAGCTAGCTCGACGCTTCTATGGTTTGGGGTGGCCTCGACAACGCTTCTAGGGTTTGGGGTGGCCTCGACGCTTCTAGGGTTTGGTCGGGCGAGAGGGGGTTGATCGACGTCCCCCCTCATGTTGAAGAGTTACCGGAGTTCTCTCATTAATGTCTGACGTCCGGACCGCCTCTCTCATGAATGTCAAACAAGGGATTTAACAAAATGGCGTCATTCTGGATGTGCAGAAAATGGTCCCTATTTTTCCTGATCTCATCTACCCTTCTATATGTCACATTGTCTAGTGTCAAAGGATTCAAGAAAACCATGGCTTCATCATTAGCCGGAAGTAACAGGCGCATGATGGTATGAAGCTGTCCAAAATTATTTTGGAACGGGGTCCTGATAGGATAATTCGCTTTTTGGTACGAAGTTCAGCAAGAGCCTTTCGAATATCGCTATTTGGAAGGCCTTTACTGAACTTCGTACCAAAAAGCGAGTTGTCCTATCAGCACTCCATTCCAAAACAATTTTGGAGAGCTTCATACCATCATGCGCCTGTTACTTCTGGCTAATTATGAAACCAACGATTTCTTCAATACTTTGACACAAGAGAACGTGGACATATAGAATGGTAGATGAGATCAGGAAAAATATGGATCAACTTAATTATGCACATCCATAATGGGGGCATTCTTGATAAATCTCTTATAGATCTCGAGAGAGTTTGTCGGGTAGGGGCGGGAGGGGGTAGGAGACCGACAATGTTTTTTTTCTAGGGTTTGGGTGTCCTCGAGAGTTGGTCGACCGAGAGGGGGGGTGCTCCCGTGGTCTAAAATCGGTCTATGCATGATAGGAACATTTTACCTTACTAACTTAGAAAAAATGTTATCGGGGGGGGGGGGGGGGGGTCGACCCCCCCCTCATGTCGAAGTTATCGAGGAGGGGGTATATCGACAACGACGACATACATACATGGGAAAATGTTATCGGGGAGGGGGTGTATCGACCCCCCCCCTCATGTCGAAGTTATCGGGGAGGGGGTATATCGACCCCCCCCCCTCATGTCGAAGTTATCGGGGAGGGGGTATATCGACAACGACATACCCGATAAAAAATAAGAAGAGGAAGAAGAAGAAAAAAAATAGGAGAAGAAGAAAGGAATAGAGGAGAAGATCGAAGAAAAAAAAGAGGAGAAGAAGAAGAAATAGAATAATATTTTTCATCTTCTTATTCTCCTTCTTCTTCTCCTATTTTTTCTTCTTCTTTTTCATCTTCTTATTTATTTCTCCTCTTCTTCCTCTCCTCTTCTTCTCCTTCTTTTTCTCCTTCTTCCTCTTCTTATTATTTTCCTTTTTCCACTCCTTCTTTTTCTTCCAAATATGAACATATACATAAATTACTTTGATCATACACAATTTTCCTATACATACACAATATGAACATATACATAAATTGACAAAGAAAATTCTATGAACAAAAAAATCATAAAAAATTTATGAACAAAATTACAACAAAAAAATCATAAAATTTTATAGATAAATTCCATGAACAAAATCATCATATATCATCATATCATCATCATATCATCATCATCTACTACATAAAAATTGACATATTCTTTGCATATGAACATACAAACATTTGCATATTCTACAATAATATCACCAAAAAATCTATGAACATAAAAAATTCTAACTTTTGCATATTCTTTTCATATGAACATACATACATCATCATCATCATATCATCATCATCATCTACTACAAATAAAAAAACTATGAAAATAGGGGCCGTCATCGGCGTCGGGGCGGGCGGCGGCCTTGGGGCGGGTGGCGGCGTTGGGGCGCGGGGGGGAGGAGGAGAGGAGGGGGAACGGCGAGGTGTGGCTCACAGTGTATGTTGCAGGGGAGCGGCGGCGAGGATGGGGCAGGGCGCGGCGAGGTCGGGGCAGGGTGCGGTGAGGTCGGGGCAGGGCAGGGCGACGGAGACGGCGGATGCGGGCGGGGCAGCCTGGCGGCGTCGATGACCTCGGCGTCGTCGGTCACAAACTGGCGATGAAATCTGAAAAAACGCTAAGTGTTTTCTTATATAGAACTCCAGACTTTTTATGTGTTCAAAATGCACCATTCAAAGCCACATCATCAATTTTCAACCCTTTCTGACTTCATTTGTTATTTTTCATACATTTATTGATTTTTTTGAGCTATATTACCCTGAAATTGCAAAGCACTTCAAATGAACTCTGAAGAGGTTGAAAATTGGCATAGTGTCATCATTTCACCCACATAGCTTGTGCTGAAAAGTTGAGAGGGTTACGACAAAAACTTGATGCACTTCGTGTACAAAACGGACAATCTCTTTCGAAGTATCAGGGTTTCATACGGAAACTCGTCTGTTACAAAAGGCATTTCATTTCTTCACATGTAACTGCAGTGATATTCTAGATCAAAGGCATCATGATAATAGTTGTGGAGAGAAAGTCTTCACTTTTTCTTTGCTTGTGTCCTTTGCTTATTGCACCGTAACCATGGATATTCTTCATCGCTTAACAGGGTGCTTGGGTCAGCCTTGACTTTGAAGGGAGGAATTTCATGAAACTTTTCATAATCTTCAGACATGTCTGTCTTGCCCTCCAATCCCATGATGTCTCTTTTTCCTGAAAGAACTATGTGGCGCTTTGGCTCATCATATGATGTATTCGCTTCCTTATCTTTTCTTTTTCTCGGTTTGGTAGACATGTCCTTCACATAGAAAACATGCACCACATCATTGGCTAGGACGAATGGTTTGTCTGTGTACCCAAGATTGTTCAGATCCACTGTTGTCATTCCATACTATGGGTCTACCTGTACCCCGCCTCCTGACAGATTGACCCATTTGCACTTAAACAAAGGGACCTTAAAATCATGTCCGTAGTCAAGTTCCCCTATGTCCACTATGTAACCATAATATGTGTCATTTCCCCTCTTGGTTGCTGCATCAAAGCGGACACCGCTGTTTTGGTTGGTGCTCTTTTGATCTTGGGAGATCGTGTAAAATGTATTCCCATTTATCTCGTATCCTTTGTAAGTCAATACAGTCGAAGATGGTCCCCTGGACAACGAGTACAGCTCATCAGAAACAGTGTTGTCACCTCTGAGACGTGTTTCCAACCAACTGCCGAAAGTCCTGATGTGTTCACATGTAATCCAGTCGACACACTGCTCCGGGTGTTTGGACCGCAGAATGTTCTTGTGTTCATCGACATACGGGGTCACCAAGTAGAGTTCTGTAGAACTGTGTAGTGTGCTTGAGACCAAGAATGCCCGTCCCTACATATTATTGAGTCCCCTCCTAGCGTGCCTTTTCCAGTTAGTCTCCCCTCATACCGCGATTGAGGGAGACCAATCTTCTTAAGGTCAGGAACAAAGTCAACACAAAACCCAATGAGATCCTCTGTTTGATGGCCCATGGAGATGCTTCCTTCTGGCCTAGCGCGGTTACGGACATATTTCTTTAGGACTCCCATGAACCTCTCAAAGAGGAACATATTGTGTAGAAATACGGGGCCCAGAACGACAATCTCGTCAACTAGATGAACTAGGACGTGCGTCATGATATTGAAGAAGGATGGTGGGAACACCAGCTCGAAACTGACAAGACATTGCGCCACATCACTCCTTAGCCTTGGTAGGATTTCTGGATCGATCACCTTCTGAGAGATTGCATTGAGGAATGCACATAGCTTCACAATGGCTAATCGAACGTTTTCCGGTAGAAGCCCCCTCAATGCAACCGAAAGCAGTTGCGTCATAATCACGTGGCAGACATGAGACTTTAGGTTCTGGAACTTTTTCTCTGGAATATTTATTATTCCCTTTATATTCGATGAGAAGCCATACGGGACCTTCATACTGAGCAGGAATTCAAAGAAGATTTCCTTTCTTCTTTGGTAAGAGCGTAGCTGGCAGGACCTTCATACTGCTTTTGAGGCATGTCGTCTTCTTCGTGCCAACGTTGCAGGTCCTCCTGTGCCTCCGGTGTATCTTTTGTCTTTCCATACATGCCCAAGAAGCCTAGCAGGTTCACGCAAAGGTTCTTCATCACGTGCATCATGTCCATTGAAGAGCGGACCTCTAGGTCTTTCCAGTAGGGTAGGTCCCGAAATATAGATTTCTTCTTCCACATGGGTGCGCGTCCCTCAGCGTCATTCAGAACAGATAGTCTGCCGAGACCCTTTCCAAAGGTTACCTGTAAATCATTGACCATAGCTACGTGAGCACCGATACGCATGGTGGGCTTCTTCCGGTGATCTGCCTCGCCTTTGAAATGCTTGCCTTTCTTTCGACATTGATGGTTGGTTAGAAGAAATCGACGATGCCCCAGGTACACATTCTTCCTGCATTTGTCCAGGTATATACTTTTGGTGTCATCTAAACAGTGCGTGCATGCGTGGTATCCCTTGTTTGTCTGTCCTGAAAGGTTACTGAGAGCAGGCCAATCATTGATGGTTACAAACAGCAACCCATGCAGGTCAAATCCCTCCTGTCTGTGCTCATCCCACACACGTACACCTTTTCCATTCCACAACTCTAAAAGTTCTTCAACTAATGGCCTTAGGTACACATCAATGTCGTTGCTGGGTTGCTTAGGGCCTTGGATGAGAACTGGCATCATAATGAAGTTCCGCTTCATGCACAGCCAAGGAGGAAGGTTATAGATACATGGAGTCACGGGCCAGGTTCTGTGATTGTTGCTCTGCTCCCCAAAAGGATTAATGCCATCCGCGCTTAAACCAAACCATACGTTCCTAGCGTCACATGCAAACTCCTTCCAGTACTTTCTCTCGATTTTTCTCCACTGCGACCCGTCAGCAGGTGCTCTCAACTTCCCGTATTTCTTACGGTCCTCTCTGTGACATCACATCAACTTGGCATGCTCTTTGTTTCTGAACAGACATTTCAACCGTGGTATTATAGGAGCATACCACATCCTTGGCAGGAACCCTCTTCCTAGGGCGCTCGCCGTCAACATCACCAGGGTCATCTCGTCTGATCTTATACTGCAATGCACCGCATACCGGGCATGCGTTCAAATCCTCGTACGCACCGCGGTAGAGGATGCAGTCATAAGGCATGCATGTATCTTCTCCACCTCCAATCCTAAAGGGCATACAACCTTCTTTGTTGCGTACGTACTGTCGGGCAATTCGTTATCCTTTGGAAGCTTCTTCTTCAATATTTTCAGTAGCTTCTCAAATCCTTTGTCAGGCACACCATTCTTTGCCTTCCACTGCATCAATTGCAGTACGGTACCGAGCTTTGTGTTGCCATCTTCGCAATTGGGCTACAACCCCTTTTTGTGATCCTCTAACATGCGATCGAACTTCAGCTTCTCCTTTTGACTTTCGCACTGTCTCTTTGCATCAACAATGACCCGGCGAAGATCATCATCGGGCACATCATCTGGTTCCTCTTGATCTTCAGCTTTCCCCGTTGCAGCATCACCGTATTCAGCGGGCACATAGTTGTCATCATCCTCTTCTTCTTCGCTGTCTTCCATCATAACCCCTCTTTCTCCGTACTTGGTCCAAACATTATAGTGTGGCATGAAACCCTTATAAAGCAGGTGGCTGTGAAGGATTTCCACATATAGGGCATGGACAACACATAAAACCATTCTGCTTGTTCGCCTCAGCCACTTCGAGAAAATTATGCATGCCCTTGATGTACTCGGAGGTGCGTCTGTCACCGTACATCCATTGCCGGTTCATCTGCGTGCATTATATATAATTAAGTGTGTCAAAAACCATTACAGAACATCATCAATAGATAAGTGACCAAATTAATAGAAGTTCATTATCACATTAAAACAAAAGTACATACATAGTTCTCCAGAGCATCTAATTAAACCATACATTAAAACTATGTAAAACATTTCAATGCAACAACAAATGCGATCATAATCGCAACCAAGGTAACAATTGATCCAACGGCATAATGATACCAAGCCTCGGTATGAATGGCATATTTTCTAATCTTTCTAATCTTCAAGCGCATTGCATCCATCTTGATCTTGTGACCATCGATGACATCCGCAACATGCAACTCCAATATCATCTTCTCCTCCTCAATTTTTTTATTTTTTCCTTCAAGTAATTGTTTTCTTCTTCAACTAAATTTAACCTCTCGACAATAGGGTCGGTTGGAATTTCCGGTTCACATACCTCCTAGATAAAAAAATCTATGTCACGTTGGTCGGCATAATTGTCATAAACAATAAATGAACCAAATAGTTATAAAATATAATATATACCACATCTGAATCATAGACAGGACGAGGGCCGACGGGGGCCGATACCAAAACCATCGCACTATATAATAACAAACAATAATAAAAGTAAGAAAATTATACAAGTATCTATCTAAACCATACAAGTAAGATTTCTTTTCTTTTAGAAAGAAGATAAGAATAAGAGGCTCACCACGGTGGTGCCGGCGATGAGATCGGCGCGGGCGATCGACGGCGGTGAAGACGGGGACGGGACGTGACGGACCGCTAAACCTAGACAAATCTTGAGGAAAATGGAGCTTGGAGGTCGAGCTTGGAGAGGAGAAAGCTTAAGTAGTGTGGCTTGGGAATTTCATCGAACACCTCATGTGCATAGGAGGTGAGCTAGAGCACCACAAAGCCCTCCCCTCGCCGGCCAGAAAAACAGAGCAGTGTGGAGTGCTCTGCTCACTGGCGAGGGGGTATATATAGGCACCTCATTGGTCCCGGTTCATGGCTGGAACCGAGACTAAAGCCACCCCTTTGGTCCCGGTTGCAGCCATGAACCGGGACCAATGGTTGTGGGCTAGGAGCGAGGCCCATTGGTCCCGGTTCGTGTCTGGAACCAAGACCAAAGGGGACAGATGAACCGAGACCAATGCCCCACGAGGCCCGGCCGGCCCCCTGGGCTCACGAACCGGGACCCTATTCTCCCATTGGTCCCGGTTCGTGACTGAACCGGGACTAATGGGTTGGCCAGGCCTGGACCAAAGCCCTATTTTCTACTAGTGGGTCTTCTAGACCGAGCGCGATGGCGTGTTGTTGTCATTTCCTTCTTGGAGATATAGTTCTGGGAGGTCTGGTCTCTATGGAGTCGCTGCAAGCCTAGGTGTCATTGGCCAGGACAGGCCCTCAGCCACCTTCATCCATGTCGTAAGAGGGGGGGTTACAGTGGATGGTTAGTGGTAATTTGGTAGACTGTCGGTGGTGGGCGTGTGGATCTTGGGATGCGGGAGTGACGACCTTTTACGGTGGGTTGCACGGTTGGCTCTCTGGCAAGCAACGTGGAGACGGTGTTACTTACTCCCCTTGGTCGTGTGGATGGCAGGAGGAGTGTCGGCAGGTGGTCCCGCACGAGGTGTTGCTGCCGGTGGCAGTGACTAAGCCCAAATCTCGATCAGTAGGCCTAGATTCGTTCATGATGCCCCTCCCCTTTGTAGGATCGATGGCTTAGGTTCCTAGACATGACACAAAACAGATACAGAGTGGATGCTTTGCACTCCACCGACAATGATAACGCATGTGGGTATCATGCTCCTCTGGGGGCGCAGTTGTGGTATTTCTCCCCTATGCAAGGGCTCTGGGTGTAAATCCTGCTTGCCCGCTCTGTTGGACTCGATGGCGACGGCGCATTGCATTGTGACTTACTTGGGGTGTCGCCGGGGACATCATGTTCCTTCTTCTCACACCACGACGGCATCTACACGTGGACTTGGATCGTAACTCGAAAAAATCGTTGGCATTGGCGTGTGGCAGTCGCGCTATCGAGCCTCAGGGTGCGTTTGGATTGCAACCAAAACGCACCATACCAATATTTTGGCTCGCCCATAAGATTTGGTAGTCGTTTGGACTGTTGTCAGAAAATTAGCGCGCCAACCACATCTAGCATCCGCCCATGTAGATCTGACCAATGCGTTGGCAAGCGGAGGGCGCGGAAAAGGTCCGATTGGCGGCGTGAGTTGCCCCTATGTCTCGGTGGGTCCCAGGTAGGTTTCCACTTTTTTAGTACTAATATGATGCATGCAGGGAAGGTTGCAGATTCTTTTGAAAATAGTTAATTGATGGGCCCTCACATAACACTACTATAGTTTACCAAAATTCGGCCATGCCCTTGCATTGGTCATACCAGAATTTTGATGTGGCAAGTTGGGGCTTAAACCCTCAGTATTCGAGGGCAGGGTCGACGCTCCTCGCTTCGGAGATTCAGGTGCCGGTTCGTGTGGTGCAGCTACTCCTGTGCTCATGCTTGAAGGCGAGATGGCCACATCCGCTAGTGCATGTCTATGCATTGTATGAAGCATTCTTAATACCTTGTACTCCCTCCGTTCCTAAATATAAGTCTTTGTAAAGATTTCAATACAAACTACATAAGGATTTATATAGACGTGTTTTAGAGTGTAGATTCACTCATTTTGCTGCGTATGCAGTTCGTATTGCAATCTCTAAAAAGACTTATATTTAGGAACGGAGGGAGTATCATTTAGCCGTGCGGCTTTATATGTAAAGCAAGAAAATGTCCGATCAATATCATGCACAATATCAGGGTTTTTTTTTTCTCTTCTGCAATTTATTGACGGTGTTCAGAAACGTTAGCACGTACACTTTCAGGCTATCTCTGTCCGCAAACAGAACTTCAGAACTGATACGTTCTCATGGATGTCAGATTACACGACAATCTCTCTTCTGCTCAAGTTCAGCCACCGCCAATAATGCCTTCAATAGTGCTACAGTTTCCTTGCCTAATTCTACCAATGCCTTGATTGATCCTTCTTCAATCACACTAGTCTTTTCCAGCGTGTGTTTTTCTTCTCCACCTGCATTTGGTCCATCAGGCTGGGTTGCCTCTGCTTGTTCATATGGAGGAGACACCCCTTGGAGCAGCTCGTACTCGACATAACCCTCGCCCCGTTTCCGAACTCGGCAACCATCTCGCTAACGACATGAAAATAAATGAAATCGTCAAAGTATCAAGCCACTGAACAATCACCACAAGAACGCAGAATACTAGTGTTGGCTTCCCATCAGTAATTTTTTTGACTGAATATTCCCGTCAGAATTTACTAGATACAACACTAACTATTACTACCAATTCCAAAAAACATGACGTTCTGAAGCGTCCAGTAATATTTCTCAAACTTTGACCACCACAGCTTTTAAGTTGTGTAAATGTGTTAGATAGAAGTTGTACAGTTTAATTATTATATTTTTTTAAAACTACATACATTTATATGCAAACATGAATTTCAGAAGTTCCTCATTGAATATTTTGCAAAATATATAAATCAACCATTTTAAAACAGAAAAGATACTGCTTAATTAGATGACAGTTTGATTTTCTATCAGTCCGCAGTACGGATTTACAAGACCCACCAATGGCAATAGTCAAGCTCAAGTATTACCAATGAGTAGTTAATCAGAGGTATACAATCATGGAACAAGATTGAACTAATACCTCGTTTTTGCCATCCAGCTTTAATCAACAAAACAATTTGCAAGATACTAGTCGCATTATATAAAAAATAAAAGAGCAGGAGTAAACCAGTGCTAACGATAAGTTTGGCATGACTTTGGGTTTTGCACTATGTCTATTTCAGAATATTAAGAAATTGGCAATTTGACAAACCTTGCCAGCTGCATTTCCACTGACAATACTTGGGTTAGATGTCTGTGAAATGGTCACCTCACCGCCTGAACCAACAAACAGTTTGTTAGTAAGAATTCACGCACAGGAAATATAAATAATTAACTCATGCAGGAGCCAACGAATTCTTCTTTCAAGTTTCTACCTTGGGTATCTCCCATGCTCTTAGTTTTGCTGCTGTCCTTCTCCTGATCAGGTTGATCAACATTTACGACCATAGCAGCACTTTTTTTTTAAAGCGCACAATAAAAAATGGCACTTTCGGACCGATGATATAAACGCAACAAGAAAACGAAGATAATATTTACTGTTGAGATCATACCATGGTATGGGAGCAGCAAGAGTGGCAGTTGTAGTTATTTTGGTAGTATTAGGAACGGCAACCCCATCATCAGTGACACTAAAACCCATCTCATCTGCATTTCCACTTTCCTTACCTTGCTCAGAGGGCGACAATCTGTTGATAACACACAGCAACATTACACTTCTGACCCAACAATATAAATGTAAGAAGACTTTTCTTTTTATTCAAGATCGTACTCTGGAGACATTTTCGTTATGTGAGTACAAGGATCGTCATTCGGATAAATGTTTTCAGCAGTTTGAGGAAGCCTAGTTTGAATGCCATATAAAAACCGCCGTTGAGATTCACAAATGTGAAGCCTCTCAAAGCAGTCAATGTGCTTTCGGTTCAGCAACCCTCGCATAATGTTAGCCTCCGTTTGCATGCCCTTCAGACCATCATTTTACAGTTGGAATTAGTAATTCAAATTTGGTAAACTAAAACTCTTTTTATTAGAGACATCAAAGCATACCAACATGGAAGCAGCAAGGCAGACAGAAGAAGGCCCTTTGTAGGTGCTCAGAATATCAAATGCAACCCGTCGGACCGTATTGCTAAATTTAAGATTGCCGCCTTCCAACACCTCCATAATGAAATCCTCCTCCTCCACATCATTCTTGGCTTTACACGCCGACAACTCGCACATGAGGTCGGCCTCATCCGCGATACACTTTGAATCGATCGGTCATTTTTTGGTTTCAGTTGGGGCAAATAAGTTAATAGACGTTAACAAATAAAAAGGAATAAATTAGGCAAGCAATGCTGCATTTTGATCTGATTTGTAAGATCTAGACATACCATAAGGCCGGCAGCTACAGCAGGAGATTCAAAATCTGATTCGATCATAAAGCGTGCATACTCCTTGATCTGGCCGCTGAGTCTATAATCGTCAGGAGTGAATCCTTCTGCACAACTACGCAACTTCTCCTCCATCTCGAGACACTTGATACAGTTATTTTGCAAAGATGTAAATAAAAGTTGATCAGCAAAGGAATAAACCAATAACTAACTTACAAAGTCTAGCTTATTTTGGTACATGCAGGAGGAAACTTACCCTACTGGCAGAAGCGTGCAGGCTGAGAATAGCAGGAGAATTACGTTGGAAAAACTCACTGAGGTAATCCCAGTAATTTTTGGAGAGAACATAACCGGATTCCCATACCAACAGCCTGTCCCAACTCCATGCGGTTTCCATAAGCTCTTAAAATACGGAAGAAAGACTAGTCAGCTCAGATCAAATCCTTTTTTTTTTTTTTGGCGAGGGAGCTCAGATCAAATCAAATCTGATAATAATAGTAAGCGTAAGCATGAGGAAGGAGACCGGAGAGAAATGGCAGCATCTGCGCACTCAACAACAATCAAGCAAGCAAAGGATGCGTGCGGATCATAGAGCAAATCGACCCGCCAGCAATTTCTGGACGGATCGGATGTTTCCAGCATCAAATGGGGACGTAAATGCGATCTGAACGGGCCGGCCCATAGTGACAGATCGAGAAAAAATTCCAACCATTGAACATTTTTTATTATACATTGAACATTTTCGTAATATACAATGAACATTTTTTAAATACACATTGAACCTTCTTGTGATATACGCTGAACAATTTGAAAATACACGTTGAACCTTTTTGTGATATACTCTGAACAATTTGAAACTACACATTGAACGTTTCTGTGATATACACAGAACAATTTGAAAATACGCATTGAACATTTTGTAATATATGTTGAACATTTTTTTAAATACGCAATGAACATTTTCTTATTGTACAGTGAATCGTTTGTTAAATATACGATGAACATTTTTGTAATACAAGATGAACTCTTATATAATACACACAAAAATAAAATGTAAAAATAAACAGAAGAAACACAATTTTTTTATCATATTGAAGTATTAATGCAAAAAAAAGATAACTTTTTTTCTTAAAGTATTAATGGACGAAAAAGGAAAAGAAAAAAAGAAAAGAAAGAGAAAGATAAAACCAGAACGAAAAAAAGAGAAAAGAACATGAAAGAACCAGAAAGGAAAAACAAAACAAAAATGCAAAAGAAGAAACCACGACAAAACCACTGAAAACCGGACAAAACATTGAGAAAATCGAAAGCAAAACACCACACAAGAAAAATAAAACAGAGGAAACAGCACAGGAAAAAGGAACAGAGGACGAACAAAACACGAATCCCGTACGTGGGCCGGCCCAACTAGACGCTCCCCTCAGCGAAGGCTCAACGTTCTGACGCCAACGAGCGTCAAATAGGAATATCCCCTGTTCCCTGTATTTTGTATGAAAAAAAAAACGTCGCCCATAGCGCCACAAAGCCGGCCCAGTAATCTGCGTTGAAGCTAGCCCAGCGGGGCCGCTCGTACTAATTTTTTCCTATAAAACCAGAGCTTCGTCTCAAAACAAATAAAACTAAAAATAAAAGCAGAGCTAGAAAATACCGTCATTCCAAAGAAATACTACTCCCTTTTATATAAGTATTTTGAATATTTTAATATAATATAAACTGCATACGGGCTGAAATAAGTGACCAAACAAACTAAAACGTGTCTACATAAATCTTTTTTTTAAATTAAAATATTTTATAATAATGAATGGAGAGAGTATCGAGCTAGGCTCAGAGTACAACTATAGAGCACCGTTCCCTCCCAAACAAAACCTGCACCTGCATCGGAGTAATCTTACTCCTATAATCTCAACAACAACAAAAATCTGGTGAATTTTTGTGCCAAAAGAGATTGAGAGAAGCACCTGCTAATTTTGTGCATTAACCAATACAAATCAAGCTAAGCACGCAAATTAACCTCGTTTGAATCATCTAGTTTCTTTGCATACGTATGTATTTGTACTCATGTTCGACTTTTACATTCTTCTTGCATCTTAACATATAGTAGTACTTAAAAAATGTAATGCAAATTCTAATAGTGGACCACACAATATGTCTTACCGTGTGCATGCTTATCGCGTGCATCCGATCGAGATGATGTAGTCAGTGAATGTATGTGAGCATCTATAATTGTACTTTGTTCAAAATTAATAATAATCCTGCAGTTAGAGGCGGAGCCAGTGTGTAGGTGTTGGTGAACCCCAACAATTTTTTTTGACGCCACATACATACATGTACACGTTGTCACATGTATGAACCAATTTCGCAAAAAAAAATCGAAATTACTAATTAAAGAGTATTTTTTGGAAAAATCATTCCCACATCCCCAGGTTGCGACAGGGGCGCACTGCATGAGCGCCACTTGTCGCAACCCGGGAGTTTTTCCTTTTCGGTAGATTAGTTTATTAAAAACATTTTATTTCTTAAACCATGCGTTCAAATCTTGAACTATTTTCATCATTGGATTCCTCACGTCAAGATCTTCAAAATTAGATCTCATGTTGATAGGTTTCGAAGAACTTTTTTAGGACAAATATTGGACAAAAAAGAAACCAGGAGCGCTTTTTCCCTTTCCAAAGAGGCACAACTGTGCCTCTCGCAGAAGCAGGTTTGTGCCTCTCATGAAAAAAAAGCGTTTTCCCTTTATTTTCCGAGGCATAGTTGTGTCTCTCGCAGAAGCAAGTCCGTGTCTCCACGAGAAGTAAACATGTGCCTCTCGTGGAAGAAAAAAATAGAATACATTTTTTCTGAGAGGCACGCGGAAGCAAATCCATGCCTCCACGAGAAGTAAAACGGTGCCCGTCACAGAAGGAAAAACACTTTTTTTCCTTTTCTGAGAGGCGCGACGGTGCCTCTTGCGGAAGCAAATCGGTGCCTCCACGAGAAGTAAGTTTGTGCCTCTCGCGGAAGGAAAAGAAAATAAGAAAACATGTTTTTTCCTTTTTCGAGAAGCATGACTATGCCTCTCGCGGAAGCAAATCCGTGCCTCCACAAGAAGTAAATGTGTGCCTCTCGCAGAGGAAAATGATGCGTTTTTTTCCTTTCCGAGAAGCACACCTATGCCTCTCACGAAAGAAAATCCATGCCTCCACGAGAAGTAAATTTGTACCTCTCGCAGAAAAGAAAAGCGCATTGTTCTAGTCCAAACAAAAGCCCACAGCTATTTATCAAGAAACAAAAGAAGCCCTCACATGTAAATGTGACTCCATATGGCTAAAAATGTAAATGTGACTCCATGTGATTTCCATAAGTCTTTGGGTTCCTTCTTATCCTCCATGCACTCACATGCTCTGTCATACGTTCACGACTGCGCATCGCGCGAGGTACGTTCACCACACAAGAACTCATGGAATAAGTGCATGCGCCTTCTAGAATTTTCTAGAGGTTTTTGGCGGACGAGATGAGGAGAGGAAGAGATTGGAGAGGCCAAGGCAGGGAGCCCCAATTTTACACTCTCTGTGTTAAACAATGCGTTGACGCACAGAGAGCACTATGGTGGGCCGGCCTGATATGAGGTACGAGGTCGGATGCTCCTCCAAAGAGTTTTCATTTTTTTTCTTTTGCTTTTCCAGTCCTTCAAAATATGACAGCTGGATATTTTATAGATAAAAATATTATAATATAAAAAAGTTCATGAACTGCAAATATTCTCAAAATTAAAAAATTTCATGTTCTAAAAATTTAATTTTTTTTCTTGAATTCAAAAAATGTTGTAAAATATAAAAATGTTCTGGAATAAAACATTCTCAAATTTGAAAAGGTGTTCTCGAATAGCCAAAAAAGTTCCCAATTTTTTAAAATGTTCTCAAATACAAAACATATGCTCAAATATTAAAACAATGTTCTCGAATACCAATAATGTTCTTGAATTTTAAAAATATTCTTGGAATTTGACCAATGTTGTCAAATTCAAAAATCATGTATTTTAAAAAGAAATACCAAATGAAATATGTGAGCATTTTTCAAAAAGGGAGCAGTTTTAAAAATTTCGAACATTTTTAAATGAAAAATCAAAAATAAAAAGTAGAATCTCTACTACTTAAAATAGAATACTTAAAAAGAACGCAAGGTTCCCATTTCACCTTTCTTCCCAAGACCCCTTCGTCCAACCTTCCTTGCATGATAATAAATCAACTTAAATTGCTTACCTTCAGAACCAGTTCCACTTTAATTTACTTACCAAATTTCGGATCAAAATGTAAGGTACTTCATGGGCAAAATTTGATGATCATTTATGTACACAATCGCAGCATTATTATAGACAGGTAAATCACGAACCGGCGTACTAGAAGATTTATATCCCGCTGCAACGCATGGGCATTGTTCTAGGTTGATATTGACAAAAATCTGAGAGTTTGTACAATTCGTGAATCTATGCGGTTAACATGTAATTGTGAAAGAAAAAAGGTCTACATGAAGGTCGCTTTGTGCTCTTAGAGTGGTGGCGGCTAGCTTGATCCATCTGTGCTCGTCTGGCCGTCAGCTGCAACACTCATCCCATGATGGAAATAATGCATGGATAGACACATGATGGTACCAGGGACATCGATCGGATGAAAACTCTTCCCACAATTACCTCTTGACTGGACCGACCCTGAGACACGCTCCTTGGGCACCTCCTCTGAGGACGCATGACGACGATCAGATCAACCCTGAGGGGTGTCGTTGTTTCAGAGGATGTCAGCCCGACAGTGCGTTAGGCAGCGAATTATCATTGAGGTGGGGCAGTTAGGGAGGTGGACGATCTTTTTTCTGTTTTTTCTTTTCGTTTTTGCGTGAGGCAAGGGAGGTGGATTTTCTTGTGCGTATGAGGAGGTGGGGCAGATGGGTTTTTCCGTAGGGGGGGTCAAGGGGAGGGGAGTTTGGACATGCCATGTACAAACTCAAACTCTGTTTAATAGTAGAGACATGATTGGAAAAACTTCCTATTATTAATTATCTGCATCTTTAATAAAGTGCCCAACTATTAAATTAATTTCATTAATGGCTTAATTTTAAAATTGATTTTGTCACAAAAATCCATATTTAAATGGACTTAATTAATTCACACGTAATTAATGGTCTAGCGAATTAATTGCATTAATGACTTGATTCCCAAATTGATTTGATGCTTGGTGTCCTAATCATTTTTCTGTTTTTTCTTTCTTTTCTTTCTGCATGAGGCAAGAGAGGTGGGTTTCTTGTGCATGTGGGGAGGTGGGAGCGGATGGGTTTTTCATAAGGGTGGTCAAGGGTTTAATAATAATGATAAATTAAAAAATTCCTACTATTAATTACCTGCATCACTAATTATGTGTGTAACTAATTAAATAATTACATTAATGACTCGATTTCATAATTAATTTGGAAGGGGTTCGGGAGGAGGGCAATCTTTTTTCTTTTCATTTTTGCTCGAGGCAAGGGAGGTGGGTTTTTTATGCATGTGAGGAGGTGGACGGCAGGGTTTTTTCGTAGGGGGTCAAGGGGAGGGGATTTGGACGTACCATGTACAGTCTCTAACTCCCCTTTAATAGTAGAGACATGGTTGAAAAACTTCCTATTATTAATTATCTGCATACTTATTTAAGTGCCTAACTAATTAATTAATTGCATTAATGACTCTTTTTAAAAATTGATTTTGTCATGAAACAATTCATACTCCCTTCGTTCCTAAATATAAGTCTTTTTAGAGATTCCAATATGGACTACATACGAAGCAAAATGAGTGAATCTACACTCTAAATTATGTCTATATACATCCGTATGTAGTTTGCTACCTCTTGAGCATGCGTTGGTTTTCCCTTGAAGAGGAAAGGGTGATGCAGCAAAGTTGCGTAAGTATTTCCCTCAGTTTTTGAGAACCAAGGTATCAATCCAGTAGGAGACAACGTACAAGTCACCTAGTACCTGCACAAACAATCAAGAACCTTGCAACCAACGCGATAAAGGGGTTGTGAGTCCCTTCACGGTCACTCGCAAAAGTGAGATCTAATAGAGATAGTAAAGTAAATATTTTTGGTATTTTTGTTGTATAGATTGGAAAGTAAAGATTGCAAAATAGTAAACGAGATGCGATGTAAATAAAAGAGATGCAATATAATAGGAAGGAGACCTGGGGGCCATAGGTTTCACTAGTGGCTTCTCTCAAGATAGCATGTATTACGGTGGGTGAACAAATTACTGTCGAGCAATTGATAGAAAAGCGCATAGTTATGAGATATCTAAGGCAATGATCATGAATATAGGCATCACGTCCGTGTCAAGTAGACCGAAACAATTCTGCATCTACTACTATTACTCCACACATCGCCCGTTATCCAGCATGCATCTAGAGTATTAAGTTCATAAGAACGGAGTAACGCATTAAGCAAGATGACATGATGTAGAGGGATAAACTCAAGCAATATGATATAAACCCCATCCTTTTATCCTCGATGGCAACAATACAATACGTGCCTTGCTGCCCCTACTGTCACTGGGAAAGGACACCGCAAGATTGAAACCAAGGCTAAGCACTTCTCCCATTGCAAGAAAGATCAATCTAGTAGGCCAAACTAAACCGATAATTCGAAGAGACTTGCAAAGATATCAAATCATGCATATAAGAATTCGGAGAAGAACCAAATAATATTCATAGATAATCTTGTTCATAAACCCACAATTCATCGGATCTCGGCAAACACACCGCAAAAGAGTATTACATCGAATAGATCTCCAAGAACATCGAGGAGAACTTTGTATTGAGAATCAGAGAGAGAGAAGAAGCCATCTAGCTAATAACTATGGACCCGAAGATCTGTGGTAAACTAGTCACGCTTCATCGGAGAGGCAATGGTGTTGATGTAGAAGCCCTCCGTGATCGATTCGCCCTCCGGTAGATCACCAAAAAAGGCCCCAAGATGGGATCTCACGGGTACAGAAGGTTGCGGCGGTGGAAAAGTGGTTTCGTGGCTCTCCCTGATGTTTTTAGGGTATGGGAGTATATATAGGCAAAAGAAATAGGTCGGTGGAGCTACGAGGGGCCCACGAGGGTGGGGGCGTGCCTACCCCCCTGGGCGGGCCCTCCTGCCTCGTGGCCGCCTCGTTGCGTCTCTGACTTCATCTCCAAGTCTTCTGGTTTGCTTTCGGTCCAAGAAAGATCATCGCGAAGGTTTCGTTTCGTTTGGACTCCATTTGGTATTCCTTTTCTGTAAAACTCTAAAACAGGCAAAAAACAGAAACTGGTACTGGGCCTCCGGTTAATAGGTTAGTCCCAAAAATAATATAAAAGAGCATATTAAAGCCCATTAAACATCCAAAACAGATAATATAATAGCATGGAATGATAAAAAATTATAGATACGTTGGAGACGTATCAAGCATCCCCAAGCTTAATTCCTGCTTGTCCTCGAGTAGGTAAATGATAAAAACAGAATTTTTGATGTGGAATGCTACCTAACATAATTATCAATGTAATTTTCTTTATTGTGGCATGAATGTTCAGATCCGAAAGATTCAAGACAAAAGTTTAATATTGACATAAGAATAATAATACTTCAAGCATACTAACAAAGTAATCATGTCTTCTCAAAATAACATGGCCAAAGAAAGTTCATCCCTACAAAATTATATAGTTTGGCTATGCTCCATCTTCGTCACATAAAATATTCAAATCATCCACAACCCCGGTTTCAGCCAAGCAATTGTTTCATACTTTAGTATTCTCAAATAATTTCAACTTTCACGCAATACATGAGCGTGAGCCATGGACATAGCACTATAGGTGGAATAGAGTGGTGGTTGTGGAGAAGAGAAAAAGGAGGAAGATGGTCTCACATCAACTAGGCATATCAACGGGCTATGGAGATGCCCATCAATAGATATCAATGTGAGTGAGTAGGGATTGCCATGCAACAGATGCACTAGAGCTATAAATGTATGAAAGCTCAACAAAAGAAACTAAGTGGGTGTGCATCCAACTTGCTTGCTCACGAAGACCTAGGGCATTTTTGAGGAATCCCATCATTGGAATATACAAGCCAAGTTCTATAACGAAAATTCCCACTAGTATATGAAAGTGACAAAATAAGAGACTCTCTATCATGAAGATCATGGTGCTACTTTGAAGCACAAGTGTGGAAAAAGGATAGTAGCATTGTCCCTTCTCTCTTTTCTCTCATTTTTTTATTTGGGCCTTTCTCTCTTTTTTTATGGCCTCTTTTTTTCCACACACGGGACAATGCTCTAATAATGTTGATCATCACACTTCTATTTTTTTTACAACTCAAGGATTACAACTCGATACTTAGAACAAAATATGACTCTATATGAATGCCTCCGGCGGTGTACCGGGATGTGCAATGAATCAAGAGTGACATGTATGAAAGAATTATGAATGGTGGCTTTGCCATAAAATACGATGTCAACTACATGATCATGCAAAGCAATATGACAATGATGGAGCGTGTCATAATCAACGGAACGGTGGAAAGTTGCATGGCAATATATCTCGAACTAGCTATGGAAATGCCATAATAGGTAGGTATGGTGGCTGTTTTGAGGAAGGTAAATGGTGGCTTTATGGTACCGGTGACAGTTGCGCGACACTAGAGAGGCTAGCAATGGCGGAAGGGTGAGAGTGCGTATAATCCATGAACTCAACATTAGTCATAAAGAACTCACATACTTATTGCAAAAATCTACAAGTCATCAAAACCAAGCACTACGCGCATGCTCCTAGGGGAAGGGTTGGTAGGAGTTAACCATCGCGCGATCCCAACCTCCACACATAAGGAAGACAATCAAAGAAACACCTCATGCTTCAAATTTGTTACACAACGGTTACCATAGGTGCATGCTATGGGACTTGCAAACCTCAACACAAGTATTTCTCAATTTCACAATTACTCTACTATCATGACTCTAATATCACCATCCTCATATCTCAAAACAATCATCAAGCATCAAACTTCTCATAGTATTCAACGCACTTTATATGAAAGTTTTTATTATACCCATCTTGGATGCCCATCATATTATGACTAGTTTTATAGCCAAAGCAAATTACCATGCTGTTCTAAAAGACTCTCAAAATAATATAAGTGAAGCATGAGAGATCAATAATTTCTATAAAATAAAACCACCACCGTGCTCTAAAAAGATATAAGTGAAGCACTAGAGTAAAATTATCTAGCTCAAAAGATATAAATGAAGCACATAGAGTATTCTAATAAATTCCGATTCATGCGTGTCTCTCCCAAAAGGTGTGTACAGAAAGGATGAGGTAAACTAAAAAGCAAGGACTCAAATCATACAAGATGCTCCAAGCAAAACACATATCATGTGGTGAATAAAAATATAGCCTCAAGTAAAGTTACTGATAGATGAAGACGAAAGAGGGGATGCCTTCCGGGGCATCCCCAAGCTTAGGCTTTTGGTTGTCCTTGAATTTTACCTTCGGGTGCCTTGGGCATCCCCAAGCTTAGGCTCCTGCCACTCCTTATTCTAAAATCCATCAAATCTTTACCCAAAAACTTGAAAACTTCACAACACAAAACTTCAACAGAAAATCTCATGAGCTCCGTTAGTATAAGAAAATAAACCGCCACCTTAAGGTACTGTAATGAACTCATTATTTATTTATATTGGCGTTAAACCTACTGTATTCCAACTTATCTATGGATCATACCCCCCGATACTACTCATAGATTCATCAAAATAAGCAAACAACACACGAAAAACAGAATCTGTCAAAAACAGAACAGTCTGTAGCAATCTGTAACTTTCGAATACTTCTGTAACTCCAACAATTCTGAAATAAATTGGTGGACGGGAGGAATTTTTCTATTAATCATCTTCAAAAAGAATCAACCTAAAATCACTCTCCAGTAAAAAATGACAGCTAATCTCGTGAGCGCAAAAGTTTATGTTTTTTACAGCAAGATCGCAAAGACTTCACCCAAGTCTTCCCAAAGGTTCTACTTGGCACAAACACTAATTAAAACATAAAACCACATCTAAACAGAAGCTAGATGAATTATTTATTACTAAACAGGAGCAAAAAGTAAAGAACAAAAATAAAATTGGGTTGCCTCCCAACAAGCGCTATTGTTTAACGCCCTTAGCTAGGCATTGAGATTTCAATGATGCTCACATAAAAGAGAAGAATTGAAGCACAAAGAGAGCATCATAAAACACGTGACAAACACATCTAATTCTAACATACTTCCTATGCGTAGGAATTTTATAAGCAAACAAATTATCAAGACAAGCAAGATCTAGCATATGCAAGGAAGAAGAAAGAAACAATAGCAATCTCAACATGGAGAGAGGTAATTTAGCAACATGAAAATTTCTATAACCATATTTTCCTCTCTCATAATAATTACATGTAGGATCATAAGCAAATTCAACAATATAGCTATCACATAACATATTCTCAACACGATCCACATGCATGCGAAGTTGACGCTCTTCCAAAATAGTGGGATTAACATTAACTAAAGTCATGACCTCTCCAAACCCACTTTTATCAAAACTTTCATAAGATTTAACATTCTCCAAATATGTGGGATCTAAAGTTGACACTCTTCCAAACCCACTTTCAATATTATTGCAAACATTATTATCAATCTCATATTCATCATGGGGCTTAAATAAATTTTCAAGATCATAAGAAGAATCACCCCAATCATGATCATTGCAACAACTAGTGAACATAGCAAAACTAGCATCCCCAAGCTTAGGGTTTTGCATATTATTAGCAAAATTGACATCATTAGAATTTATAGTAATCATTGCAATCATGCTTTTTGTTCAAGGAGCTATCATGAATCACTTCATAAATTTCTTCATCACAATTTTCAGATTCACGAATTTCAAGCAAAACTTCATAAAGATAATCTGATGCACAAAACTCACTTGCAATTGGTTCATCATAATTGGATCTCTTAAAAAGATTAGCATGTGGATGAGGATCCATAAACTTAGATTTTTAGCAAGCGAAGATGCAAGCAAATAGAGGGCACATGGTAACACAAACAAAGGTAGCACACGAGAAAGAAGGCAAATGAAAAAGACGAACGAAAAGAAGGGCGAAGAAAAGGGCAAATGTTTTTGAAAATCGTTTTAGAAGTGGGGGAGAGGAAAACGAGAGGCGAATGGCAAATAATCTAATGCGAGGGAGAAGAGTTTATGATGGGTACTTGGTATGTCTTGACTTGGCGTAGATCTCCCCGGCAACGGCGCCAGAAATCGTTCTTGCTACCTCCTGAGCATGCGTTGGTTTTCCCCTGAAGAGGAAAGGGTGATGCAGCAAATTAGCGTAAGTATTTCCCTCAGTTTTTGAGAACCAAGGTATCAATCCAGTAGGAAACAATGCACAGGTCACCTAGTACCTGCACAAACAATCAAGAACCTTGCAACCAACGCGATAAAGGGGTTGTCAATCCCTTCACGGTCACTCGCAAAAGTGAGATCTAATAGAGATAGTAAAGTAAATATTTTTGGTATTTTTGTTGTATAGATTGGAAAGTAAAGATTGCAAAATAGTAAACGAGATGCGATGTAAATAAAAGATATACAATATAATAGGAAGGAGACCCGGGGGCCATAGGTTTCACTAGTGGCTTCTCTCAAGATAGCATGTATTATGGTGGGTGAACAAATTACTCCCGAGCAATTGATAGAAAAGCGCATAGTTATGAAGATATCTAAGGCAATGATCATGAATATAGGCATCATGTTCGTGTCAAGTAGACCGAAACGATTCTGCATCTACTACTATTACTACACACATCGACCTCTATCCAGCATGCATCTAGAGTATTAAGTTCATAAGAACGGAGTAACACATTAAGCAAGATGACATGATGTAGAGGGATAAACTCAAGCAATATGATATAAACCCCATCTTTTTATCCTCGATGGCAAAAATACAATACGTGCCTTGCTGCCGCTACTGTCACTGGGAAAGGACACCGCAAGATTGAACCCAAAGCTAAGCACTTCTCCCATTGCAAGAAAGATCAATCTAGTAGGCCAAACTAAACCTATAATTCGAAGAGACTTGCAAAGATATCAAATCATGCATATAAGAATTCGGAGAAGAACCAAATAATATTCATAGATAATCTTGTTCATAAACCCACAATTCATCGGATCTCGGCAAACACACCGCAAAAGAGTATTACAACGAATAGATCTCCAAGAACATCGAGGATAACTTTGTATTGAGAATCAGAGAGAGAGAGAAGAAGCCATCTAGCTAATAACTATGGACCCAAAGGTCTGTGGTAAACTACTCACGCTTCATCGGAGAGGCAATGGTGTTGATGTAGAAGCCCTCCGTGATCGCTTCCCCCTCCGGGAGATCGCCGGAAAAGGCCCCAAGATGGGATCTCATGGGTACAGAAGGTTGCGGCGGTGGAAAAGTGGTTTCTTGACTCTCCCTGATGTTTTTAGGTTATGGGAGTATATATAGGCGAAAGAAATAGGTCGGTGGAGCTACGAGGGGCCCACGAGGGTGGGGGCGCGCCCTCCTGCCTCGTGGCCGCCTCGTTGCTTCTTTGACTTCATCTCCAAGTCTTCTGGTTTGCTTTCGGTCCAAGAAAGATCATCGCGAAGGTTTCGTTTCGTTTGGACTCCGTTTGGTATTCCTTTTCTGTAAAACTCTAAAACAGGCAAACAACAGAAACTAGCACTGGGCCTTCGGTTAATAGGTTAGTCCCAAAATAATATAAAAGAGCATGTTAAAGCCCATTAAACATCCAAAACAGATAATGTAATAGCATGGAACGATCAAAAATTATAGATACGTTGGAGACGTACCATAGTTCATATTGGAATCTCTAAAAAGACTTGTATTTGGAAATGGAGTGAGTATTTAAACAGACTTTATTCATTGCACGTGGAATCATTGGTTTAGCTAATTAATTGCACAAATGACTTATTCCCAAACTAATTTGGTGCTTGGTTTCCAAATCATTTTTCTGGGTTTTTTCTCTTTTCATTCCGCGTGAGGCAAGGGAGTTGGGTTTCTTGTTTGTGCATGGGGAGGTGGGAGCGGATGTGTTTTTTCATAAGGGGTCAAGGGTTTAATAGGAAAAGCGTTCCTACTATTAATTAACTACATCACTAATTATGTGTCTGGCTTATTAAATAATTGCATTAATGGCTCAATTTCACAATTAGTTTGATGCAAAAAGTCCTCACTTAAACGGACTTAACTAATTACATGCATAATTAATGTCTGGCTAATTAATTACATTAATTGCTTGATTTCCAAATTGATTGGGTGTTTGGTTTCCAAATTGTTTTGCATTAATGACTGGTGATGCTTTTAATAATTAACGTGATCCTCCTGTTTAAGTATCAGTAATATTTTTAATAATTAATGTGATACTCAGGTCCAAAGCAAATAATACTCTTCGTAATTAGCATGGGCCTTTGGTTAAACACTCGATGATACTTTTATACTTCCTTCGTTCCTAAATATAAGCTTTCTGTAGATTTCACTATGGACTATATACGGTTATATATATAGACGTAGTTTAGAGTGTAGATACACTCATTTTGCTCTGTATGTAGTCTCTTATTGGAATCTCTAAAAAGACTTATATTTAGGAATGGATGGAGTAATTAACATGATCCTCGTGTCCAAAAAACAATACTTTTCATATTGAAGGGTCATCGTACTATCAAGCGCTCGATAATACTTTCCATAATTAACATGATCCTCCCATTTAAATAATGATAATCTTCAAAATTAGTATGATCCTTCCGTCCAAATAATGATACTCTTCATATTAGTATGATCCTCCCATCCAACGCTCGACTATACACTACTGCAGGATGGTCCAAACGCGACACTACGATCAGAGACCCTTCGACGAAACTGTGTGCGATGCCATAATCGCAAACAGTGGTGTAAAAACCCGTCAAAAAAGGTGCAAAACGTTTGCGATGACGGATGCATCAAACACGGTTCAGATTTTAGTTGCGTGTGCGATGCAGGGCATACGGTTCAGCTCAATTAACTGTTTGGGATGAGTAAGAACAAAAGAAACGGGCAGCCAGATGAAGGTGTGTGCGATATACAACACACAGTTCACTGGGATGAACTGTGTGTGATTAGGCAACACAATGGAAACGGTTCAACTGAACAAGATGTGTGTGATACGCGGCAAACAGGTCCGTAATCAGAAATGTGTGCGAAGACCAATAATAACACAGACGATTGCTGCTAATAAGCCGTGTGATTTGCTGTGTCTACAGTAGAATAACATGTATATATATATAACTGAAATAAACATCCAATTACATAAGTGACTATACAGATCATTTGCACACACCTCAATAAACAATTGCATGCATTCTAAAGTAGGAGAAGCGATCATCTAGTCATCTACTTCTTATGACACTCCCACCACTGCTATGTGGCTCGATCCCTCGTCTGGGTCAGGAAGAAGACAGTTCCTCATGTCAACGATCCGCCTGAACATCTCGTAGATTGTGTACGCGTCCATGGCCGCGTACTTGACATGTTGTTCATCCAGTCTCTCATGCCACACAATGTGTCAGGCGTTCTTGTCCTTATTGCTCTCTTCCTTCATCTTCGCGTAGTAGGGGTCGATGATGGCCGAGGCGAGGTCAACCAGGGAGTTCAGTTTGTTTTTGTCGCTGCCCCAGACCTTGTAGTGGCACTGGATGTTGACAAGATTCAAGCATTTCAAGCCCGAAACCTTGAGCGCTTTTAGATCGTTGGTGGTGTCCACCGCAGCGAAACTGTAGTCGGAGCTATTGATAAACCTGGAGAAACACTCGCAAGGCGTTGTGGCCAGGTGGGTAGTGGTAGACGAGAACGTCATGTCGCACGCACAACTGGTTGACGACAACCTTCTAATCGTGCCCGACACGACCCATGGTGTACTCGAGGTCGAAGCCGACCACTTGGTACTTGTCCTCGGCAAGGAACTACTCCATAGTTTGGATGGAGCTCTCCACCGAGAACGGATCATTCATGTACACCACCGAGAGAGCCTTCCCCCTCACGTGGGTGTCCACGACGTGTTGCGTGGTGAACTGCAAGCCGTTGTCGTCGTCGGCCGCTGGGAGCGCCATTGGAGCCACGGGGAGCGCCATTGGAACCGCTGGATGTCCTCTCTGTATGCGTCCTCGTGGGTGTGGTTATTGTGTCGTGTGAGACGAGAGATGAAGGTAAATGGCCGCAGGAATAAAAGGGACCGGGCGGCATGGATTCTCGGCACATCCGCATGGCAGTTTTTGCAGCGGGTAACTGCATCGTCGCGTCGCGTCCGGCGCAACCGCATGCACACGAACGAGCATGATCATGCGCCGGCCCCAAAGACTGGCAGCACGCGTGGAGGGACGAGGGCAGAGCACCCGGAGGGACGAGAGAGCAGAGCGCGCCGCGGCCGCCTGAACCGCAAGCAACCACACGCATAGAGCAGTTAAACACGCAGGAAATGGTCGCCTACAAGCCGGCCGACAGTTGCATCGTTGCGTAGAGAGCGGCCGTGTGCTACCACCTCCGTCTAGTCTATAGTCTCCTTTATATTCTGTGCCATACTTTGCCCTCAAATTTAATCAACAAAATGTTAATGCATGTTATAAAAACTATATAATTGGAAATGTTCAAATACAAATCTAAATATATAATCTTTGGCGACATGCATTCGTATTTTATTAGTTAAATCATACTTATAAACCAGGACGGTGGTATAGTAGGTAATTAAATCGCAATTTTTTTATTAACCGTATGTGTACGTGGCCTTTCGTCCTCCTCTCGCATGTCTTGTCACCCCGCTGCCGCAGACGGCTTACAGCGCAAGCTTGCGCAGCGCGCGGGGGCGTTCTTTTGGCCAAAAGGTGGCGCCAATGAATCGTCGGTGAGCCCGTTCCCGTGCAACCTCGCAGGTTCCCGTGCAAGCTTCCCGCCCGACTCGGTGAAATCCCCAAAATCCCAATGCTTTACCGGCCTGCTATAAAAACCCTCACGGCCGCGAGTCCTGCGTCGCATTTTCCCCTCCCTCCCTGTAGCTTATCTCGTCTGCTTCTCCCACAATCGCCAATGGCACCGGTCTGTCGTCGTCGCTCAGCCACTCCGCCGTCATTAGAGGACAGCTCCAGCTGGGAGGCTACACCGCGGCGGCGGCGCAGTCCCCAGCGTAGTGTAGTGCGCGTGGCGTCCCTATTGGGTGCGCGCGGAACACCCAGCACACGCTCCGCCGCTGCTGCCCGTCGGCAACTATTATCGGCCGCCGTTGCCACCACACCACTGTCGAAAGCCAGGGCCATTGCCCGCTCCGCCGCTGCAGCCCGAAGGCAGGAGGTGGCCTCGTGGACCCCCCCACTGCCGGCCACTGTGGCCATCACCCGCTCTGCCACCGCTACCCGAAGGCGGGAGGTGGTGGTCGTGACCGCCACCCCGTCATCGGCCGCCGTGGCCGCTAGCCCACCATCGACCGCCTCATCACCCGCTCCGCCACCACCGCCCGAAGGCGGGAGGCGGAGGTGGATGCACACACGTGCGTCAGCGACCTTGCGCGCTACACCGAGTTCCTGCGGGAGGAGGAGGAGCGCCTTGTCGAGCACGCAAAGAGCCTTACCGCCGCCGTGGCCGCGGCACATGCCGCCTCAGAGGCGAGGAATCAGGAGATCTACGAGGAGAACCACCGCTTCGAGAGGGGTCTCCTGGAGCGGCAGAGGGCGTTCGAGGTGAGCGTCGCTGAAGCGGCAACAGCGGTAGGCACCGTATTGCGGTTGCCCAGCTCGTCGGTAGGCTCCTCCGCCTCTTACTGAGCGCGCTCGACAGAGGAGAGGCAGTCGGAACTAGTACAAAGCCCCTCCGCACTAGTAGTAGTAGTATTTGGGGGCTATTTTGTTCAGTTCATCTGACTATAGATGTGGTGGAACTGCACAACATACTTAAAATTAGCTAGTATATATAGTTGAACTAGCTATTTCAGTACGTGGTTGGCAACAATTGGAGAAAAGTTTGGTTGGTTCAGCTGCCGAGTTGAACTGTTTGTATAAATTAAGAACGACTGCTTAATCTATGAATGAAATCTATGCTTAATTACTGAATTTTAGTTGCAAAAATTAGATAGTGCCAGTGATTTTTAGCTGCATATTTTGACAAATTGCAGTGTTACAAGGATTGACAAATCTTACCAAATTGTTTGTACGTGGTTGCACACGGGTCATCCAAAACAACCGTTTGCGTTGAAGGGATGCGCAAATCCTGCGCTGCTCTTACTTTGCATACGGGTGTTCTATCTAAAACATTTGTGATCAAGAGCTACAGAAATCCTGCTCAGCACATTTTCTCTTGGCTTCCTGGGGAAGCTGTCGGTTTGCATACGGATGTTCTAACTAAAACGTTTGCGATGAATGTTTTATATTTAAAAACCGAATTAAACTATGGCTCGGGCACCATTAATGGAGAGGATGCGAGCAAGGCGGGCGGCCATGGAAGTCAAAGGGCTCGCTTCCCAGTGAGCCTGCGCAGCGTACAGCTGGCACGCTTCCCGGTGAGCCTGCACATTCGAGGACAGCTTGCACGCCTCTCGGCCAGCCTGCGCACCGGACGGCGCTCGCACGCCTCCCGTTCAGTCAAGGTCAAGCAGTTGTCCGCACGGCACCTCCTACAACCATTAAAACCAAGACACATGGCGTCACGTGAATGGTTAACAGAATGCACACGGTTTGAATTATACAAATGTTTGAGATATTAAAGTGGCAGCTATTTTTTCAAAATGCCTTTATTGGCTGTCATTATTCGAGTGCGCCTTCTCTCAAAATGGACACGAAAATACCACAGCATGTCGGGTGCCATTCCATGATAGAATGCCAAGTTTCATGAATTTCAGACGAGTTTTGGATTCACTAGAATTTAAAAACAAAGTATCTCAACATTTTGCCGGCAATCAACAGTGCCCTGGCGTTTCAAATTCATTCCCATTTCTTGCATGGGACCTAAGCATGCACCCAAGGACACAGATTTGTTTTTTCAACCAATTTATATGCACTGGAGCTTCTGCATGTAGTTCAAATTTGAATTATGCACATGAAATGCCTAGAAAACCCATTTAATGCATAAAAATGTCCGAACGAACCCCAAAAAATCACAAAAATTGACACAACACTCCTGTTGTTCTATGTTGACATGAGAAAAAATTTGGAAGCAATAAGAGGCAATGGATATCTTTTCGTCCCCAAAGGTGGGACGTTCCCTACCGAAACCATCATGCTTATTGTGAGAAGCTCTGCTTTGTGAGAAGCATATACCCAAACCTGCCCCAAATGGGACAAAAATTTTACCACGACATGTTGATGTCGCTCCATCATAGCATGCCAAGTTTCATGAATTTCAGACGAGTTTTGGATTTAGTAGAATTAAAAAACTAGGCATCTCAATGTTTTGACGGCAATCAACGGTGCCCTGGTGTTTGAAATTCATTCCTATTTCTTGCACGGGACCTAAGCATGCACCCAAGGACACATATTTGATTTTTCAACCAATTTATATGCACTGCCTGGAACATTTGCATGTAGTTCAAATTTGAATTATGCACATAAATGCGTTGAAAACTCAGTTAATGCATAAAAATGTCCAAACGAACCCCGAAAAATCACAAAAATTGACACAACACTCCTGTTGTTCTATGTTGACACGAGAAATTTTTTGGAAGCAATAAGAGGCAATGATATCGTTTCGTCCCCAAAGGTGGGACGTTCCCTACCGAAACCATCATGATTGTTGTGAGAAGCTCTGGTTTGTGAGAAGCATATACCCAAACCTGCCCCAAATGGGACAAAAATTTTACCACGGCATGTTGATGCCACTCCATGATAGAATGCCAAGTTTCATGATTTTCAGACGAGTTTTGGATTTACTAGAATTTAAAAATAAAGTATCTCAATGTTTTGGCGGCAATCAACGGTGCCCTGGTGTTTGAAATTCATTCCCATTTCTTGCATGGGACCTACGCATGCACCCAAGGACACAGATTTGATTTTTCAACCAATTTATATGCACTAGAGCATGTGCATGTAGTTCAAATTTGAATCATGCACATAAATGCATTGAAAATTCAGTTAATGCATAAAAATGTCCAAACGAACCCCGAAAAATCACAAAAATTGACACAACACTCCTGTTGTTCTATGTTGACACGAGAAAAAAATTGAAAGCAATAAGAGGCAATGGATATCATTTCGTCCCCAAAGGTGGGACGTTCCCTACCGAAACCATCATGCTTGTTGTGAGAAGCTCTGGTTTGTGAGAAGCATATACCCAAACCTGCCCCAAATGGGACAAAAAATTTACCACGGCATGTTGATGCCGCTCCATGATAGCATGCCAAGTTTCATGAATTTCAGACAAGTTTTGGATTTACTAGAATTTAAAAACCAGGTATCTTAATGTTTGCGGCCAAGTGACGGTGGCAGGGTGTTTGACATTCATTCCCGTTTCTTGCATGGGACCTAAGCAGGCAACCAAGGACATGGATTTGAATTTTCAATTAATTTATATGCATTAGAGCATGTGCCTGTAGTTCAAATTTGAATTATGCACATGAATGGATAGAAAACTCAGTTAATGTATAAAAATGTCCAAGCGAACCCCAAAAAATCCCAAAAATTGACACAACACTCCTGTTGTTCTATGTTGACACTAGGAAAAAGTTTGAAATCGAGAAGAGGCAACGGATATCGTTTCATCCAGAAAGGTGAAATGTTCCCTACCGAAAGCATCACACTTGTTGTGAGAAGCTCTGGTTTATGAGAAGCTTATACCCAAACCTGCCCCAAATGGGACAGAATTTTTACCACGGCATGTTGATGCCGCTCCATGATAGCATGCCAAGTTTCATGAATTTCGGATGAATTTTGGATTTACTAGAATTACAAAAGCAAGTACGTCAATGTTTGCTGGAGAGCCACGGTGCCGTGGTGTTCGAATTTCATCCCCATTTCTTGCATGGGAGATAAGCATAAACCCATGGACACATATATGATTTTACAACCCATGTTGGTGCACCGGAGCATGTGCATGTAGTTTAATTTTGAATTGTGCACCTGAAATGGCTAGAAAACCAATTTAATGTATAAAATGTTCAAACAAACCCTGAATAATTCCAATTCTTTTACGACACACATATAGTTGCATGTTCACTCCAGATAAAAATGTCTAGAAATTCAAACACCGTCCATTGCCGCTGTGACCCCATTACGTAATTCAAATCAAGATGAAAAATCAAGTAGATCGCACACAGTTTATTATCACCAACCGTGTGAGATGCAGCACAAAATATCCTGGAGCACCGTCGGTGTATAGTACGCCTATACCTTACGCGAGAAGGTGCGTCGGCTACAGTCCACAGCCGGCGTCTCAAGCACACTAGCTCGCTCCCCAAATATCATTTCACTGTTCAATCATCAGCGATGAAAGATGGGCACGTGGACCCGCGTCATGAGGGCAACTTCGGTGGCCCACTCCGGCGAGAGCGCGGCCGCAGCCTCCTTGCGCATGCTAACAAGGTGCATGAGCGCGGCCGCAATTTGCGACCGGGCGGCCATGGCAGCCAAAACGGCCGCTGTTGCTTCTTAGGTGGCGGCAGCAACATCTGGCTCGGGGATAACAACTGGCGAGAGCGGCACAACAGCTGTCCGTTCCGCAGCGGCGGCCTTAGCCCTGATGGAGGCCGCCCACGACCATGTCGAGGCCGCCCACGCCCAGCTCCTGGCGGTCACCGCACAAATCAAACGAAGCTTCTCCGACAACGGTCAGCAACCCATGGCTGAAGAGCTGGCAATCGCCGAGAGCGATCGAGCAGCCTTCCGTTCCTCCGCCGCATACCTTGCGACGACGGAGCCCGTCCAAGCCCAGATCGCGGACGCCCACGCCCAGCTCGTGGTGGCCTTTTCCAAAGAGATGGCGGACGCAGATGGCGAGATGCTTGCCGAGTATGGTGCGATGGATGCCATGGAGCCCCTTCCCCAGGAGACCGTCGGGCGCGAGCTAGACATGGAGGCGGCGGCGGAGATCGACGAGCACCAGCCATAGTATTACTCTTTGTTTTGTTTAATTAAGAGCGCTGGTCTTTAATTTTTTAGAGTAATGTTTAGGTCAGCTAGCTCTGTTTAATTGCTGAACTTGCTCGATTAAGAAGTGTGGGTGTGCCTTAGTCTCCTTTGTGTACCCAAATTATGCAATGACGTGGATGACCACTGTAACCATGGAAATTCAAACCAAAACTTTTGACGTTCAAACTCATCACACACGGGTTAAGCTATGTGAATCGTTTGTGATGTCCACATATCGCACATAGTTCTGAATAAGGGACCGTGTCTGATGACACTTTGCACGCCAGTTTTTTGGCTGAAGCGATTCCAAATTTTCGGCTTCCGCAGAAATATCTACCTCCCCGCCCCCTCCCCCTTACCAAAAGCCACATTTCCCCTCTTTTCGCCTTCCTTTCCAAGTTGAAACCTTCACTCCTTGCTTGCAGCGCCGCCTCCTCGTCGGCGACCCTCCTTCACGCTGCTCGGCCTCGTCTATCCAGGCAGGTAATCCACACCCGACCCCCATCCTCCTCCTTCCACATCCCACATGCCCCGACCGCCGGCGCGAGTGGGACACCTTCCACCCAAATCACCGACCCCTCCACCAAATAAGCGCCGCCCTAAGCCATGGTGCACGCAGTATAGCCAGGATCTCAAGGAGCATTTGGCAGCGGAGAAGCAAATCACGGCCGCATGCGCGGATGATGTCATGATGGCTGCCATTCGTGCCGACCCCCAGATATTGGAGGAGCACCTTGCCATTTGCTAGCTACGCCGCTTAAGCATGCTCGGTTTACCCGTTGCGTGTGCTGCTCCTGCCTTTCCTTCACAAATTCTAGTGAATTGTGCTATCTAATTTTACCATGCAATCTGTTACTCTAGTGTATATGTTCTATATATCGTGCAGTGTGGTGCTCACTTATTAACTGTTTTGTTAATTAGTTGTCGTCTTCAGTTAACTGTTTGGTTCAATTCTGCAAATGTGATGTTCAATTCTTCAGGCTGCAATTTTGTATTGTCTTCCATGTGAGAAATAAATCGAATTTATCTTTACAAAATACATGAGAAACGAATACAATTGCTATATTTCCAAGTTGTCAAGCATGCTTGGTTTGGTTATACATTGTGCAATGTGGTGCTTAGTTAACGTTTGGTTCATTTGTGTTGTGTTGTTTAGTTAACTGTTTGGTTCAATTCTGCAATGCGATGTTCAATAGTTGTGGGTGCATTCTGTTATTGTATACCATGTGAGGAATAAATTGAATTTGGCTGTAGTAAATACATGAGAAACAAATACAATTGCTACAATTGGCTGTAGTTAACTGTTTGACTGTCTGATCTTCTATTAGGAGTATGTTATATTGTGCAATGTGGTGCTCAGTTAATGTTTGGTTCATTTGTTGTGGTGTTTAGTTAACTGCTTGGTTCAATTCTGCAATGCGATGTCCAATTGTCGTGGGTAGAATTTTGTATTGTTGTGCATGCGAGGAATAAATCGAATTTGGCTGGACTTAATACATGAGAAACATATACAGCTATATTTCCTAGTTCTTAATCATGCTTGGTTTGGATAAATGGGTTTTCCGTGTGACTTGAATTAATCTGATGAATCTGCAATGTGCTTATTTTTCATCAACATATTTTACTGATAGCATGCGAACCCTTACTCAACCTGATGACTAACTACCTTATATGTGTTGCAGGGAAACAATGGGAAGCACTGAGGTTTACAATCGATGTTAGCACATGCATGGTCTGTTCTCTAATAGCACATTATTGTGCAATTGCAGGAACCATTCTAATATTTTGGTTTTTAACAATTTGGTCTTGCACATGTAGGTCCTGGTGTCAGAGGTTTTGACCCACTGTTCGACCCTTTTTGCATATGAGGAAATGAGTTGTCCATGAATATCATGTTGGGGAATGTAGCAGAAATTTAAAATTTTCTACGTATCACCAAGATCAATCTATGGAGTCATCTAGCAACGAGAGAGAGGGGAGTGCATCTACATACCCTTGTAGATCGCGCGCGGAAGCGTTCAAGAGAACGGGGTTGATGGAGTCGTACTCGTCGTGATCCAAATCACCAATGATCCTAGCGCCAAACGGACGGCACCTCCACGTTCAACACACGTACGGAGCGGGGACGTCTCCTCCTTCTTGATCCAGCAAGGGGGGAGGAGAAGTTGATGGAGATCCAGCAGCATGATGGCGTGGTGGTGAAAGTAGCGGGATCCCGGCAGGGCTTCGCCAAGCGCAAGCAGGGAGGAAGAGGAGTCACGGGAGGGAGGGAGGCGCCAGGGCTTGGGGTGCTGCTCCCATGCGCCTCCCCACTATATATAGGGGTGGAGGGGGCTGGTTTCTTGCCCTCCATGTCCATTGGGGCGTTGGCAAAGGTGGGGGAAAGAAATCCCATCATTTCCCTTCCCCACCGATTGTTATCCCCCTTTTTTAGGGATCTTGATCTTATCCCTTCGGGATATGATCTTATTCCTTCTAAGGTGGGATCTTGGTGCGCCTTGACCAGGGGTGTGGGGCCTTGCCCCCACTACCCACGTTCACGTGGGTCCCCCCATGCAGGTGGGCCCCACTTCGGAACCTTCTAAAACCTTCCCGGTACAATACCGAAAAATCCCGAACATTTTCCGGTGGCCAAAATAGGACTTCCCATATATAATCTTTACCTCCGGACCATTCCGGAACTCCTCGTGACGTCCGGGATCTCATCCGGGACTCCGAACAACTTTCAGTTAACCGCATACTAATATCTCTACAACTCTAGCGTCACCGAACCTTAAGTGTGTAGACCCTACGGGTTCGGGAGACATGCAGACATGACCGAGACGACTCTCCGGTCAATAACCAACAGCGGGATCTGGATACCCTTGTTGGCTCCCACATGTTCCACGATGATCTCATCGGATGAACCACGATGTCGAGGATTCAATCAATCCCGTATACAATTCCCTTTGTCAATCGGTACGTTACTTGCCCGAGATTCGATCGTCGGTATCCCAATACCTTGTTCAATCTCGTTACCGGCAAGTCACTTTACTCGTACCGTAATGCATGATCCCGTGACCAAACACTTGGTCACATTGAGCTCATTATGATGATGCATTACCGAGTGGGCCCAGAGATACCTCTCCGTCATACGGAGTGACAAATCCCAGTCTCAATTCGTGCCAACCCAACAGACACTTTCGGAGATACCTGTAGTGCACCTTTATAGCCACCCAGTTACGTTGTGAATTTGGTACACCCAAAGCATTCCTACGGTATCCGCGAGTTGCACAATCTCATGGTCTAAGGAAATGATACTTGACATTAGAAAAGCTCTAGCAAACGAACTACACGATCTTGTGCTATGCTTAGGATTGGGTCTTGTCCATCACATCATTCTCCTAATGATGTGATCCCGTTATCAATGACATCCAATGTCCATGGTCAGGAAACCACAACCATCTATTGATCAATGAGCTAGTCAACTAGAGGCTTACTTGGGACATGTTGTGGTCTATGTATTCACACATGTATTACGGTTTCCAGTTAATACAATTATAGCATGAACAACAGACAATTATCATGAACAAGGAAATACAATAATAACCATTTTATTGTTGCCTCTAGGGCATATTTCCAACAGTCTCCCACTTGCACTAGAGTCAATAATCTAGTTCACATCACCATGTGATTAACACTCAAAGTTCACTAGAGTCAATAATCTAGTCCACATCACTATGTGATTAACACTCAATGAGTTCTAGGGTTTGATCATGTTATGCTTACGAGAGAGGTTTTAGTCAACGGGTCTACAACATTCAGATCCATGTGTGCTTTACAAATCTCTATGTCATCTTGTAGATGTAGCTACCACGCGCTACTTGGAGCTATTCCAAATAACTGCTCTACTATACGAATCCGATTTACTACTCAGAGTCATCCGGATTAGTGTCAAAGTTTGCATCGACGTAACCCTTTACGACGAACTATTTTACCACCTCCATAATCGAGAAAATTTCTTAGTCCACTAGTTACTAAGGATAAGTTTGACCGCTGTCATGTGATCTATTCCCGGATCACTATTGTACCCCTTGACTAACTCATGGCAAGGCACACTTCAGGTGCGGTACACAGCATAGCATATTGTAGAGCCTACGTCTAAAGCATAGGGGACGACCTTCATCCTTTCTCTCTCATCTGCCGTGGTCAGGTCTTGAGTCTTACTCAATACTCACACCTTGTAACACAGCCAAGAACTCCTTCTTTGCTGATCTATTTTGAACTCCTTCAAAATCCTGTCACGGTATGTATTCATTTGAAAGTACTATTAAGCATTTTTGATCTATCCTTATAGATCTTGATGCTCAATGTTCAAGTAGCTTAATCCAGGTTTTCCATTGAAAAACACCTTTCGAATAACCCTGGATGCTTTGCAGAAATTCTACATCATTTCTGATCAACAATATGTTAACAACATATACTCATCAAAAATTCTATAGTGCTCCCACTCACTTCTTTGGAAATACAAGTTTCTCTTAAACTTTGTATAAACCCAAAATCTTTGATCATCTCATCAAAGCGTACATTCCAACTCCGAGATGCTTACTCCAGTCCTTAGAAGGATTGCTGGAGCTTTGCATACTTGTTAGCATATTTCAGGATTGACAAAACCTTCTGGTTGTATCACATACAACCTTTCCTCAAGAAAATCGTCGAGGAAACAATGTTTTGACATCCTATCTGCAAGATTTCATAAATAATGCAGTAAATGCTAAATATAATTCCAACAAACTCTTAGCATTGCTACGAGTGAGAAAGTCTCATTGCAGTCAACTCCTTGAACTTGCCGGAAAACATCTTAACGACAAGTCGAGCTTTCTTAATGGTGACACTTACCATCATTGTCTGTCTTCCTTTTAAAATCCATCTGCACCCAACAACCTTACGACCATCAAGTAGTTCTTCCAAAGTCTACACTTTGTTTTTATACATGGATCCTCTCTCGGATTTTATGGCCTCGAGCCATTCGTCGGAATTCGGGCCCACCATCGCTTCTCCACAGCTCATAGGTTCATCGTTGTCCAACAACATGACTTCCAAGACAGGATTACGTACCACTCTGATGTAGTACGCATCCTTGTTGTCCTATGAGGTTTGGTAGTGACTTGATCTGAAGTTTCATGATCACTATCATAAGCTTCCACTTCAATTGGTGTAGGTGCCACAGGAACAACTTCCTGTGCCCTGCTACACATTAGTTGAAGTGACGGTTCAATGACCTCATCAAGTCTCCACCATCCTCCCACTCAATTCTTTCGAGAGAAACTTTTCCTCGAGAAAGGACCCGTTTCTAGAAACAATCACTTTTGCTTCCAGATCTGAAATAGGAGGTATACCCAACTGTTTTGGGTATTCTAAGAAGATGCATTTATCCGCTTTGGGTTCGAGCTTATTAGCCTGAAACTTTTCCACATAAGTGTCGCAGCCCCAAACTTTTAAGAAACGACAGCTTAGGTTTCTCTAAACCATAGTTCATACGGTGTCGTCTCAACGGAATTGTGTGGTGCCCTATTTAAAGTGAATGCGGTTGTCTCTAATGCCTAGCCCATAAATGATAGCGGTAATTTGATAAGAGACATCATGGTATGCACCATATCCAATAGGGTGCAGTTATGATGTTCGGACACACCATCACACTATGGTGTTCCAGGCGGTATTAGTCGTGAAACAATTTCCACAATTTCTTAATTGTGTGCCAAACTCGTAACTCAAATATTCATCTCTATGATCATATCACAGACATTTTATCCTCTTGTCATGACGATCTTCAACTTCACTCTAAAATTACTTGAACCTTTCAATAATTCAGACTTGTGTTTCATCAACTAAATATACTCAGCATCTACTCAAATCATCTGTGAAGCAAGAACATAACGATATCCACTGCATGCCTCAACACTCATTGGACTGCACACATCAAAATGTATTACTTCCAACAAGTTGCTTTCTTGTTCCATCTTACTGAAAATGAGGCCTTTCAGTCATCTTGCCCATGTGTTATGATTTGCATGTCTCAAGTGATTCTAAATCAAGTGAGTCCAAACGATCCATCTGTATGGAGTTTCTTCATGCATATCTACCAATAGACATGGTTCGCATGTCTCAATCTTTTCAAAAACAAGTGAGTCCAAAGATCCATCAACATGGAGCTTCTTCATGCGTTTTATACCAATATGACTCAAGTGGCAGTGCCACAAGTATGTGGTACTATCATTAGTATCTTATATCTTTTGGCATGAACATGTGTATCACTACGATCGAGATTCAATAAACCATTCATTTTAGATGCAAGACCATTGAAGGTATTATTCAAATAGACAAAGTAACCATTATTCTCCTTTAATGAATAACCGTATTGCGATAAACATAATCCAATCATGTCTATGCTTAACGCAAACACCAAATAACAATTACTCAGGTTTAACCCCAATCTCGATGGTAGAGGGAGCATGCGATGCTTGATCACATCAACCTTGGAAACACATATCGTCATATCACCTTTAGCTAGTCTCCGTTTATTCCGCAGCTTTTATTTCGAGTTACGAACACTTAGCAACTGAACCGGTATCTAATACCCTGGTGCTACTAGGAGTACTAGTAAAGTACACATTAATATAATGGATATCCAATATACTTCCGTCGACCTTGCCAGCCTTCTCATCTACGAAGTATCTAGGGTAGTTCTGCTTCAGTGACCGTTCCCCTCATTTCAAAAGCACTTAGTCTTGGGTTTGGGTTCAACCTTGGGTTTCTTCACTAGAGCAGTAACTGATTTGCCGTTTCATGAAGTATCCCTTCTTGCCCTTGCCCTTCTAGAAACTAGTGGTTTTACTAACCATCAACAATTGATGCTCCTACTTGATTTCTACTTTCGCGGTGTCAAACATCGCGAGTTGCTCAAGGATCATCATGTCTATCCCTGATATGTTATAGTTCATCACGAAGCTCTAATAGCTTGGTGGCAGTGACTATGGAGAACCATCACTATCTCATATGGAAGATTAACTCCCACTCGATTCAAGTGATTGTAGTACTCAGACAATCTGAGCACATGCTCAACGATTGAGCTTTTCTCCCTTAGTTTGCAGGATTAAGAAACTTGTCAGAGGTCTCATACCTCTTGACGTGGGCACTAGTCTGAAATCCCAATTTCAGTCTTTGGAACATCTCATATGTTGTGCGACGTTTCAAAACCGTCTTTGGTGCCACAATTTTAAACCGTTCAACATTACGCACTGAACTATCACGTAGTCATCAAAACGTGTATGTCAGATGTTCGCAACATCCACAAACGACGCTCGAGGTTTAGCACACCGAGCGGTGCATTAAGGACATAAGCCTTCTGTGCAGCAATGAGGACAATCCTCAGTTTACGGACCCAGTCCGCATAATTGCTACTATCAACTTTCAACTAAATTTTCTCTAGGAACATATCTTAGTAGAACTAAAGCGTAAGCTACGACATTATTTGCAAAGACCTTTTGACTATGTTCATGATAATTAAGTTCATCTGATTATTTAATGAACTCCCACTTAGATAGACATCCCTCTAGTCATCTAAGTGATACATGATCCGAATCGACTAGGCCGTGTCCGATCATCACGTGAGACGGACTAGTCGTCATCGGTGAACATCTCCATGTTGATCGTATCTACTATACGACTCATGTTCGACCTTTCGGTCTCTTGTGTTCCGAGGCCATGTCTGTACATGCTAGGCTCGTCAAGTCAACCTAAGTGTTTTGTTTGTGTTCCGAGGCCATGTCTGTACATGCTAGGCTCGTCAACACCCGTTGTATGCGAACGTTAGAATCTATCACACCCGATCATCACGTGGTGCTTCGAAACAACGAACCTTCGCAACGGTGCACAGTTAGGGGGAACACATCTCTTGAAATTTTAGTGAGGGATCATATTATTTATGCTACCGTCGTTCTAAGCAAATAAGATGTAAACATGACAAACATCACATGCAAATCATAAAGTGACATGATATGGCCAATATCATCTTGCGCCTTTGATCTCCATCTTCGAGGCGCGGCATGATCACCTTCGTCACCGGCATGACACCATGATCTCCATCATCATGATCTCCATCATCGTGTCTTCATGAAGTTGTCTCGCCAACTATTACTTCTACTACTATGGCTAACGGTTAGCAATAAAGTAAAGTAATTACATGGCGTTTTCATTGACACGCAGGTCATACAATAAATTAAGACAACTCCTATGGCTCCTGCCGGTTGTCATACTCATCGACATGCAAGTCGTGATTCCTATTACAAGAACATGATCAATCTCATACATCACATATATAATTCATCACATCCTTTTGGCCATATCACATCACATAGCATACCCTGCAAAAACAAGTTAGACGTCTTCTAATTGTTGTTGCATGTTTTACATGGCTGCTATGGGTTTCTAGCAAGAACGTTTCTTACCTATGCAAAAGCCACAACGGTGATATGCCAATTGCTATATACCCTTCATAAGGACCCTTTTCATCGAATCTGATCCAACTAAAGTGGGAGAGACAGACACCCGCTAGCCACCTTATGCATCAAGTGCATGTCAGTCAGTGGAACCTGTCTCACGTAAGAGTACGTGTAAGGTCGGTCTGGGCCGCTTCATCCCACAATGCCGCCGAATCAAGATAAGACTAGTAACGGCAAGCAAATTGAACAAATCATCGCCCACAACTACTTTGTGTTCTACTCGTGCATAGAATCTACGCATAGACCTGGCTCATGATGCCACAATTGGGGAACGTAGCAGAAATTTAAAATTTTCTACGTATCACCAAGATCAATCTATGGAGTCATCTAGCAACGAGAGAGAGGGGAGTGCATCTACATACCCTTGTAGATCGCGCGCGGAAGCGTTCAAGAGAATGGGGTTGATGGAGTCGTACTCGTCGTGATCCAAATCACCGATGATCCTAGCGCCGAACGGACGACACCTCCGCGTTCAACACACGTACAGAGCGGGGACGTCTCCTCCTTCTTGATCCAGCAAGGGGGGAGGAGAAGTTGATGGAGATCCAGCAGCACGACAGCGTGGTGGTGAAAGTAGCGGGATCCCGGCAGGGCTTCGCCAAGCGCAAGCGGGGAGGAAGAGGTGTCACGGGAGGGAGGGAGGCGCCAGGGCTTGGGGTGCTGCTCCCATGCGCCTCCCCACTATATATAGGGGTGGAGGGGGCTGGTTTCTTGCCCTCCATGTCCATTGGGGCGTTGGCAAAGGTGGGGGAAAGAAATCCCATCATTTCCCTTCCCCACCGATTGTTATCCCCCTTTTTTAGGGATCTTGATCTTATCCCTTCGGGATATGATCTTATTCCTTCTAAGGTGGGATCTTGGTGCGCCTTGACCAGGGGTGTGGGGCCTTGCCCCCACTACCCACGTTCACGTGGGTCCCCCCATGCAGGTGGGCCCCACTTCGGAACCTTCTAAAACCTTCCCGGTACAATACCGAAAAATCCCAAACATTTTCCGGTGGCCAAAATAGGACTTCCCATATATAAATCTTTACCTCCGGACCATTCCGGAACTCCTCATGACGTCCAGGATCTCATCCGGGACTCCAAACAACTTTCGGTTAACCGCATACTAATATCTCTACAACTCTAGCGTCACCGAACCTTAAGTGTGTAGACCCTACGGGTTCGGGAGACATGCAGACATGACCGAGACGACTCTCCGGTCAATAACCAATAGCGGGATCTTGATACCCTTGTTGGCTCCCACATGTTCCACGATGATCTCATCAAATGAACCACGATGTCGAGGATTCAATCAATCCCGTATACAATTCCCTTTGTCAATCGGTACGTTACTTGCCCGAGATTCGATCGTCGGTATCCCAATACCTTGTTCAATCTCGTTACCGGCAAGTCACTTTACTCGTACCGTAATGCATGATCCCATGACCAAAAACTTGGTCACATTGAGCTCATTATGATGATGCATTACCGAGTGGGCCCAGAGATACCTCTCCGTCATACGGAGTGACAAATCCCAATCTCGATTCGTGCCAACCCAACAGACACTTTCGGAGATACCTGTAGTGCACCTTTATAGCCACCCAGTTACGTTGTGACGTTTGGTACACCCAAAGCATTCCTACGGTATCCGGGAGTTGCACAATCTCATGGTCTAAGGAAATGATACTTGACATTAGAAAAGCTCTAGCAAACGAACTACATGATCTTGTGCTATGCTTAGGATTGGGTCTTGTCCATCACATCATTCTCCTAATGATGTGATCCCGTTATCAATGACATCCAATGTCCATGGTCAGGAAACCACAACCATCTATTGATCAACGAGCTAGTCAACTAGAGGCTTACTAGGGACATGTTGTGGTCTATGTATTCACACATGTATTACGGTTTCCAGTTAATACAATTATAGCATGGACAACAGACAATTATCATGAACAAGGAAATACAATAATAACCATTTTATTATTGCCTCTAGGGCATATTTCCAACATATCAATCAAATCAAGAAACTCATGAAGATTGTTAGGATAAAGAAATTAGCAACAAAAAACAACACGATCTTTGTCTGCACAATGAAGAAGACATCAGTTCACTACAAGGTGGTACTAACTATTATACCTTGCCTTTTTTTATTCCTTTGCCCCATTTCCAATATAGAGAAGATATTTATGCACATCCTTGTTTTCAGGCCTTTCCAAAGCAGTTCGCTGGTAGTTATCTCTCAAACGACCTCTATGGTCAGGAGGCGAGGAAGGTTTTCATACAACACCCACGGTTCAATATTGAAGTGTTCCTGAAGAGGACGAAGGACGAACGGTCAATCATCCACAGGCACTGGCCTAAAGTTGCAAAGACCTTCAACATGAATGAAGGCTCAATATTCGCCTTCCGCTTCAGCAGTTTTCCAGATGAGGCATGTGTCTATATACCGTCTATGATGCTAATTTCGAAAGGTTCTACATGTTGCATGTGGAACTTGGTGCTGGTGCAGTTGTGTAATGGGGTAGCTGAGTGCTGAAGCTATATCATGTTGTACTCTGATGTATTTCAGTGATGAAATTCTGCTTCTTAATATGGAAATGAAATATATTGTGTGCTTAATATGAATGTCATTTAGGTTAATGAATGGATTATTAATAATAGGGCAATTAGCCTGCTAATGGCGAATTAGCTTGCTAATTTGGTTTTGCTATTGCAAACGGTTATTAAAATACCGTGGGCAATGACCTCAGGCAACGCACAGTTTCTAGGAATAAACCGTGTTGGATCAATGAACAATCACACACGACTTTCTCTTGAAAACTGTTTGCGTTAGGCCACCTTGCGCAAACGTTTACCACATAAAAACTGTGTGTGATGGACAGCCTTTGCCACACAGTTTCTTCTACGGACCGTGTGTGATACATTCAATAACGCAAACGATTTAACTGGAAAAATTGTGTGTGATGTACCTGTGAACGGATACGTTTTCCTTGGAGCGACGGTGTGGGATGTACATACGAACAAAAACGTTTAGCAGGGACTGAATGTGTGGGATGTACTTGCGACCGGAAACAATTTCGCCTGTATAATTGTATTTTTTAGCTCTACTGTACGTATTTCCATATTTGAGCGCTCGCCAGTCACACATGACCACATTTTGCCGAGCGTGTGAGCCAGGGGGATATCCCCGACGGTTTCTGGGTCGTGTGGGAAGGACCCCCTATCTCCCACACTCACTTGGAGAGGTTCCAAATGCCGTCGCGGAAAGGGGTTAGAAACCGTTTGTTTAGGACCGATGTGCACCAGTGATACTTTCCAAATTAAATGGACATATTAACTGTCTGGCTAATTAACAGACAGAATTAATTGGTTGGCTAATTAATTGCATGCAACTTTGGGCAAGGCAGCAATTGGACAAGAGATAACAGAGATCATTTTTTAGCATTAATGGATGCATGCAAAACCAATTCAAACCAAACAATGTACGAACCTACAATCACGAGTGCAGACTCCCCCTATAGGGGTAGAGAAATTCTATTTTTTTCTTTTTTTCTTTGTGCGTGAGACAAGGGTGGTGGGTTTTCTTATGCTTGTGGCGAGGTGGGAGGAGGTGGGTTTTTTCATAAGGGGATTAAGATCTTAATAGTAATGATAAATTTGAATAAAACTTCCTACTATTAATTATCTGCATCACAAATTATTTTGCATTAATGACTGGTGATACTTTTAATAATTAATATGATACTCCTGTTTAAGTCTCGATAATAATTTCCATAATGATACTTAGGTCCAAAGAATGATACTCAGGCCCAAATTAAATGAACATATTAATGGTCTGGCTAATTAACACACATAATTAACTAGTTTGGCTAACTGATTGCATGCAAGTGTGGGCATGGCAGTAATTGGACAAGATATAACCAAGACGATTTTTGGGCATTAATGGATGCATGCGAAACCAAACCAAATGACGCACGAACCTACCATCATGACCACTTTCTTGATATTAACAAAAATCTCAGAGTTTGTACAATTCGTGAATGTATGCGTTAACATGTAATTGTGAAAGAAAAAAAGATCTACAGGAAGCTCGCTTTGTGCTCTTAGGGTGGTGGCGGCTAGGTTGGTCCATCTGTTCTCGTCTCGCCGTTGGCTGCAACACTTGTCCCATGATGGAAATGATGCATGGATAGGCAGATGATGGTATGAGGGACATCGATCGGATGAAGACTCTTCCCACAATTACCTCTCGACTGGACCAACCCTGACACACGCTCCTTGGGCACCTCCTGTGAGGATGCACATCGGCGATCAGATCAACCCTGAGGGGTATCGTTGTTTCGGAGGATGACAGCCTGGCAGTGCACTAGGTAGCGGATTTTCGTTTAGGGGGAGGGGTTAGGGAGGTGGATGATCTTTTTTCTTTTTGTTTTTGCGTGATGCAAGGGAGGTGGGTTTTATTGTCCATATGAGGAGGTGGGGCTGATGGGTTTTCCGTAGGGGGGCATGGGGAGGGGAGTTAGACATGCCATGTACAAACTCAAACTCCCCTTAATAGTAGAGACATGGTTGGAAAAACTTCCTATTATTAATTATCTGCATCTTTAATTAAGTGCCTAACTAATTAATTGCATTAATGGCTAGATTTTAAAATTGATTTTGTCACAAAAAATTCATATTTAAACATAATTAATTAATTACATAGGTAGTTAATGGTCTGGCCAATTAATTGCATTAATGACTTGATTCTCAAATTGATTTGGTGCTTGGTGTCCTAATTATTTTTATATTTTTTCTATTTTTTCTGCTTGAGGCAAGCGAGGTGGGTTTTCTTGCGCATGTGGGGAGGTGGGAGCGAATGGGTTTTTCATAAGGGCGATCAAGGATTTAATATTAATGATAATTTTTTTTAAAAAACTTCCTACTATCAATTACCTGCATCAGTAATTATGTGTCTGACTAATTAAATAATTGCATTAATGGCTCGATTTCATAATTAATTTGTAGGGGTTTCGGAGAAGGACAATTTTTTGTATTTTTGATTTTGCTCGAGGCAAGGGAGATGGGTTTTCTTGTGCATATGAGGAGGTGGGCGGATCGGTTTTTTCGTAGGGGGGCAAGGGAAGGGGAATTGGACGTACCACGTACAGTCTCCAACTCCCCTTTAATAGTAGAGACATGGTTGAAAAAACTTCCTATTATTGATTATCTGCATATTTAATTGAGTGCATAACTAATTAATTAATTGCATTAATGGATCATTTTAAAAATAATTATAATGAAAAAATTCATACTCCCTCCGTTCCTAAATATAAGTCTTTTTAGAGATTCCAATATGGACTATATACGAAGCAAAATGAGTGAATCTACACTCGAAACTATGTCTATATACATCTGCATATAGTTCATATTTGAATCACTAAAAAGACTTGTATTTAGGAACAGAGAGATTATTTAAACAGACTTTATTCATTGCACGCGTAATTAATGGTTTGTCTAATTAATTACACTAATGACTTGATTCCCAAACTTTCTTGGTTTTTGGTTCCCAAATATTTTTCTATTCTTTTCTTTTTGTTCTGCGTGAGGCAAGGGAGAGATGGGTTTCCTTGTGTGTGTGTGGGGGGGGGGGGAGGTGGGAGCGGATGGGTTTTTCATAAGGGGGCCAAGGGTTTAATAGTAATGATAAATTTTAAAAAGCCTTCCTATGTACTATTAATTATCTACATCACTAATTATGTGTTTGACTTATTAAATAATAGCATTAATGGCTCGATTTCATAATTGGTTTGATGCAAAAAAATCCTCACTTAAACAGACTTAAATACATGCATAATTGATTGTTTGGATAATTAATTACATTAATTGCTTGATTTCCAAATTGAATAGGTTCTTGGTTTCCAACTTGTTTTGCATTAGCGACTGGTAGTAATTTTAATAATTAACCTGATCCGTCTGTCTCAATTATTCCTGGGATGGGAGGGAGTAGGTCTTGCTTCATATTTGTTAATTCATTTCTGTGGGCAATACTTTTTCATAATTAATGTGATACTCAGGTCCAAAGAATAATACTCTTCGTAATTAGCATGATCCTTTTGTTAAACACTCGATGAAACTTTTATTTTAACATGATCCTCCTGTCCAAAAAATAATACTTTTCATGATTAAAGTGATTCTACTGTCAAATGCTCGATAATAGTTCCCATAATTAACATGATTCTCCCGCCCAAATAATGATACTCTTCAAAATTAATATGATCCTTCTGTCCAATAATGATACTGTTCATATTAGTATGATCCTCACGTCCAACGCTCGATTATGCTTTCCAAATTAAACTGACATATTAACATTCTGGCTAATTAACAGACAAAATTAATTGGTTTGGCTAATTAATTGCTTGCAACTGTGGGAAAGGCAGGAATTGGACAAGAATAACAGAGATCACTTTTGGGCATTAATGGATGGATGCGAAACCAAACCAAACAAAGTACGAACCTACAATCACAATCCAGACTCCCCTTTAGGGGTAGAGAAATTATTTTTTTTCTTTGTCTTTATGCTTGAGGCAAGGGAGGTGGGTTTTCTTATTCGTGTGGCGAGGTGCGAGCAGGTGGGTTTTTTCATAAGGGGATTAAGAGCTTAATAGTAATGATAAAGTTGGAAAAACTTTCTACTATAAATTATCTACGTCACTAATTATGGGTCTAACTAATTAAATAATTGCATTAATGGCTCGATTTCATAATCATTTTGATGCAAAAAATCGCTACTTTAATGGACTTAATTAATCAAATATGTAAGTAATTGTTTGGCTATTAATTACTTGCATTAATTGCTTGATTTCCAAATTGATTTGGTGCTTGGTTTCCAAATTGTTTTGCCTTAATGACTGATGATACTTTTAATAATTAACATAATCCTGCTATTTAAGTCTCGATGATACTTTACATAATTATTATGATACTCACGTTTGAAAAATAATATTATGTGTAATTAACGTGAGCCTGTCGTTAAACACTCGATAATACTTTTCATAATTAACATGATCCTCCCGTCCAAATAATGATACTCTTCATAATTAATGTGATCCTTCCATCCAAATAATGATACTCTTCATATTAGTAGTATGATCCTCACGTCCAACGCTCAATTATAGTTTCCAAATTAAATACACATATTATTTGTCTAGCTCATTAGCACACATAATTAACTAGTTTGGCTAATTAATTGCATGCAACTATGGTCAAGCTAGGAATCAGACAAGAGATAACTGAGACGATTTTTGGGCATAAATGGATGCATGTGAAACCAAACCAAATGATGTACGAACCTACCATCATGACCGCAGACTCCCCTTTAGGAGTTGAGATATTTGCATGCAACTATGGGCAAGGCAAGAATTGGATAAGAGATAACTGAGACGATAACTGATATGATTTTTGGGCATTAATGGATGCATGCATGTGATACATATCCAACGTATCTATATATTTTTTATTGTTCCATGCTGTCATATTATCATTCTTGGATTTTTACAATCATTTTATAGAAACTTTATATCATTTTTTGGGACTAACCTATTGACATAGTGCTCAGTGCCAGTTGCTGTTTTTTGCTTGGTTTTTACTTCGCAGAATATCAGTACCAAACGAAGTCCAAATGGAGCAAAACTTTTTGGAGATTTTTTCTGCCCAGAAGACAACTTTGGAGCCAAAGAAGCACCTGGGGAGGCCCGTGTGGCCTAGAAGACACCAGGGCACGCCAAAGGCCCCTAGTGCGCCTTGATGGGTTGTGGGGCCCACTTGGGTCTCCTCCACCACCTCTCAGCTATATAAATATCCAAATATTCCAGAAACCCTAGGGGAGTCGACGAAACTCAATTCCAGACACCGCAAGTTCTAGAACCACGCGATCCAATCTAGAGCCCTATTCCGACACTCTACCGGAGTGGAACACGATCATAGAGGGTTTCCTCATCCTAATTGGTGCTCCTACAATGATGCGCGAGTAGTTCACCATAGACATACGGGTCCGTAGGCAGTAGCTAGTAGATGCCTTCTTCTCTCTTTTTGATTCTCAATACAATGGTCTCTTGGAGATCTATTTGATGTAATGACTTTTTGCGGTGTGTTTGTTGGGATCCGATGAATTGCGAGTTTATGATCAAATCTATATGCATGAATATTATTTAAGTCTTCTTTGATACCTTATATGCATGATTATTTATAGCCTCGTATTTCTTCTCCAAACCTTTGGTTTAGTTTGGCCAACTAGATTGATTTTTCTTGCAATGGGAAGACGTGCTTTGTGATGGGTTCGATCTTGCGGTGTCCTCACCAATGACAGAAGGGGTAGCGAGGCACACATGTATCATTGCCATTAAGGTAAATATGGGGTCTATTCCTACATGAATATATCTTACCTACATCATGTCATCGTTCTTATTGCATTACTCCGTTTCTCCATGAACTTAATACACTAGATGCACGCTGGATAGCGGTCGATGTGTGGAGTAATAGTAGTAGATGCAGAATCGTTTTGGTCTACTAATCTTGGACATGATGCCTATATTCATGATCAGTGCCTTGGATATCGTCATAATTATTTGTTCATCTATCAATTGCCCAACTGTAATTTGTTTACCCACCGTATGCTATTTTCTCGAGAGAAGCCACTAGTGAAATCTACGGCCCCCAGGCCTATCTTTTATCATATTGCTTTCAGATCTATCTTTTATCATATTTGTTTTTAGATATATTATTCCAAAAACCCAAAACTACATTGCTGCACTTTTTCTTTATTTACTTTATTTTGAGTTCTTGCTAGATCTATTTATCCAATCGCATACAAACCAATCTATCTTTTTACCGAGGACGGATTGACAACCCCTCTTACGCATTGGGTTGCAAGTATTTGTTCTTTGTGTGCATGTACCATTTACATAATGTTGCTTGGTTCTCCTACTGGATTGATACCTTGGTTTCATAACTGAGGGAAATACTTATCGTAGCCGTGCTGCATCATCCCTTCCTCTTTGGGGAAATACCGACGCAGTCTCAAGCCACGTCAAAGGAATTTCTGGCACCGTTGCCGGGGAGACATTATCAACATCTATCAGGTTCCTAATCACGAATCTCATCTTCTTGCAATTTACATTATTTTCCATTTCCCTCTCATTTTCATCTCCCCCACTTCAGAAAAATTTGCATTTTTATTCGCCTTCTTTTTTGTTCGCCTTTTTCTCGTTCAATCTTTTTTGCTTGAACCTTTCATCATGAGTGACTTTGGTATGGCAGAAACAGATGATGGCCGAACTCCTAAAATTCGATGATCTGGCAATCTGGATGCTAAAACTTTTGTTTTGGGACAAGGGAATGTTATAGGAAAAGAAACTATCCAAGTTCTTTAATTGTGTTGGAACTTTGACTTGTGATGATGCTCCTATACTTAAAAGGACTAAAACTTATGCGGAAGCTATTTCAGCACTAGTTGTAAAACTTGAGAATAGATTTATCCGTACTCGTCCTAACTTGCAAAGATTGTTTTATGAATTACTAGTTATAAAGGATCCTAGAGCTAAAAATATAGCGACCCATATCTTGATGAATGAATTTGATCACATAGTTCGGGAAGCTAGGGAGATTTTTGATTTCTATGATATGAAGTATGAAAAACTGGTGATAGATGAGATTGTTTATAATAGTGACTATGTTTTAAGGCATTTGCTTTGCAATAAAATCTTTGATGACAACCTTAAAAAGGTAGTTCCTGTTTTAGATATGATCCAACAAGTTTTCAATGATGTTAGTCAATAATATTCTTGGATTGTAGCTGGGAACCAAAAGGGATATAAAGATGGACAACTTGAGAATGCTAAAATTTCTATGGACAATGTGTTTCAAGTTATATTTGAGAAACCTCCTGATAAAAGCACATCTATGGAGGATAAGAAGAAAGATGACAATACTTGAATCTATGCATTATGCATAGCTAGGGGCATAAAATGATAGCGCTTGTTGAGAGTCAACCCAATGAATAAAAGTTACTTTTGCCTTTTTCTTTCTGTTCATGAGTGTTTGCACAATTATGCTACTGTTATGATTGTGTTTTCATGTTTTAATTAGTGTTTGTGCCAAGTAAAGCCTTTGGGATCATGTTGGGTGATTGTGTTTTCCACGATTGCCCTCCATACCAACACATTCGAAGGAATTTATTCTTTGACAACATAAAGTAAATTCATTTTTGCATTTCGTGACTGGGCATCCCTAAAACCTTTGCCTTACTCTTGTTCAATGACAAGTGAATAAACACTCATCATGAGAATAACACATCCAGCATGGAAAATATTAGCCACCCGTCACCGTTCCGCGAGCGAAACGAACACATAAAAGAGAAGTTTATTTTGAAAATTAGAGATGGCACATGCAAATTTGCTTAGAACGGCAAAAGAATACCGCATATAGGTAGATATAGTGGATTCATGTGGCAAAACTGGTTTAAAGGATTTTGATGTACAAGTAGAGATCATACTTGGTGCAAAATGAAGGCTAGCAAAAGATTGAGAAGCGACCAACCAAGAAACGAATAATCTCATAAACAAGCATTAAGCATAATTAACACCGAATAATGCACCACAAGTAGGATATAATTTCATTGCATGACTATTTACTTTCATACTTGCATAGGGAATCACAAACTTTAACACCAATATTCTTACTAAAGCATAATTACTCATCAACACAACTCACATATCACATAATCATATCTCAAAACTATTACTAAGAATCAAGTTTGTTTTATCCAACGATCTTCATCAATTTTTTTACTTATCCTTCCTGGATATCTATCACTTCGAAACTAAATTTCAGGTGTTGCTTTTCATAAGCTCAAACAAATATAAGTGAAGATCATGAGCATAAAAAATTTATTTCTCTCAAAATAATTTAAGTGAAGCAAGAGAGAATTTCTTCAAAATTTTACTAACTCTGAAATAAATCTAAGTGAAGAAGAGTGCATTTCTTCAAAAATACTAAGCACACCGTGCTCAAAAGGATATAAGTGAAGCACTAGAGCAAGTCCTAGCTCATAAAAGATTTAAGTGAAGCACAGAGAGCAATTCTAACAAGTCATGACATAATCGTGGCTCTCTCAAATAAGTGTGTCCAGCAAGGATTGATGACTTAGAACACAAAATAAAACAAGTAAACACTCATATCATACAAGACGCTCCAAGAAAAACACATATCATGTGACGAATAAAAATATAGCTTTAAGTAAAATACCGACGGTCATTAGAAGAAAGAGGGGATGCCACTCGGGGGCATCCCCAAGCTTAGTTGGTTGCTCATTATTGGATAATACTTGGGATGCCAGGGCATCCCCAAGCTTAGGCTCTTCTATCCTTCTTTCATCCATCGTAACATAAACCAAAACTTGAAAACTTCAATCACACAAAACTCAACAAAACCTTCGTGAGATCCGTTAGTATAAGAAAGCAAACCACTACTATAAGTACTGTATCAACGCAATTCATATTTTTTGGTATTATATCTACTGTATTCCAACTTTTCTATGGCAAAAAATCATCAAAGAAAACCATAGAGCCATCAAAATAAGCACACAACACAAAGAAAACAGAATTTGTCAAAACAGAACAGTCTGTAGCAATCTGACTATTTCGAATACTTCTGTAACTCGAAAAATTCGGCCAAATTAGGACGACCTGGGTAATTTGTATATTAATCTTCTGCATGAAGAATCAGGGTAAAAACACTTTTCTGTGATGTATGAAAATTATTTTTGTTAGTGCATAAGTTTCTGTTTTTCAGTGAGATCAAACAACTATCACCCAAGAAGATCCTAAAGGCTTTACTTGGCACAAACACTAATTAAAACAAAAAAAAACAAAATCATACTAGTAGCATAATTGTGCAAAAACACAAGAAGAGAAAGCAAAAAGCAAAAATAAATTTCATTCATTGGGTTGCCTCCCAACAAGCGCTATAGTTTTACGCCCTTAGCTAGGCATAATATTTCAATGATGCTCACAAGAAAGATAGTAGTTGAAACACGAAGAGAGTACCATCAAACATGTGACAAACACATTTAAGTCTAACTCTCTTCCTATGCATCGGAATTTTATAAGCAAACAAATTATCAAGACACAAAATATCTAGCATATGCAAGCATGAAGAAAGAAATAATAACGACCTCAACATAACAAGAGGTAATTTAGTAACATGAAAATTTCTACAACCATATTTTCCTCTCTCATAATAATTAAATGTAGGATCATAATCAAATTCAACAATATAGCTATCATATAAAACTTTCTCTTCATGATCCACATGCATGCAAAGTTGACACTCTTCCAAAATATTGGGATTATCATCAAATAAAGGCATGACCTCTCCAAACCCACTTTTAATATTATTGCAAACATTTTCATCATGAGGCTTAAATAAATTTTCAAGATCATAAGAATCATCACCCCAATCATGATCATTGTAACAAGTAGTGGACATAGAAAAATTAGCATCCCCAAGCTTGGGGTTTTGCATAGTATTAACACAATTGACAGTAATAGAATTTATAGTAAAATCATTGCAATCATGCTTTTCATTCAAGGAGCTATCATGAATCACTTCATAAATTTCTTCATCACAATTTTCATATTCACGAATCTCAAGCAAAACTTCATAAAGATAATCTAGTGCACTCAAATCACTAGCAATTGGTTCATGATAATTGGATCTCTTAAAAATATTTTCCAATGGATGAGGATCCATATCAATAGATTTTTAGCAAGAAAAGATGCAAGCAAATAGAAGACACATTGCACACAATCAAAGAAAAGATCTGACGAGAAAACGGCGAACGAAAAAGAGGGCACATAAAACGGCAAATTTTTGTGAAGTGGGGGAGAGGAAAACGAGAGGCAAATGGCAAATAATGTAAATTGCGAGGAGATGAGATTTGTGATTAGGAACCTGGTATATGTTGAAGATCCTCCCTGGCAACGGCGCCAGAAATTCCTTTTGATGTCTCCCTGGCTATGGCGCCAGAAAGCTCCTGTCTGCTAGGACTACGTCGGTATTTCCCCAAAGAGGAAGGATGATGCAGCACAGCGAAGGTAGGTATTTCCCTCAGTGATGAAACCAAGGTTATCGAACCAGTAGGAGAACCAAGCAACACAACGTAAAAAGCACCTGCACACAAATAACAACACCTCGCAACCCGACGTGTTAAAGGGGTTGTCAATCCCTTCCGGGGTACGACGCCTCAAGATAGGCAAGCGGACGTGAGACAAATTGTAGTAGATTGATAGATCGAACGCCAAATAGAAATAAAACGCAGCAAGATATTTTTGTATTTTTGGCTTAATAGATCTAAAATAAATGCAAGAGAAAAGTAGATCACAAAGGCAAATATATGAGAAAGAAGACCCGGGGACCGTAGGTTTCACTAGTGGCTTCTCTCGAGAAAAATAGCAAACAATGGGTAAACAAATTACTGTTGGGCAATTGATAGAACTTCAAATAATCATGATGATATCCAGGCAATGATCATTACATAGGCATCACATCCAAGATTAGTAGATCGACTCCTGCCTGCATCTACTACTATTACTCCACACATCGATCGCTATCCAGCATGCATCTAGTGTATTAAGTTCATGGAAAAACGGAGTAATGCAATAAGAACGATGACATGATGTAGACAAGATCTATCTATGTAGAGATAGACCCCATCGTTTTATCCTTAGTAGCAATGATACATACGTGTCGTTTCCCCTTCTGTCACTGGGATCAAGCACCGTAAGATCGAACCCACTACCGGGCACCTCTTCCCATTGCAAGATAAATAGATCAAGTTGGCCAAACAAAACCCAAATATCGGAGAAGAAACACGAGGCTATAAGAGATCATGCATAAAAGAGGTCAAAGAATCTCAAATAACTTTCATGGATATAAAAAGATATAACTCATCATAAACTCAAAGTTCATCAAATCCTAACAAACACACCACAAAAAGATTTACATCACATGGATCTCCAAGAGACCATTGTATTGAGAATCAAAAGAGAGAGAGGAAGTCATCTAGCTACTAACTACGGACCCGAAGGTCTACAAAGAACTACTCACGCATCATCGGAGAGGCACCAATGGAGGTGGTGAACCCCATCCGAGATGGTGTCTAGATTGGATCTGGTGGTTCTGGACTCTGCGGTGGCTGGATGAATATTTCGTCGACTCCCCTAGGGTTCTGGGATTTTGGGGGTATTTATAGAGCAAAGAGGCAGTCCGGGGGGCACCCGAGGTGGGCTTAACCCACCAGGGCGCGCCTGGGCCTCTTGGCGCGCCATGGTAGGTTGTCCCCTCCTCAGGACTCCCCCAGGTGCAACCAGGGCCTAATATTTTCCTTCTGGTCCATAAAAAAATCTCCGTTAAGTTTCGTTGCATTTGGAATCCATCTGATATTGATTTCCTACAATGTAAAAAACATGCAGAAAACAACAATTGGCACTTGGCACTATGTCAATAGGTTAGTACCAAAAAATGATTTAAAATGACTATAAAATGATTATAAAACATCCAAGATTGATAATAAAACAGCATGGAACAATCAAAAATTATAGATACGTTGGAGACGTATCACATTCCACATCAAAAATTCTGTTTTTATCATTTACCTACTCGAGGACGAGTAGGAATTAAGCTTGGGGATGCTGATACGTCTCCAACGTATCTATAATTTTTGATCGTTCCATGCTGTTATATGATCATTCCTTGATGTTCTAAAGTCATTTTATAGCAACTTTATATCATTTTTTGGGACTAACCAATTGACATAGTGCCCAGTGCTAGTTGCTATTTTTTTGCTTGTTTTTTACTTCGCAGAATATCCCTATCAAACGGAGTACAAACGCAACGAAACTTTTTGGACCAAAAGACAACTTGGGAGCCAAGGAAGCACCTGGGGGAGGCCCGTGGGGCCCACAAGACACCACGGCGCACCAGAGGCCCCTAGCGAGCCTCGACGGGTTGTGGGGCCCACCGGGGTCTCCTCCACCGCCTCTCAGCTCTATAAGTACCCAAATATTCAAGAAACCCTAGGGAAGTCGACGAAACACAATTCCAGCCGCCGTAAGTTCCAGAACCACGAGATCCAATCTAGATCCCTATTCCGGCACTCTGCCGGAGGGGAACACGATCACAGAGGGGTTCATCATCCTCATTGGTGCTCCTCGGATGATGCATGAGTAGTTCACCATAGACCTACGGGTCTGTAGGTAGTAGCTAGATGGCTTCTTCTCTCTTTTTGATTCTCAATACAATGGTCTCTTGGAGATCTATTTGATGTAATGACTTTTTGCGGTGTGTTTGTTGGGATCCGATGAATTGCGAGTTTATGATCAGATCTATATCCATGAATATTATTTGAGTCTTCTTTGATATCTTATATGCATGATTATTTATAGCCTTGTATTTCTTCTCCGAATCATTGGTTTAGTTTGGCCAACTAGATTGATTTTTCTTGCAATGGGAAGAGGTGTTTTGTGATGGGTTCGATCTTGTGGTGTCCTCACCGGTGACAGAAGGGGTAGCGAGACACATGTATAATTGCTATTAAGGATAAAAAGATAGGATCTATTTCTATGTGAATATATCTTGTCTACATCATGTCATCGTTCTCATTGCATTACTCAGTTTCTCCATGAACTTAATACACTAGATGCATGCTGGATAGCGGTCGATGTGTGGAGTAATAGTTGTAGATGCAGAACCGTTTTGGTCTACTAATTTTGGACGTGATGCCTATGTTCATGATCATTGCCTTGGATATCGTCATAATTATTTGTTCTTCTATCAATTGCCAAATAGTAATTTGTTTACCCACCGTATGCTATTTTCTCGAGAGAAGCCACTAATGAAATCTATTGCCCCAGGTTCTATCTTTTATCATATTGCTTTCAGATCTACCTTTTATCATATTTGTTTACAGATCTATTATTCCAAAACCCAAAAATACCTTGCTGCACTTTTTCTTTATTTATCTTATTTTGAGTTCTTGCTAGATCTATTTATCCAATCGCATACAAACCAATCTATATTTTTACCGAGGAGGGATTGACAACCCCTCTTACACGTCGGGTTGCAAGTATTTGTCCTTTGTGTGCAGGTACCATTTACATAGTGTTGCTTGGTTCTCCTACTTGATTGATACCTTGGTTTCATAACTAAGGGAATACTTACTGTAGTTGTGCTACATCATCCCTTTCTCTTTGGGGAAATACCGCCGCTGTCTCAAGCCACATCAGCGTGCGAAATCAACGCTCGATTAGTATGATCCTACCATACAACGCTCGATTATACTTTCCAAATTAAATGGACATATTAACTATGTAGCTAATTAACACATGTAACTAATTGGTTTGGCTAATTAATTGCATGCAACTGTGGTTAAGACATGAATTGGACAAGGGATAACTGAGATGATTTTTGGGCATTAATGGATGCACGCGAGACCAAACCAAACCAAACGATGTACGAAGCTAACATGACGACCGCAGATTCCACTTTTAGGAGTAGATATCTTCTGCTTTTTTCTTTTCTTCTTGCGTGTGGCATGGGAGGCGGGTTTACTTGTGCTTGTGGGGAGGTGTGAGTAGATGTTTTTTCATAAGGGGGATTAAGAGTTTAATAGTAATGATAAATTTGAAAAAAACTTTCTAGTATTAATTATTTACATCACTAATTATTTGACTAAGTAATTAAATAATTGCATTAATGGCTCGATTTCATAATTAATTTGATGCAAAAAAACCCTACTTAAATTGACATAATTAATTACATGTGTAATTAATTGTCTCACTAGTTAATTGCATTAATTGCTTGATTTCCAAATTAATTAGGTTCTCGGTTTCCAATTGTTTTGCATTAATGACTTGGGATACTTTTAATAATTAACATGATCCTTGTGCTTAAGTCTCGATAATAATTTACATAATTAATATGATACTCACGCCCAAATAATAAAACTCTGCGTAATTAACATGAGTCATTCATCAAACACTCGATGATAGTTTTATAATTAACGTGATCCCCCGGTCCAAAAAATGATACTCTTCATAATTAAAGTGATCCTAGTGTCAAATGCTCGACAACACTTGCCATAATTAACATGATCCTCCCATCCAAATAAAGATACTCTTCATAATTAATGTGATTTTCCATCCAAATAATTATACTATTCGTATTAGTAGAATGGACTCACGTGAAACCTAACCAAACCAAATGACGTACAAACCTACCATGAAGACCACAGACTCCCCCTTTAAGAGTAGAGATATTTGCATGTAACTGTGGCAAGGCAGGAATTGGAAAAAGATAACTGAGACGATAACTGATACGATTTTTGGGCATTAATGGATGTATGCATGCGCAACCAATGCTCGATTAGTATGATCCTCCCGTCCAATGCTTGATTATGCTTTCCAAATTAAACAGACATATTAACTATCAGGCTAATTAACACACATATTTAATTGGTTTGGCTAATTAATTGTATGCAACTTTGGGCAAGACAGGAATTGGCCAAGAGATAACTAAGAAGATTTTTGGGCATTAATGGATGCATGCGAAACCAAACCAAACCAAACGACGTACGAAAGCTACCATGACGACCGTAGACTCCGCTTTTAGGAGTAGAGATCTTCTGTTTTTTCTTCTTTCTGCGTGAGGCAAGGGAAGTGAGTTTTCTTGTGTGTGTGGGGAGGTGGGAGTGGATGGTTTTTCATAAGGGGGATTAAGAGTTTATAATAATGATAAATTTGAAAAAAGAACTTACTAATATTAATTATCTGCATCACTAATTATGTGTCTCACTAATTAAATAATTGCATTAATGGCTCAATTTCGTAACTAATTTGATGTAAAAAACCTACTCAAATTAATTGCATTAATTGCTTGATTTCCAAATATATTAGGTGCTTGGTTTCCAAATTGTTTTGCATTAATGGCTCGTGATACTTTTGATTATTAACATAATCCTTTGTTAAAGTCTTGATAATAATTTACATAATTAATATGATATTCACGTCCAAAGAATAATACTCTGTGTGATTAATGTGAGTCGTTCGTTAAATAGTCGATGATACTTTTATAATTAAAATGTTCCTGCAGTCCAAAAAATAATACTCTCCATAATTAAAGTGATCCTACTATTAAATGCTCGATAATACTTTTCATAATTAACATGATCCTCCCATCCAAATAATGATACTCTTCACAATTAATGTGATGCTTCTTTCCAAATAATGGTACTCTTCATATTAGTAGTATGATCCTCCTGACGAACGCTCAATTATACTTTGCAAATTAAACAAACATATTAACTATCTGTCTAAGTAACAGACATAATTAACTGGTTTGGCTAATTAATTGTATGCAACTATGGGCAAGGTAGGAATTAGACAAGAGATACCAAGACGATTTTTTGGGCATTAATGGATGCATGTGAAACAAAACCAAACGACGTACGAACCTACCATCATGACTGCAGACTCCCCATCATGGCCTACTAGGCTGATAGTAAAAAAATATGAGAGTTTGTACAGTTCGTGAATGTATGCGGTTCACATGAAGCTCGCTTTGTGCTCTTAGAGTGGTGGCTGGTTGATCCATCTGTGCTCGGCTGGCCGTCGGCTGCAACACTCGTCCCATGATGGAAATGATGCATGGATAGGCAGATGATGGTACAAGGGACATCGATCGGATGAAGACTCTTCCCACAAATACCTCTCGACCGAACTGACCCCGAGACACGCTCCTTGGGCACCTCCTCTGAGGATGCACGACAGCGATCAGATCAACCCTGAGGGTGTCGTTGTTTCAGAGGATGTCAGCCCAACAGTGCGTTAGGCAACGAATTATCATTGAGGGGGAGGGTGTTGGTGTCAAAACTGGTGGATCTTGGGTAGGGGGTCCCGAGCTGTGGGCTTGGGATCAATGGGGAAAAAGTACGAAGAACACGGTGTTTACCCAGGTTCGGGCCCTCTCTAGGAGGTAAAACCCTACGTCCTGCTTGATTGTATTGATGTGTATGGTATGGTTACAGAGTCGATCTATCTTGAGATCAGGCGAGCTAAACCCTAGGTTGATGGGGGATTGGATGTTGCTCTAACCCTAAAGACTAAAGCCCTCCCGTTTATATAGACACTAGTAGGGTTAGGGTTACACCTGGTCGGTTACAATAAAGGGAAGATCATGCTAAATCTTGACTTGGAGGACACACCACGGCTCCAGAGATCTTCTATCCAGTCATGGGTCCATGCCCTAGCTTGGCTCCATAGTGGCCTATCAGTCCGGCCCATAAGAAATGGGCCGTCGGCCCGAGGACCCCTTAATCCAGGACTCCCTCAGTAGCCCCTGAACTTGCCTCCAATGCCAGGGCTTGTGATCGGCATCGGCATCCCCATAGTCTTTGGCTTGCGAGGCAAGTTCTCCATCCTGTCCTGTGCGCGCTCGAAGTTGAGTAGTACCCAGAGTCCGGAGCATTGGCTTTACTTAGCACTGAAGGTCAAAGCGTTCCAGTGTGAATAGTGCCCTCTGTTACCTCTTGAGCACTGCGTTGGTTTTCCCTTGAAGAGGAAAGGGTGATGCAGTAAAGTAGCGTAAGTATTTGCCTCAGTTTTTGAGAACCAAGGTATCAATCCAGTAGGAGACCACGCTCGAGCCCCACGCACCTACAAAAACAAATAAGAACCTTTCAACCAATGCGATAAAGGGGTTGTCAATCCCTTCACGGTCACTTACGAGAGTGAGATCTGATAGATATGATAAGATAATATTTTTGGTATTTTTATGATAAAGAGAAATAAAGATGCAAAGTAAAATAAACGGCAATAAAAATAGCTAAGTGTTGGAAGATTAATATGACGGAAAATAGACCCGGGGGCCATAGGTTTCACTAGTGGCTTCTCTCAAGATAGCATAAGTATTACGGTGGGTAAACGAATTACTGTCGAGCAATTGATAGAATTGAGCATAGTTATGAGAATATCTAGGTATTATCATGTATATAGGCATCACGTCCGTGACAAGTAGACTGAAACGATTCTGCATCTACTACTATTACTCCACACATCGACCGCTATCCAGCATGCATCTAGAGTATTAAGTTCATAAGAACAGAGTAATGCTTTAAGCAAGATGACATGATGTAGAGGGATAAACTCATGCAATATGATATAAACCTCATCTTTTTATCCTCGATGGCAACAATACAATACGTGCCTTGCTGCCCCTGCTCTCACTGGGAAAGGACACCGCAAGATTGAACCCAAAGCTAAGCACTTCTACCATTGCGAGAAAGATCAATCTAGTAGGCCAAACCAAACTGATAATTCGAAGAGACTTGCAAAGATAACCAATCGTACATAAAAGAATTCAGAGGAGATTCAAATATTCTTCTTAGATAAACTTGATCATAAACCCACAATTCATCGGATCTCGACAAACACACCATAAATATGATTACATCGAATAGATCTCCAAGAAGATCAAGGAGAAATTTGTATTGAGATCCAAAGAGAGAGAAGAAGCCATCTAGCTAATAACTAGGGACCCGAAGGTCTGAGGTAAACTACTCACACATCATCGGAGAGGCTATGGCGTTGATGTAGAAGCCCTCTATGATCAATGCCCCCTCCGGCGGAGCGCTGGAAAAGGCCCCAAGATGGGATCTCATGGGTACAGAAGGTTGCAGCGGTGGAAATAGGGTTTTGGCTCCATATATGATGTTTCCAGGGTATATGGGTATCTATAGGAGGAGGAAGTATGTCGGTGGAGCAACGAGGGGCCCACGAGGGTGGAGGGCACGCCCAGGGGGGGTAGGCGCGCCCCCTACCTCGTGGCTTCCTCGTCTGTTGCTTGACGTCCACTCCAAGGCCTCTGGATCACGGTTGTTTCGAAAATCACGTTCCCGAAGGTTTCATTCCGTTTGGACTCCGTTTGATATTCTTTTTCTGCGAAACACTGAAATAGGCAAAAAACAGCAATTTGGGCTGGGCCTCCGGTTAATAGGTTAGTCCCAAAAATAATATAAAAGTGCATAAATAAGCCCATTAAACATGCGAAACAGAATATATAATAGCATGGAACAATAAAAAATTATAGATACGTTGGAGACGTATCAAGCATCCCCAAGCTTAATTCCTACTCGTCCTCGAGTAGGTAAATGATAAAAACAGAATTTTTGATGTGGAATGCTACTTAGCATAATTTTCAATGTAACCCTCTTAATTGTGGTATGAATATTTAGATCTGAAATATTCAATATAAAAGTTTAATATTGACATAAAAGTAATAATACTTCAAGCATACTAACTAAGGAATTACGTCTTCTCAAAATAACATGGCCAAAGAAAGTTCATCCCTACAAAATCATATAGTTTGGTCATGCTCCATTTTCGTCACACAAGAATGCTCTCATCATGCACAACCCCGATGACAAGCCAAGCAATTGTTTCATACTTTAGTAATCTCAAACTTTTTTCAACTTTCACGCAATACATGAGCGTGAGCCATGGATATAGAACTATGGGTGGAATAGAATATAATGATGGGGGTTATGTGGAGAAGACAAAAAAGGAGAAAGTCTCACATCAACGAGGCTAATCAACGGGCTATGGAGATGCCCATCAATTGATGTTAATGTGAGGAGTAGGGATTGCCATGCAACGGATGCACTAGAGCTATAAATGTATGAAAGCTCAACAAAAGAAACTAAGTGGGGGTGCATCCAACTTGCTTGCTCACGAAGACCTAGGGCATTTGAGGAAGCCCATTGTTGGAATATACAAGCCAAGTTCTATAACAAAAAATTCCCACTATTATATGAAAGTGACAAAACAAGAGACTATCTATCATAATGATCATGGTGCTACTTTGAAGCACAAGTATGGAAAAAAGATAGTAGCATTGCCCCTTTTTTTGAGCCTTTCCTTTTTTTCTTTTGGCCTTTCTCTTTTTTTTGGACAATGCTCTATGAATGATGATCATCACACTTCTATTTATTTACAACTCAATTATTACAACTCGATACTAGAACAAAGTATGACTATATATGAATGCCTCCGACGGTGTACCGGGAAATGAATCAAGAGTGACATGTATGAAATATGCATGGTGGCTTTGCCATAATTACGATGTCAACTACATGATCATGCAAGGCAATATGACAATGATGAAACGTGTCATGATAAATGGAACGGTGGAAAGTTGCATGGCAATATATCTCGGAATGGCTATGGAAATGCCATAATAGGTAGGTATGGTGGCTGTTTTGAGGAAGATATAAGGAGGCTTATGTGTGATAGAGCGTATCGTATCACGGGGTTTGGATGCACCATCGAAGTTTGCACCAACTCTCAAGGTGAGAAAGGGCAATGCACGGTACCGAAGAGGCTAGCAATGATGGAAGGGTAAGAGTGTGTATAATCCATGGACTCAACATTAGTCATAAAGAACTCACATACTTATTGCAAAAATCTACAATTCATCAAAAACCAAGCACTACGCACATGCTCCTAGGGGGATAGATTGGTAGGAAAAGACCATCGCTCGTCCCCGACCACCACTCATAAGGAGGACAATCAAAGAACACCTCATGTTTCAAATTTGTTACACAATGTTTACCATACGTGCATGCTATGGGATTTGCAAACTTCAACACAAGTATTTCTCAAATTAACAACTACTCAACTAGCACAACTTTAATATCACTACCTCCATATCTCAAAACAATCATCAAGCATCAAACTTCTCTTAGTATTCAACACACTCATAAGAAAGTTTTTACTAATCTTGAATACCTAGCATATTAGGACTAATTTCTCAATTAAAGCAAATTACCATGCTGTTTTGTAGGACTCTCAAAATAATATAAGTGAAGCATGAGAGAACAATAATTTCTATAAAACAAATCGACCACCGTGCTCTAAAAGATATAAGTGAAGCACTAGAGCAAAAACTATATAGCTCAAAAGATATAAGTGAAGCACATAGAGTATTCTAATAAATTCCGAATCATGTGTGTCTCTCTCAAAAGGTGTGTACAGCAAGGATGATTGTGGTAAACTAAAAAGCAAAGACTCAAATCATACAAGACGCTCCAAGCAAAACACATATCATGTGGTGAATAAAAATATAACTCCAAGTAAAGTTACCGATGGACGAAGACGAAAGAGGGGATGCCTTCCGGGGCATCCCCAAGCTTTGGCTTTTTGGTGTCCTTAGATTACCTTGGGGTGCCATGGGCATCCCCAAGCTTAGGCTCTTGCCACTCCTTGTTCCATAATCCATCAAATCTTTACCCAAAACTTGAAAACTTCACAACACAAAACTCAACAGAAAATCTCGTGAGCTCCGTTAGCGAAAGAAAACAAAACACCACTTCAAGGTACTGTATTGAACTCATTATTTATTTATTTTGGTGTTAAACCTACTGTATTCCAACTTCTCTATGGTTTATAAACTATTTTACTAGCCATAGATTCATCAAAATAAGCAAACAGCACACAAAAACAGAATCTGTCAAAAACAGAACAGTCGGTAGTAATCTGTAACTAACGCAAACTTCTGGAACTCAGACAAATCTACCAAAATAGGACGACCTAGATAATTTGTTTATTGATCTACTTCAATTGGAATCAGTATTTTATCACGTTCTGGTGATTTTTAACAATTGTTTTCGTGAACAGGAAGTTTCTGGAATTTTCAGCAAGATCAAATGACTATCATCCAAGAAGATCCGATAGGTTTAACTTGGCACAAACACTAATTAAAACATTAAAAAAATCTAACCAGAGGCTAAATCAAATATTTATTCGTAAACAGAAGCAAAAAAGCAAAAAAAAAAACTAAAATAAAATTGGGTTGCCTCCCAACAAGCGCTATCGTTTTATGCCCTTAGCTAGGCATAAAATCAAGGATAGATCTAGGTATTGCCATCTTTGGTAGACAATCCATAAGTGGCTCTCATAATAGATTCATAAGGTAATTTAATCTTTTTATTGGGAAGTGTTCCGTGCCTTTCCTTAATGGAAATTGGAATCTAATATTCCTTTCCTTCATATCAATAATTGCACCAATCGTTCTAAGGAAAGGTCTACCAAGAATAATAGGACATGAAGGATTGCAATCTATATCAAGAACAATAAAATCTACGGGCACATAGTTCCTATTTGCAACAATAAGAACATCATTAATTCTTCCCATAGGTTTCTTAATGGTGGAGTCCGCAAGGTGTAAGTTTAAAGAGTAATCATCAAATTCGCGGAAACCTAACAAATCACATAAAGTTTTCGGAATCATGGAAACACTAGCACCCAAATCACACAAAGCATAGCATTCATGATCTTTCATTTTAATTTTAATAGTAGGTTCCCACTCATCATAAAGTTTTCTAGGGATAGAAACTTCCAACTCAAGTTTTTCTTCATAAGATTGCATTAAAGCATCAACGATATGTTTAGTAAAAGCTTTATTTTGACTATAAGCATGAGGAGAATTTAGCACGGATTGCAACAAGGAAATACAATCTATCAAAGAGCAATTATCATAATTAAATTCCTTGAAATAAAAGATAGTGGGTTCATTGATATCTAAAGTTTTAACCTCTTCAATCCCACTTTTACCAATTTTTGTATCAAGATCTAAAAACTCCAAATTTTTGGGACGCCTTCTAACTAAAGTTGACTCATCTCCAGTCCCATCATTATCAAGATTCATATTTCAAAACAAAGATTTAATAGGGGACACATCAATAACTTTTAGATCTTCATCTTTATTCTCATAAAAATTAGAAGAAGACGCTTTTACAAAGCAATCTTTCTTAGCACGCATCCTAGCGGTTCTTTCTTTGCACTCATCAGTGGAAATTCTCATAGATTTGAGAGACTCATTGATATCATGCTTAGGTGGGATTGATTTAAGTTTCAAAGAATCAACATCAAGAGAAATTCTATCCATGTTCCTAGCCAATTCGTCAACTTTAAGCAATTTTTCTTCAAGCAAAGCATTGAAATTCTTTTGAGAAATCATAAATTCTTTAACACTAGTCTCAAATTCAGAGGGAATCTTATTAAAAAATCCATAAGAGTTGTTGTAGGAATTACCATAATTATTAGAGGAATTACTAGGGAACGACCTAGGATTAAAGTTTCCTCTATACGCGTTGTTGCCAAAATTATTCCTACCAACAAAATTCATATCCATAGATTCATTATTATTCTCAATCAAAGTAGACAAAGGCATATCATTAGGATCAGAAGAAACACTTTTAGTAGCAAATAATTTCATAAGTTCATCCATCTTTCCACTCAAAATATTAATTTCTTCTATCGCATGCACTTTTTTATTAGTAGATCTTTCGGTGTGCCATTGAGAATAATTAACCATAATATTATCTAGGAGTTTAGTAGCTTATACTAAAGTGATTTCCATAAAAGTGTCTACCGCGGCCGAATCTAAAAGATTTCTAGAAGCAAAATTCAATCCGGCATAAATTTTTTGTATAATCATCCAAAGATTCAAACCATGTGTAGGGCAATTACGTATCATTAATTTCATCCTCTCCCAAGCTTGTGCAACATGTTCATGATCAAGTTGCTTAAAATTCATAATATCGTTTCTAAGAGAGATGATCTGAGCGGGAGGAAAATACTTAGAGATAAAAGCATCTTTGCACTTATTACAAGAATCAATATTGTTTTTAGGCAAAGACAAAAACCAAGTTTTAGCAATAGTTTCAATTTAACAATATCATTGTACACATCTTTCTTCTTTTGCATATCACACAAATCAATGAAGCTATTTAGATGGGTAGCGGCATCTTCACTAGGAAGGCCGGCGAATTGATCTTTCATGACAAGATTTCGCAAAGCAGCATTAATTTCACAAGATTCAGCATCGGTAAGAGGAGCAATCGGAGTGCTAAGAAAATCATTGTTGTTGGTATTGGAAAAGTCACACAATTTAGTATTGTCTTGAGCCATCGTGACAAGCAAGCAATCCAACACACGGGCAAACAAGAAGCAAGCGAAAAAGAGGCGAACGGAAAAGAGGGCGAATAAAACGGCAAGGGTGAAGTGGGGAGAGGAAAATGAGAGGCAAATGGCAAATAATGTAATGTGAGGGATAAGAGTTTGTGATGGGTACTTGGTATGTCCTGACTTGTGCGTAGACTCCCCGGCAACGGCGCCAGAAATCCTTCTTGCTACCTCTTGAGCACTATGTTGGTTTTCCCTTGAAGAGAAAAGGGTGATGCAGTAAAGTAGCGTAAGTATTTCCCTCAGTTTTTGAGAACCAAGGTATCAATCCAGTAGGAGACCATGCTTGAGTCCCACACACCTACACAAACAAATAAGAACCTCGCAACCAACGCGATAAAAGGGGTTGTCAATCCCTTCACGGTCACTTACGAGAGTGAGATCTGATAGATATGATAAGATAATATTTTTGGTATTTTTATGATAAAGAGAAATAAAGATGCAAAGTAAAATAAACGGCAATGGAAATAGCTAAGTGTTGGAAGATTAATATGATGGAAAATAGACCCGGGGGCCATAGGTTTCACTAGTGGCTACTCTCAAGATAGCATAAGTATTACGGTGGGTAAATGAATTACTGTCGAGCAATTGATAGAATTGAGCATAGTTATGAGAATACCTAGGTATGATCATGTATATAGGCATCACGTCCGTGACAAGTAGACCGAAATGATTCTGCATCTACTACTATTACTCCACACATCGACCGCTATCCAGCATGCATCTAGAGTATTAAGTTCATAAGAACAGAGTAATGCTTTAAGCAAGATGACATGATGTAGAGGGATAAACTCATGCAATACGATATAAACCCCATCTTTTTATCCTCGATGGCAACAATACAATACGTGCCTTGCTACCCCTGCTGTCACTGGGGAAGGACACCACAAGATTGAACCCAAAGCTAAGCACTTCTCCCATTGCGAGAAAGATCAATCTAGTATGCCAAACCAAACTGATAATTCGAAGAGACTTGCAAAGATAACCAATCATACATAAAATAATTCAGAGGAGATTCAAATATTCTTCATAGATAAACTTGATCATAAACCCACAATTCATCGGATCTCGACAAACACACCGCAAAATAAGATTACATCGAATAGATCTCCAAGAAGATCGAGGAGAAATTTGTATTGAGATCCAAAGAGAGAGAAGAAGCCATCTAGCTAATAACTATGGACCCGAAGGTCTGAGGTAAACTACTCACACATCATCGGAGAGGCTATGGTGTTGATGTAAAAGCCCTCCGTGATCAATGCCCCCTCCGGCGGAGCACCGGAAAAGGCCCCAAGATGGGATCTCACGGGTACCGAAGGTTGCGGTGGTCGAAATTGGGTTTTGGCTCCGTATATGATGTTTCCAGGGTATATGGGTATATATAGGAGGAAGAAGTACATCGGTGGAGCAACGAGGGGCCCACAAGGGTGGAGGGCGCGCCCAGGGGGTAGGCGCGCCCCCTACCTCGTGGCTTCCTCGTCTATTGCTCGACGTCCACTCCAAGTCCTCTGGATCACGTTTGTTCTGAAAATCACGTTCCCGAAGGTTTCATTCCGTTTGGACTCCGTTTGATATTCTTTTTCTGCGAAACACTGAAATAGGCAAAAAAACAGCAATTTGGGCTGGGCCTCTGGTTAATAGGTTAGTCCCAAAAAATTATAAAAGTGCATAAATAAGCCCATTAAACATCCAAAACAGAATATATAATTGCATGGAACAATCAAAAGTTATAGATACGTTGGAGACGTATCACCCTCATCTGACAACTTTTCAGCGAAGGGCCACGTTCGGTCATAACACCAAACAGCTGGAAGTCCTTGATGCGTGGTTTGAGGCCGCACCTCCATTGGTGTGTCCCATCAAGGCAGAGATCGTGCCCCGCTTTTTAGGGGATATGATCAAAGATTTCAATCAACCCACCCACGCATAACGTCGCGAGTATATCGGGAAGTGGAGAGGCCTGCGCCGTGGAAAAAGGAACCCTTGGCTTCTCCGCGGCCCATAAAAGGGGAACAACTGCAGTTACGAGCCTACGCCTTCTTCCAGCTCTCGCTGTCACGTTTCCAATCTCCAGAGCTCCAACGCCCTGCCTTACCCTCCTGTAGAGAGTCCCTTCCCAGCTTCTTCCTAGGTTCGGCCATGGCCGGATCCGGTGCCAACGGCAAGTGGGAGGCCTCCATCATCACCAACAGTGACATTGAGCAGCTGAAGCGAGCCGGCTACTTGTCGGCCGACGTCGCTCACCGGGCCCCCGAGGAGGGCCAGGTCGTCCCCAGGCCCAAGCCAGGCGACAGGGTGGTATTCCTCCACCAATTTATCCGGGGCTGGGATTTCCTCTACATCCCTTCGTTCGGGGGTTGATGTTCTTTAATGGGCTAGACTTTCATGATCTAGCCCCCAACTCCTTCTTCCACATCTCGGCCATCATCATCGTCTGTGAGGCCCTTCTGCGAGTACAGCCGCATTTCGGCCTATGGCTGAAGGTGTTCAACGTCAAGCCGAAGATAGTTGGCGGCGCTCAGGCGGACTGCGGCGGGGCGATAATCAGCAAGCTCACCTGAGTCCAGTGGCCAGAAGGCACATTCATCGACACCGTCAAGGCGTGATAGAAGGAATGGTACTATATAACGGAACCATGGGACACGTCCTGGATGGCAGCTCCCGAGTTCAGATCCAGACCCCCAGCAAGATTGACCTCGTGGGCGAAGAAAGGTCTTGAGTGGGGATCCGCCGACGAGGTGAAGATGCTGTAGAAACGCATTTCCAATGTGATGGAGACGGGCGCCAGGCTGACCAACGTGGTCCAGATAATGCTCGGTTGCCATCTCCTTCCTTTTCAGCAGAGGGCCACTCCGATGTGGTCTTACAAGTCTGGGGACCCAGCCACTGTGCAGTACTTCTTCCGCACCACCCACGACAAGGTGTGGAAGTTGCTGTTCAAGCCCCAGGAGGAGTGGCCAGCCAAGAAAGAAGACATTGGTCTCGATGCCACAAATCCCCCAAAGAAGGTAATTGATCTTTTGCACGATTTATAGTCGGATGCTCGAACTACACAAAGTTCGGTCAAGTTTCTTTTTATTGCCTCCATAGGGCTGGCTTGAGAAGGCCAAGAAGATCAGCAGTCCGGCTCCGCTGCCCGAAGAAGAACCTCACACAGCTCAGCTGGAGGAGCTGCTAGTCGTGGTGCCTTACGAGGCGCCAGAGAAGAAGGGAAAGAAGAAGAAAGACCTACCGGAGGCCAGGAAAGGCCTCCGCTTGAGAGGTCGTCTGGACACCAAGGCCGGAGTCGCTGCGGCCCCGTCTGCCCAAGACGGGGAGGAGGACGAAGACGAGGAGGAAAGTGCCTCCTCCCACTCCAAGAAGAGGGCGGCGTCTGAAGACATCGAGGGGGAGCAACCTCCTCAGGCCCCAAAGAGGCAGTGCAGATCCAAGTTGGTTCTACCCAACAGCTCGGACTCCGACGAGGAGTCCGTGGCATCTGAAGAGGTCCCGGAGAAGGATCCCAGGGTCAAGCCCCTGCCACATGGTATGAACCTCCATATTTCTTGCTTACTTCATTTTTCAGTCCTTTATTGATAGAAACTGATCACGTGATATCACAGCCCGCCGCGCGGCCACCCTGTCGAGCCTCCGCCCGCTGAGTTAGCGGACAGTAGATCTGCGTCGTGCTCTGCGCCTCCCTGGTCCTTGAAGAGCCCGGGAGGTGCTGTCCTGAAGGATCCTTCCCCGTCCGCACACGGGGGAGGGCGGCGACGAGCTTATGGCCGAGGCCGATACCTCGGTCACCAAAGACCAGGAGGGTGCGTCCCTCCTGGTGAACACGGGAGGGGAGGTCGGACCGTCCGGACCCTCCCAACTAGCCGCACCGGAGCCCCCAAGGCCCTCGGAGGTGCCGATCCCGCCTCAGAAAAAGGAGGAGCCGAGGTCCCATTGCCCGCGGCGAACACCAACAATCGGGCAGCGGCAGGTTGGCCGGTCGCAATGGAGGAATTGGTGAACAGCTCCATTATCGTCGCCGTACACCACGCCTTTTGGGTGCGGTTCTACAAAGTGTTCGGTCCGTCAACACCGGAGTGAACGATGCTGTCCAAGGCCTTTTAACAGGCTTCGAGATGAGTCAAGTAATGCTCTTTCCCCGCAAAACGGATTTAGCTTTTGGCTAGAGTTTGAGTAGGCCTTGTGCATAACAGCCCCCGAGACCCTGTGAGGATTGCGAAAACCTTACAGAGGGCCAAATATCCGTAGGGCAGTAGTTGAGGTGTCATGATTGATTTGATATTGCAGGCATCGTCCTTGGAGGTAGCTGCTAATGCCGTGGCACTGGAGGAGATGGATTGGAAGCTTAAACGCTCCGATGCAGAGCTTGACCTTGTCAACAAATGGCTTGATGAGGCGCAAGGTAAGCTCCTATTGAAATGCATAGTTAATACCGCCGGACAGTTACGTTTTGGGTTGTATGCTGAGCACACAATATTTGGTGACTGCAGCTGCTGCTGTAGAGGTCAAGGGCCTCAAGGCCATGCTTAAGAAGGCCAAGGTCGAGGCGGCCGAAAAGAAGGCGGCTGCCGAAAAGGCGGTTGGCGAACTCGAGATGGTGAAGACTGCCGATGAGAAGCACGAGGCTCGAGTGGCCGAAGTGCAACAGGAGCTCAAGGATGCCGTCATGAAATGTGAGGACCTTGAGCAAAAACGGAAACAGTAGTCCTCCGAGCTATCCAAGGTGGAAAAAGAGCTCCGGGAGACCAGAACAGGAGTGCGGGGTGCCCGAGAGGAGCTCTGCCAAGTGAGGCAGATTACAGATGGTAAGCCATACTTACTGCAGAGTGTATTTGGCGGCAAGAGGTTTGCATTGCTGACACGGGTGTGGCGCTCCGCAGGCGTTTTCGCCAAGCTTCCAAGGAGTGTGGCGGATGCGACGGAGCACTACGCCAAACGGGAGGGGGACTCCGAGCAGTGGCTTTTCTGGGTGCAGTTCCAGGCGCCTGAGCATCCTCCCCTCCTCAGCAACCAGATGAAGCAACTAATGGAGTTGTATTGGATGGCCGGGCCTGCCATGAAGGACCTTTGTGTCCGGCTGTGGCCCTCAGAGCCGATTCCAAGCAGCTACTTTGGCCTGGTGCAGAAGATGCGTGACACGTCACCCCGGATTGATGTAGTGAAGCTCTCTGCATGCCTCGAGGGAGCGAGGTTGGCCTTTGCGAAGACCATGGTTCATTGGCCCAAGATCAAGCCAATGGATATGGCCACTGGTCCCCCACCAATTGGGAAAGAGCATCGCCGCCCCGAACAGTACTTCCCACATGTTATGGATGGTGCTCGGGCGATAGAGGGCCATTGTTCCAAAGATGTAATCATTGACTGATTGTATTAAGTTGTTAACTGGACCTTTTGCTTTATAATGCGGCCCATTTGGATGTTTTATACCATGGTGATTTTATTTTGACTCATGTGCGACCGTTTGTTATTCTGAAAGTTACCAGTCGTCGGCTTCAGCCCCCAAGTGAATAATACGAGGGGTGTTTCGTCTCCGAACTGTTACCCTTAGCCAACGTCTTGGTACCCGAAGGTGGTAGTGTGTGAGAGAGACTCGGCAATTGGACTATGCGGCTTTATTACTTTCATTTAGCCATAGGAGCTTCACTATGTGAGCTAATGACTAGCCCCCAATGCTTTGTGATGTACGGGGAAGCCGAGGCATGACTTTGTAATCACGTGGTTTGTGCTAGGACGAACCCTGCATATGACACGGATAAATTGCTAGCGATTTTTGAGTTTAACTCTTGTCATCGGATCGCCAACCAGTTCATGCCTACTATGACGGTCAGTTTTCGGCTTTCTCCCCTGAGGTGCTTAACTAAGCTAGCCAGAAGTACAATCGCAGGGGTTCTCCCTTTACCTTCTTAGCCGAACATGCGGAACGTAAGAAGGCAAACATAGGAGCCAGGCAACCCAACTATTGACCCAAGACATAGTTCAGAACTAATGCATATAGTGCAATATCCGAGACGCCGAACACACGGCGAAAAGTGGTGTCGGACATAGTACGTAGAGCTAATGAAGAGATCAAGCCCTTGGTCAATTAACCAGTTTGTATTTGTTACACAATGTGTGCACGCCAAGTTGTTCGAAGAGCGGAAAAAAGAAAAAAGAAGGGCTAGACAATACAGATGTCCGAACACCGTAAAGGTGTTTTTATTTTCCATAAGCTCGGGACGTCTATCCTTACAAATCAAACTGCCGAGGTGTTTATTATGAGTAAGAAAAGAAAATTTTACAGAGGAAAGGTTTACACAGGGCCTTGATGCATGGGTCGAAGCCTCAACTGTGCCCTGTTGCACGTTTGCGCCTTTGCTTCTGCTAGGTAGGGGCGTCCATGTATAAAAATGCATGCCGGCGAGGGGATCCTTGAATAGGAACCTTGAGAGGTAGTCGTGTTGTCACAGCTTGATGTTGGGCGAGTTCGGAGTCATACCTATTACTGTCAGAGGACGTGGTAATCCCATAGTTCAGGAAGCCGAACATATGGTGTTATTGTTTGATATAGGCCCCCACGGCCGCCCGTGGTATCTTGAGCGCGAAGTTGTGCTGACGAGGCACGTAGAGCACGACTATGGAGGGTGTGCCGTGGGGCGCGTATCCCTATTTGTGGCGTATGCAGGTGGGCTCCCATGACAAGGACCAAGTTTGAGACCATTTACTTGTATCTATGGCCTTTACGGCGGGTTGATATCTAGGCCTGTTGGCGCCGTCTTGGTCTTCGGCTGCCAGGGCCGCGGTATGTTCCTCTGTCCAGAGTGAGCGCTCCATGTTGCCTATGATCATTATGACGCTCGAAGGGCCAGGCATCTTCAGCTTGAGGTATGAATAATGCGGGATGGCTTTGAATTTAGCAAACGCCGTTCGGCCGAGGAGGGCATGGTAGCCGCTACGGAAAGGGGCATTATCGAAGATCAAGTCTTCGCTACGGAAGTTGTCTGGTGAGCCAAATACCACTTCCAGAGTCACTGTGCCTGAGCAGTGGGCCGCTACGCCCATGATAACCCCCTTAAAGGTGGTGTTACTGGGTTTGATCCCTGACAGATCGATCCCCATTTTCCTCACGGTGTCTGCATAGATCATATTGAGGCTGTTGCCTCCGTCCATAAGGACTCAATGGGGTCAAGTACCAGGGCCACTGATCCTCCATGACGGATATTGCTCGGATGGTCCCTGCGGTCGAAGGTTATTGGGCAAGCCGATCATGGGTTAAACTTTGGTGCTACGGGCTCGACGACATAAACATCTTATAGCGCGCGCTTCCTCTCCTTTCTTGGTATATGGGTGGCGTAGATCATGTTCACCGTCTTGACCTCGGGAGGGAAGGATTTTTGGCCTCCACTGTTTGGCCTGCGGGGCTCCTCATCGTCCTCGCTCCGAGGGCTTTTGCTAGAGTCCTCGGCTGTGAGCTTGACGACTTGCTTTATCACCCAACAGTTATGGTTGGTTTGGTTGGCGGGCTTCTCAGGGGTGACATGGATCTGGCAGGGCCTGTCCAAGATTGCATCCAACTTGGTTGGTCCGTCCTGGTTGCCTTTAGAAGGCATTTTCCGTGACCCGGACTTCGGATTACAGAATCTGGCGTTTACTGCCGTCTCGTCGACTTCACGTTGTTGTGGCGACGCTTGTTCTTGTTGCACCGTGGATTTCCGTTCCTGTCCCGGACTTTAGAGGTGCCGGGGGCTTCTGGGTTGGTGCTTCTTCAAGCCAGCCAACTATCCTCTCTAGCACAGAAGCGGGTCATCAAGGAGGTAAGCACTGCCATCATCCTCGGCTTGTCCAGGCCGAGCTGATGAGCTAGCCATTCATCTCAAATACTATGCTCGAAGGCGGCTATAGCTTCAGCGCCCGGACAGTCGACGATCTGGTTTTTCTTGGTCAAAAACTAGTTCCAAAATTGCCAAGCTGGCTCTCCGAGCTGCTGGATTATGTGAGTCAGGTCATCAGCGTCCAGGGGCCGGATATAAGTCCCCTGAAAGTTAGCTCGAAACGCATCCTCAAGCTCCTCCCAACATCCTATGGAGTCTTCGGGGAGGCTATTTAACCAGTGTCTGGCTGGACCCTTGAGCTTTAACAGTAGGTACTTGATGGCGTGGAGGTCGTCTCCTCGTTCCATATGAATGTGCAGCAGAAAGTCTTCAATCCATACGGCCGGATCTGTTGTCCCATCGTATGGATCGATATTTACAGGCTTGAAGTCTTCCGGGAATTGGTGCTGCATTGACAACCCACAAGTATAGGCAATCGGTTATAGCCTCTTTCGATAAGTAAGAGTGTCGAACCCAACGAGGAGCTAAAGGTAGAACAAATATTCCCTCAAGTTCTATCGACAACCGATACAACTCTACACACACTTAACGTTCGCTTTACCTAGAATAAGAATGTAACTAGAAGTACTTTGTAGGTGTGATAGGATAGGTTTGCAAGATAATAAAGAGAACGTAAATAAAAGCTAGGGGCGGTTTAGATAAAGAGACAACTAAGTTAGTTTTAGTAGAGAGCTTTTTGTCACAAGAAAGTTATGTGTCCCTAGGCAATCGATAACTAGACCGGTAATCACTATTGCAATTTTATATGAGGGAGAGGCATAAGCTAACATACTTTCTCTTCTTGGATCATATGCACTTATGATTGGAACTCTAGCAAGCATCCGCAACTACTAAAGATCATTAAGGTAAAACCCAACCATAGCATTAAAGTACCAAGTCCTCTTTATTCCCATACGCCATAACCCACTTATCCGTGTTTGTGTTTCTATCACTCACGCAACACAGACAATAAGCAAACCATGAACATATTGCAAAGCCTACAGCAGGGATCCCTCATGCTTGTGTGACACGGAGAGAACCATAGGACAGCACCAATAATAAAACATGCAACTCAAACCAATCACGATCATCAATCAACACATAGGACAAAACGGATCTACTCAAACATCATAGGATAGCCATATATCATTAGTAAATAATATATAGCATTGAGCACCATGTTTAAGTAGAGATTATAGCGGGCAGGAGAGGTGTTACACCGCTGCATAGAGGGAGAGAGAGTTGGTGATGACGGTGGTGAAGTTGTTGGTGTAGATCGTTGTCGCGATGATGGCCCCGGCGGCGTTTGGGCGCCACCGGGAGACAGGGGGAGAGAGCCCCCCTTCTTCTTCTTGCTTGACCTTCTCCCTAGATGGGAGAAGGGTTTCCCCTCTGGTCCTTGGCTTCCATGGCGGCGGAGGGGCGGGAGCCCCTCCGAGATTGGATCTCTCTCTCTCTCTCTCTCTCTCTCTCTCTCTCTCTCTCTCTCTCTCTCTCTCTCTGTTTTCTTCGGTTTCTGCGCTGCCAGATTCTGGCCTTTCACCGTTTATTAAATTCCCGGAGATACGTAACTCCGATTGGGCTGAAATTTTAACACGTTTTTTATCCGGATATTAGCTTTCTTGCGCCAGAAGAAGGGCACCAACCGCCTACGGGGTGGCCACAAGGTCAAGGGGTGCGCCTCCCGACCTTGTGGGCCCCTCGGGCATCGTCTCGTGTTGATTCTTTTTCGCAAAAATCACATATATTCCAAAAAAAATCTCCGCAAGTTTTTATCCCGTTTGGACTCCGTTTGATATGGATTTTTTGCGAAACAAAAAACATGCAACAAACAGGAACTGGCACTGGGCACTGGATCAATATGTTAGTCCCAAAAAATAGTATAAAAAGTTGCCATAAGTATGTAAAAGTTGTAGAATATTGGCATGGAACAATCAAAAATTATAGATACGACGGAGACGTATCAGCATCCCCAAGCTTAATTCATGCTCGTCCTCGAGTAGGTAAATGATAAAAAAGATAATTTTTATTGTGGAATGCTACCTAGCATTCTTGACCATATAATCTAATCATGGCATGAATATTAAGACACGAGTGATTCAAAGCAATAGTCTATCATTTGACATTAAGACAATAATACTTCAAGCATACTAATAAAGCAATCATGTCTTCTCAAAAAAACATGGCCAAAGAAAGCTATCCATACAAAATCATATAGTCTGGCTATGCTCCATCTTCATCACACAAAATATTCAAATCATGCACAATCTCAAACCTTTTCAACTTTCACGCAATACATGAGTCTGAGCCATGGATATAGCACTATAGGTGGAATAGAATTGGATGGTGGAGATTGTGTGGATAAGAAAAAAAGGGAGAAAGTCTCACATCAACGTGGCTAATCAACAGGCTATGGAGATGCCCGTCAATTGATGTCAATGCAAGTGAGTAGGGATTGCCATGCAACGGATGCACTAGAGCTATAAGTGTATGAAAGGTCAAACTGAAACTAAGTGGGTGTGCATCCAACTTGCTTGCTCATGAAGACCTCGGGCATTTGAGGAAGCCCATCATCGGAATATACAAGCCAAGTTCTATAATGAAAATTCCCACTAGTATATGAAAGTGACAACATAGGAGACTCTCTCTATGAAGACCATGGTGCTACTTTGAAGCACAAGTGTGGTAAAAGGATAGTAGCATTGCCCCTTCTCTCTTTTTCTCTCATTTTATTTTTATTTTTTTGGGGCCCTCTCTCTTTTTTTGGCCTCTTTATTTATTTATTATTTATTTTTCATCCGGAGTCTCATCCCGACTTGTGGGGGAATCATAGTCTCCATCATCCTTTCCTCACTGGGACAATGCTCTAATAATGATGATCATCACACTTTTATTTACTCACAACTCAATATTACAACTCGATACTAGAGATATGACTACATGAATGCCTCTGGCGGTGTGCCGGGATGTGCAATGATCTAGCATAGCAATGACATCAAAAAACTGACAAGCTATGAAAACATCATGCTAGCTATCTTACGATCATTCAAAGCAATATGACAATGAATGCTCAAGTCATGTATATGAAGATGATGGAAGTTGCATGGCAATATATCTCGTAATGGCTATGGAAATGCCATGATAGGTAGGTATGGTGGCTGTTTTGAGGAAGATATAAGGAGGCTTATGTGTGATAGAGCGTATCGTATCACGGGGTTTGGATGCACCGGGGAAGTTTGCACCAACTCTCGAGGTGAGAAAGCGCAATGCACGGTACCGAAGAGGCTAGCAATGATGGAAGGGTGAGAGTGCGTATAATGCATGGACTCAACATTAGTCATAAAGAACTCACATACTTTTTGCAAAAGTCTAGAAGCTATTGAAACAAAGTACTACGCGCATGCTCCGAGGGGGATAGATTGGTAGGAAAAGACCATCGCTCGCCCCCGACCGCCACTCATAAGGAAGACAATCAATAAATAAATCATGCTCCGACTTCGTTACATAACGGTTCACCATACGTGCATGCTACGGGTCACAAACTTCAACACAAGTATTTCTACAATCCACAATTACCCACTAGCATGACTCTAATATCACCATCTTTATATCGCAAAACTATTGCAAGGAATCAAACATATCATATTCAGTGATCTACAAGTTTTATGTAGTATTTTATGCCTAACCATGTGAATGACCAATTCCTGTCAACTCTCTAAATAGATATAAGTGAAGCAAGAGATTTTAATTCTTTCTACAAAAGATATGCCCACACTCTAACAAATATAAGTGAAGCAAAAGAGCATTCTACAAATGGCGGTTTTCTATATGTAGGGAAACAGGCAATCCAAACTTCAACTGATATAAGTGAAGCACATGAAGTGTTCTAAAAGCCATACTCAAAAGATATAAGGGAAGTGCATGAAGAATTCTATAAATCAACCAAGGACTATCTCATACCAGCATGGTGAATTACTAAAAGGGAAATAAAAAGCACACGATGCTCCAAGATTTACGCATATCATGTGACGAATAAAAATATAGCTCCAAGTAAAATTACCGATGATCGTTAGAAGAAAGAGGGGATGCCTTCTGGGGCATCCCCAAGCTTAGTTGTTTGGAAGTCCTTGAATATTACCTTGGGGTACCTCGGGCATCCCCAAGCTTAGGCTCTTGCCACTCCTTATTCCTTCATCCATCGTGATCTCACCCAAAACTTGAAAACTTCAATCACACAAAACTTAACAAAACCCTCGTGAGATCCGTTAGTATAATAAAGCAAATCACCACTTTAAGTACTTTTGAAAACTAATTCATATTTTATTTTTGCATTGTAGCTACTGTATTATAACTTTTCCATTGCTTAGACCACCGATAAAATCGATAGTTTCATCAAAACGAGCAAAACAATGCATCAAAAACAGAATCTGTCAAAAACAGGACAGTCTGTAGTAATCTAAACATCAACCATACTTATGTAACTCCAATTTGTATAGAAGTACTATTCAAAAGCGTTTGACTTTCCAGTAAAAAAGGTAAAATCACGCACTAGAGCCAAAGTTTCTCTTTTTACACCGCACATACCAAACAAGCAATCTAATCATCCTAAAGGCAAATCTTGGCACATTATTTTTATAATACAATGGATTTATACAAGGGGCTAATTATTTTTGTTGAAAAGTTTCTGTAATTCAAGATTCGCAAAGTTTCCATGGGCATGAACAAAGTTCAAGGAGCTCCCCCATTTCAACGGTGCTCGTCTTTCTTACTTTCACTTCTCTTTTTGAAAAAGTTTTAGGTTCCCCACTTTATTTTTTTGTTTTTAAACTTTATAATATCACTCAACAGAAATGAATGACTCTCTAAAACTTATGGGTTGTCTCCCTGACAGTGCTTTCTTTAAAGCCATTAAGCTAGGCATAAAGTGCTCAAGTAATGAATCCAACAGGATCCCAAGCCAATTTTAATTAACAATGATTTGGCATTTAGTAGTGAGCATATAGCAACATAAATCATGCAATGATGAAGTCTAACTCTCTTCTTATGCATCGGCATGTCATACAAGAACAATTCATGCACATCAAAGTAAAGGCCAATACATAGCATAGTAGTTTCTTGCAATTTTATCGTGTTGGAAACATAGAGAGGTGGAGATGTAGTTCCTCTCTCATAATAATTGCAAGTCCGAGCAGCAAGCACATGCATATTACATTCATAAAAATTATCATGTGGAATGGTAAAAGGCAACCCATCACACTTCTCCGATATAGTGTAGTTGGGTGAATTCAAAAAGATAATAGGACTATCATGTGTAGGTGCAATAGCAACAATTTCATTCTTAACATAAGGAACTATAGAAAGTTCATCTCCATAAGCATAATTCATATTGGCATCAGGGCCACAAGCATAGCAAGCATCAAGTTCATCAAAAAGGGATATTTCAAACGAATCAAAGAGATCATAGCAATCATCATAGCATTCATCCTTCGATAAGAATGAAGGGAAATTAAAAAATGTATGAGTTGAAGAGTTACTCTCATTAGAAGGTGGGAACGGGTAGCTAACCCGCTCTTCCTCCTTTTGTTCTTCGCTCTCCTCGTCATCTTTTTCATCTAATGAGCTCGTAGTGTCATCAATTTCTTCTTCCATAGATTCCTGCAAAATATTATTCTCTTCTTGGACAGCGGACACTTTCTTAATAAACGCATCAATATCAAAATTGTAATTCATAATTCTCATAGCAATATTTAAGTATAGCAAAATTTTCAGGTCTGTAAACAGCATCATCAAGATTTTCACACTTTTTAAACAAAGATTCAATTTCATAAGCACCCATAAAAGCAACGAATTCTTCTATTTCTTACACATCATAGTAATCATTTATACCATTAGCATAAGAAGCCAAGGTTTTATTATCATTAAATTTACATGAAAAGGGAAGGTGTGGAGCCTTCATCCTAGAGCAACAAGTATAATCATATCTCAATCATAGTTCCTGAGCATACCAATGCAACAGATGAATTTGATACCATAATAGTTTCCTTTTAGTGTCAAGCGATAATCCCTAAAGTATTCACGTTGATCCAACGTATCTCCCATTATATAATTGAATGGGGTTTTCTCAGGATTATTAAAGTAGTGCATAATATCACATAATGAGCATTGAGGGTTTTAGAAGGTTCCCCATCTCCATGAGTAGCAAGCAAACCTAATTTTTTTGGTATTTCGTGTTCCATATCCATAAGAAAAGATAGAGAACAACTTAGAGCAGCAAATAAAATCTACTTAGTGATAAAGCAAACAAGCACACACCAGAATATTCACCCCACTCTATTGCTCCCCGGCAACGGCGCCAGAAAAAGGTCTTGATAACCCACAAGTATAGGGGATTAGTTATAGCATTTTTCGATAAGTAAGAGTGTTGAACCCAACGAGGAGCTAAAGGTAGAACAAATATTCCCTCAAGTTCTATCGACCACCGATACAACTCTACGCACGCTTAACGTTCGCTTTACATAGAACAAGTATGAAACTAGAAGTATTTTGTTGGTGTGATAGGATAGGTTTGCAAGATAATAAAGAGAATGTACATAAAAGCTAGGGGCAGTTTAGATAAAGACACAACTAAGTTAGTTTTAGTAGAGAGCTTTTTGTCACAAGAAAGTTATTTGTCCCTAGGCAATCGATAACTAGACGGGTAATCACTATTGGAATTTTATATGAGGGAGAGGCATAAGCTAACATACTTTCTCTTCTTGGATCATATGCACTTATGATTGGAACTCTAGTAAGCAGCAACTACTAAAGATCATTAAGGTAAAATCCAACCATAGCATTAAAGTATCAAGTCCTCTTTATTCCCATACGTCATAACCCACTTATCCGTGTTTGTGTTTCTATCACTCACGCAACACAGACAATAAGCAAACCATGAACTTATTGCAAACCCTACAGAGGGGATCCCTCACGCTTGCGTGAGATGGAGAGCACCATAGGAAAACACCAATAATAAAACATGCAACTCAAACCAATCACGATCATCAACCAACCCATAGGAGAAAACGGATCTACTCAAACATCATACGATAGCCATACATCATTGGGAAATAATATATAGCGTTGAGCACCATGTTTAAGTAGAGATTACAGCAGGGAGGAGAGGTGTTACACCGCTGCATAGAGAGCGAGAGAGAGTTGGTGATGACTGCGGTAAAGTTGTTGGTGTAGATCGTTGTCGCGATGATGGCCCCGGCGGCATTCGGGCGCCATCGAAAGAGAGGGGAGAGAGCCCCCCCCCTTCTTCTTCTTCTCCTTCTTCTTATTCCTTGACCTTCCCCCTAGATGGGAGAAGGGTTTCCCCTCTGGTCCTTGGCTTCCATGCGGCGGAGGGGCGAGAGCCCCTCCGAGATTGGATCTCTCTCTCTGTTTCCTTTTGTTTCTGCGCTCCCAGATTCTGGCCTTTCACCGTTTCTGAAATTCCCGGAGATCCATAACTCCGATTGGGCTGAAATTTTAACACGATTTTTACCTGGATATTAGCTTTCTTGCGCTAGAAGAAGGGCACCAACTGCCTTACGGGGTGGCCACAAGGTCAAGGGGCGTGCCCTACCCCCTGGGCGCGCCTCCCGACCTTGTGGGCCCCTCGGGCATCGTCTCGCATTGATTCTTTTTCCCAAAAATCACATATATTCCAAAAAAATCTCCGTAATTTTTTATCCCGTTTGGACTCCGTTTGATAGGGATTTTCTGCGAAACAAAAACCATGCAACAAACAGGAACTGGCACTGCGCACTGAATCAATATGTTAGTCCCAAAAAATAGTATAAAAAGTTGCCATAAGTATGTAAAAGTTGTAGAACATTGGCATGGAACAATCAAAAATTATAGATACGACGGAGACGTATCATGCATGACCCCTTCTGTGAAAGACAGAGGGTGAGCGGCGCCCCTGACTCGGGCTACGTCGTGCCGGAGATTGTCTATCATCCAGACTCATTGATGTTCCCAAGCTCTGTCATTTTGCTCTAGCCATGCTTGGTATCCGTCCCGTCTAATAGGAGGATTATCCTTGGGTCCATAAATGGACATCATCAGACCTGCCCGAGCGTCCAGGTCATGTCGTAGGTCATACTCATAAACTGGTCGTAGTGGCTCCTTGCCTTGATGACAAGGTGAAGCGGGAGGTTGTTCGGCTTTATCAGCTGCCCTGTCCCGTACTCCAGGGGGCGGTCCAGCTGTTCTGCCTGAGTGTGCCTTGGAGGTGCTTGCTCTATGGTCTTGTCGTTGAATTGCGGCAGTATCTTCGCATCGGGTAGCTTTTGGTCTGTCGCTCGTGGCTGCACTCATCTTTGGTAGCTAGGACCTTAGTCCATCTGTCATTGAGGGTATCATGTTCTTCCTTTATCTTTTGCCGTTTTTTCTTCAGGCTACACGCGGTGGCAATGAGCTGCCGTTTGAACCGCTCTCGATCCAGCGGGTCTCGGGGACGATGAAGTCTTCGTCACCCAAACTAACCTCCTCTTCGGAAAGGGGGGGGGGGGTAGTTACGGTCTTCGGAGTCATTGAGATCCTCAAGATTGAGCGGGTCCTCATGCTCTTCGTGGTCGTCTTGTGGTTGTTCGTCGGCACCGTGGTCGCCGAGGTTGTCCGCATTGTCCGGAGTGTCGTTCTCTCCGATGTCCGTGTTGCTCGCGTGGCTTCAACGTGCCCTGGAGCGGTGGCGTTGTCTGCGACGCTTTGGCGGCTCATCCTGGGCTTGCCGTTATCCTTACTGGGGGTGCCGTCGTCGTCTTTCGGATTGTCCACAATGTAGACGTCGTAAGTGGACGTGGCCATCTAGCGGCCGGTGACGGGGTGAGCGGCGTCGGTGTTCGCCGTGGCTCCACTATCTTCGTCCATGGAATCGGCGTTCTCCGAAGTGTAGTCCAACATGTCGGTTAAGTCCTCGACTGTGGCCACTAGGTGGGTGGTGGGTGGGATGTAAAATTCCCTATAATTCATCTCGAGGGGCTGCTAAACATAGGCCGAGGGCGGATCATCTTGAATAGCCATCATTTGGATTCGGTCAAGTGCCTCGTTTAATAAGGAAAGGCTTGCCAAGCTGGCATGTGGTGGTCGCTCGGGACTGGTCTCTGTTGTGGCGGGGCGAGGGGTGATCTAGGTCCGGACGGAATCCTGGTCTTCCGGGGTCGAGTTAACCTCGAGGCCCAGGGTTGGACTTGTGCCCGGATAGGCAGGAGAGACCGAGGATAACGCCTGGTCTTCGGATGCTACTTCCCTATTGGGGCTTGAAGCCAGATTGCTGAGGGGGAGTTCGGCCAGTGCTAATTCTTGATTTTCTAACGTCGACCGGTCACTGGGCTCAAGGCCAGATTTGTGACATGAGGAGAAGGTTCGGCCGAGAGTGACTTTTGGCGTCCGAACATCGCTCCTGCGCTGAGGCCTGAAGCTAGGTCTTCGGCGAGCATTATTGGTTCGGTTGAAGGGGACTCCTGATTCCCGGACTGGGTGGAGAAGTCCGAGCTTGAGGCCGGCTGAGGGGTTGAGGCCGATCCGTTGATCGGATCAAGAGAAAGCTCCAGAGCAGGTACTACGGGGCCCATGAGGGCACCGGGTGAGGCCGCGAATCCAGAGAAAACCAAATCGCCTCGATCGTCCGCGATGTACTCCAGGTTACCGAATATAATCCGGTGCTTGTGGGTGAAATTGTTGATCTGGTCTAGATGACCAGTCGGTTGGCGTGTAGCACAATGCTGCCGAACGCGAAGAGCTGGCCGGGGACAAAGAGGTCCCCAGAATTGACGCCATCTCCGATGATCAGGTGAGCCAACGACCCTTTGGTGACCCAACAACGGAACTCTCAATGAAAGCAGCAATGTCGTTGTCAAAACCGGCAGATCTAGGGTAGGGGGTCCCGAGCTGTGGGCCTAGGATCAATGGGGAAGTAAGGATGAAGAACACGGTGTTTACCCAGCTTCGGGCCCTCTCTAGGAGGTAAAACCCTACGTCCTGCTTGATTGTATTGATGTATATGGTATGGTTACAGAGTTGATCACCTCGAGATCAGGCGAGCTAAACCCTAGGTTGATGGGGGATTGGATGTTGCTCTAACCCTAAAGACTAAAGCCCTCCGGTTTATATAGACACCAGTAGGGTTAGGGTTAGACCTGGTTGGTTACAATAAAGGGAAGGTCATGCTAAATCTTAACTTGGAGGACACACCACGGCTCTAGTGATCTTCTATCCAGTCATAGATCCGTGCCCTAGCTTGGCTCCATACCGGCCCATCAATCCAGCCCATAAGCAATGGGCCAACGGCCCGAGGACCCCTTAATCCAGAACTCCCTCGAAGGGGTTAGGGAGGTGGACGATCTTCTTTCTGTTTTCTTAATTTCATTTTTGTGTGAACCAAAGGAGGTGGATTTTCTTGTGCGTATTAGGAGGTGGGGCAGATGGGTTTTTTCGCCGGGGTGTCAAGGGGAGGGGATTTGGACGTGCCATGTACAAACTTGAACTCCCCTTGATAGTAGAGATATGGTTAGAAAAACTTCCTATTTTTAATTATCTACATCTTTGATTAAGTGCCTAATTAATAAATTAATTGCATTAATGGCTTGATTTTAAAATTGATTTTGTCACAAAAATCCATATTTAAACAGACTTAATTAATTGTACACATAATTAATGGTCTGGCCAATTAATTGCATTAATGACTTGATTCCCAAATTGATTTGGTGCTTATGTCGTAATTGTTTTTATATTTTTTTATTTTCTTTTTGCGTGAGTCAAGGGTGGTGGGTTTTGCATGTGGGGAGTGGGAGCGGATGGGTTTTTCATAAGGGCGATCAAGGGTTTAATATTAATGATGATTTTTTTTAAAAATTCCTACTATTAATTACCTGCATCACTAATTATGTGTCTCGCTAATTAAATAGTTGCATTAATGGCTCATTTCATAATTAATTTTGGAGGGGTTCGGGAGGAGGACAATCTTTTTTCTTTTGGTTCTTGCTTGAGGCAAGGGAAGTGGGTTTTCTTGTGCATATGAGGAGGCGGGCGGATGTCTTTTTTCTAGGGGGGTCAAGGGGAGGGGAGTTGGACGTACCACGTACAGTCTCCAACTCCCATTTAATAGTAGAGACATGGTTGAAAAAACTTCCTATTATTAATTATTTGCATATTTAACTGAGTGCCTAACTAATTAATTAATTGCATTAATGGCTCGTTTTTAAAATTTATTTTGTCATGAAAAAATTCATACTCCATCCGTTCCTAAATATAGGTCTTTTTTAGAGATTCCAATATGGACTACATACGAAGCAAAATGAGTGAATCTACACTCTAAGCTATGTCTATATACATCTGTATGTAGTTCATATTGGAATCACTAAAAAGACTTGTATTTAGGGACAAAGAGATTATTTAAACGGACTTTATTCATTGCACGCATAATTAATGGTTTGACTAATTAATTGCACTAATGACTTATTCTCAAACTAATTTTGTGCTTTGTTCATTTTTCTATTTTTTATATTCATTCTGCGTGAGGCAAGGGAGGTGGGTTTCTTGTGTGTGTGGGCAAGTGTGAGCGGATGGTTTTTTTCATAAGGGCGGTCAAGGGTTTAATAGTAATGATAAATTTTAAAAAGCCTTACTACTATTAATTATCTACATCACTAATTATGTGTCTTTCTTATTAAATAATTGTATTAATGGCTCGATTTCATAATTAGTTTGGCAAAAAATCCTCACTTAAATGGACTTCATTAATTACATGCATAATTAATGTTTGGCTAATTAATTCCATTAATTGCTTGATTTCCAAATTGATTAGGTGCTTGGTTTCCAAATTGTTTTGCATTAATGACTAGTGATACTTTTAATAATTAACGTGATCCTCTTGTTTAAGTATCGATAATACTTTACATAATTAATGTGAATACTCTTTGTAATTAGCATGAACCTTTTGTTAAACACTCAATGATACTTTTATAATTAACATGATCCGCGTGTCAAAAAATACTTTTCATATTGAAAGTGACCATACTGTCAATGCTTGATAATACTTTCCATAATTAACATGATCCTCCCGTCCAAATAATGATACTGTTCAAAACTAATATGATCCTTCCGTCCAAATAAATACTCTTCATATTAGTACGATCCTCCTATCCAACGCTCGATTATACTTTTCAAATTAAATGGACATTTTAACTATCTGGCTAATTAACAGACATAATTAATTGGTTTGGCTAATTAATTGCATGCAGCTATGGGCAAGACATCAATTGGACAAGAGATAACAGATATATTTTTTGTGCATTAATGGATGCATGCAAAACTAGACCAACCAAACAACGTATGAACCTACAATCACAAGTGCAGACTCCCCCTTTAGGGGTAGAGAAATTCTTTTTTTTCTTTTTTCTTTATGCGTCAGGCAAGGGAGTTAGGTTTTCTTATGCGTGTGGCGAGGTGGGAGCAGGTGGTTTTTTCATAAGGGGATTAAGATGTTAATAGTAATGATAAATTTGAAAAACAAATTCCTACTATTAAGTATCTGCACCACAAATTGTTTTGCATTAATGACTGCTGATACTTTTAATAATTAGAGATCCTCCTGTTTAAGTCTCGATAATGATTTCCTTAATGATACTCGGGTCCAAAGAATAATACTCTTCATAATTAACAAGAGCCTTTCGTGAAACACTCGATGATACTTTTATAATTAACATGATCCTCCTGGCCAAACAATAATACTTTTCACAATTAAAGTTATCCTACTGTCAAATGCTCAATAATATTTTCCATAATAAACAAGATCCTTCCGTCCAAATAATGATACTCTTCATAATTGATGTGATCCTTTCGGTCAGATGGACGACAATCTTCATATTAGAATGATACTCTCATCCAACGCTTGATTATACATACCAAATTAAACGAATATATTAACTGTCTAGCTAATTAACACACATAATTAACTGGTTTGGCTAATTGATTGCATGCAAGTGTGGGCATGGCAATAATGGGACAAGAGATAACCGAGACAATTTTCGGGCATAAATCGATGCTTGCGAAACCAAACCAAACCACGTACGAACCTACCATCATGACCGCTAGGTTGATATTAACAAAAATCTCAGAGTTTGTACAATTTGTAAATGTAGCGTTAACATGTAATTGTGAAAGAAAAAAAGATCTACAGGAAGATCACTTTGTGCTCTGAGGGTGGTGGCGGCTAGGTTGGTCCAGCTATGCTCGTCTAGCCATCGGCTAGAACACTCGTCCATGATGGAAATGATGCATGGATAGGCAGATGATGGTATGAGGGACATCGATTAGATGAAGAGTCATCCCAGAATTACCTCTCGATCAGACTGACCCTGAGACACGCTCCTTGGGCACCTCCTCTGAGGATGCATGATGGCGATCGGATCAACCCTGAGGGGTGTCGTTGTTTCAGAGGATGTCAGCCCGGCAGTGCGCTAGGCAGCGGATTATCGTTAAGGGGGAGGGGTTAGGGAGGTGGACGATCTTTTTTGCTATTTTTTTCTTTTTCTTTGTGCGTGAGGCAAGGGAGATGGGTTTTCTTGTGCGTAGGAGGAGGTGGGGCAGATGGGTTTTTTCTTAGGGGTGTCAAGGGGAGGGGAGTTCGACGTGCCATGTACAAAGTCAAACTCCCCTTGATAGTAGAGACATGGTTAGAAAAACTTCCTATTATTAATTATCTGCATCTTTAATTACGTGCCTAACTAATGAATTAATTGCATTAGTAGCTTGATTTTAAAATTGATTTTGTCACAAAAATCCATATTTAAACAAACTTAATTAATTGTACACATAATTAATGGTCTGCCAATTAATTGCATTAATGACTTGATTCCCAAATTGATTTGGTGCCTGGTGTCCTAATTGTTTTTTCTATTTTTTCTTTTATTTCTGCCTGAGGCAAGGGAGGTGGGTTTTGTTGTACATGTGGGGAGGTGGGAGCGGATGGGTTTTTTATAAGGGAGATCAAGGGTTTAATATTAATAATGATTTAAAAAAATTCCTACTATTAATTACCTGCATCACTAACTTTGTGTCTCCCTAATTAAATAATTGCATTAATGGCTCATTTCATAATTAATTTGGGAGGGGTTCGGGAGGAGGACAATCTTTTTTTCTTTTCGTTTTTGCTCGAGGCAAGGGAGGTTGGTTTTCTTGTGCATATGAGGAGGCGGGCGGATGGCTTTTTTCTAGGGGGGTCAAGGGGAGGGGAGTTGGACGTACCACGTACAGTCTCCAACTCCCCTTTAATAGGAGAGACATGGTTGAAAAAACTTCCTATTATTAATTATCTGCATATTTAATTGAGTGCCTAACTAATTAATTAATTGCATTAATGGCTCATTTTAAAAATTTATTTTGTCATGAAACAATTCATACCCCCCCGTTCCTAAATCTAAGTCTTTTTAGAGATTCCAATATCGACTACATACGAAGGAAAATGAGTGAATCTACACTCTAAACTATGTCTATATACATCCGCTTGTAGTTCATATTGGAATCAAGACTTGTATTTAGGAACAAAGAGATTATTTAAAGGGACTTTATTCATTGCACGCATAATTAATTGTTTGGCTAATTAATTGCACTAATGACTTATTCTTAAACTAATTTTGTGCTTTGCTTCCAAATCATTTTTTTGTTTTTTTTGTTTTCATTCTGCGTGAGGCAAGGGAGGTGGGTTTCTTGTGTGTGGGGGGAGGTGGGAGCGGATGGGTTTTTTCATAAGGGGGGTCAAGGGTTTGATAGTAATGATAAATTTTAAAAAGCCTTACTACTATTAATTATCTACATCACTAATTATGTGTCTCGCTTATTAAATAATTTCATTAATGGCTCGATTTCATAATTAGTTTGATGCAAAAAATCCTCACTTAAATGGGCTTAATTAATTACATGCATAATTAATGTTTGGCTAATTAATTTCATTAATTGCTTGATTTGCAAATTGATTAGGTGCTAGGTTTCCAAATTGTTTTGCATTAATGACTAGTGATACTTTTAATAATTAACGTGATCCACCTGTTTAAGTATCGATAATACTTTCCATAATAAATGTGATACTCAGGTCCAAAGAATAATACTCTTTGTAATTAGCATGAACCTTTTCTTAAACACTCGATGATAGTTTTATAATTAACATGTTCCTCGTGTCCAAAAAAATACTTTTCATATTGAAAGTAATCATATTGTCAAATGCTCGATAATACTTTCAATAATTAACATGATCCTCCCATCCAAATAATGATACTTTTGAAAATTAATGTGATCCTTTCGTCCAGATAAATACTCTTCATATTAGTATGATCCTCCTATCCAACACTTGATTATAGTTTTCAAATTAAGTGGACATTTTAACTGCCTGGCTAATTAACAGACATAACTAATTGGTTTGGTCAATTAATTGCATGCAACTATGGGCAAGGCAGCAATAGGACAAGAGATAAGAGATATATTTTTTGTGCATTAATGGCTGCATGCAAAACCAGACCAAACCAAACAATGTACGAACCTACAATCACGAGCGCACACTCCCCCTTTAGGGGTAGAGAAATTCTTTTTTTTTCTTTGTGCCTGAGGCAAGGGAGGTGGGTTTTCTTATGCGTGTGGCGAGGTGGGAGCAGGGTTTTTTTCATAAGGGCATTAAGATCTTAATAGTAATGATAAATTTGAAAAAAAGTTCCTACTATTAATTATCTGCATCACAAATTGTTTTGAATTAATGACTGGTGATACTTTTAATAATTAATGTGATCCTCCTTTTTAGTCTCGATAATAATTTCCATAATGATACTCAGGTCCAAAGAGTAATACTCTTCATAATTAACAAGAGACTTTCGTGAAACACTCGTTGATACTTTTATAATTAATATGATCCTCCCGTCCAAACAATAATAGTTTTCACAACTAAAGTTATCCTGCTGTCAAAAGCTCAATAATATTTTCCATAATAAACATGATCCTTCCGTCCAAATAATGATACTCTTCATAATTAATGTGATCCTTCCGGCCAAATAATGAGAGTCTTCATATTAGAATGATACTCTCATCCAACGCTCGATTATAATTACCAAATTAAATGAATATATTAACTGTCCGGCTAATTAACACACATAATTAACTGGTTTGGCTAATTAATTGCATTCAAGTGTGGGCACAACAGTAATTGGACAAGAGATAAGCGAGACAATTTTTGGGCATTAATGGATGCTTGCAAAGAACCAAACCACGTGCGAACCTACCATCATGACCACTTGGTTGATATTAACAAAAATCTCACAGTTTGTACAATTCGTAAATGTATGCGTTAACATGTAATTGTGAAATAAATAAAAGGTCTATAGGAAGCTTCCTTTGTGCTCTGAGTGTGGTGGCAGCTATGTTGGTCCATCTATGCTCATCTGGCCATCGGCTGCAACACTCGTCCCATGATGGAAATGAAGCATCTATAGGCAGATGATGGTACGAGGGACATCGATCGGATGAAGACTCATCCCACAATTACCTGTCGACCGGACCGACCCCGAGACACGGTCCTTGGGCACCTCCTTTGTGGATGCACGATGGCAATCGGATCAACCCTGAGGGGTGTCGTTGTTTCACAGGATGTCAGCCCGGCAGTGCGCTAGGTAGCGGATTATCGTTGAGGGGGAGGGGTTAGGGAGGTGGACGGTCTTTTTCTTTCTTTTTTTGAGTGAGGCAAGGGAGATTGGTTTTCTTCACTACTGCAGGATGCTGCTAACGCGACACTACGATCAGAGACCCTAACTATGTGTGATGCAATAATTGCAAACGGTGCTGTATGAAAACCGTCAGAAACGTATAAAACGTTTGCGATGACGGATGCATCAAACACGGTTCAGCTATTAGTTACGTGTGCGATGAAGGGCATACGGTTCAGTTCAATTAACTATTTGTGATGAGGAGGAACAAAAGAAACGGGCAGCCAGATGAAGGCGTGTGCGATACACAGCATACGGTTCACTCGGATGAACTCTGTGACTAGGCAACAAAAAAGAAACGGTCAGCCATATCAAGGTGTGTGTGATTGAGGGCATATGCTTCAGAAGGATTAACTGTTTGCGATTAGGCAATAGAATAGAAATGGGTCAGCCAGATCAAAGTGTTTGCGATTGATGGCATACACTTCACATGGATGAACTGTTTGCGATTAGCCACAACAAACTGAAATAGTTAGATAGATCAACGTGTGTGCGCTAGACGGGCACACACATTCTAATTAAACGAACCGTGCACGATGGTGCTGACATTGCCTATTGCGGTGCACCCTATGGTGGAAACGCCACGTATGCGGCTGAGAAGGCGTACGTGCCCACGTTACGCCTTCCGAGAATAGTGCAGCACTTATAATTAATCGTCAGTAAATTTTGAGCATGCGTCCCGTCACAATTTTTTTAGAAGAACAGGGAGGCCGCGTCCCGTCACATTCAAATTGCAAACCTGTTCACACCGATCAAAACCTAAACGGTTTCCCACTTAGGAGCGTATTACTACTCGGTTATAAATACTACTACTCCAAGTTGACTGCACATTCCTCCTCAACTCCTCATCCACAAAAACAAACAAGTCATTCATCATCGTTCCCTTGCGTCTGTCATGGCCAGCGTGAGTTCTGGTTCAAGATATTGCCACCAGGGAGAGGCGAGCCTGGAAACGGAAGCACGAGAGATGTCCCGCCTCACCGCGGAAGCAGCCAACATGTCCCGCCACACGGCCGTAGCAGCAGAGAGGTCCCGCCATGCCGCCGAACCATCACCGAGGTCCCGCCGCGCCGTCGATGCAGCAGACTGGTCCAGCCGCGCCGCGGAAGCAGAAGAGATGTCCCATTGCGCCCCGAATAAAGCCGAGATGTCCTCCCATGCCGCGGCGGCCTGGGAAAATGTTTCGCGGGCAGGCGAGGACTCTTACAAGCGCATGCGTGCGCTCGTCCTTAGGCAGATGGATCAGATCTCCGGGTGGGCGAGGTTGCAGGATGACCTAAAAGCCTCGTTTGAACAGTCTACCGGCGTCATCCGGTAACTAAATGAGAGCAATGCGAAGCTCTAGGCCGAGCGCGACCTGCTGAGGGCGAAGACCATCAAAAGTGCAGGGCAGCAGGAGCAGACCACTGCCTTGTTGGAGAGGACCGGCGTCATCGTCGAGAAATGTATGGACAAGAATGCCATGCTGCGCATCGAGCGCGGAAGGCTGGTGGAGGAATCCGTGGATTCTCTCAAGCAGCATCTTGAGGACAAGAAAGAGCTCATCGCCCCTCGCCGCGGAGACTAGTTCCCACGGCCTGCAGCAACACATCAACAAAGTAGAGATCAGCGAGCCAGATCGTTGTCTTCCTTCTTCTTTTGCCCTTGTGTATTTCGGGCATTGCCGCATGTGGCTTTTTTTAATTATGTTCCTAAATATGTAAGACAATCATTATCCACTGTCATCGTCCTTATATTCATCATGCTTGCTATAAGCCGCAGTCGATGCTATATAGGTCCGTCGGATCTTACATCAAGATCTGTGCAAAACTTTCTTTTCAAATTTTCGTTTTTCTTTCTTAAATCTCAGTCTAGTGAGACATATAGCCATGCCGTAGAACAGGTGCCTGGGCGCCATTAATGGGGACGTTGGGAGGGAGGTGCGCGGCGGGTAGCGGTGAAAGGGCTCTCCTCGCGATGAGCACGCGCAGGGGTCTGATCGCACGCCTCCTGTACTCAAATAGCTACCCCGCACGGCACCTCCTAGCCAATAAGAAAAAGGACGCGTCGCGGCACGTAATTGGTAAGTAGAACGCCCATGGTTTCAATAATACTTGTGTCCGATTTGTAACGTGACAGCACTTGTTCCAAAATGACTTTGTTGATTGTTAATGTGTGCGCCTTGGCAAATCGGACAAAAAAATTACGACAACATGTTGGTGCCATGTCATGACACCATGCCAAGTTTTATGATTTTCAGGCGTGTTTTGGATTTACAGGAATTAAAAAACCAAGTTTCTCAATCTTTCCGGCCGAGCCACGACGCCTAGATATTTGAATTTCATTCCCATCTCTTGAATAGGACCTAGAAATTCACCCAAGGACACACATGTGGTTTTTCAAACAACTTTGGTGCACTGGAGCCCGTACTTGTTGTTCAAATTTGAATTACGCACATTAAATGCACATAAACTCAATTAATGCATAAAAATGCCAAACGAACCCGGAATAATTCCAAAATTTAGCACGATACTTATATTTGGTCTAATCTGCTTGTGTAAAAAAATTAAGGAGGGAGAAGGCAGTGTACGTATGTCGTTTCACACACGGAGGTGGCACGTTCCCTCTCGGAACCACGAGCCTTCTTGACAGAAGCTCCAGTTTGCAAGAAGCTTATACCAAAGCTTGTCCCAATTCGGCCAAAAAATTTACCGCGACATGTTGGTGCCATGTCATGACACCATGCCAAGTTCCATGATTTTTAGGCGTGTTTTGGATTTACAGGAATTAAAAAAACCAATCTTTCCAGGCGAGCCACGACGCCCAGATGTTTGAATTTCATTCTCATCTCTTGCATTGGACCTAGAAATTCAACCAAGGACACACATGTGGTTTTTCAAAAAACTTTGGTGCACTAGAGCATGTGCTTGTAGTTCAAATTTGAATTATGCACATTAAATGCGCATAAACTCAACTAATGCATAAAAATGCCAAACGAACCCAGAATAATTCCAAAATTTAGCACGATACTTATATTTGGTCTAATCTGCCTATGTAAAAAAATTAAGGCGGGATAAGGTAGTGTACGTATGTCGTTTCGCACACGGAGGTGGCACGTTCCCTCTCGGAACCACGAGCCTTCTTGACAGAAGCTCCAGTTTGCAAGAAGCTTACACCAAAGCTTGTCCCAATTCGGCCAAAAAAATTACCGCATCATGTTGGTGCCATGTCATGACACCATGCCAAGTTTCATGATTTTCAAGCGTGTTTTGGATTTACAAGAATTAAAAAACCAAGTTTCTCAATCTTTCCGGCCGGCACGACGCCCAGATGTTTGAATTTCATTCCCATCTCTTGCATGGGACCTAGAAATTCACCCAAGGACACACATGTGGTTTTTCAAACAACTTTGGTGCACTGGAGCATGTGCTTGTAGTTGAAATTTGAATTATGCACATTAAATGCCCAAAAACTCAATTAATGCATGAAAATTCCAAACGAACCCGGAATAATTCCAAAATTTAGCATGATACATCTATTTGGTCTAATCTGCAAGTGTAAAAAAATCTCGCCGCCCCCTCCCTCCTACCAAAAGTCACATTTCCACTATTCCTCCTTGCTTTCCAAGTTCAAACCTTCACTACTACTGGGGGGGCAGGGGCTTCATTCGGGGCTGCATTTTGGACTAACCAATTATGAACTTGTTGTTGATAGAGTTGTTCAGCAGTGAGATCTGGTCCGAACTGCAGGTGAGGGTTTCCATCAGGCGGCGGGGGCTCCTCACCAGCGGGTGGAACTTCAGGCAACAGCGCATTCCAGTCGTTACTGCGCAGAATGGTTATCTGAACTGTCCAACAATCCCTAGCTCCTCCTAACTGCCAGACCACGAAGCTTTTGGGAATGAGACGGAGATGAATCACTTGGGCTTTAATCAACATGAACCGGCGATCTTGGCGGGGATTATACCAGGAAATGAGAGATCCAAAACCCCCAAGTGACTTATTAATGTAATAATCAGTCTGGTAATCATATGGGAACCCGAAATACATTAACCAAACTGCCGGCCCAAAGGTGGTAGTGCGGCGGTTGAGAGCTTCATTATGTGGCACAAAAGTGATGAGGAGATCCTCATCTTCAAGCTCAAGAGGCGTGGCCACAACAGTATCACGGATGAAGGAGTCGACAAAACCAAATATCCCAATGCCAAAGGGATGATCACTGACCTCAGTTGCGAAGATCTGAGCTTCCTGGAGCAGAACTTGGACAACATGGTGGATGGCCGCACGGCGGTGGAGGGGAACATACTGGCTCATCTCCGCAATTGCCAGATAATCGTGGTTGAGTGGTGGGATAGGGCCAACCACCATCCAGCCGTGGACGATGCGGTTCGCCGGGCCTGGTTCGACGGCGACGCCCGGTGGCAGGAATGGCACCGGGTTGAGCGGATAGTTCTCCATGGTGACCAGAGAGGACGAGGGTGGCAAGATTGGTGATGGAGAAAGGACAAGACTGGGCGGCGTCGTTTGAGGAATCGAGGTGGAATTTGGAGCGTGAGGGGTAGATTTGGTATGCAACTTTTGTTTCGGGACCCAGCGCCAACGCTGCAAAGACCGCTGCTTGAAGTAGGAGCTCACCACGTGTCCATATCCACCACAGAAAGAGCATCGGACGGTGCCGGACGAGGGTGGCCGCGGCTTCTGAAAATGAGTAGGTGGGGCAATAAAATCAGCCTGATTGGACTTATTTCCAATAGCACAGGATTTGGGTTCCATATTTGACTGTTGAGCTAGTCTTAAAGGGCAATAAATCGCCTTGTGATCAGGTGCTGAACAATAAAAGCAAATCAATCTAGCAGGGCAGGAGATCCGTTTGTGACCCCATTGAAGGCATCTAGCACAGAGATTGGCCCAATTTGCGGATAATGAAGAAATCTCCTGCTCATTATGGCTAGCTTGGGCCAGATCCACTTTATGTTGGGCCGATAACATAGGAGGCCACTCTTGGAATGGTGGCGCATATTTGAAAGCCGAAGCAAGGAAACATTGAGGTGGCGCAGGATAATCCGCTCTGATAGGGCATTTAAAACTTCCCAAAATAAGATATGAAGGGGGCGTGGAATTTTCAAATTTCTCCAGCCGCTGGTAATGAAGCATTAAGTTGGTCCGATAGTCAGGGCCCGAAATTTTCTCCTGGGCATTAATGGCTAATTGAACCTTGCCAATAGTAAGAGAATTGAGCGAGGGATCATGCAAAACTTGATTTTGCTCATGAGCCATGGCCGATGTCGAAGCTTCGTGATGATGAGAATTGGAAAAGGCCATCTTGGACAAAGGCACTAAATCAAACTTACTCAACTCACGCAGAGAAGACGAACTTAGACTAGCACCATGATCCAATGAAGGAAGCTTAGAACACACCGCAATTGGTTTTATGGCCGAAATATCAGTTAGTTCCTCATCAGCGTGCCAGGAAGTGAGCAAAGATGAGTGTCGAACAAACCGACCATTAAACAGATGAAAGTGGCAAATAAAATCAGGCCAAATACGATCCTTGAGTCCATATATGAAATGACCAACTTTGTTGTTTGCAACCGAGAATCTGAACGCCCGATTATGAATTTGCACCACTTTAAAACCAACACAAAAACCGCCAAGACAACATTGGAGGGCAACCCCAACAGAGTCAACAGTGAGAGGGAAGGAGGCAGAGGAGAACGTGACCACCAAAAAGAATTCCTTGGCGTCACGGGAGGGAGAGAAATGAACCGTAGAACCAAATTTTCTCCTCACCTGATCCGCAAGGGCAAGGCCAGGGGCAAAGTCCCAATGCAGAAGACCCTCCATCATGACGAAGGAACCTAGAGATCGCCATTGTTGGTAGGGAGCAGGTGGGAGGAGAGAGGTGGGAGGTGAGAGGTGGGAGGAGCCATCTGTCTGTGATATTATTAGTATGATCCTCACATCCAACGTTTGATTACACTTTCCAAATTAAATGGACATATTAGCTGTCTGGCTAATTAGCACACATAATTAACTGGTTTGGCTAATTAATTGCATACAACTATGGGCAAGCCAGGAATTGGACAAGAGATGACTAAAACGATTTTTGGTCATCAATGGATGCATGCGAAACCAAACCAAACGATGTAGGTAAATCACAAGCCGGCGTACTAGAAGATTTATATCCCGTTGCAACGCAGAGCCTTGTTACTTGTTTGTAACATCAATAGTCCAACCAAAAGCCCACAGCTATTTATCACGTAATCGAAGAAGCCTCACATGTAAATGTGACTCCATATGGCTAAAAAAATTCTCTACTACTTAAAGAATGTAAGGTTTCCATTTCACCTTTTTCCGACCACCACTTTGTCCAACAATTTTTTTCACGCCACATACATACATGTACACGTTGTCACATGTATGAACCAATTTCATAAAAAAACCTAAAATTACTAATTAAAGAGTATTTTTTGCAAACATCATTCCCACATCCCCAGGTTGCGACAGGGGCGCACTGCATGAGTGCCACTTGTCACAACTTGGGAGTTTTCCCTTTTTGGTAGATTAATTTATCAAAAACATTTTTTCTCTTAAACTGTGCTTGCAAATCTTGAACTGTTTTCACCATTGGTTTCCCTGCGTCGAGATCTTCAAAATTAGATCTCATGTTGATAGGTTTCGATGAACTTTTATAGGAAAAATATCAGACAAAAAATGAACCGGGAGCACTTTTTTCCCTTTCCAAAGAGGCACACTCGAAGAAGCAAGTCTTTGCCTCTCATGAAAGAAAAACAAAGTGTTTCCCCTTATTTTCCGAGGCATAGTTGTGCCTCTCGCGGAAGTAAACCCGTGTCTCCACGAGAAGTAAATCTGTGCCTCTCGCGAAAGAAAAGAATACAGTACATTTTTTTGAGAGGCACGCAGAAGCAAATCCATGCCTCCACGAGAAGTAAATCTGTACCCCTCACGGGAGGAAAAACATTTTTTCCTTTTCTGGGAGGCGCGACGGTGCCTCTTGCGAAAGCAAATCGGTGCCTCCACGAGAAGTTTGTGCCTCTTGCGGAAGGAAAAAAATTAGGAAAACATGTTTTTTCCTTTTTCGAGAAGCACGAATATGCCTCTCGCGGAAGCAAATCCATGCCTCCACAAGAAGTAAATGTGTGCCTCTCGCAGAGGAAAAATGTGCGTTTTTCCCTTCCAAGAAGCACAACGGTACCTCTCGCGAAAGAAAATCCATGCCTCCACGAGAAGTAAATATGTGCCTCTCACAGAAAATAAAAGCACATTGTTCTAGTCTAACCAAAAGCCCACAGCTATTTATCAAGAAACAAAAGAAGCCTCATGTCGGGGAACGACGCCTATGGGATCACGTGGATCCCTTCTACGGTTCGGCAGGGAAAAAGGTATGCACAAAGATCCGATCCAACGACCAACGCGAGGGATTTTTACCCAGGTTCCGGCCGCTGAGGAGCGTAAAACCCTAGTCCTGCTCTGGTGTATTGAGAGTTCTTGAGCTCTGGCTAGTTGCTACGCATGCAAACTGGGCCAGAAAGTCCAAAAGTCCATCTCCGTCTTGCCTTGGGCCTCCTTTTATACGTCAAAGGGGCTACCACATTGGTGTACATTGCATACAGGAGGAGTAAAGTTGCTACAGTGTACATGCTTATCACTGACGTCTTAGGACAAACGCACTTAATGCGCCGTTTACGTGTCCCCAACTTTCTTGGGGACGGAAAAAGAGCTCGTCCCATCCATCGCCGCCTCACCCCCTCCCGACACGCGTCCAGGATGACGAGGCCTACAATGCCAGGATGGCAGGCTAGTCGCTGCGCTGGAGTGGTGGCAGGGTGGCGGAAACTTGCCGGTGAGGGTCTTCACAAAGATCTGCATGCCACCATGCAGACGCTCCTGGATCTTGGCCATGGCATTGTCGATGGTGTCAGAGCTCTCAACCTCAAGGGTGGTGGTCTTGCCGGGGCTTCGCAAACCATCCCAGCAAGAAACTTGCCGGGAGCCCAACTTTTGGTCTTCTGTTTTTTGATTATTGGCTTGGATGCTACCTTGGCCGTCTTGTATTCGCTTCCAGTTGTCCCCGTCAGGCCTTGTCGCGGGTATGGCCGCAACCGCCTATGCACAAGTATTGGGTACTAAAGGGCCCAAACTTTAGTACACCGATAGGAGCCCCCGGGCCTGGGCCACACACGGGTGTGAGGCGTTGTTGGGCTAGGCCCAAACAATGCATGGGAACGCATGGCAGGGGTGAACTGCTGTAATCATCTCATCTGTTCCGCTCCCCCACAATCCACATTGAGTGCGCGATGTGGGATACGCGTGTCGGACGGCCGCAGCAGCAGCACGCCCGCGAAAATGCTTTCACATTGAATAGTAAAGTGGCAGCCTCGTGTCTCCCCCGTAAAAAGAGGAATCCACAGAGGTGCTGCTCATTTACCTCTCGCCCATTCCAATCTAGAAACCGTAGTCGCCTTCTTCCTCTAGCTCGAAGCAGAGCTTTCCCTACCCGTCCGCCGCCCCCGCGATCTCATCGTCCTCGGCTCCCTGCCCCCTCAGTCGCCATGGCGCCCAAGACGAACAAGGGCAAGGAAGTGCCAGAGAGCGAACTGGCGAGGCTGCGGAAGGAGCATGTCGTCTTCACCCCTATGCTCGATGCACGTGCCTTGAAGGAGTGGTACCTATGCATGTGGTCGAAGGAGACGAAGGCTCACCCCGCCACTTGCGTGAGCCTAGCTTCCACCGAGGGCGGTCCAGATAAATTCCCCTTATTTGCCAATTACTTTTATTGTGGGCTCTGCCCTCCGTTTTCTGATTTCCTTGTCGACATAATGTACACATTCGGCTTCCCCCTCTTGGATTTTATGCCGAATGCCGTGACATGTATGTCAGTCTTCGCCCACCTCTCGAGAACTTTGCGGAGTGACCCCTAATATAGCCCTCTTCCGCCACTACTTCCTCCACCTTATCCAGGCTGGAGAGGCCCTTTATGGTTCCATCACTTGGATCCCTAGGGCGTGGAACAAAGAGATATACCCAGACGAGGTCTTCCATGAGAAGTGGGAGGAATGGCGGGACAAGTGGTGCTGGATTACGAAGAAAGACCCATAGCCGTTCTATTGGGCCCGACGAACGAGGCTGACCCGCGGCGAGGATTCGAGCACCCTCGACCCACAAGACGAGAAGCTCACAATCGCAATCACCAGGATCCACCGCCTCAGAGCTGTTGGGCTCTCAATAGAGATGGTTGGCGCTGATTTCCACCACCGTCGCATCGCCCCTGTGCAGAATAAAGGGAGACCAGCCTGGGAGTTTCAGAACGTAACGGATATCATGAGGTTGCACCCTGGCTTGAACAACAACTTGACGGTCATATAGCACATAGCTCTCTGCCACAAGCTGTTCAAGACCGATAGGCCGTACAAGTTGCCGACAAGCATCATTCCCTTGTGCAACAACTCTGCTCTAACCTTAATTATCACCATGATGCCAGTGTTCAATGCCCACGGCCTTGACGGAACTAGGGTCGAGCCATCCGCGGAGCGTGCACGGGAGTTCTTCGACAACTTGTCGGAGAAGGCCATCCGGAGGAGACGAACCTCATCTGCCCAACTACTGATGAAGAAATGGCATACATCGCCAGCGGGGCGGAAGAGGCGAGTCTTGCCGTGGAGGCCGGCAGCGTTGGCTTCGTGAAGGGGAAGCCAGTGACGAGGGAAACCTTGCCGAGTAGGGGGAGACTACCAGGGAGTAGAGTGGCACAGTTGTCGGGGGTTCTTCTGTCGAAAATACAGCCGAGGAGCAGCTACACGAGGAGCCCCCAGCTCCAGAGAAGAAGAGGTGTACTCTTCGGAAAGCCGCCTCCAACGAGCTAGTCCAGCAAGCTTCCTCGAGTGGCAAGGTTCCCGGCAAGCTGGCGTCCGGCAAGGCTACGCAGCGGCAAAAAGCTCAACAGCAACCCGTGCATCGTACGAGGCGCACGACTGCAGCAACAAATAAAGCAGTGGGGGCGACTCACACGACGGCGCCAGCAACCGGGGTAGGCCCACATCAGCCTGCTGCCCCTGCCACAACCAAGCGACACAGGTCCCCTTCTCCACCCCCTCGCACGGATGCTATAGAGGATGTCATCTTCGACCTCTCTGCTTTTAGCCCGGAGAGAGAAGAGAGCCCGGAAATAGAAGAGTAAGTGTCCTGCCGCCTCCTTTATCCCCTGAGTTTCTGGTTTTGCTTATTTTATTTGTTCTCGCTTTGGCCTGTCCCCGTAGAGATACAGAAACTTTGGTGCACAGGATGGCGAAGAAGGCCAAGACTTCCACGGGCGACGAGCCCCCGGTAGGCACCGCTGGCGTGCCGGAGACCATCATCATCAGCCTGGAGCTCAGCCCACGACGCAGTCCCCAACCCAGCCCCCAGCGTGAGTCCACTACTCATTTCCCGCTGGCAGGCGTTGGAGTGTATATCTTCGCTGCGGACATTGCCGGGCTTGCAGGAGAAGAACAAGAACAAGGAGAGCCGCTGAGGGCCGCCCCCGATGTGCCGCCTCCATCAACCACACCGCCCAGGGATGGATCCCCGGCAAGGGCTTCCACTGGTGAGCCCACTCGCATGGAGGAAGAGCCGGTAAGCACAAGTGCCGGCAGTCCTACACTGGCAGCAAACATTGCCGGGGAGGAAACCACCTTCGAATAGCTGGACGCAGGTAAGCCGCTTGCTTGAGGGCACTTGTCATTCTTGCTGTATGATATTTCTCTCTTTTCTTTCTGTCTTGAACTTCAACCTTGGGCTCATCTCGTTTCTTCTCCTTGGCTTCCAGATCTTCCATTGACGGAACAAATGGACATCAACGTCATCATCGAGTAAACCGCCAAGGATGCTGCTGCCGAAGCCGCCAGAGCCGCTGTTGACGAGGCCGCCAAGGATGTGCATGAAGAAACCACCAAGGGGTCTGCTGGGGGACCGGCAAGGAGACCGGCGACCATACTAACAGCATTCCTGCCGCAAGAGCGCCTGGCGCTACACCGGTCCCGGAGCCCCAAGTTGCCAGTGAGGTGGTTGTCGAGGATCCACCGTCAACATCCGAAGTTCCCCCCTCAAGCAGATACCTGAAGGTTGGCGACAGCCTGTTCCTCAACATCCCGGGGACGGCAAGCACTGGAGCGCCAACCGAAGGAGAGACTTTTGACGAGGAAGTCATTGCTGCTGCCGGGCTCGAGATTGTTGACGAGCCGTGCGCCAGCAGCAGTGGATCCAAAGAAGAACAGCTCCTCTGGGCCATGAGCAATAACTTCCAGAAGCTCCGGGCGCTTCACCACACCCGAGAGGAGAAGTTGGACTCTAGGGCAGCAGTTGCCGATGCAGCAGAGGTATACTTCCAGAAGTGTATCGAGCAAAGGCAAGTCTGGTATGCCGAGGCTTGGCAAGAGCTGATGGCTGGCCGGGAGCAGCTGAGCCAAAGGTGGGACGAGCTCCTCTTGAGGCAGTCCGACATCGGGAAGGCACGGAAAGAGGCCGCTCAACAGGCTGCTACAGAAGTGGCTCGCCTAATGGAACGCCGTGTCAGGCTTGATGCTTAGGAAGGGGACATTGCTGCTCGTGAGGAGGTGCTTGCCGCCAAGCTCCGCGGCAAGGATGAAGAAATTGAAAAGCTTGTTGCGCAGCGGACCCAAGAGATGGAGCAAAAACACACGGAAGCACTGGAAGCTCTGGTCTCAACCACACCGGTAAGCTGAAGGAAGCCATCAATGCTGCCGAAGCTGCAAAGGCCGCCAAGAACGAGCTGGCTGACAAGGTGAAGAAGCTGGAGGCAGATCTGGAGGATCACGGCAAGGAGATCTCAATGCTCAAAGATAACAGAGCGACGACTCTCTACGACTTGGCGGAGATGCAAACTGCCATATCCAAAAAGACCAAGAAACTCTCCTCTACCAATGAATCCATTGCCGATCTGGAGCTGAAGCTGACCACACTGAAGGAGTCCCTTGAGAGCAGCAGGGCTCACGAGAAGACCCTGACCAAAGACCTCCAGGACGAGAAGGAGCTTCTCAAGAGTGCCGCCACCACCTATAACGACTATGAGAAAGGCGTGAAAATCTGGACTGGGTGCCTTGTTGACATCGTGGAAAGGCTTCCAGCACAACTGTCCACCATGGGCCTGCTGAACTTCAACTATTGTTCCGACGACAGGGTGTCTCCGAGCGCCAGGCTGACCATGTTCTTCGAGGGCCTCGTCGACACCCTGAAGCTGCTCCACTCCAGCCGAGCAACCCAACTAGCCAACGAATCCCGCAGACTCTGCCGGACCATCCTCCTCAAGGTGCTCATCAAAGTGGTGCACAAGAATCCCGGCATCGACCTCACCAATGTATTTGACCGCTTGCCGAAGAATGCAGACCGCAAGGCACTCGAAGAGCTCATCGCGCCCATCGTCAACAAGGTGGACCAAGTCAAGAGAGTCGAAGGCGAGCGTAGGGACTAGCCGCTTCACTTCTGCTTGCCGCCACGAATCCATGCCCAAGACAGTCTATCTTAAGTTAGAATTGTGGCAACCATTGATGTAACCTAACTTGCTGTGTTTTGGATGAATGCACTCTATCTCTCTTGTCTGATTTCTCTCTGTATGGCATACACCCTACGCTTTGTTGGGAACTTGCCGGTGCGCGCACCCTTGCCGCGAGCGCTTTGGGGAACGAATCCTTAGTAGCCTGCTGGGGGTGTCACTGCCGGCAAGATACCTTGCCGTTCTCAGTGCAGCCACTTAAACTGTTGAGCGGACTCGAAATGGAGTAAGGGCGCAACCGATTATGACAAGGTTCCTTCACGTGTAGGTTTTCCATACAAAAGCCGAAATATCCTAAGGAAAATAACTTCACATTTAAAAGAAATTTACTCAAGGTTTCGCAACTTAGCTTTTCGTTGTTGTACTCCTTCCTGCAAAATGTCACTTTGAACGTCGCCTGTGGGTGTCCATACTCCATACCATCATCCCCCCTGCAAACTTGCACGCGAGGGAACCTTCTATCCTTTGAGAAAAAGAAAGAAGAGAAAATAGGGACATGGGACCTTGGCGGTTCGTTAGTGCTTACCGGAAACAAGCGTAATTCAATACCTCGCACAAGCATGTATATAGATAAACATGAAAATTGAGAAGAACTGTAAAACACTTAAACTTCTTAACTATGCACAGGGTTTGCCCCTGGCTTTGTACAGAGGGTTATATGCCTTACCGGCAAGGCCGGTACAAAAGGTGGTTGCCGGGAGACCCGGCAGCTGCGCCTTATAGATAATACTTACGAAGATGTTTGATATTCCAGGAGTTGCTCACTGGAATGCCATCTTCGGTCCCCAGGCGGACTGCGCCAGGCCTAGTGACTCATACTACCCGATAAGGGCCTTCCCACTTCGGTGTCAACTTGTTAGAATTCTTGGCCGATTGAATGTGCCGAAGAACAAGGTCGTCTTCCTCAAGACTTCGGGCATGAAACTTGCGGCTATGGTAGCGGCGCAAGGCTTGCTGGTAGCATGCAGCTCGCACAGCAGCCTGAAGACAATCTTCCTCAAGAAGTGTAGCGTCATCTTGCCGCAACTGCTCTTGCTCAAACTCATCATAAGTGAGCACTCGAGGTGACCCGTGTATGAGTTCCGTGGGGAGAACTGCTTCCGCCCCGTATACCAGGGAGAAGGGTGTCTGGCCAGTAGCTCGATTTGGTGTCATCCGGATTGACCATAGAACTGTCGGCAACTCATCAATCCAGCATCTCCCGCACTTGTGCAACTTGTTGAAAGTCCTCGTCTTGAGACCTCGCAGCACTTCAGCATTTGCCCTTTCCGCCTGGCTGTTGCTCCTCGGATGAGCAACAGAAGCAAAACAGATTTTGCCGCCAAGGTCTTGGACATACCACATGAAGGTGTGGCTCGTGAATCGTGTGCCGTTGTCGGTGATGACTCTGTTTGGCACACCAAAACAGCAAACTAATCCTCTAAAGAACTTGACGGCTGACTGTGCTGTCACCTTTCTCACTACTTCCACTTCTGGCCACTTTGTGAACTTGTCGATTGTGACGTACAAGTACTCAAAGCCCCCGGTAACACGGGGAAAAGGGCCCAATATGTCGAGTCCCCAGACCGAAAATGGCCAGGAAAGAGGAATTGTCTGTAGAGCTTGAGCTGGTTGATGCAATTTCTTTGAATGGAACTGACACGTATGCTTCACACTTGGTTACTAGTGCAGTTGCATCCTGGAGGGCTGTGGGCCAAAAGAAACCTTGCCGGAACGCCTTACCGGCAAGAGCCCTTGATCCTATGTGAGAGCCACATATGCCTCCATGTATCTCTGCCAACAACTCCAGTCCGTCCTCGCGAGGAATGCACTTCAATTTCACATTGTTCGGTCTTTTTCTGTACAGGACATTGTCCACAAACTGGTACATATTAGACCGACGGGCTACTTTCTTCGCTTCTTCCTGTTCCTCAGGGAGTTCCCCTGTTTGGAGGAACTGGATGATGTGTTGTGCCCGTGCTAGAGCCTGCGGCTCGACAACAAGGACTAGAGGCATGTCTTCTGCCGTGGGAGCGGTTGTCTCTACGGCAAGGGCTCGAGGCCCTGCCGGAGCCTGTCGCCCCTCGGCAAGCTTGGCGTTGTCCCGGCAGCTTCCTTGCCGGCTGCTTCTCGGAACTCTACGGGAAAGTATTGGCCGGAGCTCAACTTCCTTCGCTTATCCTGCCTTGCTGATGGTTCTACGGATGGCTGAGTCAATTGGAGCACAAAAGTCCCTGGTTCCACAGGTAACTTGAGGGCAGCACGTTTCGACAGGTGCTACTTCTTGAGCTTACGTTGGTTTTTCCCTTGAAGAGGAAAGGGTGATGAAGCAAAGTAGAGTAAGTATTTCCCTCAGTTTTGAGAACCAAGGTATCAATCCAGTAGGAGAAAACACACAAGTCACCGAATTCCTGCACAAGCAAACACCAACTTCCACCCAACTCGATAAAGGGATTCTCAATCCCTTCACGGTTATTTGCAAAGTGAGATCTAATAGAGATGGATAAATGGTAAAGTATTTGGTATTTTTGGTTTATGGAACAGAAAGTAAAAGATTGCAAAGGAAGTAAGTAGGAAACTAAAATTATAGATCGGAAACTTATATGATGGAAAGTAGACCCGGGGGCGATAGGTTTCACTAGAGGCTTCTCTCAAGATAGAAAATATTACGGTGGGTAAACAAATTACTGCCGAGCAATTGATAGAAAAGCGCAAAGCTATGACGATATCTAAGGCAATGATCATGAATAGGCATCACGTCCGTATCAAGTAGACCGACGCCTGCCTGCATCTACTACTATTATTCCACACATCGACCGGCTCCTGCCTACATCTAGAGTATTAAGTTCATGAAGAACAGAGTAACACATTAAGTAAAATGACATGATGTAGAGGAATAAACTCAAGCAATATGATGTAAACCCCATCTTTTTATCCTTGATGGCAAGAATACAATATGTGCCTTGTTGCCCCTACTGTCACTGGGAAAGGACACTGCAAGATTGAACCCAAAGCTAAGCACTTCTCACATTGCAAGAAAAACCAATCTAGTTGGCCAAACCAAATCGATAGTTTGAAGAGACTTGCAAAGATATCAAATCATGCATATTGGAATTCAGAGGAGATTCCAATAAAATTCATAGATAAGCTGATCATGAATCCACAATTCATCGCATCTCGGCAAACACACCGCAAAAAAGTATTACATCAAATAGATCTCCAAGAACATCGAGGAGAACATGGTATTGAGAATCAAAGAGAGAGAAGAAGCCATCTAGCTACTAGCTATGGACCCGTAGGTCTATGGTAAACAACTCACGCTTCAACGGAAGGGCAATGGTGTTGATGTAGAAACCCTCTGATACGTCTCCAACGTATCTATATTTTTTGATTGTTCCATGCTGTTATATTATCAATCTTAGATGTTTTATCATCATTTTATAGTCATTTTATATCATTTTTTGGTACTAACCTATTGACATAGTACCAAGTGCCAGTTGCTGTTTTCTGCATGTTTTTTACATCGCAGGAGATCAATATCAGATGGAGTCCAAATGCAACGAAACTTCACGGAGATTTTTTATGGACCAGAAGACACATAATGGGCCCTGCCTGCGCCTGGGGGGTGCTCCGGGGAGAGCACAACCCACCAAGGTGCGCCAGGAGGCCCAGGCGCGCCCTGGTGGGTTGTGCCCACCTCGGGTGCCCCCGGGCCGCCTCTTTGCTCTATAAATACCCCAGTATTCCCAAAACCCTAGGGGATCGACAAAATATTGATCCAGCCGCCGTAGAGTCCAGAACCACCAGATCCAATCTAGACACCATCACGGATGGGGTTCACCACCTCCATTGGTGCCTCTCCGATGAAGCGTGAGTAGTTCTTTGTAGACCTTCGGGTCCGTAGTTAGTAGCTAGATGGCTTCCTCTCTCCCGCTGAATTCTCAATACAATGGTCTCTTGGAGATCCATATGATGTAACTCTTTTGTTGTTTGTTTGTTGGGATCTGATGAACTTTGAGTTTATGATCAGTTATATCTTTTTATATCCATGAAAGTAAGTGAGTTCCTTTGATCTCTTTTATGCATGATTGCTTATAGCCTCATATTTCTTCTCCGATATTTGGGTTTTGTTTGGCCAACTTGATCTATTTATCTTGCAATGGGAAGAGGTGCTTTGTAGTGTGTTCGATCTGACGGTGCTTGATCCCAGTGACAGAAGGGGAACCGACACGTATGTATCGTTGCTACAAAGGACAAAACGATGGGGTCTATCTCTACATAGGTAGATCTTGTCTACATCATGTCATCGTTCTTATTGCATTACTCCGTTTTCCATGAACTTAATACACTAGATCCAGGTTGGATAGCGGTCCATGTGTGGAGTAATAGTAGTAAATGCAGGCAGGAGTCGGTCTACTAATCTTGGACGTGATGCCTATATAATGATCATTGCCTGGATATCGTCATGATTATTTGAAGTTCTATCAATTGCCCAACAGTAATTTGTTTACCCACCATTTGCTATTTTCTCGAGAGAAGCCACTAGTGAAACCTACGGCCCCCGGGTCTCTTTCTCATATTTTGCCTTTGTGATCTACTTTTCCTTTGCATTTATTTTCAGATCTATTAAACTAAAAATACAAAAATACCTTGCTGTGTTTTATTCTTATTTATTTTATTTGGCGTTTGATCTATCAATCTACTACAATTTATCTCACGTCCGTTTGCCTATCTTGAGGCGCCGTACCCGGAAGGGATTGACAACCCCTTTAACATGTCAGGTTGCGAGGATTTGTTATCTGTGTGTAGGGGCTGTTTACGTTGTGTTGCTTGGTTCTCCTACTGGTTCGATAACCTTGGTTTCATATCTGAGGGAAATACCTACCGCCGCTGTGCTGCATCATCCCTTCCTCTTTGGGGAAATACCGACGTAGCTTCAAGCGACATCACCCTCCGTGATCGAATCCCCCTCCGGCAGGACGCTGGAAAAGGCCCCTAGATGGGATCTCACGGGTACAGAACGTTGCGGTAGTGGAAAAGTGTTTATGTGGCTCCCATGGAAGGTTTTGGGATATTTGAGAATATATATAGGCGGAAGAAATAGGTTTGTGGAGTCACGAGGGGCCCACAAGGGTGGGGGCGCGCCCTCCGTCCTTGTGGCTTCCCTGACATGAACTCCAAGTCCTCTGGATGTCTACTGGTCCAAGAAAAATCATCGGGAAAGTTTTATTCCGTTTGGTATTCCTTTTCTGCGAAACTCAAAAACAGGGAAAAACAGGAATTGGCACTCGGCTCTAGGTTAATAGGTTAGTCCCAAAAATAATATAAAATAGCATATTAACGCATATAAAACATCCAAAACAGATAATATAATAGCAAGGAACAATCAAAAATTATAGATACGTTGGAGACGTATCAAGCATCCCCAAGCTTAATTCCTGCTCGTCCTCGAGTAGGTAAATGATAAAAACAGAATTTTTGATGTGGAATGCTACCTAACATATTTATCCATGTGATTGTCTTTATTGTGGCATGAATGTTCATATCCGTATGATTCAAAACAAAGTTTATTATTGACATATTAACAATAATACTTAAATCATACTAATAAGGCAATTATGTCTTCTCAAAATAACATGGCCAAAGAAAGCTTATCCTTACAAAATCATATAGTCTGGCTATACTCCATCTTCATCACAAAAAATATTTAAACCATGCACAACCCCGATGACAAACCAAGCAATTGTTTCATACTTTTGACGTTCTCAAACTTTTTCAACTTTCACACAATACATGAGCGTGAGCCATGGACATAGCACTATAGGTGGAATAGACGGTGGTTGTGGAGAAGACAAAAAGAAGGAGATAGTCTCACATCAACTAGGCATATCAACGGGCTATGGAGATGCCCATCAATAGATATCAATGTGAGTGAGTAGGGATTGTCATGCAACAGATGCACTAGAGCTATAAGTTTATGAAAGCTCAAAAAAAAGAAACTAAGTGGGTGTGCATCCAACTTGCTTGCTCATGAAGACCTAGGGCAATTTGAGGAAGCCCATCATTGGAATATACAAGCCAAGTTCTATAATGAAAAATTCCCACTAGTATTCGAAAGTGACAACATAGGAGACTCTCTATCATGGAGACCATGGTGCTACTTTGAAGCACAAGTGTGATAAAAGGATAGTAGCATTGCCCCTTCTCTCTTTTCTCTCATTTTTTATTTATTTTTTATTGGGCCTTCTCTCATTTTTTTGGCCTCTTTTTTTCGTCCGGAGTCTCATCCCGACTTGTGGGGGAATCATAGTCTCCATCATCCTTTCCTCACATGGGACAATGCTCTAATAATGAAGATCATCACACTTTTATTTACTTATAACTCAAGAATTACAACTCGATACTTAGAACAAAATATGACTCTATATGAATGCCTCCGGCGGTGTACCGGGATGTGCAATGAATCAAGAGTGACATGTATGAAAGAATTATAAACGGTGGCTTTGCCACAAATACAATGTCAACTACATGATCATGCATAGCAATATGACAATGATGGAGTGTGTCACAATAAATAGGATGGTGGAAGATTGCATGGCAATATGTCTCGGAATGGCTATGGAAATGCCATAATAGGTAGGTATGGTGGCTGTTTTGAGGAAGGTATATGGTGGGTTTATGGCACCGGCGAAAGTTGTGCGGTACTAGAGAGGCTAGCAATGGCGGAAGGGTGAGAGTGTGTATAATCCATGGACTCAACATTAGTCATAAAGAACTCACATATTTATTGCAAAAATATATTAGTTATTGAAAAAAAGTATTACGTGAATGCTCCTAGGGGGATAGATTGGTAGGAAAATACCATCGCTCGTCCCCGACCGCCACTCATAAGGAAGACAATCAATAAATAAATCATGCTCCGACTTCATCACATAACAGTTCACCATATGTGCATGCTACGGGGATCACAAAGTTTAACACAAGTATTTCTCAAATTCACAACTACTTACTAGCATGACCCTAATATCACCATCTTCATATCTCAAAACAATCATAAGGAATCAAACTTCTCATAGTATTCAATGCACTTTATATGAAAGTTTTTATTATATCCCTCTTGGATGCCTATCATATTAGGACTGAATTTATAACCAAAGCAAATTGCCATGCTGTTCAGAGACTCTCAAAATAATATAAGTGAAGCATGAGAGTTCATCAATTTCTATAAAATAAAACCACCGCTGTGCTCTAAAAAGATATAAGTGAAGCACTAGAGCAATATTGCCTAGCTCAAAAGATATAAGTGAAGCACATAGAGTATTATAATAAATCACGATTCATGCGTGTCTCTCTCAAAAGGTGTGTACAGCAAGGATGATTGTGGCAAACTAAATAGCAAAGACTCAAACCATACAAGACGCTCCAAGCAAAACACATATCATGTGGTGAATAAAAATATAGCCTCAAGTAAAGTTACCGATAGACGAAGACGAAAGAGGGGACGCCCAAGCTTAGGCTCTTAGTTGTCCTTGAATATTACCGTGGGGTGCCTTGGGCATCCCCAAGCTTAGGCTCTTGCCACTCTTTATTCCATAGTCCATCAAATCCTTACCCAAAACTTGAAAACTTCACAACCAAAACTCAACAGAAAATCTCATAAGCTCCTTTAGTATAAGAAAATAAATCATCACTTTTGGTACTGTTGTGAACTCATTCTTTATTTATATTGGTGCAATATCTACTGTATTCCAACTTTTCCACGGTTCATACCCCCCGATATGATCCATAGATTCATCAAAATAAGCAAACAACACATAGAAAAGAGAATCTGTCAAAAACAGAACAGTCTGTAGCAATCTGGATATTTAAAATACTTCTGGAACTCCAAAAATTCTGAAAAATTAGGATAGCCTAAGAAATTTGTTTATTAATCTTCTGCAAAAAGAATCAGTATTTTATCACGCTTCTGTGATTTTTAACAATTCTGGGACTGAGCGCAAAAGTTTCTGTTTTACAGCAAGATCAAATCAACTATCACCGTAAGCTATCCCAATGGTCTTACTTGGCACAAACACCAATTAAAACACAAAACCACATATAACCAGAGGCTAGATGAAATATTTGTTGCAAAACATAACCTAAAAAGCAAAAACAAAAAATAAAATTGGGTTGCCTCTCAACAAGCGCTATTGTTTAACGCCCTTAGCTAGGCATAAAACACGAATAGATCTAGATGTAATCATAATAATGATAAGGAAAATCTCGAAAACTCATCTCATACTCCCTACGTTCAACAGCAAGTTTTCTTTGTGGCAAGTAAAAGTAATCGAAAGGGCTAAATTTAATAGGATAAGAATCCCCAAGATCGATCTCGGGAGGAATTGGTTCCTCCTTCGGCCCCTCATATTGTATGGCTAATTCATCATTATAAGCATTCTTTTGGCATAAAGTCATGAGCTTGTGACCAAGAGAGAAACCCAATCCGTTGTTTTGTATAGCAAAATTATCATTAAGCTCGGAAATCTATCAACTAAAACATTGGTAGGGACTCGCTTTCTTAAATTTTCATTATAAGCAACATGATCTAGAGATCGTAAACGCATTATGTCCTCCTGATTAAAAAGAATCCCCTCTATGGGAGGACCACCACCATCTACTTTGTAATGCGTGAAAATTTCACGAGCTTCTTTCATAATAAATCTAAACTCATGTGCTAGGAATATAGTGGCGGCGCGCTTAATAGAAGAATGCTCAATATTAGAAAACTCTAGAAAAATCCTTTGTACGGATGGATGCATGTGAACAAATTGTCTTTCAAGTTCAACTATGAGCAAAGAGATAGCATCCGCAAGACTACTGGTCTTCTGAAGAATAGATCCACCCAAAGTTGGGAGTGCACCAGCACAAGTAAAGAAATCCTGAATAACCCCTTTCCCAATAATATTTCCGCTACCAATGCGAAATTTTTTGGCGTGCAAGATAGTAGATTCTTCATGAGGATTAGAATTAGCAAGAGCATCAAAGTTTCCCCCATCGCTACTACTATCTTTTTCAGCAATAACCTCCCTAGTTTCAGACATGGTGGCAGCAAACAAATCTAGCGAACTATCAACCAAAAGGCAAGCGAAGAAGACGAACGAAAGAGGGGCGAAGAAAAGGCAAATCCTTTCAAAAATTGTTTTAGGAGTGGGGGAGAGGAAAATGAGAGGCGAATGGCGAATAATGTAATGCGAGAGATGAGAGTTTATGATGGGTACTTGGTATGTCTTGACTTGTCGTAGATCTCCACCGCAACGGCGCCAGAAATTCTTCCTGCTACTTCTTGAGCTTGCGTTGGTTTTTCCCTTGAAGAGGAAAGGGTGACACAGCAAAGTAGAGTAAGTATTTCCCGCAGTTTTGAGAACCAAGGTATCAATCCAGTAGGAGACAACGCACAAGTCACCGAATACCTGCACAAACAAACACCAACTTGCACCCGACGTGATAAAGGGGTTGTCAATCCCTTCACGGTTATTTGCAAAGTGAGATCTGATAGAGATGGATAAACGGTAAAGTAATATTTTTGGTATTTTTGGTTTATGGAACGGAAAGTAAAAGATTGCAAAGGAAGTAAATAGGAAACTAAAATTATAGATTGGAAACTTATATGATGGAAAGCAGACCCCGGGGCCATAGGTTTCACTAGAGGCTTCTCTCAAGATAGAAAATATTACGGTGTGTAAACAAATTACTGCCGAGCAATTGATAGAAAAGCGCAAAGTTATGACGATATCTAAGGCAGTGATCATGAATATAGGCATCACGTCCGTATCAAGTAGACCGACTCCTGCCTGCATCTACTACTATTACTCCACACATCGACCGACTCCTGCCTACATCTAGAGTATTAAGTTCATGAAGAACAGAGTAACGCATTAAGTAAGATGACATGATGTAGAGGAATAAACTCAAGCAATATGATGTAAACCCCATGTTTTTATCCTTGATGGAAACAATACAATACGTGCCTTCCTGCCCCTACTGTCACTAGGAAAGGACACCGCAAGATTTAACCCAAAGCTAAGCACTTCTCCCATTGCAAGAAAAACCAATCTAGATGGCCAAACCAAATCGATAGTTCGAAGAGACTTGCAAAGATATCAAATCATGCATATAGGAATTCAGAGAAGATTCGAATAATATTCATAGATAAGCTGATCATAAATCCACAATTCATCGTGTCTCGGCAAACACACCGCAAAAAAGTATTACATTGAATAGATCTCCAAGAACATCGAGGAGAACATGGTATTGAGAATCAAAGAGAGAGAAGAAGCCATCTAGCTACTAGCTATGGACCAGTAGGTCTGTGGTAAAATACTCACGCTTCATCGGAAGGGCAATGGTGTTGATGTAGAAGCCCTCCGTGATCGAATCCCCCTCCAGCAGGACGCCGGAAAAGGCCCCTAGATGGGATCTCACGGGTACAGAAGGTTGCAGCGGTGGAGAAGTGTTTTCGTGGCTCCCTTGGAAGGTTTTGGGATATTTGAGAATATATAGGCGAAAGAAATAGGTCGGTGGAGTCACGAGGGGCCCACAAGGGTGGGGGTGCGCCCTACCCCCCTGGGCGCGCCCTCCGTCCTTGTGGCCACCATGTGGATTCCCTGACGTGTACTCCAAGTCCTCTGGATGTCTTCTTGTCCAAGAAAAATCATCGCGAAGTTTTATTCCGTTTGGACTCCGTTTGGTATTCCTTTTCTACGAAACTCAAAAACAGGAAAAAACAGGAACTGACACTGGGCTCTAGGTTAATAGGTTAGTCCCAAAATTAATATAAAATAGCATATTAATGCGTATAAAACATCCAAACAAAATAATATAATAGCATGGAACAATCAAAAATTATAGATACGTTGGAGACGTATCAATAGGTCGTCAGCAATGTTGTTCTCTGCGCGAGGAACATGCTCGGCTTGCAGACCGTCAAAATGCTCCTCTAATTTCCTCACTTCATCTACGTAAGCTTCCATCAATGGGCTCTGATAATCTTTGTTAACTTGCTTGGCGACAAGCTGTGAATCATCTCTGACGACACTACAAAAAAATACACTTCCGTGATGATACGTGTTTGTCACAATAGGTCACGTTTTCTGTCATGCATGTACATCCATGACAAATTTAGGACAGAATCAAGATAGTCATACCTGTGCTGTCGTAGATCCATGACATTACCAAAATTATCATCACGGAAGTGTCCACTTCCATGATGATAAATCGCGCGTCACAGAAGTGCTTTCGTCAAGGGTGACCGACACGTGGCATCCACCATAATGGAACGCCGTTAAGCTATCGGGTCCGGTTTTGGATCCGATAACCCGTTAACAGCCCCGACCAATGGGGATTTTCCACGTGTAAAATCATCATTGGCTGGAGGAAACACGTGTCGGCTCACCGTTGGGACAGATATCATCCACTCATTGGACCCAAAGCGCCTATGATACGTCGACACGTGGCACGGCCCAACAGAGGCCCATATAGGTTAAAAAGGCCGGCCCAGTCAAAGGCCCGTAGTACATACTCAGGTACTAGTGGGCCAGCCCAATAACAGCCTGCTTAATAAAGGCCCATTTACGGCCCGAAGCCAGATCTGGCCCGTTAATTGTTCGCCGAATATTTGGGCCCATTTATGGCCCAAAGCCAGATCTGGCCCGTTAATTGTTCGCTAAATATTTGGGCCCAATTACAGCCCAGTGACTTTCGGCCTGTTAGAGGCCCGATGTAGACATGGGCCCACTACTACAAAAACAGCTATAGCCAATATGGACACTAATGGCGCACTGTACATGTGGTGCGCCATTACTAAATACTAATGGCTCACCACGTGTTGGTGCGCCATTAGTGTGCAAATACTAATGGCGCACCACATCCACGGTGCGCCATTAGTAAAAAAAATTAATTTTTTTTCAAAACTACTAATGGCGCACCGTGGGAGTGGTGCGCCATTACTAGTTGAACTAGTAATGGCGCACCACTCCCACGGTGCGCCATTAGTAATTATGTTTCAAAAAAAAATTCAAATTTTTTTATTTTTTATTTTTTAAACTACTAATGGCGCACCATCCCACGGTGCGCCATTAGTAACTTGGCCACCACTTCCACCGAATGCACCCCCCCCCCCTCGTGGACCGCCTTTTCAGTTTAAAAAAAAATAAAAAAATGATGGAAATGTCAAAAAAATAAAAGAAAATAAGTTTCCCATGTGATATGTGGTCTAGTTGTTAGCAAAATTTACAAACATGAATTTTCGACTTTTTTGCAAAATCTCTCGAGAATTTGTAAAAATGGGCATAACTTTTGCATACGAACTCGGATGAAGAAGTTTTTTATATGAAAAATCATCTACTCGAAAAGTTACATCCGAATTTAACCAGGGGAACCCCGTTAAACATTTTCAAAATCCTCAAAAACCTAACAGAAAAAAAGATACGGGGCTTTTAAGATCTGGAGAGGCAAAAAAATTCAAAAAAATTCAAACTTACTAATGGCGCACCTGCCCATGGTGCGCCATTACTATCTTCCCGCCTTCAAAATTCAAAATAAGTCAAAAAAAGTTACTAATGGCGCACCTGCCCATGGGGCGCCATTAGTATCTTCCCGCCTACAAAATTCAAAATAAATCAAAAAAATAAAAAAAAAGTTAGTAATGGCGCACCTGCCTACGGTGCGCCATTACTATGTCGTATATATGGCTGGGCGTGGTCCTCTCCTCCATACCTCTTCATTCTTCTCCTCCACTCCACCTCTCCTCCACTCCATCTCCTCCTCTCCTCCACTCCATCTTCCCTTCTCTCCTCCACCATACTACCCTCCTCCTCTCCGGCGACCTCCTCCTCCTCTCCGGCGACCTCCTCCTCCCTCCTTTCCTCCCCTGCCCTCCCCTCACGGTTTCTCCTTCCTCCTCTCCGGTGAGCTCCTCCTCCCTCCTCTCCGGTGAGCTCCTCCTCCCTCCTATCCGGTGAGCTCCTCCTCCCTCCTCTCCTCCCATCCCCTCATGGTTTCTCCTTCCTCCTCTCCGATGCTCCGGTGAACTCCTCTTCGGCGACCTCCTCCTCCTCTCCGGCGATGTAGGCGAGCGCCTCTCCGGTGACCTCCTCCTCCTCCTCTCCGGCGAACTCCTCTCCAGCAAAAGAACACGGCAAAAGAACGTACAAGATCCAAAAACAGGAACAAAATTTGAAATAATATCGTGCAAAAAAAACGAGCAAAAAAACGAGCAAAAAATGGGCAAAAAAATCGTGATCCAGATCCAAATTCAAAATTCAAAAATAGCAATGGCGCACGGTGGGGGTTAGACGGTGCGCCACTACTATTTCCCGCCTTCAAAATTCAAAAATACTAATGGCGCACCGTGGCCTATACTAATGGCGCACCAGTGGCCTATACTATGGCGCACCGTGGCCTATACTAATGGCGCACCAGTGGTGCGCCATTAGTATACCAGATACTAATGGTGCACCACTGGTGCGCCATTAGTAAAAAATACTACTGGCGTGGTACTAGTGGCGCACCAGTAGTGCGCCATTAGTAGGCAAAACTGGTGCGCCACTAGTAGGCCTTTTCCTAGTAGTGGCCCATTTCAGCCCGGTGTGACTTTCGGCCAAGGAATGGCCCGTGCTGCCCATGGGCCATATATGGTCCGACGGTACATCGGGCCCACTAACGGCCTGTGATAAAGGTGGCAACAGTTAAGCCCAACGTGACTTTGGGCCTGTTAAAGGCCTGTCGCATAATTCGGCCCGTTGATGTCTATACTAAGCTTTCGGCCTCTTAAAGGCCCATGATATCAGTGGGCCAACTAAGGCCCGAGATATGTTTCGGCCTGGTAACTGCTCGTGATATAACTAGGCCCAAAAAGGCCCGGTCTACATTTCAGCTTGCTGAAGGCCCGTCGACGACTAGTGAAAATTGAGGCCCAATATGCATTTCGGTTGCTAAAGGCCCATGGTTTCATCTGGGCTGTAACAGGCCAGTACAATATTCAGCCTATTAATGGCCCAACACTACCTGGGCCAAACTAAGCGCTGGGTCCACAAAAGGCCCAACTAAAATATAGGCCGGTGTAAGTTGTGGGCCTTGCGCAAAGTGTGAAGGCCCCAATGATTCGGGCCCAAGAGAGATGCAGGCCAGTCCAATTGTGGCCCGCTAAACACCAGGCCCATTAGAGGCAAATGTTTTGGCCCGGTCGACTACATCTGATTTTTTCAGATAGCGAATGATGGCAGTAACTAGTAGGAATTAAGAACAAACCTACTCTATACAATAAAGAAATTACGTCATAGTAACTAAGAATAAACCTACACCATACAATAAAGGATTTATGGTATATTACATCCACTGGGCATCGAAGTTCGCCGCCAGTGATCATAACGCACAACGAAGAAGAAGATTACAAAAACTGGGCAGCATTGCAGCGTAACAAAATAATACTGAACCGAGACCACTTCCAAGACAGTTCAAGAAAGGTTAGCTTTGCGCGGGAACTGTTGCGCAAGCTGCTGAGCAAGGCTGTGAGACCGGCCTAGCATGTCGGTCATAGCTTCCAGGTGTAGCTGTTTAGCGATGAGGTTCTCATTGGTGTTCTCCGCAATCTTTCTTAGAGATAGGACTTCAAGTCGAAGTTGAGTTGCAGAATGCCTTTCTGCTAGAACTTGGGACTGAAGAAGTCGAACTGATTCAGACAACGAATTCTGTGAGCTTGTCTGACTGCTAGTCTCAAGTAACTTGAACACTGCATCAAGACAAGACTTTGGGGTTGTCTCGCTATCTTCAAGATGTTTTGCCTTCTTTGCTGCAATATATGTTGGGTTTGTCTCACAGCCTTCAGCAGACTTGTGGATGCCATCAGGCATATCACCCTGAAACAAAGCAGAGAGATGACAGGTTTTGCACGTGTATAAACAAAGATGATAACTGTGCTGTCAATTCCATCCAATTTCATATTAGAAAATAAAGAGTAAGTTCAAAATATCAATAGCATAATTTGGCATTGTTCATAATGCGGGGAGCTTCACCACACTACTGGATTACCATGTCAACATAACAAGCATAGATGAAGGGCAAAGAAAATCATTGTATCTATTTTGGTTAATGTGCATGGCATGTTGTTCATATCATCAGCCACATCAGTAAGATAAAACAGGAGATGACAAGGTGCAAACGTGGGCTGCTTCACCACACACTGGATTATAGATCCACAAAAACAAGCATGCATGTAGGGAGTATTGAGTAATGTGCATGGTATGAATAAGGAATTTGGTTTTACAAGTAAAACTTAGAACTTACGGTTCTTGCGAACATGCATTTTGGTAGAAACAGCAAACTAAACTGCAGTAAACGATAGGGAGTATGAGCAAATTAAACAGCAGTTGAGGATAAAGGCTTTAGAAGGACTGACTTACATTAACAGTTAACACCGGATTCATAATGCCCTTCTCCATGTCAAGGGAAGGATAACTCAAGAATTTCAGCACAGAATCTTCATAAGCATTGACTGTACTCTACATTTTGTAGAGAGTAATTATAGATATGATAATACTGGAAGGGATAGAGGATAATGAAGATAAGATGCAGATTGATGCTACATATTCAACTACCAATCCCTGGAAGTACAAGCATTACAGGACAAAATGTACTGACAAGAGCAATGGGCTACACTTCTGCACTGGCATTGTCTGTGTATTCTACTTTTTGGTAAGATTAAATATAGATCTAATCTTTTTTAGTAAATGGTGGGCGAGGGAGATAAGATGCAGAATGCTACACAATGAACCAATCCCTCTTCCCATAATACAAGAGTGTTTTGAACACTGGTGTACTGTACAAAACATTCTTATATTATGGGACAGAGGGAGTAGTTGTTAATGTAAGTATAGTGATAGACGACGTTCAGTCATTACAAGAGGACTGCGGAGCTAAACCTCTTCAAAAGCATTGGGTTGATTCCAAGTTTATGTAAGAGTCCATACGGATCTTATAATGTCCACCAAATGGACGATAACGAGGCTAACATGTGTAGTGATGCTACATAATCAAATAGCTATGAAAGTAAGTATGGTCATACAGGGCAAGAGGTACTCACAAGAGCAATGCAGTGTGCAATATAGTTGTGAGATTCTGTGGTCCCTTGAGAATGAATGTTCTTCTGCCAACAGTTTTCGTACAAGTGAGACACTAAGGCAAATGCAGAAATGTAGTTCGAATTGTGATGTGATATCATAGATAGTACCTTACGCTGCAGCCGAGACCAATGTGTAACAAGATTATTCCAGTCACCATCGGATAAATGTAGCGTCGGAGACTTTACAGAAATTTCGTTTAGAGGCTTGCCATCGAAGTGCGCTTGCCTCAGTTAGGAATGATACTTCATCAACGAGTGCTTGAAAAGCGCAACCAACCCTTGCTCGTCTTCACAATCCAGTTTGGTCCTCGCCTATTTAAAAGAATGAAATCTTGTGTCTTCTGTCAATAGAAACATATGCAGTAATGACCATGAATAATATTAGTACATTACTTACGCGTAAGTTGCGGAGGAAGACTGGAAATTGTTCTGTGTCTGCGGTATAATCTTTCCATGAAGGACAGATGCGCACAAAGTTCCTGACAACAATATAAGATTTGTCTTCTAAACTGGGAAGAGATGGAACAGGGGTCCTATTTGCTGCAATTGGGGCTCTCTCTGGTTCGAAAAGGGATTTGGCAACTGGATTTGGTGTACTCTTTGCTGGAATGGGGGGTTTGCATCGTAGAGTTGGTGCTATGTCAAATGGCATAATCATAATGTTTGCTGCAGTTGGGGTCTGCTGAGTTGGGGCATCAGAAATGACAAGTGTAGTAGGGCTAGAGTCTGCTAGAGTTGGGGTGTTTTGTGGGTCAGGTGATATTGCAACTACACCTAATGGGCTATTTTATTTATCAGGTGCCACTACCTTTTCCAAATACTTTGCTTGTGCTCCTCCACGATCAGCAATCGCCCTCTTCCTTTTGAACGTTTGATACACAAGAACAGCATTTGCATGCAGTGGCGTAGTTAGGGGGTGGACAAGGTGGTCCATGGACCACCCTGAAATTTCTTCTATAGCCAATATATAGGTTGGAAAAAAATATTTTTTTAAAAATACATAGAATTACATGAAAATTTTCATTGTTGGACCACCCTGGCTCACCGAGCTGGCTACGCCACTGTTTGAATGGATAAATATGGTATGATGACAGATGGAATATGTACTGAAAATGGATAGGCAGGGCGTATTCACATACACGATGTGTAAACTAAGCTAATGGCAGTTCAACAAAGTAGAAGCAATGCAAAGCATCAGTTGCAAGATATGTGCGACAAATATAACCTTGGAAAGTTAGAGCAAGCACCTTGATGGGTGAATAAGATAGGGCATCTTCCTCTGACTCCTCCACTAGGGAGCTACATTGACTTAGGTCTCCCTCTAGCTCAAAATCACTGTTAGGATCATATTCTGAGCATGAATCTGTAGGTGGAGAGCATTTGCATTGCATTGCATCCAGACTTGATTTTAGTCCCTTAATGCCAAGTTTGACAGCCATGGCATTGTTCTGCTTTATTCTTTTCATGCGCGCAAGCTCATAATCATTATGATGCTATTGAGAATCTGAGATTCATGAAAACATAAAAAAGTAGTCAGGTTATCTATGGAATGCATTGCGGATTCAACTCGAAGAGTGTCACCCTATAAACCCCTGCATATGCAAAGTTCACCCCCCAACCGTGCTGACCAAACCACACACAGAAATACAAGCCCCTTATGTCTCTATAACAGGCAGACACACATTTCAAAACTGAAGTAGGAACATTAGAATCATATGAGATTCGTATTTGAACAAATAAACTAAGGAATTATGAGTGGCATAATGTTTAGCTTCAAGGGTGGAGTGTTGGTAGTGCGACACAAAGCAAGTAGGCAGGTTGTATTCCATGTAAAAGATCAAAGCCTATGTAAAAGCTGGAAATGACACTTTCTTTCTATACAATGCAGTGTTCGTTGCCCACACATGATGGAAGAGATCACATAGAGAAATACTATTCACTCATGTCTACGGTTGCAGTATTTAGAAACAGGGTGGTCCACCCTAAAAGAACATTGACAACAAATATGACAAGGCAAGCATAGATGTAGTGAATCGATCATTTACTTGCGAGCTTACTAGGACAAGTATGCAGAATTGTAACTGTAGTAAGAGACCGTCCAAAATCTGAATCAAGAAGTTTGTCTAGCACTTATTGTTTGCAACTAACCGACGTGAATAATTGGATATTATATCGAACGAGTAAGAAAGACAAGTAAAATTGTCAACAAACCTGGCTTGCAGTAGTAATCTGGGTCAATGTCACGACGACCAACAATCCAAAATGACTAGTGTCTGTTCCTAGGGCCGGAATTTTGAAAACCCTGTGAACTTTACAGGTACTAAAGATTACCGAAATACATCTGAACCATTAAGTGTAGGTAGCACTGAGCACACAACAAACCCTAATGACAGTCCTGCCTAATGAGTAATGAATCCGTTAGAAAATGGGTGATGAGGAGTGGCTGCTGAGTGTTGAGGACTTATCTCAGGATAAATCGGGTTGGCTTAGTGGGTGTTGCACGCCTGAGCCCTGAACGGACTGGGAAGGTAGGCACGGCGGCGCGCCCGGGCAGCGGTGACGCTGTTGGGTGAGTGGCTCCTGACCTCCTGTTAGTCTGGCGTCTCCTCCTAGAGTCATGCCGTCCGGGGACGGCAAGTCGCGAGCGAGGTAGGCGGCTGGGGGCGAGTAGAGATTGGAAGCGCGCAGCAGAACAGAGGGGAATCGAGGCCTGGGACGATCCAAAATCCCAGGGTGGGCCGGCCCACCGTGGGCACCCTGTAGAGATACACACCCGAGCGGCGAACATGCATTTTCGAAACTAATTTAGGAACATTTAGCTGACCAATTAAACGAATCTGTTTTAATAATATCATATTCGTATTTGAACAACTAAGCTTGTTTAGCTTGATGGGTCGAGCAGTGCTATTATGACACGAAGCACGTATTCTGATCATATAGTGATCATAAAGCGGGAAACCGGAGAAATGTTATTTAGTAGCCATTGTTTGCTTCGAACTAAGAACTAAATTCTAAGAGCTGAAAAGAAAGTAGAGTAACCAAGTTAAGATCTATTTTCTGGTTGAGATCAAAAAGTTGAGGAGATATGAAGTACCACCTCTCTTGTGGCGCCGTGTAGGCATCGGGGGTGCGATGGTTGTCGGTGGTGTTGAAGCAGATCTGCGATGGTAGACGGGTGCATCGGGGGATAAGTCCCATTGCGGTGGAAGAGAAGGTCATGGGAGCGGCCCCGGCAAAGAGGACGACGGCACCGATGAAGCGAGAGGACGTGATGCAAGGCTCCTGGTCCGTCGCCGTGGATGAGAAACGTCCATCTCTAGCAGTGGACGATGCGGTCTTGGTAGGCACTCCGGCATGGTGGAGGACGGTGGCGATGGATGTGGTATAGGACGGCAGCGATGGATGTGGTGGAGGACGACGGCGATGGATGGGGTGGCGGACGGAGGCTGGTGTGGGGATGGTGTTCTAGCGCGGACGGTGTATGAATGGGAAAATGGAGGGAGCGGTACGGGGAACCATGTTTTTGGGATGCGCTTGTCTGAAATATGGGAAAGTTACGAACTTAGCCCCGTTTAAAATTTGGACGTCTCGTCGGTTGGGGATACGACGGTAATCTCGCATCTCGCCAATATTTGCCCAGAACAATTTTGGGCGAGGAGAGGGTGGTTGGCGCCCATGGTTGGCGCCCACGGTGTATGAACGGGGCTGACAGGTAGGGCGGTTGTGTCACGTCTGAGTGAAGTTACAAACGTGCCCCTATTGAAAATAGTTGCCTACATCGATTTCGGCCGAGTCGAGTTTGTTTTGCCGCCCACCGTGTATGAATGGGGAAATGGAGGGAGAAACAGAGGTCTTTCAGACGAGCTTGAATCAAATGTGTTTTGCCGCCCATGTTTGGCGCCCACCATGTCGGAATGGGCTCAGAGGCGGTCTTGTCACGTCTAATTGAAGTTACTATCCTACCCCTATTTAGAGCAGTGGAAATCGGGCTGATGGATTGTCCGTGTAATGCGTAGACAGTAATTTCCATCTCCCAAACACTTGGCTTCGGGCAGCCGACGTGGGAGTGGACATTTTGCCGCTTCTTTCGAAATTTGGGACAATAAGCATCCACGTTTACCCTGGCAACTAAATTCGAATCCATTTTGTATTCCTATACGAATCTTTATAAATCATTCTATGTGTTTTTATATATCTTCAAAATGACGACAAAGATGTATTCCACTGTCATATATGAATATGGTTTACAAATGCCGATACTCAAATTCAGAAGCTAGAATCCAGTTTAAGGTGAATTCGAATATTTGGAACACTTCATGTCCAACTCAAATGTCACACGCAGCATAATGTGTACTCCCACTTAGATATGTACACAAGCGATGTATCAAGATTCAAATACCGAGTCAATCAACCAAGAATGTACAGAACTAACAGACATATAAACACTTATAGAGTATATGGATCAATAATATCAACTAACATACATAAGCCAGGCCGCTGTACTTTTCTTTGCTACAACAACATCCTTTTTTTAGCCAAGCTACTACAGCATCTTGGCCCTTTCCGATGCGTGCCACTTATGGTCCATCTATACTACTATTATTGTTGAATGCACATTCAGCCCGATTGGCATATTTCTAGGTCTGGCACAGCAATCAAAATGAAATGTCTCCGAGTCTTATCAATTAATACAGACTTGTGCTCAAATAAAATTACAAACCAAAAAACAAAAAACAATTATTACATGATCTCTAAAACAAATGGTTTGATTGATTACATGAACAAACAACACAAAGGTTATTCAACGATGGAAAGAACATTTCACCTATGATTTACCAAGTGGGAATTTAATTTCCTTTTTTCCTTCAGGGCCTTAACAATGTGGTCAGTCTCAGCTTGCTTCGTTTTGAAATCCACCAAATATTTAATGGTTGTCTTGAGTATTGCTACTGATTGTGCTGTTTGCTTCCTCAACATGTCAACTTCATCTCTAAGTGCAGAAGCAGAATCTCTTTCTACCACTAGTTTAGCCTCTAGAGCATCAGCAGTTGGCAATTCATAATGCACGATTGGGCCGGTGCCACTACTGTGGGATGATACAACTTCCATGGGGACCTCGCTCTTTGATCTTGGGCTAACCTGTTTTGCCAATTAAGTTCCGATTGGATTCAGAAAATTTGAAGTTATCAAAACATCTCAACTGGGAGTTATAACAGCAAACCAGTTAAACAAACAAGGAATTAAAGAGTTTCAATTTGATGCTGAAAAGTAGTTATTAACATCATTGTAACCCGTTGTTGCAGCAGCAAAGCAGTTAAACAAACAAGTAGCTATTTAAGTTCAGGCAAACAGGTAATTCTTAACATTAAGTATCAAACACATAGATAGGCGCAGTCTATAATAGGATTAACAGGCTCTGGCATTATGTAATCAGTAGCAAACTAAATTAAGCCAAGCAACATAATTGAACAATTTTGCAATAAGTGGCTAACTAAAATTCCGAGAAGCAGGTAACTAAACTTACGCTAGTTCTTTGTATATGCACACTGCAACTTCTTTTTCGCTTACAAGGTTGTACGAAGGAGTCCATGGCATCAATTGCTTGGATACGCAGTCCGAATACTTCTTTCTTCCCACACTGCATTGGTAAGTCGAATGGTTAATCTGGTAAGATGGTGCGTCCTTGATATGTTATATGAGGACATGTAGTCAGACTAGTTGTAGCCACACACATCACACTGGCTTTTACTGTATATTTCATGTGATTACTTTTGGCATATCGAGATCTAAGCAATCTACAATAGGATGAAAAGACTGGCATCCTTCACATTATTGGCGAACTCAGTTCATAGAAACAAGCAATTCAACCATTCTGTGGGTAAATCAAAAGCGCCACTGGAATATTTTTTACTACCCCTATCATACACGCAAAAAGGGGCGACGCCACCATAGGGGCTGGTATGGGCGGCCACCTCGGGTGGCTCGAAAGTGTGCACCTAGTTTGATTTGTCCAGGTTGGCCCAGGCTAGTTTTGTTCGTCCCAACGCACGAGCAGGCAATGTAAAAAATGAAGAAAAATGTTTCAATTTGGATAGGCCAATAACATAAGTGCAAGGCAGGCCCTATAGCAGGCTCGCGGCCCAAACGAGCGCCTCCCATATCGATCGATAGTAGGCAAAATCCCAATTCATCCGCTCCAGCCTCCAGTCTGGTTCGCTCCTAACCTAGCCGCCGCTGGACAGACCGACACAGCACTTCCTCGCGCCCTCGTTGGAGGGTGGTCGCCAGGCTTCAAGCGAACGGAAGGACAAGAAGATGAAGATCCAACCCTGGGTGTAGTCTGCGTGGGAGGCAGCGGCGGCAGCACATGCATGGCATCGAGCTTGCGCAAACGGGCAGTCGCAGCTTGCAAGAGTAGCATGCGCAACGAGAAGGTACATCACATCCCTGATTATATCTAATTCAACTCTTCAATTTCTGGCCAATAGTTAAACCTGACGGTGTTGTAAAACTGCTTGTATGTAGGGAATATATGAGAAAATGAAACCAATTTCCACTTATTTTATAACTCCCCCAATCAATACAGAACTGACTGAATCTGATGTATCTAATCAAGTTTCCGGTGCAAACATCCAAGCTCATGTTGTTCTTGAGCCTGAAGTGTCTAATGAACAGACTGCTAATGAAGGATTTGATGCAAACATTTTACATGCTCCTGGTGATGAACATATAGTGTCTAATGACGCATCTAATACAAGCATTTTGGAAGCTCCCATTGAAGGATTTAGTGTCTAATGATGATCTGCTATGTTGAGAGAGACATAGAGATTTGCAGGCATTGATGACAAGCAAATTATACTGCATTTTCATGGCTTGACGAAACGTCGAGGCCATCTACCAGAAAGTCCCCGTATCATGACAACGTAGCATAAATACTTTTCTAATCTGTTGTTTGAAACTATTGGCATACTTGTGCAGGATAGATATATTGATATGCAGTTTGCGCACTGGTTATAGGTGCAATTACACTTCGATATTTTCAGCCAGAGAATGAATAATTCAAGCAGGTATAGACCATGTTTGTAGTCCTTGTACACCATGTTGCATTTTGTGTTTTTTGGTGCTTGCATCATTTAGTGTTTATAATCTGAACTACTTTGGATCATTAGCTGGTTTTCAAAGTGCATGTAGCTTCACATTTCTCAAGTTATGTTGATTTCCGGAGTGCAAGTGCCTTCGTATTTTTTAAGTTAAATGTTCGCCCCTCGTAACTTGAATTCGTGGATCCGCCACTGCACACAAATCATACACGAATGCCAGTACGAATTAAATGAAATGCAGGGACTTACGCTAGCTCGTTGTACAGGCTCACTGCAGCTCTGCTTGCGCTTGGGATGTTCCATGTACAAGTCCATGTTACCACTTGCTTGGATGTGTAGGCCTTGTGCTCCTTGCATCCCCCTCTGCATTTTTGACACGGCGAATGGCTGATCAAATAAGAGGAATCGACCTTGCTGTTGTACCGGAGGAAAAATACTTACAAGGTTATACGGGTGTGTAGGATGTGTACCAGATCCCGTAGCACCGTCATGCTTCGCTAAAAATGGATTTGCTTGTTTTAGATGATATCTCCAGAAGAAATAAGAGTTAAAGTCAGAGTTGGATAGGCGTGTAAGCTAAGAGAGCAGTGAAAGGATATCCAAACATCGTCGGAACAGTGCACAAGGGTGTGCTGTCTGGATACCTAGTTCGGGCCGGCGTTTGGGCATGCTCGCCTAGCTAGAGTGCGGGTCACTTCGTAGCCGTTGAGGGTGATGCACTGGCATTGGCTGGCCACGCACGGATGCAGATCTTGAGTGGCAGCGGAGCGCTACGATGCGGTGGACGAGACCATTGGTGAAGCCCCAGCGGCCTCGGGGGGCGGAGGCGCGGCGATGTGCTCGGTGAAGTAGCCCTGATGAGCTGGGAGACGGCGTCAGTGAAGCGCATCTGATGCCGTGGAAGTCGGTGTCTGTGAGGCACGTCGGTTGCGGCGGCCGACGTTGTCGGTGGACCACCCGGTGCGGTGGACGAGGGCGTAGATGAGGTAGCTCCGGTGCGGTGGTGAAGCGCGACCGTCGTATTCATCATCGTCGTCCGGCACAAAGGTGGGGAAAGAGACGAGACGAGGGGCGATTCGAACTTTGCTTGGGTTGGCGGCAAATTAGGGATTTGAGCAATCTGGGCGCGGAAGGGGATGGTGGAGAAGGGAGATTTTGCAGGGCTGGAATTGGGGCCGCCAAATATTTCAATCTAAAACGTGGAAGTGCGAACTTATTTTGTCATCGTCCTTTTTGGGGGGGAGGGAGGGAGGGGGTCGGTGGTTGGGTGCTAAGCGTCCGTCCGACACACGCGACCACCACGACACGACCCTGGTCTACCTGGTGCGCCTACATTTGAGAATGCAAACGAATCTTCTTTCATTTGCAAACGAATCTGTATGTATTACCATGCCCATGTTTTCCTTGCAATAATTAGTCATTCGAAACGAGATACTATAAATTAATTAATGAGGAGTTATTTGAAAAAAAATCGAAACGGTATCCACGGTATCCACTCTATCGTGGATTAGAGTGTGTGTCACATAATTAGTTATTTGAATTAGAGTGTGTGTCACATAGCGATCTCCAATTCTAACGTGGATTTCGCATTTCACTGTATCCACACTACTTTTTAATACAAATTCATATATATATGATGAACACCATGGTAGTGAGAAAACTTTTGGATGGATTCAAACATATGACCTACAAAATAGCATAACAAATCGAGCCAATGTCAACTTTTCGAAACCTAGTATGGCACGAATTCGAAATAATTACCCATATGCATGGTCCTCAGTTCAAATCTTACAATGTACACCGAATTGAAACATCGATATTAAGTCTCGTACTATCTACATTCAAATGTTGTTTTTAGCCTCCCCCCCCCCCGCACACACGCTACATACTTCCTGTATCGGTCAATCTTCCTCTCCTAACCACCTTAGGAAGCTATCGGTTTCCAACACACGCCCATTCTTTCTCTCCATGTTTCAATCTCTAACTCTCTCAACTACACAACCCCCTTTGTCCACTCTGTTACGAAATGTATTTACCTCACACACCCGCCACTGCACCCCATGCCGAGCTCTCTCTCTCCCTCTCCCTCTTACCCTCTCACGCTAAATACATGCATTGCCTATCTAGCCCCCAACCTCTCGTGCGCACGCACGCACGTTGTCTATCTAGGTCACTCCCTCTAGACTGTCTCACTCTTTCTTCCGCACGGCGGGCCACACTCGCTCAATCTTGCTCTCTTAATCTGAGTCTTGTTTAACCTCGTTTTCTTTCACACACAAATGATATATCTCCCTATACTCTCTCACGCAGATTGTCTATCTAGGTCAGTCCATCGAAGCCGCCCCCACTCTTTGACCTCATGGAGGGCCATGCTCTCTCTCTCTCTCCCTCTCTCTCCCTCTCTCTCTCTCTCTCTCTCTCTCTCTCTTTGTATGTCTCGATTGACCTCGCTCTTTCTCGGACAAAAACGATATATCACCATGTTTGAGACCAATTCAACTTATTCACATTGTATACTCTCTCATGCACATTGTCTATCTAGGTCACTCTCTCCAACCCGTCTCACTCTTTCGATCGCACGACGACCCTATGTGATCGATTGACCTTGCTTCCTCCCACACACAAAATATATCTACACGTCTGTGACTGGATCATCTCTCAAGCTCTATCTTACAGCCCTCACCCTTGCCAAAAGCTCAATCAGACAATATCTCTCCAGAGCATATATATTTGTTCAATGAATGTCGGACCACACTCACTTTGTCTCTCTATCTATATGTCTCTCGATTGACCTCGCTTTCTCACGCCGTATCTTCCACACATTGAAGCTACCTCCATCCCTCGCAAAGTCGGAGCTATTTACATTGCAAGGGGCACTCCAACCTTGGATTAATTTGTGTAGGCATTTATTCCGGTCGGTTTAGATTATATTTTCGTAGCATTCGGCCCACAACTACTCAAAACACCGTTGCAACCCCCGCAACTCCCCTAGTTGATTTCCCTCTAGCTCGGTCATCGCTCTCTCGCACGTCCTTTCTCACCTTCAACGTCGCACCATGGTATTATTGCAAAAAACTCTGTTGTTCTCTTTAATTATTATAAATAAGCTACAAAACTACACACCGATAGTCCACTTGGAATGGAACAAATTTCGACCCACAAATTAAAGTGCTACAAGCCACACACCGAGGGGCCCACATGTCATGAAACAAATTTGGACCCATATACATATTAAAAAATAAAGGACAGGATCGAACATGCGAACCAGGGCCTTCAAGCCACACGTCAATAGGCAACATACGTAGAACAACAATGTTTGTTGTACCTCCCTTTGTTCACATAATGTTTTTATATTACCACAGCCTATTTAATTGATAACATGTAATATTATTTTCAGTACTATTCGCCTTCACTTACTGGTGGGTTCCATGTGTGCTCTCTCTCTCCTCCCCTTCTGCGTTTAGACGCACGGGCAAACGCGAAGAAATCGCGGGCGATGTTGCCGTTGACCATATCTGGATGCGTTCACAAGTTACGGCACGAGTTTCACGTGCTAGCAGCACTAGTCAGTGTGTGCGTGCAATGCACGTTAATTTGGAAGTATATTAAGTGCATGCGGATATTAAGTAGGATATTATTTGCGTGTTATTATGTTATTAGCACTATTTTTTGCATGAAATTAACTGCACGCTAAACGTGCTGAGCGCTCGATATTGAAGCATTCTAGGTCGTTGGATGACAAGGAATACATGTGGCTTGATGACGTTTTATATTTAATTTGATACGGCTCTAGCAGAACATTCAATCGATCAAACCATAGATTTCGTTCAGTCTGACTCCGACTTTAAATTATACGACAATCGATCTAAAATAAACGAAAATGATAAAGGTTCGGATTTTAAGCATGGCAATCCGAACGTTTTTCATGGCAAATTTAGATTACGCGGCGGAGGCGGGGGCGTCTTGCGGTGGGAAGCGGCTCCTCTGCCGTGCTCTGTGTGTTGTCGGGCCACTGACCGATGGCGACGGCGGCGCCTCGCGCCGTTCTTGGCGTACTCCTGGACGTTGGCCTAGCTTCAAGGAAGGCCAAAATGTTCCGGACTTTGGAGCGAGTCAACTGGCGGGAGGAGGCGACTGGCGTTGGTGCAAGGAAGCGGTCGACGGCGGCCATCCATGCCGCTGAGGGGGGCACTGGCACCCGCGCGGGGACAGGCGCTGTCAGCGGCGCGGCGGAGACATTCATGTGCACGGGCACCGGTACGGGCGCGCATGTCAGTGCACATGCAGGCGCATGCGCTGGCAGGTGCACGGGCACCAGCAGGGGCGTGCGCGTCAGTGCACGCGTAGGCCCATGCGCTGGCAGGTGCACGGGCGCGTGAAAGTCGGCGGGGACCTCGTCGAACCCCGTGGCATCAAGCTCGGTGACAATGTGCGGCTCCCAGCCCATCAATGCCACGGGGATGGGCGCTGGCGCAGTCGGGGCGACGGGAGCCGGAACGGGAGCGGGGACAGGCGCGACGTCTTCCCGCAAGGCCAGTTCAAGCTTGTCCCAAAGAGCACTATGTTCTTGAGACTCCGGCTGGGTGTCTTCCTCAGGAAACTGGAAGACTAAGGGAAGACCATCGTGATGCGGCATGGCGTATGTTTAGTTCAGGCTGGTTGGAGGTAGACGACAGGAGAATCGGAGAGGAAGAGCGAAGATTGTAGTGCGGGGTTGATTTTAAACTGCGGCGCCGGTGACATTAAAAGTGGGAGCATTTGGGACGAAGGTGGGCGGCAGAGCCAGGTCAAAGGGCTCGCCTCCCGGTGAGCCTGCACAGCGGTTTGCTCGCACGCCTCCCTATCAGCCGGCGCAGCGGTCTTCTCGCACGCCTCCCGTCGACTTACACGCTTGCTCGGACGGCACCTGCCGATGAGAAACGGGACTCGTGGTGGCACGTAAATGCTCACGGTTTCAATAGTGAAATCGTTCGCCTTAACGTGACAGGTCTTTGTTCCAAAATACTTGGCTCTTCATTTGTGCAACTTGTCATAAGCAGCTTGTCTCAAATTGAAGAAAAAATTTATGAAGTAATATTTGTGCCATATCACGTGACCATGCTCAGTTTCAAGAATTTATGATCACTTTTGGATTTTCTGAAATTTAAGATCCAGGATTCGAAACAATATCATAACCTGCATCATGCAATAAATTTTCAAGCCATACATCTGTCCTGTTGTATTTCTTAAGAAAGGATTTGGTCAAACATTTTGCATAGTTAGACTTCAGACAAGTTATATATGCAGGGCAATAGGATAATCCCTCTGTACCAGTGCATTGCCTGATATATTAACTCAAGTACTAGGCACGAACAAACGGGCTCAATTCTGTGCTCATCCTGGTGTAGTAGTAGTAGTACTAGGCAATGCAGTTGACGAGTGACCTTGGCGAGCGGCGACCGAGGGAATTGAACTGTGCTCGGCACGGTAGGTAACGTTGTCTAGTTACTAAAGCATACCTCCATTGTTCATCGGTAGTTATTATGGACCGGGGACATGAGGGGAATTTCCTAGTGCTGGAATTCTGGCCGCCAGATATTTTGACTCGAAACGCGGAGGCTCGACTGGTTGGGGTTGCCTAATGTGCGTACCACGCACGCCACCAGAAGGACACGAGCCCGGTTTTTTTATTTTTTATTTTTTTAGTATCAACACGAGCCAAGATCTGGCTGGTACGCCGTTGGGTCCTACCATTCGAGAATACGAAAGGAACCTTTTAAATTGCCGAACGAATCTATGTGTATTACAATGCCCGTATTTTCCTTGCAAATACTAGTCTCAACGTGGTAATTGATTTATGACGAGTTGTTGAATTAGAGTGAGTTTGTGATATAGTGATCTCAACGTGGATTTCACATTTCATGGTATCCCCGGTAAGTTTTTCAATGCAAATTCAAATTTAAAAGATGAACAATATGGAGGTGAGAAAACTTTGTATGTATCACGCATATGACCACACACACACACACACACACAGAGACACCCACACACGAACACAACAACAATCCAATAAGTATAGTGCATCCATGTTTCCAAACCATGCATGTATGACACGAATTAAAAAATACTCCTTCTGTTCCTAAATATTAGTCTTTTAGAGATTTCAACAAGCGACTACATACGGAGCAAAATGAGTGAATCTACACTCTAAAATATGTCAATATACATCCGTATGTGCCAGTCCACTTGAAATCTCTAAAAAGACTAATATTTAGGAATGAAGGGAGTAAAATGTAAGACATGCATGGTCCTCAATTCAATATTTAAAACGAACAAGAAACTGAAACATGAATATGAAGTCTAGTACTACAGTACATGCAAATGTTGTGTTTAATTAGGCGGAGCTATGATTGTCGGGGGTCACCCCCTCGACCTTAGATAAAATTGTGAAGCTCTGTTTAGGGTTGTTTAGATTATATTTGTCCCCACCCTCCCAACCACCGATTGGTTGTGCACCCCCCCACCCCTCCTCCCCGGGAGAATATCATGTGCCCCCATACCTTAGATGCTATATGCCGATACGAGTTGCTTGGAGCTTGTAGATCTGAGATATAGCAGCTCACATGATGTCTTAATATTTTTACAGGAAACCTTGATGAGTTTGAGAATTGCACACAATTTGTACAAAAACTACTCAGATGCCCTTGGATCCCATATCCAACGACCTCGAAGCTCGTATCACCGTAGCATCTAAGATGAAGCAGGACATCATATTCTCCTGTATGTAAGAATATCATGTGCTACCACACCTTAGATGCTTTGGTGATACAAGCTCTTCGGAGCCGTGTGATTTGTGACCCAACACCTCCTCGGTGGTTCGAATGGTTTTTTGCAGAAAAGCCCCCAAAGAGTTCGGCCACTGCTTACAAGCACAAAGACTGCTCAGATGCCACTGGATCTCAGATCAAATGACCTCGAAGCTCATATCACCGTAGCATCCAAGCTGCGAGAGCACCTTATGTTTTCTCGCACGGGAGAATATGAGGTGCTCCAGCACCGTAGATTCTATGGTGATATGAGTTCACGGAGATCTAACGGCCCACAGTAGGAGGTTTGAATGTTTTTGCAATATAGGGCTGAGAGAGTTGGGAATTGCGCAGAAAGTACAAGTACTACGCATGTGCCATCTGATCACTGATCATACGACCTAGATGCTCATATCACCGTAGCGGGTAATTAAGCTACGGGGAGCCATTGGATCCAAGATGCAGCGGCACACACGAGGCCTGAATGTTTTATTTGCAAAAAAACCTTTGGAGAGTTTGGAAATTGTGCATAATTACAAAGACTACTCCCCAGCCATTGGATCTCACTTCCAACGACGTAAAAACTCGTATCACCATAGCATCTAAGCTGCGGGGTGGATGTGATATTCTATGCCGCTGTCATTTTTGTTCGTACACTTGCAAAATACATGTAACTTGTGTCGTTACTTGTCTAACCGCGCAAAGTGTTGGTTAAAAAACCATCCTACACTGAAATATCGGAACAACACATGGGGGTCCCACTTGTCATTAACCAAATTTGGACCTAAAACTAACAAATCTGAAAGACAAGATTCGAACTGGCAACCTGGACTACAAAGCGTAAGTCGATAGCCTGAAACAACAACGGTTGTTGGCATTGTCCCATAACTTGATTTTATACAGTATTACATTGAGTAGAGTAGAGGGAGTGCCTCGTCAACACATGTATGACCGTTGCCTCACTTACTGGTGGGTCCCAGGTCTGCGATCTCTCTCTTCTCTCCATCGTCTAACCTTTGCACGGGCACACACGAAGAGCGGCGCTAGCTTGCCGTGGTGTTATTACAACTAAAAAAAGCTTGGAAAATAGAAGAATCGCCTAGAAGAAGAGACGTTGTGGCTGTTCAAGACGGAGCTAACCACACCTATCCTCCGTGCCACGTTAGCATGATGAAGCTGTGTGGCTAGTGGGTGTTTTTGACCGACTGGCTGGGTCCCGAGGTCGAACCATAGGTACTACGTCTGATACAGTATATTTTTACACGCACATTTTCCTCCGTGTCGAGACATGGCACACCCTACCGCGCGATTTCGGAGTCCTCCCGGGTGGTGCACGCATATATTCTTCCTGACGTGGGACGCCCTACCGCGCGTTTTCGCCGAAGCAAGTAAATGAGTCGTCAAATCACGAAAGACCACTTTTCCCGCCGAGTACATCAGTGAAGCACGGTGGCAAGCTAGTGGGGCTAGTTCGGCCGATTAGCTAGGCCGCCGCCACATTTGTTTTTTCACCCCTTTTTTATCTACTTGCCGGCAGGTAAATTCAAATATCCACCGCAGCGTTGCTATGGTGTTTGAGTGCGGCAGGATTTTTAATTTTTTGATTGACGGGAGCAGGCGTGGCAGGATTTTTAAATTTTTTGATTGACGGGAGCAGGCGCGGTAGCAATTAGTCACGATGACTCCGCATGTGAAGCCCACTGCTCCCTGATGTGAGAAGTCATCGACTGGTGTTTTACCATGGTGAAAACCAAAAGATTCCCCGCTCCTCGGCTGGCTCCCTCCGCCTTCCCGTAGATTGCATTGCCTTTCAGCCGTTTCGCCCCCTGCATCACCAACGTCGTGCGCCTCGAGAAGCAGAGGGACTTCGGTGGTGTTTAGGCGCCCTCTGCATGGGCATGTCCATGTCTCGGCGCAACATGACCGTTGTATCAAACTCAAAAGGTGCATATAAAGTCACTGTAGCACAAAGCGTATGGGTGTGTTTGGTTGCATTCTCATCTCAATATACTCCCTCTGTCTAGGTGTGTAAGTCACCTTACGAAAACCAAATAATCCCAAAACACTTAGGCATGGTACATTAACTCCCTCCTCGTTTCTTGTTTTGTGACATATCAACCAATAAGAGACGTGGGTCGTGCATGCTTTCAATGACTTGAGACTAATAAACATGACATGCAGTGGTTAGTTCATTGCATGCAATGCTATTAATTAGCAAAAAGACATTAAGTTTTCTCGTTTTCCTCTCCGCCTTGGTCGCAGTGCACAACGTAAGATGACTTACACACCTAGACGAAGGGAGTAGTTGTTTCCTCTTCGTGTATTTGTGTTAACCTACTAGTGTGGACTCATGCACCCTTCATGCACTCTGCCAAACACCCAAAAGTGGGTCGAGAAGGGAACATTTGCTCCCATCCCGTGCACCCTTCATACACCCTGCCTAACACTATTCGTGCATCATATGGTTCATGTTTCGTGGAGTACTGTAGCACCGTACTCTCTGTGCGCTGTAGACCTAGTTCTGTTAACATTGATCTCACCATTCATTCTCGACCGGACAGTCGAGAAAGCGGTACTATGTTACTACATTACTGTTCATATAGTTGACATGCGCACAACATCATTTGTTGTCGTCATATCTTACTACACTAGCAACAAGATTATGTAGTACTGACGTATGAACCACTACACATGCCTAGTAGTAGGATCACTGTGTATGTTCAAGTGGCTGCCGTGTTTCGCACTCCTCCGTCGTAAGAGTGGAAACGCTTGCTGTAATCATTTTTTTCTTCAGCAAAACAGTGGACACGCTCTACCGTGCAGATCCTCCTCCAGCCATGCACTAAATTACTCACTTTAGCCGACGTGTGGGACATCCAGCATTGGGGTCCACCAGCCATGCACTAAATTACTCCGTAGTAGAGTGACAGTAGACTACCCCGATCGAAGCGCCGCAGTAATGCCCAATGAGCCCTCAAATCACAAAACCCCCTCCTTTCTAGCAGTAAGTTGGACGGACGAAGCAACCATCATTTCACTCTTCTCTCTCAGCTTCCTGTCTTCCCAACTCGCTTCTCCCTCATCTTGTTCCTCATTTCTTCAAGAAAACCCCGACCTGCTTCTGCCATTGTTCTTCTCTCCCAAAGAAGGAAAGGTGAGCGCATGAATGGTGTTGATTCTGGCCAAGGCCCGGTCTTGCAACTCCGAGACTGATCCTATAACTCCCTCTCTTTTCTTCTTTTGGGTTTGTGATTATGGTTTCTTTTCTTTTATTTCTATTTGACAGTTTCTTGATGGACGCTGGAGCACCGGCTGAAGTGATGTCTATGGCTCTGGCCAAAACCGTCGAGGCTCATGGTACGAAGAAGCGCAAGCACCCCGCCGAGACTACCGCAGACAAGCTCAAAGTCATCGCCCTGTCCAAGCCCCCCTCTCCGGGATCCCTCATTAAGCAAGTCCAGGTAATATCTCTTCTTGACGATCTTTTTCTCGATCTTGATCGTATTTTTTCATCTAACACGCAGTACTAGTACTGGTACTACAACTTTCTGGGTGATCTTGCATGTGATTTTTGTGTGCCAATGACGGTTCTAAATTCCTCTTTTGACCAAACATGCGAGAGGTTGACACTGATTTCTTATAGATTACTTTCAACTACTCCCTCTGTCCCAAATTTCTTGTCTTAGATTTGTCTAGATACGGATGTATCTAATACTAAAATGTGACTTGATACATCCGTATCTAGACAAATCTAAGACAAGAATTTTGGGACAGAGGGAGTACTTTATGAACATCAATGCTACCTTTGAAGAGGGTATATTTGCCTCAGTAACTTGTGTTATGGATATTGCAAGTAATCCCTCTGCTCTCATGCCTTTGAAGACATGTTCTAGTGTCTTTGTTCACTCATTTCTGTGTGTATATCTAGTCATATATGGAGTATAATATCGAAAATCATCTTATATTTCTGAACGAAGGTAGTAATAAAATATGGTTTCTGTTTGAATTAGAACCAGGTCCGCGGTGGAGATGAAGTTCTCAAAGTCATGTCGTGTGAACTAGAAGACCTGAGGATGAGTTCTACTGCTAAACTATCAAACTGTTGTGTCCTTGTTGCCACGTGTCCTGGACTAGTGTTTTCCTGTAGCATTGTTGTCAGGCGTGTTCTCAAGGCTGTACTTGACCACAACAATTTCCTGGTTGTGCCTTCGATTATGAAGGGTGTGGTTCTTGTAAAGCTTCCAACAAATCTGATGCGGCATGTCTTCATGATCATGTTTATGAGTGGAAAGACCACTCTGTTAGGTTCTCCAAGGTTGACGAGATGGTGATGGTGCATGTAGAAATCTCTCACGAAGTCCATGGCCTAGTCAGTTATGCGGGGTTCATCCCGTAGGTCGGTGGCAAGAAATAGTCTGCAGAGTTAAATTAGTGCAACTTTGCTTGTATGTAGTAAGTACTATTGTTCAGTACTTGATTTGTGTTTGTGAACCCTGTATTGTTTATTAGTACTGCCGCTTTTGGTGTGTGGTCGGTCCTGAGAACGGTCTATGTTAATGTCTGTCCACTCAATTCATTCTATATATTTTGAAGTATCCAGATCATCTTTTTAGTGAGGACGGTTTATCAATTATGGTTACACTCCAATATCTGTATGCATTGCAGGGTTTATCGCACCCACCAGGATTTCCAGTCCCATGGATGTTCGGTCCATACGATTTGTCACAACCTTTGGATTGTCCTGCTTGTGGGAGTAGGTGGGGCCCCTGCATGCCACCCGTAGTTGGACGATCAATCTTCTGTTTAGTACTTCAACATAGTGATTTCCTGGTAAGGATTCACTCATGTCACATCAGGTAAATCTAATTGATTTACTGTCTAAATCTTATTGATTTAATGTCATGTTTTCTTTCTTTTCCTGCAATTTTACGATGCAGGTTTTGCCATGTGACATTCATCACAGAATAAACCGTTTGGTTTGCTCTACGATGGCTATTTTTGCAGGTTTCACTTATGTCGTGTCAGTAACGAAGGCACTGTCCATCACTTATATTACTGGAAAAAATTGGATCAGTCTGTTGTCTGAGTACAAGCTGGATCCCTATGATGAACTGAAGTTTGGTTTAACAAAAATGCCACAATTAGTCCTTCTCGCGTTTAAAAGAAATGAAGAAAAAAATTGGATCACGGTCACGAAGCCTAGTCAAGTTAGAAAGCTGATCATAGCAGACCAGACACAATTGTCGTTGTCTCGCACATCGGTACCACCTTTAGCAACAGATCGAGCACCGACAGTTGCTCTAGCACTGACAGCGGCACCAGCTCAGTCTGATCCAGCTGAGGATTGGGCACCGACCGCGTCAGCGGATCAGGCTGATCTATCGGAGGATCGGGCATCGACACTGGCACCTGCTCTACCGGCACCAGCTCTACAAGGAGCACCATCTCCGGCAGCAGCAGCGGCTTCGGCTTCGGCACCTGCACCAACACTTGCACTTGCATCTGCTTCGGCCCGTGTAGCAGCAACCGAACGAGCAGTTGCACCGGCAACAGACTAGGCTGCAGTTCGCACTTCATATACCAAAGTCCTTACAAAAACCGACATGTCCACCTTCTTGGTAAGCATTGGCCGCCCAAGTGTTTCGTTCTTTTTTCTTTCCATGTTGTTTCGCATGATTCACTGTGTTGATCTAACTGTTTGGGTGTGTCTTCTTGTTTGCAAACAGAGAATTCCTAGAGCAACGAGGGAGTCGTTCAACAATCCGGGCGACAGCGGCCAAGTTTCTCTTACCATGAGCAGCCTTGGTGTGAATGAACCTGCTCAATATACTGTAAGTACAAAGGATGGTTGCATGATGATTGATGCTAAAGGATGGTCAAGGTTCAAATCTAAATCATATCTTGCGGTAGGGGATGATCTCAAAATCGAACTTTCTCGGCAAGGAGAGCTGGTCCAAATCAACTTTGAAATTCTTCAGTAACAACACGCAACTGCCGAACTGATCTATCCTACGAGAGATTTTGATGTAATAATCTGGCATGGTGAAACAAGTGTCCTGTGTGTATAAGTAATACGAGAGTATTATTTATCACATGGTATATCGTTGATAGAATTGCAACTCTCATTGCTGGTTAGGAACTGTCGTTCGATTTCATTCCAACAGCTGCCGTGCTTTATTCAATTTTGTGTATTCACCTTGCGACAACATCTAAAACCAGCGCCGTACCAATCGCTTGCAATATGAAAAGCGCTGAGGTAGAACACATGGGCCCCCAAACATGCAGGGTGGGCTGCGGCCCAAAGTCCAGAACCGTGAGCCTGTCTGAGTATTATATTCTCAGCTGAACCCCCATAATGCCCGTGCGTTGCACGTAACATCAAGATGCATTTGTATGAGTATTTTATCTTGTGGGAGAGAAGGATGAACGAGGGAAGGCCTTATTTGCAAATGTGGAGAGGTGTGTGGGTACCTTTTTGCAAAATTGCCATAGTTTCCTTCCTATCCGTCAGATATAAATCGGACGGCCTATATTGCAGGATGGCAGGCACACCATCATCACCAACTCATCTATACTGTGTTAAAAACAACTCTGTTTTCTAGAATTATATATGTTATATATATTCCCCTTGATTTTTCTTATGTATAAAGTTGTGATATAAAAGATTTGTATATTTCTTTACAGAGGGAGTATCTCTCTGTCAAAAATATATTTTTGTGTACCTAGTTACTCCTGTCTTTCTACTTCCTTTCGCTGATATGTGGGGCATCCGGTAACGGGGTCCACGTGCCATATGCACAAATTAGAGTGCACAACTGCACGGTAGACACACCCCTGTCGTAGCGTAGCAGTAATGCCCAATGAGTAGTCAAATCACCCCCCCCCCTTCTTTCCAGCTTTAGCAGTAAGCTGGACGGACGAAGCGGCAATATTTCATTGGGCCTGAATGCCCTTCTCCCTCGTCTGCTTGTTCAGAGAAAACCCCCTCTCGGTGATTGCATAGGGTTTTCTCACGGAGAACATGTACGAGTTCTTCATCCATCCCCGATAAATCCAAGTCCCTTGGTCGCGGGTAATCCTAGGATGGCAGCCGCCGCCGTTGATGCATTTTTCTTCCTACTGAATCTAGTGTGTTTCATTTGCAGTGCCCAAAGTGCGAGGACCCTACAGGTTTCTGCGCCCTCGGCGAGAAGCCACACTTGTTCCTTCTCATCCTAACATAGGATTTTAAAACGCGCACAGTATGTTCCTAGAATCCTCTTTTCTATCCGGGAGGGTGGGGTTTTTTTGAACATGCTGTCGACTAATTTGGAAATTTGGATTGCTATATTTGGATAAAAGGTACTACCAGTACGATGGTCAACACTGACGTGAAGGAGGAAGTTATTTCTAGATTTGGATAGGGAATACATTGTGTTCTCATATTATTTTTCCTGCAGTGCATTATTTTCTCTGCCAGAACACATGTACTCAAGATGCTCGGCCTTGCCATAACTGAATACACCAGTTTAATGGTCACAGTGAAGACAAGCCATGGATATAAGTTCCGAGTTGGGTTCATGAACCAAGAAGATCGCTGCTTTTTTTATGGCCGAACTTGGATAAACTTTCTCAAGTGTTACAGACTGAAAGTTGGTGCATGAATGTTGATGGAAATAGCAGAACCTGGTCTCATCTTCACTGTGATCTTCCACCCCGACGTCGTTCCAATTGTTCATCCATGTTAGTTTTGTATCTGGTTCTTGCTTGTTGCCTTGATTACTTCTTAATCCACCTATTCTGTCTAACTAATCACAATTTAACTTTAGAAGTAGCTACGAATCTCTCACGAAGATGCTACTTCTAACTAATATTTTCTTATAATTGGTGGCACGTGTAGGTTTTTTCAGAGTTAAGCAGGCTGCTCGTTTGTTATTCTGTAACAACTCGGTTGTTACTGATGGCACTGAAGTTGACTGGGACGACATCCACAAGTTCCTACACTTTATTGATCGTCTTGAGGTCCTTGTGGGGCGTTTCAATGGTGGAAGGCCACATGGGATATGTGTGCCACTGCTGCACTCATTGAACAGGTCCAACTGTGTCGAGAAACTTATGGTACGAGCTATTTTCTGTTATATATGTTGTTCATAAACTATTGCTTATACACAGTTTTACAGCTGTGATCTTCTTGAAACAGAAACTTCCCAGTTCTATTGTTCCTACAAAGATGCCTGACCATGGTCGGGTCAGACTTGCGCTTGGTCACAACATGATGTTTATGTCGAACTACTCCATTCCTCTTGGAGGTGAAAAGATACTTATTCATGGGTGGTCTCAAATAATGAAGGCCCGTCCATCTTGGAGAATAGGACAAAAGATTATGTTCCTGCTTTTCCATGGCTCTAAAGCGAATATCCTGTTTATTGACCACATTGCGAGATGAAGCCGCTTTCAGAAGGTTGTGGATGCGCGGGGTGGCGCCTGGGCCTTGTCCTGGGGCTTGGCGGCCTCACCCTTGGTGAACTTTGGCAAAGTAGCATTGTACGAGGCGTGCTTTGTACGATTGAACCTGTATAAGTACTCATACTGCTTTCGGCTATGGTTGTTAAGTGCCCCTGCTGGTTTCAGTTAAGGTTGTTAAGTACTCCTGCTGCTTTTACAGTCTGTCGTGTTTCTTCAGTCCTATCTTCCTCCAGTCGCCAAAACCAAACCAGCGCCGGCGGGGCCGCGTGCTTCCGCCTCCCACGGCTGGCTGCGCCTCAGCGCATGCATCGCCGCCCCACCGTCTCCTAAATCGTTAACGCCGACGTCCGAGGCCTCGCCGTCGTCCTCCGTGCGCTTTGGTGCACTCGCCGCGGCGCCGCCCTCTTGCGTTGTCAACATTGTCAACAAACAACAGGAATCGGCAGAAGTACGTGGAGAGGATGACAGTACGGGCCCACCATGTCAGCGTATGGAAAAATAAAATGCTTCCTCCTAGTGTTTTCCTGACATCTGGGACCTACGACATTGTGAGCGTATATAGTCAATAGATAAGAGAACAACACAAGATCGGCTGACACCTAGGACGTAGCTGCTCGAGCAGTATTTTTTTGTTATTGTTGAGACAGAGCAGGGTTTGAACTGGGTTGTGGCCCGTCTAGCCCAGGCTTATATTTTATGTTCACCATGTGACCAGCCCAGCTATTTTTTCTTTGTGAAAATGAGCCCAATTTATTTTTTCTGAAGAATACCCAATCCAGGCCTATTTAGTTTTCTATGCCCTGATGGGCTGCAACTCTTTCAAGACGCCTGCAAATCTTGAAAGGAATATGAGATGGGTTGTAAATGTAAAACCAGATGACAAATTGGCAATTACTTTATAATTTCTGAATTTTTTTACATTTTCAGATTCCTATTTCACTGGGCATTAACCTCATTTAAATATATCTTCAAAGTACTTTAAATTTGGATCAACATTTTGGTATTAAAAATAGTTTGGAACCCACGGAAATATGCGAAATTGGCCCTGGCCAACCAAAAAAACGGACTGCAATAAATTGCATAAGAAGTCGCAATGAGCTATATATAAATTATTAAAAAAAGAGGGAATGGTCTAACTTATGGGCCTATTAAGTAGACGCGTATGCAAGATTTTTTTAGTTATTATATACGTCAACAAATGATTCTAGCAGACGTAACCGTTGGATGTCAATCCAATGGCCATCGTGTTTCTTCAATCTCTGATCTTCTTGCTCCAGCCGCCAAATCCAGCGCCGACGGGACCGCCTGCTCCTGCCTCCCGTGCAGGCCTCACCGCCCCCTACTACTCCCACCGCTGGCCAGGGCATCCCTCTACTCACCCACACCCCCTGTTATTCTGCGGCGACGACAGCCTCACACCGCTGCCGAACCAGTGAACCCTCGTACTCCTCTCCGCGTGGGCATCCACTGCCGCGTCTTCCCCGGCTCCGCGTTGTCCCCTTCCTAGGCCTCACCTTCGTCCACCGCCCTGGTGCTCTCGGCGCCGCAAGGTGAACGTGGTCAAGGAACGACTTTCATCGGAAGAGTACTGTCGTGGAGAGGCTGACAGCTGGGTCCACGGCAGCAGCAAGGAAGTGCCTCCTTATTACACGGAAAATAATTATTCCTACACCTGACAGCAGGGACCCACCGGACGGGCCACCGTATTTGGCGAAAAAATGTTTCCCCCCTGACTGATGGGACCCACCGGACGGGCCACCGTATTTCGTGAAAAAAATGTTCCCCCCGCTGTCAGCTCGGACCCACCGGAAGTGCCTCCTTATTACGCACAAAAGAATTAATACTCCCCCTGCTAGTTGGGACCCACCTTGGTGGGAGGCTGACTTGTGGGCCTACTAAGTTGATGGGGACAGAGTGCTTTGTCAACTTAGTCAATATGAACGATTCTAGCTCCAGAGACCGTACGATGTCTATCCAACGGTCGTAGTGCTTCTTCAACCTCTGGTCTTCTTGCTCCAGCCGCCCAAAGCAGTGTCGGTCGGGCCGCATGCTCCTGCCGCCCGTGGCCGGCTGTGATGCCGCGGAGGCCTCACCGCCCCCTACTACTCCCACCGCTGGCCAGGCCATCCCTCTACTCACCCACACCCCCTGTTATTCTGCGGCGACGACAGCCTCACACCGCAGCCGAACCAGTGAACCCTCGTACTCCTCTCCGCGTGGGCATCCACTGCCACGTCTTCCCTGGCTCCGCGTCGTCCCCTTCCTAGGCCTCGCCGTCGTCCACCGCCTTGGTGCTCTCGGCGCGGTGTGGTCAATGTGGTCAACGACCGACTTCCGTCGGAAGAGTACTGTACATGGAGAGGCTGACAGCTGGGCCCACGGCAGCCGCAAGGAAGTGCCTCCTTATTATGCGAAAAATAATTATTCCTGCACCTGACAGCGGGGACCCACCAGACGGGCCACCGTATTTCGCAAAAAAAAGGTTTCCCCCCTGACTGCTGGGACCAACCAGCTACATCTTCGCAAGCAAGGAAGTGCGTCCAGGCAAAAAAACGATTCGCCCCCCTGACTGTTGGGAACCACCAGCTACATGTTCGCACGCAAGGAAGTGCCTGACAGTCGGGACCCACCTGGTCGAAGCGTACGTAGCGTTGTCATTCTGGTCGCGAACGTGTACGTACATACTAGTCAATGTAGAGGCGCGTACATGTCATAGTAGAGGCGCGCACGTAGCATGTACACGTACGTACAGCGGCCAGGGTGCAAGAAAGTAAATACGGCCACGTACGTACATACGGGCGTGGTCTTGAACGCCTACTCGCACATACGTACGGGCAGGGCTCGTGTACATGGCTGGGTCGGAATGGAGAAACTGCGTCGTCATCGTGTTCATGGGGAGGCAACGGAACGCGTCGTGTTCATCGGGAGGCAACGAAACGCGTGGGAGCCAACTGGCTTGGACGGAACAGCCGATGGAAACGAGGCCTGGCGTACCGCAGAACGGAGGAAGCAGCCTTGTGTTCGACCGGCCACGTTCGAAACGCGATCCTGTTCATCGGGAGGGGTCTGGCGTACCGCAAAACGGAGGAAACGGACCTCCTACAGTCGAAAGGGTGGTCATGTTGATCGGGAGGGGTGTGGCGTACCGCAAAACGGAGGAAACGGACTTGTGTTGGAGCGCTACGGTCGAAACGGGGGTCCTGTTCATCGGGAGGGGTGTGGCGCACCGCAAAACGGGACTCCACGGGATACTGTTCATCTCCACCGTCGACCCCCTCCAGCCTCCACGGGCTATTGTTCATCCACCGTCGACCTCCTCCAGCCTTCACCTGCGACTGTTCATCCACGAGCTCCTGTTCATCCAGACTCCACCGCGCACTACTCCACCGGCTACTGTTCAACCAGCCCTCTCCACGGGCTCCTGTTCAACCACCCCTCCACGGGCTACTATTCATCCACCCCTCCCCCGTCTACTGTTCATCCAGCCCTCCACGAGGTGGTCCTGTTCATCCAGCCCTCCACGGGGTCCTGTTCATCCAGCCCCAACCGGCTCAATCAATCGGGGTCCGGTTCATCCAGAGGCAACACCACAGGGTAATGTTCATCCACCCCCACCGGGAACTGTTCATCCAACCCCCCCCCCCAGCAATGCTCACTGTTCATCCAGAGGCAGCATCGATCGGCTTCAGTTAGCAGCAGTAGCGAAGGAATCGCTCGATCGGGTTCAGTTAACAGCCATCGATCGATCGCTCTGGTTCAGTAACGCATAGCCTGCAGTGCAATCGCTCGGGTTCAGTTAGAGCCGAACACCTCGCTCGGGTTCAGTTAGAGCCGAACGCCTCGCTCGGGTTCAGTTAGAGTGTCAGGACCCCGATCCTAAGTCACACCGATCTAGCATGTAACACATCATATCACTTTGCAGCCTCGAGCACGGTATTCCCACGGGTGCCGTCTTACCTGGCCCGGGACCGTTTGCGCCTTTTGGCTCACGTATATGATAGTGTCGCTAGCATCACTATGACAAAGAACCCGGGCCGACATGACTAGTCATGAACCCAAAGTGGCACTAACTTACACGGACAGGCATACATGACCCAGCAACGAACGTGTCAGTCATCAGCGAGTGAATTCGGGCTGTAGCAACTGGGCTAGCAGGACTCCGGGAATCCGGGCTGTAGCACGCTAACAGGACTCCGAAAGACACCGCATGAAATTTCCCCGAAGGGACAGACACAGGATCGAAGAAGGACACATGCCGGCCAGTCTAAGTGTTCCGGAGCAGTAGCAACTGGGCGAACAGGACTCCGGTAAACCGGGTTGTAGCAGACTACCATGGCTCAGTGGAAGCACTAGACTACATTTCCCCATAAGAGAGGCTACCAAGGATAGACAACTAGGTTGTCGGATCCCACACATACCAAGCATTTCAATAACATACACACAATATGCTCGATATGTGCAAATACAACATGGCATCACAACCAAACTCTACGACTCAGAGTATGTATTCATTAGGCTCCAAGGAGCCAGATATTACAAACATGGTCTCATGACCCAACATTCAGAGCATACAAGTCAAGCACATGCGGAAGCTTAACATGTCTGAGTACAGACATCTACAAATGAAAAAGGCTGATAAGCCTGACTATCTACCAGATCCTGCCGAGGGCACAAGATCGTAGCTGAGGTAACAAGCTAAACGTCGAAGTCCATGCGGAACTACTAGTGAAACTGAAGTCTCTCTGCAAAAACATAAAATAAGCAAACATGAGTACAAATGTACCCATCAAGACTTACATCAGAACTAGCTACATATGCATCGGTATCAATAAAGGGGTGGTGGATTTTGACTACAGCAAGCTAGCTTTGACTCGGTGGCTATCCTAAACTACAACTGCAAGTAACTCTTTTGGGGTGGCGCACACGAGTCCACATATTCACCATATCAATACACCACTATGGATCCGCTCCCGTCTCCCTACGAGAACGCCATCCATAGCACTCATGCTTATCTTGCGCATTTTAGAGTATCCACTTTCACTTATCTATGAACTGTATGGGCAACCCAGAAGTCCTTTACCGCAGACATGGCTATTCGAATAGATCATTTATAATCCTGCAGGGGTGTACTTCTTCACACACACTCTCGCCACTTACCACCATGTACATGTCATGTATCTCGGCAACCTTCAAGCGGAAGCCTGGCGAGGGAGTCGGCCACGACCTGACTGACCACACAAGTCTCTAGTCCAGGTTTATCACCTATTCAGGTTCCATCCCCAAGGAGATCCGGCCGGGGTGTCGCTCACGGCCCCAAACGATGTGTGCAGGGTTCCCAAGCCCACCTCGACGGATGGATCTATGCTTGGTGCACCGTGCCATGGTGCCTTTTCTGTCCCAAGCCCACATGTACCGGGTGCCACTTGGTAGACTACTAACACAGCCTACAAACACCAGAAACTAGTTGCAACTCCTGGACAGAGATCAGGTTGATTAATAAGTCGAGAGAGCTTGGAGTGCCCGGAGCCCAATGTGTGGTAGTAGCTGTTCATGGATCACAGACACAGAACTCAGTTCCTGAGGACGGTTTCAATGAGACAACCCACCATGTACTCCTACATGGCCTCTCACCGCTACCTTTACCAAATCGTGTTCACACACTTAGCTCTCAATAGTAGGACATGTTCACCACATTCTAATTCATTCCCGATGAATCAGACCTGACTCAACTCTAAGCAGTAGCAGGCATGTCAACAAGCATGAATGAGTAGGCACATCAGGGCTCAAACAACTCCTACTCATGCTAGTGGGTTTCATCTATTTACTGTGGCAATGACAGGTCATGCAGAGGAAAGGGGTTCAACTACCGTAGCATGTAACAGTTGAATCACTGTTGTCCTAATGCAGTAAAAGAGAGCAGGAACGAGAGAGTGGGATTATATCGGAATGAACAAGAGGGTTTTGCTTGCCTGATGGAGTGGTAGTAGCATACTGCCCTTCAGACGGATATTCGTGGGTATCCTCGGAGGCAGAACCTACCACGAAAGACACATCGGAACACAATCATCACATGGCAATATGCAACAATATGATGCATGCTATGACATGGCAATATGGGTGTGTTTTGGCTAATGCATTCTAAAACAGGTTGGTTTGAGTCCATTTGAATCAAAGATTCAAATGAAAGCCCATGATATGAAGTCATATTAATGCATTAGCTTGTTTCACTTAAACAACAAGGTTAAAGTATTCTGACATGCATGAAACCATTACAGATGGAAAGATTGGATTTTTCTGATCATTTTTCATATATAAATTATTTCATTTGGAGTTACGGTTGATTTACTATGATTTTTATAAGTTTTGGCTATTTTCTGGAATTAATAAATCATTTCTGATTTATTTAAAAACCAGAAAACAGATTACTGCGTCAGCTTTGCGTCAGGGCGATATCATCATTGACCAAAGTCAAATCTGACTGGTGGGGCCAACCTGTCAGAGTAACGGTGCTAATTCTGTGGCTATTTAAATCCTAACGAAAATAGTTAGCTCGCGGGGCCCGCTGTCATTGACCCTGGGGGTTAATTAGCGGTGTCATTAGCATTTAATTAATCTGGCCACGTCAGCGATTAACACCGGCGCTAACCCAGGCGGGGCGGCGTTCGCCGTTCCGGCGACGGGAGCGAGCGGGGCTGGGCTCTACGTGCTCAGCGCGACACGGCGCATCGAGGGGTGTCCGCGGCGGGTGCCGAGGTGGTCTTTGGCAGCGACGGCGGTCAGAGCATGGGTGCGACGCAGTCGTTGCTGTGGTGCAGGGGGGACCAGCCGAGGGGTTCTGTGGCCTCCTGGAATCACCAGGAGCGCAACGATGTGCTCGAGTGCGGCTATCGCGAGCTACAACGACGGCGGCAACCAGGACGCCGGCGGTGAGCTCACGGGAATGGCGAGGGGCTAGCTACAGCACGCGTGAGATGAAGGGAAGAGAGGGGAAACGCGCGGAAGCTCACAGAGGTTTGAACGGCGCCGTTGTTAAGGTCGGGGAGGCGCTGGACGAGGTGAATCGACCGCGAGGATCTCCGGGCACCGAGGTTGAAGAAAACGTTGGGGACGGCGTTGTGGTTCTTCTCCGGTTGCTTGGATCGGCGTGGATGAAGAAGACGATGATGCGGATCTCGGAGACTCATCGGCAGGGAGTGGAGTGGCCGGTGGCCATGGCTACGGCAAGCGGCGGCTCTGGTTGCGTGCGGTGGTCGCGTGGGTGAGAGCTGGGGAGGAGGAGAGTGAACGAGAGAGAGTGAGAGAGGTGCGGGGCGGCGCGTGGCGTCGCGCGGGGCATCCAGACGACGAGGGGGAGGACTATTTACTTATTTACTTCTGTCAATTTTTGTAGGAACTATTTGGATTGCTCCAAAACTCCTCACCAATTAACAGAATTTTTGGACATATATTATATATATATATATATATAAATATATATCCAAAGCAAATAATTACTGGATTAATACAAATGGCCAAAAATAAATATTTATGAGCTCCTAGAAATATTGGTTTGAATTTTACCTCTAGCCAATATTTTCAGAGAGAAACATGAACATTTTCTTGGACCAATTTCAAGCAATTTTTATCTGGGTCATTTCTAGAAATGATTTCTGAGGCTTTCACATGTCGCCATTTCAAATTCATTGAAATTTAAACATGATGCACACATGAGTAGCTAGTCTAGGTCAAGGTAAAGCTAGGGATGTGACATAGAGCCCAACGCCTCGCACCCACGCGCGTGCGTGTATGAGAGAAACGTGCATCGATCGGCCCCGACCACCCACCGTAACCAGGAACACCCGAATATTTTCCTCGCCCTCGCTTCTACCATGGTTTTTTCCGTCATGGACGGCCCAAAGAATGTCATGCAGCTGCGTTTCCGGCCCGCCCAGGACGAAAAGCCCATTTTCTGTCATGATTTTTTTTCATAGAAGTAGGACCCCACCACATCTATGATGATACCGGGTTTTTTCACAATTATCGTCATAGAAGTGTCATAAGTATGACAGAAAAATATTCGTTCGGCCCAAAATGTCACGGATGTGTCTTTTTTTTGTAGTGCGATGAGCTTCTTAATTCCAAGGGCTGCCGCGATCCTGAGACCGGCAAGCAGTCCTTCATAGTCTGTAGTGTTGTTTGTTGATCTCTCCTGGGGAAAGTGAATTTGGACTATGTACTTGAGGTGCTCTTCGGTGGCTGGGACAAGCAGCACACCAGCACCAGCGCCTTGCAGCGAGAAAGCCCCATCAAAATACATAACCCACTCTCGACTCGTTTCCTTGCCGGGGAGAGTTGTCTCTTGAATCTCCTCGTCAGGCATTGAGGTCCATTCTGCAATGAACTCCGCCAAGGCTTTGCTCTGAATTGTTGAAGTGATTTCATACCTGAGACCAAAGCTCGACAGTTCCAACGCCCACTCCAAAATCCTTCCAGTCGCATCTGGGTTGTGTAAAATCCATTGCAACGGGAAACGAGTGATGACGGTAATCTCATGAGCCTGGAAATAGTGGCGCAGCTTCCTCGAGTCCATAAGGAGGCCGAAGAGCAACTTCTACATGCCATAGTACCTTGACCTAGCCCCCTGCAAAAGGGACCTGACAAAATAAACTAGGTGCTGCACCATCTTCTTCCTATGTGCTGCTTCATTTGCTTGCATGAATCCTGCCTTGTCGGCACGAGACTCTGCCGAGGAGAGTCCCGGCTCATCATTTGACGGTCTCGCCGCTGCCGCTGCTTCTTCATCGACTTCTCTCTGTGCCACTAGCGCAGCACTAACCACTGATTCGTTGCCGCTAGATATAGCAGCAATGGCTCTTGTGGTGTAGGCTTGACTAGTGTTGGCGTAGAGGAGAGGTACCTCTTCAAATCCTGCAGCGCTGCCTCCGCTTCCAGAGTCCATTTCATTGGACCTGCCTTTTTCATGATTTTGAAAAAGGGCAGGGCGCCCTCAGTAGATTTGGAGATGAACCTTCTTAGAGCAGCAACGCAGCCGGCAAGTCGACGCTTTGACTCGCCTTGGTGCTTCAATCTACTCAATTGCATTGATTTTGTCGGGATTTGCCTCGATCCCATGATGAGACACAAAGAATCTGAGAAGCTTGCCGGATGGAACGCTAAACACACACTTCTCAGCATTGAGCTTTATATTGATCTTGTGCAAATTTGCAAATGTTTCTTCTAAATCTCGTATGAGCGTTGCTTTGTCCTTGGTTTAACAACTATGTCATCCATATAAGCTTCCATATTTCTATGTAGCTAGGGCTCAAAACCAATCTAGACCGCTCTAGCAAACGTTGAACCAGCGCTTTTCAACCCGAAAGGCATTCGTATAAAACAATATGTACCACATGGGGTGATAAACACGGACTTCTCTTCATCTTCCTTCACCATGAAGATCTGATGGTACCCTGAGTAGGCATCAAGAAATGACAGCAAATTGCATCCTGCAGTGGAGTCCACAGTCTGGTCGATGCGCGGCAAGGGGAAAGGATCCTTTGGACAGGCTTTATTGATATCTGTATAATCAATACACAGCCTCCATTTTCCATTCACCTTGCGCACTACAAGCGGATTGGCCAACCACGTTGGATGGAGCACTCTCTCTGCCCAAACCTGCCACTTCCAACTTCCTGATCTCTTCAGTGATAAACTCTTGCCGCTCCAAAGCGTGCTTCCTGACGTTCTGCTTGACGGGCCGCGCATGAGGACAGACAGCAAGTGAAGGAAATATGTCCTAGAGGGAATAATAATGTTATTATTTATTTTCTTATATCATGATAAATGTTTATTATTCATGCTAGAATTGTATTAACCGGAAACTTAGTACATGTGTGAATACATAGACAAACAGAGTGTCCCTAGTATGCCTCTACTTGACTAGCTCGTTAATCAAAGATGGTTAAGTTTCCTAGCCATAGACATGTGTTGTCATTTGGTGAACGGGATCACATCATTAGAGAATGATGTGATGGACAAGACCCATCTGTTAGCTTAGCACTATGATCGTTTAGTTTATTGCTATTTCTTTGTTCATGACTTATACATGTTCCTCTGACTATGAGATTATGCAACTCCCGAATACCGGAGGAACACCTTGTGTGCTATCAAACGTCACAACGTAACTGGGATATTATAAAGATGCTCTACAGGTGTCTTGAAAGGTGTTTGTTGGCTTGGCATAGGTCGATATTAGGATTTGTCACTCCATGTATCGGAGAGGTATCTCTGGGCCCTCTCGGTAATGCACATCACTATAAGCCTTGCAAGCAATGTGACTAATGAGTTAGTTGTGGGATGATGCATTACGGAACGAGTAAATAGACTTGCCGGTAACGAGATTGAACCAGGTATTGAGATACCTACGATCGAATCTCGGGCAAGTAACATACCGATGACAAAGGGAACAACGTATGTTCTTATGCGGTTTGACCGATAAAGATCTTCGTAGAATATATAGGAACCAATATGAGCATCCAGGTTCCGCTATTGGTTATTGACCGGAGATGAGTCCCGATCATTTCTACATAGTTCTCGAACCGGTAGGGTCCGCACGCTTAACGTTCGATGACGATCAGTATTATGAGTTTATGTGTTTTGATGTACCGAAGGTAGTTCGGAGTCCCGGATATGATCACGGACATGACGAGGAGTCTCAGAATGGTCGAGACATAAAGATCTATATATTGGAAGGCTATGTTTGGACATTGGAATGGTTCCGGGTGAGTTCGGGCGTTTACCGGAGTACCGGGGTTACCGGAACCCCCCCCCCCCCGGGGGGGGGTATATGGGCCTTAATGGGCCTTAGTGGGAGAGAAGAGAAGGCAGCCAAGGAGGGGGCACGCCCCCCCCAAGCCCAATCCGAATTGGGTGAGGGGGCCGGTGTCGGTTCTATATCCGGCGTATCTTGTAGTCGGGGTCCTAAGCTAGGCGTCTTGGAGCGATGGTAACATGGACACAGGGTTTTACCCACCTTCGGGCTCTCTCGAAGAGATAATACCCTACATGCTGCTTTTGATTGTATTCATATGGGGTGTAGTACAGAGTACATGTATCAACCACGAGATTGTAGTAATGAATATTAGAGTCTATTGACTGGCCTAGCCTCAGTTTATATAACACACGAGAGGCCTAGGGTTTAGGAGAGTCCTCGTTTTGTGCGCCAAGTCTCGTGGGATCTTCCTTGTATGCGGCATGGGCTGCCCGAAGTGGCCCATGAGCGAACCACCATGGGGGGTCCTCGGCCCAATCCAGCTGGTCGGGAGACGACATGGTGAGTACCCCCTAGTCCAGGACACCGTCAGTAGCCCCCTGAACTGGTCTTCAAGTTGGGGACGCTCCTCGATTCTTCCGAATTGTTCTTCATCTTCGGTTGTCGGTCTTGAAAACTGGTTCAACAAATCTTCTCATCTTCGATCTTGAGGATTGCCGAAGTGCATCCGAAGAGTTTACACGTCGGGTATCCGAGGAGCCCCTTTAAGTTTCCGGCCTTTATCAATGCCTTGTTATTTTATGCCACACCTCGGGTTTGAAGTTGTTCCCGGGCGGCAGTGCCCTCTTGCATCCGAGCTCCAACGCAGGAGTGCATTCGAGGTATCTTTTGCAGCCGAGCACCAACGCCACACTGTATTCGAGCTCCAACATCGGACTGTATCTGAGTTCCAACGCGGGACTGTATCCGAGCTCCAAAGCCGCACTATGTCTGAGGTGTCATAGATCACCTTAGTTTGAAAAAGTTTGAAGGAGGTTAAACCGAGCTTAATGCCGAAGATGCCCTCTATGGAGCCAGCTACTTGCAACCGAGCTTTATGCCGGATAGGTCCTAGATGGTGCCCATTGTTGTCCGAAGACGTGGTTGCCAATAGTTCGGTCAAGCCGAACGATGAGCCCTTTGAATTTTCTGCATTGAATAGGCAATGCAGTAGCCCCCGAGACACTGGTCGGGTGGAGACACCAGATCAGGGGATCGTTCTGCCCCTTTAATCTTAATAAATGATAAGCCTGAAACCCAGTAGCCCCCGAGCCTTAATGTGGGCACGGGTGGCCGAATTAAGGATCGATATCCGAAGTAAATAAAAAATTATGTGTAATGATTCTTTGTATCCAAGTACTTTTCATCATTAATGCTCGGATCCGCATTGTACAAAACTTTGTTGACCGACCATCGGCTTCAACCTCCTCGGCCAGTAGCCGGGGAGTGTTGGTCCCACTTTATAAAGCCTTTATGAGGGCAAAGATTTACGACAAACAAGGCAATCCGGCCATATGGTTTTATAAACAAAGGTACACGGAGACATATGTTATATTACGTTTTAACGTAAGAAACATCTTCCAAAGTAAATAGTCCCGCTATCAGTTCCTTTCTTTGGGTCATCATGCTTATCATGATTATGAAAACCTCACCTCCGATCAATGTAGGAGGAAAATATTGAGGATTTAGTTCGGGGAAACTTCCCGAACTCTATGGTATTAATGAACCAAAATTTTCACTTCTGTCGTTGCCGACCAATGTGATACTTTAAGATTGCTAGCTTTCGGCTTCACCCAGTCTGAGGTACTTACTCGGATGACCCGGTAGTAACATTCACAGAGGTGCTCCCTTTACCACCTAGCCGAACAATCGGGAACGTAGGGGTAAGCACAGGAGCCAGGCAACCCAGCTTGGCCAAAATCTTAAGTCAAATTGATGCATATTTATGGCTTTACAACGATTAAATACAAACGCCGATGATATGTTTATTTAGACTCCATTGCGACTGTTTATCAATTGAAAGTGGCCCATCGTCGGCTTCCACCCCCTTGTAGATGCTACGTAGGGTGTTTCCGCAATAACAAACAACCCTTAGCCGATGTCTCGGTGCCCGAAGGTGGTTGTGTTAGCGGAAACGAGGCAATCAGATATGCGGGCTTTATAACTTTCACTTAGTCATCGGAGCTTTAAAGTCAGGAGGCCAATTATTAGCCCCCGGTTCGTGTTCGGCGATAGCCGAGGTCAAGCCGTTAACACTTCAGCCAATGTTGTGAACGGCCCGTCGTTCAACACGGGGTGACCTCCATCGATCATATAGTTTAACACAGTCATCGGATCGCTGACCAGTTTACGCTTATTGTGACAGTCAATTTTTGGCTTTCTCCACTGAGGCGCTTAACCATGCGAGATGGAAGCACAATCGCAGTGGTTCTCCCTTTGCACACCTAGCCGAACAAAGTGGGACGTAGGAGGCAAGCACAGGAGCCGAGCAACCCAACTATTGACTGAAGACACAATTCGAAACCGATGCATATATAGCAATATCCGAGAATATTTTTGCCGAATCTCTAAAGGTGTCCGGCGTTGCACTGCAAGACTTATGTTGGAAACATACAAATAGTTTAAAAGTGCCATAGGCTTGGAAAACCAAAAAACTTGAGTAAAAACTTGACGTCCGAACTAGATCAAGTGGTCGGTGCCAATCCGAAAATTGGTCTTAAAAAATTTGTGCTTCTGTCGTGTACTAATATGACACATCCGATCTCAAGACCTCAAGCGGGTCAGCCCACGGCTGTAACCTCCTACCCCGAAGGCGGAGTACTACTCGTTAGGCCAGTTTAGCGAACTATACTTGAACGGCTTTGAGAGACAAACTAGGCTCCCTGGCTATTGACCACACACTCCCGTCGAAAAAGGAGTGATAGAAAAAGATTTTGCAACGACCAAGAAGAAAAACACTTATTATAAGACGGCTCATACTAATTTAAGAGCCCCCAAGTGACTTGGGTAAAAGAATTTTATGTATAATGATTGTATGTACCGAAGTACTTATATCATATCTGTGTTCACCCGAACTTTAAACGCGTCTTAACCGACCGTCGGCTTCTCCCTCTTCGGTCAAGGGCCGAAAAGTGTTATGTACTCCACCTGTCAAGAATATCGACGGTGTTTCCGATAACCAGGCAATCAGGCCATAAGGCTGTAACAGACAAAGCGCGCTCAGGGAACTTATGCTATATTACTAACGAAGTGTAAGAAGCATCTTCGAAGAAAATAGTACCCCCACCGATACCTTTCTTCGGCTTCTCATTGTTACTATGAGACTTGTGCAATAGATTTTTTGTACTCATGATTTTCGTTGTGTGCCGACCATGATTGAAAACAATAAGAGTGCTAGCTTTTGGCTTCACCCAGTCTGAGGTTCGAGCTCGGATGTCCCGATCATGACAATCGCAGAGGTGCTCCCTTTACTCCCTAGCCGAACAATCGGGAATGTAGGGGTAAACACAGGAGCCAGGCAACCCAGCTTGCGGAACACTTACGTCAACATGCTGCATATTGTGGCGTAATACACGAACAAGGAACGAAGCCATACAAGTATAATCATATGCAAGAGGACAGGCTTCATAAAGGAAGCCCCCAAATAAACGGGGTATTTGAATTTGTGCGCCACAAACAAAGTTTTGACAAGGAACTTTTTCACAAACAACTATTTGCCAAAAAGTGTAATGCTTGGTCGAACCGAACAAAATTTAAAATTGAAAGTTTTTGAGCATGAAAGCGACTTAACTGGTTAATGTGCTCGGTGTTGATGACGCGATTCGGGCTTGTGGCGGGACGAAGACGCCCATTGATCTGTGATAGATCCGACAAGGTTCGCAGTCCTCGGCATGGCCGAGGTCCCAGTCCCCAAGCCCAAGGTGTCTGAGCAAGGAGCTCGACACTCCGGAGTAGTGACATGGCATGGACGTTGAGGCAAGGTGAAGACCGCAGGAGGCGGGACGATGACATCGGCACACCGAAGTGACCACGTGACGCAGTCGAAATTCATTACCTGCACACATAAAACAGTGCGAGCAAGAAACAATAATAATTGAGAAAGAAATTTTTGGCATAACCAGTCAGGTTAGTTTGGTCAGGGTGCCAAGAACAGTTTGACGAAGTGGCAGCCCGGAGATGTCGATACAGGCCACCCTGCGCGGGACGACGACATCGGCATGGTATGATCCGAACTCATTGTGCGGAGGTGCTGGTCGGCGCGGTGGCTGTCAGCCTGCTTGTTGCATCAATCCAATCTCGATGGACGTAAAGCAACTGGTAGTGCTAGTTGTATCAGGGAAGCACATGAAAAGCGAGACCATTAGTGACAGTGTAGACGGCCTCCAAGCTTAATTAAATAATAGAGAAAATAAAATTCTAATCTCCCTGTGACTGCGCTGATATTGATCTGGCGTGATTAGCGCAGACTGGACGACAACGTCGGATTGCCGAGGTGGCGGCGTGACGTAGTCAAGGTTGATTATTAGGAACTGCCAGCGCCCGACGAAGAGCTGGGCTCATCTTGCAGAGTTGAACTCTTGTCGTTTCCGGTGCATTGATCAGCAGTACCAACTCTGCGCACCTCGTCAACCGTGTAGAGACGTCGACACAGGTCAGCTCGGCGGAGTGGCAGCATGTGCGGTAACCATGCCATGCAGTGCGAATTCGCCTGGCAGGTCGAGCTGCGGGTGCGGCGCTGGCCGGACTATCAATGAAGCTGACTGGATTAGAACTGGCCAGACCAGCATGTCCACCAACAGACCAAGTTGTAAACCTGTCGTAGAAAATCTACGCAGAAAAAACCATGCCAATGGGTAGAAAAACATTATGTGAAAATTAACATATAAAACACATATAATTTGGAAAAATAGAACCCGATTTCTGTGTTCAGGTAGTGAGGCATGGATGAAAAAGCCTTCGAATGGAGTTCTTCACGTGAGATGTACTAGTAGTCTCCATGAATTTGATCTCTCCAGGCGTTTTTTGCTTCACGTACTAGCTCGGATTGAAGGTAGCAGCCATGTACTTGTCGGATCACGGGTTCCGGCAAAACCCTTAAGGTTCGAACACTGGGGTGCACGGGAAGTTCTCCCCCTACCGATCCACGTCCTAGCTTGCTAAGATCTCCAGAACGAACTCACCACACAAGGGACACAAGATTTATACTGGTTCAGGCCACCATTGTGGTGTAATACCCTACTCCAGTGTGGTGGTGGTGGATTGCCTCTTGGGCTGATGATGAACAGTACAAAGGGAAGAACAGCCTCCTGAGGATGAGGTGTTCTTGTGCTTGGCGAACTTGTGTGGGTGAGGATTACTCTAGATCAGATCGAGCCTCTATGGTGGCTAGTCCTATTTATAGAGGCCCTGGTCCTCTCCCCAAATATTGAGCGGGAAGGGAGCCAACAACGGCCAATTTGAAAGGGGACAGCTAGTACAGCTTATCCTAACAAAAGTGGTCTTCGCCTGCAAAAGGCTCTGGTGGTGACACCGCCTTGGGCTCCATGGTGACCTCCGTCTTGCCATCCTGCTGGTCTTGGTCTCGTTGCACCGATATGGAAACCTTTGTTTGATGCATCGGTACTCCGCGCCTGTGCTTGCCTCCTTTGCACCAAAGAGGAAACAAGGACACTGCGCGCGCTGGCGCCCGCCTGGTCTCGATCGTCATGGATCACGTCACGAGAACCTCACGAGGTTTGCCTTGCCTTGATCTCTCCGCCCCTCGCGAGCCTGCCTGGCGAGGCCGCTCCTGAGGAGGTCTTGTGTCGTCCGCCTCGCGAGGCTTGGCCCCTCGCGAGGGTCTTGGATGCCTTGTTGATGGAGATGGGCCATACAGGCCTGCTAGCAAAGCCACGCCATGGGCCGCAGTCAGGCAAGTCTGGGGACCCCCGTTCCCAGAACGTCGACAGTAGCACCTGGGCCCAAGGCGCGCTCGGGCTTGGCTTGGAGGCGAGGCCAAAGGTCAAGTACAGAGCGCCACGGGCCCCAAAAGCCTGCGGCCTTGGTCGTCACGTGGCGGTTGATTGGACGTGGGCGTCTCCGCTTCCCCACGCTGCCTTGGCAACTGCCCGACCTGACAAGTCCCTGCGACATGCAAGGAAAACCATCATTACCTGTGATCGTGGGGGGCGCTGGTTGGCCTTCTCCTGCTATAAATGTGGAGGGGGGTAGAGCCCCTGTCGCCTATTTCTTGCCATCCTGTTTGCTTCTTCCTCCTCTACTCCACCACCGACTCCAATGGCGCCGTCGAAGAGGTTCTCTGCCGCAGAGAAGGGAAAGGCCCCTCGCGAGGGGCCCGAATCCCCAGCGCCCAATCAGGGACGCGGCCGTCCCCGTAAGCACACCGCGACCCCCGCCGTGGCCCCCCGTTCCCACTGTGGCGCCGCTGCGCGCGGCAGGGGTCGTTCCAGTCGTGGAAGCCCTGTTGACGAAGGGAGACGCGCCATGGTCGCGCGACCTCCCCGGTCGCGCTTCCATTCTGCAGAGGTGTTGCTGGAGTTCGTCGTCTGGTTGGAGAACCCGGCCGGCAACTGGCTTCAGCTTCCGCGCTTCTTCGCCGACGAGCTGCCGGCCTCCGGCCCAGGCGGGCTCTGGCTGCAGGCGAACGGCTGCTGCAGCAGAGCTTCTTGGGTTGTGGTTGAGGTCTCCGCCGCGGGCAACATAGCTCTGGCCCATGGTTGGCAGACGTTCGCCCGCGCGCACGGCCTGGGCAGGCGGTGCACCCTCCATTTCATGTACGATGGTGATGCGACCCTCTACGTGAGGGCATTTGGAGAAGATGGTCACCGCGCCGGGCGCTACCCCGAGGTGAACAACGGCGAGGAGGTGCTCGGCCTTGGTGATGGTCGGGACGAGGAGGAGGGCGAACCCGCCCTTGGTGCCGACCGCATCTCGTCCCGCTACAGCGGCTCTTCGTCTGGCGACATCTCCAGCAGCGGTGGCTACGACCAGTCGCCACGCCGCCGCGCCCGCTTCGAAGGTGGCAGCAGGTCGTCTCGTCATCGCATCTCCATGAAGCGCGAGGAGGGGTCTGGCTGAGCTCAGGACGGCGCCAGGAGCCTACCTCCGTGGTCCGCCGTAGGGGCAGGTGCCGCTTTATTTTGTTCTTCCTTTCTTTTCTGCATCAAGAAGAAACCAGTATGGGCCCCGGGGGGCGTGTATGAAACTATGATTTCCCAATTATTATGATGTGTTTGTTGTTTCCGTGTTGTGTCGTTATTTTGTGCAGGGGTAACTTAACTTGGCATGCGGGGTAGCCTCGTCCTCGCGAGGGACTTGCTTCCTGGTGCCTGCGGAGGCTCTCCTTGACTTGCGGGTGTTAGGGAACTGCAAAAAACTTGTTAGGAGCGTCGCCCGGAGGCTTATCGTTCACCCGAGCCTAGACCCAGCGCTTCGCATCGCGATACCCGAGGGGCACAGATGAGGAGAGGTGCGCCAGCTTGTTGGCTCGAACGAGAGTGCCTCGTGAAGAAACAGACGAAGGGCCTCACGAAAAACAGACGAAGGGTAGAGGAAAGGAAAAAGGCTCGCGAGGGCACCTGCCTAGACCCCTTGTGAGGTACGCGCGAGAGAGAAAACGGGTTAAGCTGTAACCGGAAACAGCAGCAAAAAGCGACGGAACCAAACCAGCAAGGAACTCCAGAAGCAAACTTCAATTAAAAGAAGGTGAGCCAACTACGGAAAGCAAATGAAAAGCCGCGTCCGGCACCTAATCTAGTCTTCAAGTCTTCTCCCCAGCGTGGAGCTAAGTGCTGCCACTAAGACATGGGAGGGAGCCCCCGAGGCCCGAGGGCGGCACTCCTGAGACTCCGGGGCGTGTACAGCCCCGCTCATTATTACGTGAGAGTGTCACGGGCGGCGATTCTTCACAGGCACCGGGCCTTCTTCACAGGCACTGGGCCTTTCTTCACAGGCACTGGGCCTTGCTTCATGGGTAGAACTTCCGGAGGTGCTGGATGTTCCAGGCGTTCTGCATGGGCACCCCGTCCTGCGTCTCCAGGCGCGCGGCGCCAGGCCTGGAGACATGGACAACCTTGAACGGGCCCTCCCACATGGGTGAGAGCTTATGCAGCCCTTCCCTGGAGAGGACCCGCCTCAGGACAAGGTCACCCGCCTCGAGCGTCCTGGAGCGGACGTTGCGGCAGTGGTATCGCCGCAGCGCCTGCTGGTACCTTGCATCCCGTAGTGCGGCTTCGCAGCGGTGTTCCTCCCCCAGGACGAGGTCCATCCCCCGCATGGCGTCGTACTGTGTTTCATCAAACGCTAGGACCTGTGCGGAGCGATGCCTGACCTCGTGAGGGAGGACCACTTCTGCTCCATAGACGAGGAAGAATGGCGTCTCGCCCATTTGGCTTGGTGGCTGTGGTTCGGATGGACCACAGCACGGACTGGAGCTCGTCGTACCAACCCTTGCCGCAGGCCTCGAGCTTCTTCTTGAAAGTCCTGGTCTTCAGGCCCCTCAGGACCTCTGCGTTGGTGCGTTCGGCCTGACCGTTGCTCCTGGGGTGTGCCACCGAAGCATAGCAGATATGCGTTCCAGGGTTAGCACAGTATGTTCTGAAGAGATTACTAGTGAATTGCGAGTCGTTATCAGTGATGATGCGGTTGGGGACCCCGAAACGGCTCACGAGACCCTTGATGAACCTGACCGCGGAACCAGCTGGGATGGTGCGGACGGCTTCCACTTCCACCCACTTGGTGAACTTGTCGATGGCGACGTAGAGGTAGCGGTAGCCTCCTGGAGCTCGAGGAAATGGGCACAAGATATCCAGCCCCCAGACCGCGAACGGCCATGTGAGTGGGATAGTCTGGAGGCCCTGAGCTGGCTGATGGATCCGCTTGGCATGGAAGTGGCAGGCTTCACAGGACTTCACCAGCTCGGCTACATCGTTGAGCGCCGTGGGCCAGTAGAATCCGCTGCGGAATGCCTTGCTGACGAGGGTTCACGACGACGAGTGGTGCCCGCAGTCCCCACCGTGTATGTCGGTCAGCAACTCCTTCCCCTGGTCTCTGGAGATGAAACACAATGAAACATCATTTGGTCGCTTCCTGTACAACTCACCGTCCCGGATGCAGTATGCCGTGGCCCGCCGGGCCACACACTCCGTGTCCTCCTCCTTCTCTGGCAGCATCCCTTGCATCAGGTATTCCTTGAATTCCTTGGTCCAGCATCCCTCCTGGGGCTCGAGCGCCAAGAGTAGGCGCGCTCCCGAAGTCGGGCCACAGGCTGGGGCTCCTGTGGCAGGCGGCTGCGGGAGCTCCTCCCGATGCTGAGCTGTCCTTGAAAGTGGTGGCGTTGCTGACGGCTTGAAGAGCCACTCCTCGAAGACGCCAGGCTCTTGGGGCTGCCGCTTGGACGCCCTCTTGGCGATCTCATCAGCTTCCTTGTTGGTGCCACGGGGCACGTGCTGCAACTCCAGGCCCAGGAACTGCTTCTCCATCTTGTGCACCTCTGCGAGGTATGCCTCCATGTGCTCGTCCTTCGTCTCGTATACTTTGTTGGAGAAGTTGACAAGAAGCTACGAGTCGCCCCTGATGGTGAGGCGCTTCACCCCCAGGGCTGCCACAGCTTTCAGGCCAGCTATCAGGCCTTCGTATTCTGCAATGTTGTTGGAGACCTTCTCGCCCTGCTGAAAGCAGAGCTGTATAGCTAGTACAGCTTGCCTTGAGTGGGCGAGACGAGTACTGCTCCAGCCCCCGCGCCCTGGTGCGCGAAGGCACCATCGAAATACATGACCCAGCCATCGAGCGCCTCACTTCCCGGCGAGGTGGACCGGTCCTCGCCTGCTTCCAGCGTCGGGGCATCCGTCCATTCCACCACCAAATCAGCGAGTGTGGCTCCCTTAATGACCATGGTAGTGCTGAACTCCAACTGGAATGCCTGCAGCTCAATGTTCCACTCAGCGACCCTTCCAGCAGAGTTGGGGCTCCTGAGGACTCTCTCCAATGGGTGGGCAGGCTGAGACGACCTTGATGGGGTGGCCCTGGAAGTAGTGCCGCAACTTGCGCGAGGCCACCAAGAGCGCGAGAAGGAGCTTTTGGGGCATGGGGTATCGTGCCCTTGCGTCCCGCAACACCGTGCTGACGAAATACACCAGGTGCTCGACGAGGGCTGGCGCGTTGGTGAGGCTCGTGCCTTGCGGAAGCTGGGATGTCTCCTGAGGTGATGGAACCTCTGGCGCTTGATCGCTTGTCTAGACCTTGGCGGCGGCGTCCTGCTGAGCTTGGTCCCCTGTTGATGCCGCTATGACTCTGGCTGTGCCTTCCTGATCTGGCGTCACCCTGGCTGTAGCTTGGCGCAACGCGCCTTTGGCTTGGTGCTCCTCCCGAACCGCCACTAGTGCTGCGCTGGCGGAGTACGGAGTGGCGCAAGGTAAAGTACTAGGGGCTCGAGAGGTCGCGGCACCACCATCACTGGAGGGCTGGTCAGGTAGCTCTTGAGGTCTTGAAAAGCTCGGTCGGCCTCCGGGGTCCACTCGAACAGGCCCTTCTTCTTCATTAGCTTGAAGAAGGGCAGGGCGCGCTCTCCCAGCTTGGACATGAAGTGCCCCAACGCGGTCACCCGACCAGCCAGCTTCTGCATTTCCTTGAGGGTCTGTGGTGGGTTCATGTCTTCAATGGCCTTGATCTTCTCCGGGTTCGCTTCGATCCCTTTGTGGGACACGAGGAATCCCAATAGCTTGCCGGAAGGGACACCGAACACGCACTTTTCTGGATTAAGTCGCAAGTTCACCTGGCGTAGGCTAGCGAAGGTCTCCTCCAGATCTTGGATCAAGGTTCTTGCCTCTCGAGACTTCACCACAATGTCGTCGACGTAGGCCTCCGCGTTTCTCCCGAGCTGCCACCCAAAGGCGATGTGCATCAACCGCTGAAAGGTCGCGCCCGCGTTGCATAGTCCGAAGGGCATGCAGGTGTAGCAGTACACCCCACACGGGGTCAGGAAGGCTGTCTTCTCTAAATCTTCTACCGCCATCTTGATCTGGTGATACCCTGAGAACGCATCATGGAAGCACAGCAGGTCGCACTTGGCGGTGGAGTCAACGATCTGGTCGATGCGTGGGAGCGGGAACGGATCTTGGGGGCAGGCCTTGTTGAGGTTGGTGAAGTCGACACACATTTGCTCCTTCCCGCCTTTCTTTGGCACTACGACAGGGTTCGCTAGTCATTCGGGGTACCGAACCTTGCGAATGGTGCCCGCCGCCTCCAACTTGCGGGTCTCTTGGACGATGAAGGCCTGCTTCTCTGTGGACTGCCGTCTTGCCCGCTGCTTCACCGGGCCTTGATATGTCTCCAACGTATCTATAATTTTTTATTGTTCCATGCTATATTATATTCTGTTTTGGACATTATTGGGCTTTATTATACACTTTTATATTATTTTTGGGACTAACCTATTAACCGGAGGCCCAGCCCAGAATTGATGTTTTTTGCCTATTTCAGAGTTTCGCAGAAAAAGAATATCAAACGGAGTCCAAATGGAATGAAACCTTCGGGAACGTGATTTTTGGAACGAACGTGATCCAGAGGACTTGGACCCTACGTCAAGACATCAACCAGGAAGGCACGAGGTAGGGGGCGCGCCTACCCCCCTGGGCGCGCCCTCCACCCTCGTGGGGCCCATGTTGCTCCACCGACGTACTTCTTCCTCCTATATATACCTACGTATCCCCAAACTACCAGATACGGAGCCAAAAACCTAATTCCACCGCCGCAACCTTCTGTACCCTTGAGATCCCATCTTGGGGCCCTTTCCGCAGCTCCGCCAAAGGGGGCATCGATCACGGAGGGCTTCTACATCAACACCATAGCCTCTCCGATGATGTGTGAGTAGTTTACCTCAGACCTTCGGGTCCATAATTATTAGCTAGATGGCTTCTTCTCTCTTTTTGGATCTCAATACAATGTTCTCCCCCTCTCTTGTGGAGATCTATTCGATGTAATCTTCTTTTGCGGTGTGTTTGTTGAGACCGATGAATTGTGGGTTTATGATCAAGTTTATCTATGAACAATATTTGAATCTTCTCTGAATTCTTTTATGTATGATTGGTTATCTTTGCAAGTCTCTTCGAATTATCAGTTTGGTTTGGCCTACTAGATTGATCTTTCTTGCAATGGGAGAAGTGCTTAGCTTTGGGTTCAATCTTGCGGTGTCCTTTCCCAGTGGCAGTAGGGGCAGCAAGGCACGTATTGTATTGTTGCCATCGAGGATAACAAGATGGGGTTTATATCATATTGCATGAGTTTATCCCTCTACATCATGTCATCTTACTTAAAGCGTTACTCTGTTCTTTTGAACTTAATACTCTAGATGCATGCTGGATAGCGGTCGATGTGTGGAGTAATAGTAGTAGATGCAGGCAGGAGTCGGTATACTTGTCTTGGACGTGATGCCTATATACATGATCATACCTAGATATTCTCATAACTATGCTCAATTATGTCAATTGCTCAACAGTAATTTGTTTACCCACCCTAATACTTATGCTCTCGAGAGAAGCAACTAGTGAAACCTATGGCCCCGGGGTCTATTTTCCATCATATTAATCTTCCAACACCTAGTTATTTTTGTTGCCTTTATTTTACTTTGCATCTTTATCAGAAAAATACCAAAAATATTATCTTATCATATCTATCAGATCTCACTCTCGTAAGTGACCATGTAGGGATTGACAACCCCTTATTGCGTTGGTTGCGAGGATTTATTTGTTTGTGTAGGTGCGAGGGACTCGTGCGTGGCCTCCTACTGGATTGATACCTTGGTTCTCAAAAATGGAGGGAAATACTTATGCTGCTTTACTGCATCACCCTTTCTTCTTCAAGGGAAAACCAACGCAGTGCTCAAGAGGTAGCAGGCGTACGTTGGGGCACACCCTCAAGTGATGTTGAATCACTTCTCTCGGGACCCCCACCAGCTGCTTGGGCTCCCACGCGAATATCTCCTTGTTTGCGCACAAGAACTTCACCAACGCTTCCTCTTGGCCTGGGTCGAGGTCGGCACCTATGGTAAAGGCGGCTCCCGAGGATCCATCTTCATCGACCGGCACCTACTTGGTTTCCGCCTTGTCTTGGGTGAACAGTTGCTTCTTCTTGGTTGGGGTGGCCCCCTTGGCCTCGGGGGCGCCCGCGTCGACGGGCTGCGCCGCCGCGGCGGTCTTGAGGGCAAGCTTGAGCACCGCCAGGGCCTCCTTGGCGTCCCCCTTGATGGTGAGGACGCCCTTGCTTCCAGGCATCTTGATGAGGTTGTATGCCGGGGGGTTGCTGCCATGAATTGGGCCAGCGTCGGGTACCCGAGGATGGCGTTATACGGGAGGCCGATGCGGGTGATTTTGAAGTCGACCAGCTCGGTACGGTAGTTTTCGCGCGTGCCGAAGGTGACGGGGAGGCGGATCTGCCCCAGGGAGTTGGCGGTGCCGCCGCCAACTCCTGAGAAAGATTTGCTGAGGCTGAGTCGCTCGAGCGGCACGTGAAGAAGGCTGAAGGCATCCACGGCGAGCACGTTGACGCTGGCGCCGCCGTCGATGAGGGTCTTGGTGACGGCCACGTTGTAGATGGTGGGCGTGCAGAGCATCGGGAGCATACCCGAGCCGGCGGTGGTGATGGGGTGGTCTTCTGAGTCGAAGGTGAGGTCGGCTTCGGGTGCAGCCCAGCCCGGCGGAGCCCCCGAGCGCTTGGAGGCGGCGCCGACCTGGCGAAGGAATGGCTTGATATGGTGATCTGAAGGCGGCGCTTGAGAGCCGCCTAGCAGGGCCGCGACCGCGTGGTGCACCGGTGACGCGTAGCGCGCAATGAGGAGGTCGCGCGGCTCCTCCCAAGATGCCACCGTGGATCCGGGGAGGTTGAGCAGCCACGCGCGCGGCGCGCCAGTGAGGGCCAGGCGAAACCAGTTGGCCATGACCTTGTCGTCGCCCCCGGCCTCGAGGACGGCCTCCTTGTATGCCAGCAGGAAAGCTGTCGGGTCCACCGCGCCGTCGTAGTGCGGCGGCATCTCCGGCTTGGACTTGGGTGGCCACTGCACCTGCCGCAAGGCGGGGGCCAGGGCTCGGAGCCCCCTGGCCCCGTCGTCAGCGCCGGTCATCGGAGTCAGTAGCAGGGTGCCTGCCATGAGGGCGGAGCGCGGTGGTGGTGGAGCGAAGGGAAGGCTGCGGCGCACCCCTACCTGGCGCGCCAAATGTCGGATCACGGGTTTCGGCAAAACCCTTAAGGTTCGAACACTGGGGTGCGCGCGAAGTTCTCCCCCTACCGATCCACGTCCTAGCTTGCTAAGATCTCCAGAACAAACTCACCACACAAGGGACACAAGATTTATACTGGTTCGGGCCACCGTTGTGGTGTAATACCCTACTCCAGTGTGGTGGTGGTGGATTGCCTCTTGGGCTGATGATGAACAGTACAAAGGGAAGAACAGCCTCCTGAGGATGAGGTGTTCTTGTGCTTGGCGAACTTGTGTGGGTGAGGATTACTCAAGATCAGATCGAGCCTCTATGGTGGCTAGTCCTATTTATAGAGGCCCTGGTCCTCTCCCCAAATATTGAGCGGGAAGGGAGCCAACAACGGCCATTTTGAAAGGGGACAGCTAGTACAGCTTATCCTAACAAAAGCGGTCTTCGCCTGCAAAAGGCTCTAGTGGTGACGCCGCCTTCGGCTCCATGATGACCTCCGTATTGCCGTCCTGCTGGTCTTGGTCTCATTGCACTGATATGGAAACCTTTGTTTGATGCCTCGGTACTCCGCGCCTGCGCTTGCCTCGTTTGCACCAAAGAGGAAACAAGGACGTTGCGCGTGCTGGCGCCTGCCTGGTCTCGATCGTCATGGCTCACGTCACGAGAACCTCGTGAGGTTTTCCTTGCCTTGATCTCTCCGCCCCTCGCGAGTCTGCCTGGCGAGGCCGCTCCTGAGGAGGTCTTGCGTCATCCGCCTCGCGACGCTTGGCCCCTCGCGAGGGTCTTGGATGCCTTGTTGATGGAGATGGGCCGTACAGGCCTCCTAGCAAAGCCACGCCGTGGGCCGCAGGCAGGCAAGTCTAGGGACCCCCGTTCCCAGAATGCCGACAGTACTAATTAAACATAGATGCAAACAAGATTAGTAGTACTTTCCTAGGGCCATGCAACAACCGACCAACAGCAGGATCGTTGCCTTTGAACAATAATAATAATAAAAGAAGACAGCGGGACATCCCGTCATGGCGCTGCCTGAGAAGAAAACTTCCGAGCTTCATGCATGCGTCGTTCGAGACCGGGCATTGCCCGTGGCCCGAGGCCAACGCTTGTTGCTGGGACGCGGCCTCCACGATCCATGGCCGCGCACGTGTTTTGATGCGCACGATCCACTGCCCGCGAATAAATTCTCCTGTTCTGATCTGGGATCAAAGTAGACATCGGAGAAACCTACGGAAAATAGTGATACGAGAGAAACAATTCTCGAAGCAATTAATTTGTATAGAACAGATCTAAATGAAAAAATATCACCTGATCATTGATCTTGACTCCCATCGAACTACAACGATCACCCAGCAGGCTCTCAATGAAAGCACCAATGTCGGTTCTATATCCAGCGTATCTCGTAGTAGGGGTCCTAAGCTAGGCGTCTTGGAGCGATGGTAACATGGACACAGGGTTTTACCCAGCTTCGGGCTCTCTCGAAGAGATAATACCCTACATGCTGCTTTTGATTGTATTCATATGGGGTGTAGTACAGAGTACATGTATCAACCACGAGATTGTAGTAATGAATATTAGATTGTCTATTGACTAGCATGGCCTCGGTTTACATAACACACCAGAGGCCTAGGGTTTAGGAGAGTCCTCGTCTTGTGCACCAAGTCTCATGGGATCTTCCTTGTATGCGGCATGGGCTGCCCGAAGTGGCCCGTGAGCGAACCGCCATGGGGGGTCCTCGGCCCAATCCAGCTGGTCGGGAGACGACATGGTGAGTACCCCCTAGTCCAGGACACCATCAGTCGGCCCCCCTTTCCTTTCTCCTTTCCCCTCTTCCTTCTATTCCTAGTGGGACTAGGAAAGGGGGAGCCCTACTCCTACTAGGAGGAGGACACCTCCCCCCTTGGTGCTCCCCCCTTCCTCCTTTATATACGTGGGGAGGGGGGCACCCTAGAACACACAAGTTGATTGCTTTAGCCGTGTGTGGTGCCCCCCTCCACCATATTCCACCTCGGTCATATCGTTGCAGTGCTTAGGCGAAGCCCTCCACCGGTAACTTCATCATCACCGTCATCACGCCGTCGTGCTGACGAAGCTCTCCCTCGACACTCAGCTGGATCTAGAGTTCTTGGGACGTCACCGAGCTGAAGATGTGCAGATCGCGGAGGTGCCGTACTTTCGGTACTAGGATTGGTCGGATTGTGAAGACGTACGACTACATCAACTGCGTTGTCATAACGCTTCCGCTTTCGGTCTACGAGGGTACGTGGACAATACTCTCCCCTCTCGTTGCTATGCATCACCTAGATGGATCTTGCGTGTGCGTAGGAATTTTTTTGAAATTACTAGGTTCCCCAACAGTGGCATCCGAGCCAGGTCTATGCGTAGATGTTATATGCACGAGTAGAACACAAAGGGTTGTGGGCGATAATAGTCATACTGCTTACCAGCATGTCATACTTTGATCCGGCAGTATTGTTGGATGAAGCGGCTCAAACCGACATTACGCGTACGCTTACGCGAGACTGGTTCTACCGACGTGCTTTGCACACAGGTGGCTAGTGGGTGTCTATTTCTCCAACTTTAGTTGAATCGAGTGTGGCTACGCCCGGTCCTTATTGAAGGTTAAAACAGCACACTTGACGAAAAATCGTTGTGGTTTTGATGCGTAGGTATGAACGGTTCTTGCTCAGCCCGTAGCAGCCACGTAAAACTTGCAACAACAAAGTAGAGGATGTCTAACTTGTTTTTGCAGGGCATGTTGTGATGTGATATGGTCAAGACATGATGCTAAATTTTATTCTATGAGATGATCATGTTTTGTAACAGAGTTACCGGCAACTGGCAGGAGCCATATGGTTGTCGCTTTATTGTATGAAATGCAATCGCCATGTAATTGCTTTACTTTATCACTAAGCGGTAGCGATAGTCGTAGAAGCAATAGTTGGCGAGACGACATCGATGGTACGATGGCGATCAATGTGTCAAGCCGGTGACGATGGTGATCATGACGGTGCTTTCGAGATGGAGATCAAAGGCACAAGATGATTATGGCCATATCATATCACTTATATTGATTGCATGTGATGTTTATCCTTTATGCATCTTATTTTGCTTAGTTCAGCGGTAGCATTATAAGATGATCTCTCACTAAATTTCAAGGTATAAGTGTTCTCCCAGAGTATGCACCGTTGCGACAGTTCATCGTGCCGAGACACCACGTGATGATCGGGTGTGATAAGCTCTACGTTCACATACAACGGGTGCAAGCCAGTTTTGCACACGCAGAATACTCGGGTTAAACTTGACGAGCCTAGCATATGCAGATATGGCCTCGGAACACTGAGACCGAAAGGTCGAGCGTGAATAATATAGTAGATATGATCAACATAGTGATGTTCACCATTGAAAACTACTCCATCTCACGTGATGATCGGACATGGTTTAATTGATATGGATCACGTGATCATTTAGATGACTAGAGGGATATCTATCTAAGTGGGAGTTCTTAAGTAATATGATTAATTGAACTTTAATTTATCATGAACTTAGTCCTGGTAGTATTAGCATATCTATGTTGTAGATCAATAGCTCGCGATGTAGCTCCCCGTTTATTTTTTATATGTTCCTAGAGAAATATAAGTTGAAAGATGATAGTAGCAATGATGCGGACTTGGTCCGTGATCTGAGGATTTTCCTCATTGCTGCACAGAAGAATTATGTCCTTGATGCACCAGTAGGTGACAGATGCAGACGTTATGAACGTTTGACAAGCTCGGTATGATGACTACTTGATAGTTTAGTGCACCATGCTTTACGGCTTAGAACCGGGACTTCAAAAACATTTTGGACGCCACGGAGCATATGAGATGTTCCAATAGTTGAAATTGGTATTTCAGTCTCATGCCCATGTCGAGAGATATGAGACCTCTGACAAGTACTTTGCCTACAAGATGGAGGACAATAGCTTAACCAGTGAGCATTTGCTCAGATTGTTTGGGTACTACAATTGCTTGAATCAAGTGGAAGTTAATCTTCCAGATAAGATAGTAATTGACAAAGTTCTCTAGTCACTATCACCAAGTTACTGGAACTTCGTGATGAACTATAATATGCAAGGAATGACGAAAACAATTCCCCGAGCTCTTCGCGATGCTGAAATCGGCGAAGGTAGAAATCAAGAAAAGCATCAAGTGTTGATGGTTGACAAGACCACTAGTTTGAAGTAAAAGGGCAAGGGAAAGAAAGGGAACTTCAAGAAGAATAGCAAGCAAGTTGCCACTCCCATGAAGAAGCCCAAAGCTAGACCCAAGCCTGAAAATGAGTGCTTCTACTGCAAAGGAAATGGTCACTGGAAGTGGAACTACCCCAAATACTTGGCGGATAAGAAGGATGGCAAAGTGAACAAAAGTATATATGATATACATGTTATTGATGTGTACTAGTGTTCATAGTAGCCCCAGGGTATTTGATACTGGTTCAGTTGCTACGGTTAGTAACTCAAAACAGGAGTTACAAAATGAACAAAGACTAGTTGAGGGCAAGGTGACGATGTGTGTTGGAAGTGATTCCAAGGTTGATAAGATCACCATCGCACACTCCCTTTACCTTCGGGATTAGTGTTGAACCTAAAATAAATGTTATTTGGTGTTTGCGTTGAGCATAATATGATTGGATCATGTTTATTGGAATACGGTTATTCATTTAAGTCAAATAATAATTGTTATTCTGTTTGCATGAATAAAACCTTCTGTGGTCATACACCCAAGGTGAATGGTTTATTGAATCTCGATCGTAGTGATACACATATTCATAATATTGATGCCAAAAGATGCAAAGTTGATAATGATAGTGCAACATATGTGTGGCACTGCCGTTTAGGTCATACTGGTGTAAAGCGCATGAAGAAACTCCATGCTGATGGGCTTTTGGAATCACTTGATTATGAATCACTTGATGCTTGTGAACCATGCCTCATAGGCAAGATGACTAAGACTCCGTTCTCTGGAACAATGGAGCGAGCAACAGACTTGTTGGAAATAATACATACTGATGTCTGCGGTCTGATGAGTGTTGAGGTTCGCGGCAGGTATCGTTATTTTCTGACCTTCACAGATGATTTGAGGAGATATGGGTATATCTACTTAATGAAACACAAGTGTGAAATGTTTGAAAAGTTCAAAGAATTTCAGAGTGAAGTGGAAAATCATCGTACAAGAAAATAAAGTTTCTACGATCTGATCGGGGAGGAGAATATTTGAGTTACGAGTTTGGTCTTCATTTGAAACAATGTGGAATAGTTTCGCAACTCACACCACCCGGAAACACCACAATGTAATGGTGTGTCCGAACGTCGTAACCGCACTTTATTAGATAATATGGTGCGATCTATGATGTTTCTTACCGATTTACCACTATCGTTTTGGGATTATGCATTAGAGACAGCTACATTCACGTTAAATAGGGCACCGTCTAAATCCGTTGAGACGACACCATATGAACTATGGTTTAGCAAGAAACCTAAGCTGTCGTTTCTTAAAGTTTGGTGTTGTGATGCTTATGTGAAAAAGTTTCAACCTGATAAGCTCGAACCCAAATCGGAGAAACGCGTCTTCATAGGATACCCAAAGGAAACTATTGGGTACACCTTCTATCACAGATCCAAAGTGTGACAGCCTGGTTTTTGCCCTCTTCTATTTGCCTGATTTTCAGTTGGTTTGACTTTGAAATTTGGAGTTTTGAATCTTTTCATATGGACTTAAACACTTGGGTACCCCTTGACTTTCACCCAAGTGCCTCATTTCCCTCTCTAACTATCACTCCCTCTCTGGTTCACCTCAAAATAATATTTTGAATATTTTTCTTAAATGAAAAATATTCATTTCCCTCTCTTAAACCCTAGCTAGCTCAATGTGCTCCAAAGCAACCCCAATTTCTCTTGCCCTAAAAAATCTGAGAAAATTCACAAATATTCTTTGAAACCTAGGGCACCTTCCTGAGCAAAAATATTTCCTCACTTTTTGGAATAGTTTTGCTACAGAAAATATTTTCTATTCTGGACAGAAATGGTGGTTTCTACAGCAACTACCATTTTACTTGCTCCATTGTGGCTGATTTTTCTTGTGCATCATCACCTTAGTAGATGATTGCTAACCTCCAAAGCCCAGCTCCCAACTCCCAGTAGTTTGACCACAGTAAGCTCTCAAAGTTACTAATCAGAAACTTACCAAGCAGTTGAAATCTGTTCTACTGCGCCTGCGATCAAACCCAAGTGTGGTAAACTCTAAAACTACCACGAACAACATGCCAGACCTGAAGTTTGGACTTAGGTCGGCCTGAGGGTAGAGTTCACGCGGTGACCACACGTGTGCATGATGCCAACCTGCATGTCGATGCGCTCTGTGCCGTGCCCGAGCTTCTGTTGCTCGCGTGCTCGCTTCCACGACTGCCTAGCCTTGCCAAAATGTGCCACAATCTTCGTCCCGAACCTCATAACTCCCTCCTGGCGCTCGCCGATGCCGGAGCTCGCCGCAGCGAGCATGCGCGCCGTCCGGCCAACGCAACAGTGCGTGGCGCACTGTGCTCGTCGCCTTCCCCTCGCCCCTATGCTCGTCCCCGTTTGCCCACAGTTCCCGCGTGAGCTGCGTCGCCTTCTCCCTCTCTCACTGACGCCGTTCGTCACCGGGCGCCCTGTCTAGGTGTCCACCGGCGGAGCCGGAACCCCCCTCGACGCTCGGCTATAAATAAAGCCCTCCCCAGCCTCCTCCAGCATCACCCACTCCTCCCACACACTACACGATCTTGTAGAAGCCGTAGCCCGGCCGGGCAGGCCGCGGGCCGCCGTCCCCGAGCTCGAGCTCGCCGGCGATCCCCTCGGGTCGCCTCCGTAGCTCCAGCCCCTCCCAGGCTCGGGCCTCCCTTCCAGGGCCTCCACCGTGCCTCGGTGGTGTTGTTCCGCCCGGTTCGAGCCCCTGGAGTCGCCTCTGTTCGCCCTCGTCTTCGTCTCCGGCAACCTATGCTCTCTGCCTCCGCTAGAGAGGCTGATTCCGACGCCGTCCGACCACCACTAGGTACTCTACGGGTACGGGCAGGTGCGCCTCTGTCTCCTCTCTCGATCCCTCCCTCTCGTTTTGGCCAAGAAGCCCTCGTCACCAGCGTGTGCTCCGGCGAAGCCGCGCCGTCCTCTGTTTCCTTCTCCCCCTCCCCCTCACCTGACTAGCAGGGCCCGCTAGTCAGCCATGCAGTACGTGTGCAAAGCGGAACGAGTGGTGGCGCCGCGAGGCTTTACGCCTTCGACGTCACCCCCCTAGTCTATTTTTATTTAAATTTAAATTTCATATTTTTCCAAGGAGCTTCAAACAGCTAAAACTCTTTAACCATAAGTCCAAATGAATTGATTCTTTTTGCATCGTGTTCTTTGTAAAGAAATCTAGCAGCTCACCAAAAATGGGATTTTTTTCCTGCTGTCTAGATTTTCTGGTGAATTTCAAAAGGGTTCTTGATATTTTCTTTTTGTGTTTATAAATATTTTCAGAGAGTGAAGCTTGTCTTGAGGATCACCAGGAAGCTTGTGAACCTCATCTGCACTAAGGCAAGCCACAAAAACATTTTCATGGTGCCATTGCAATATTTGTGATTTTTACAACTTGAATGAATGATTTAATCCATGCATTTAAATCACTATTGTGTTATTTATATTCTGTTAGTTGCTTGTTTAAGTTAATATGCTTGATTTACATAAGGTTTGAAGCTAACTAAGTTGGTAAAGAAACTAGAATTAAATTTTGTTATGAAAGAGTAATATGGTTATGAATATAAGTAATTATTTGGAGTTATTTTCTTGCATGAGAAAAATGATAAAATTTGTTAGAAAAGATTCTGTTTAAAGTGAGGTTTAATCCTAACCAGAGTAGTGTCTTGAATTGTTGATGTTATGCTTAGTGTGGATATAGTTGACCCAGTTATTTCCGATGATATATGATGCATATGTTTGTGTTGCACTTGCATCGCATGTTATGACACCGGTTACTTTCACGTTAAGTTGAACCTATTAATAACTCAACTTGAATATATCGTTGACCGGGTCATGGTGCCACTGAATCGAGTTTTTCCCAGTGCAACCACATTTGCCTATATGGGAAGGCCTTTATTCGGTCCATTGTCATGCCTCTGGTCGGTGCCTCAAACGAGGGAAGGTTATGGGCGTGCGGTACCCTGGCCCGGTAAGCAGACATAACCTCGTGTGCCCGTTGTTGAGATTATGGTACCGTGTCCCCGTGTGGGACGTTTATGTTTTGGCCACGACGGTGGTCATTGGTGTCTTTGGTAGACACGGGGCCACCCAGGAGTAGCCCAGTGGCGAGTGAGTCGGAGTGGCCGGGAGAGTGTCATGGCAATGGAGGGGTTTCATCGGAATGCCGTTGGTCCACCTGAATGGGATGATGAGGCCATGGGTTCCGTGGTGTGGGTACAGTGCGCTACCTCTGCAGAGTGTATTAATCTATCGATAGCCGAGTCCACGGTTACGGACACGCTCGAAAGTAGGTCACACCATGGGTAACGTTTAATAAATCTTGCACACTAAGTTATGAACTTTGCACTGTCAATGATGGCGGGAAGGTCATCTTGCTGTTTGAGACCAAGTGTTGGTCGTGGTTGTGATCGCCAGAAGGATCCCCGTTTGAGACCAAATGTTGGTCGTGGTTGTGGTCGCCGGAAAGATCACGAGATATCCCTAGTTAAGACCATGAGGTTGGTACGTTTGTGATCCAAAAGCGATCACCGTTGGTAAGCCAGTCTGAGGGTGTCGGTGTGGAACGACACCTATGGGATCACAAGAATCCCTACTACAGTTGCCGGGGCGCAGGGTTGCGAGAAGAGCAGGGCTAGTAGACAGCACAAGGATCGTTTACCCAGGTTCGGGCCGCGAGGATGCGTAAAACCCTAGTCCTGCTTTGGTGGGTGTATTTCAGAGAGTTCTTGAGCTCTCGAACTAGCTGTGGTCAGTGCGTGGTTCGAAAGAGCCGAATCCTTCTCCAGTGTGCCATGGGCCTCCTTTTATAGTCGGAAGGGGCTGCCACAGTGGCACACAGGAGGTGGAAAGGCGTACAGTGCTCTGAGCTTATTGCTCGTATTACAGGACAAGACGCATTTAATGCGTAGCTTAGGTATCCCCTTGCTTTATCGGGGACGGGGGCGAGGCCCATCCCGTCCGTCGCCGCTCCTCCTCGCTTCGACACGTGCCTCGGTCAGTGATGCATGCGGTGCCATGTAGGCAGGCAGGCAGCTAAGGTGGCGCGGTGGTGGAGCCTTCACGAAGATCTGCATGCCGCCATGCAGGCGCTCGATGAGTTGGCCTGGGAGCTGCATGTTGCCACGCAGGTGCCCGCCCAGCTGGTTGGGCTGGCAGCTGCATGTGAACGGCGGTGGAAGCTTGGTTGACATGGGCCTGGCGGTGGCCCGGCTGGCGTCCTTGGTGAGGGCCTTGCCGGGTGGCCCGGCAAGGGTCTTGCCGTGTAGCTCAGCAAGGGTCTTGCCGTGGCGCGCTCTCGTCCCCGGCAAGGGCCTTGCCTGGGGTTTGGTGGCCTTCCTCGGCAAGGATCTTGCCGAGGATCATCGTCTTCTAAACCTCATCTGATCTTGAATATGTCTTCACAAAGATCTGCATGCCACCATAGAGGTGCCTTCCCGAGCCCTGGCCCCACGTGGATGATGGCGTTGGGGACCGTGGGCTCAAGGGTGGCTCACTCTGTTGGGGTGGGGCGAGCCGCCCCGGCAAGGATCTTGCCGGGGCTGCTGAGGCTGCCCCCGGCAAGGGTCTTCCCGGGGGAACTAGCTTCGCCCCTCTGCTCTTTGTGGTATTGGCCTTGGTGTTGCTCTGATTATCTTGGGCTTCGGTCTTACCTTGGCTCACCTCCCTTGTTCTGCTTAGCGTGACCGTAGGCGCGGCTCCGACTGCCCGTGCACAGGTATAGGGGTACAAAAACGCACCCCTCTTTTTGTACACCGACAGGAGCCCCCGGGCCTGGGCCACACATAAGCGCGACACATTGTTGGGTCAGGCCCAAAACGGTGCGCGGGCAGACGGGGCGGTTTTTACCGCGGTAAAACTTTCCGCGCGCTGCGCTTCCCACGACCCGCGCGCGCGGCGTGGCATGGAGGGGTGTGCGTGACGTCGGCGGCATGCGTGGGGCGGTTTCCGCACGCATGCGTCACATCGCAGTAAAGAGGCGGCTCGCGCCTTCCCTGTAAAAAGAGGGAGGCGTGGAGGCGCGGCTCATTTACTGAATGGGGGCTGGGCCGCCGTCTTCAAGGCGTCCACTCCCCATGATCACGGGGTGGGGAGATGTCGCTTCACCCATCCCCTCAGTTCTGTACGTCCGCCACGCGTCCTTCATGCACCTGGGGTGGCAAGCGGTGGAGGCGGGAAACCGGGCCGTCGCTGGTTGGGGCAGCGGGTCGGTCCTGATTCCCTGCGCCTCCGGTGGCTGGATTGGCCGAGCGGGGCGGCCGAGCCCCGACCCCTCCCCTTTATAAAGAGGGGGAAGGGGGATGGCGTCCCGCATTCTTCTGTCATCCATCTCCTCTTGCTTATTCTTCTTCCTTTCGCTCGCCATGGAGAAAGGGAACCCGGGTCCCTCGACTGTGGCGGCGAGGGTCGCCACTCGATAGCGCGTCCCTCCTCCTCCCGAGCCCGTGGTGGCGGAACCGGCCACGGGGGGAAGGGGGAGGGGGCGAGGCTGTGGGCGAGGCCGGGGCAGAGGTCATAGCGCTCGGGGAAGAGGAGGACGGGGTGGCGCGCCGGCTTCGCCCCCGCCAATGGTGCCTTTCCCGATGGAAGACCATGTCGGAGACCAGCCCCGCGAGTTCTTCATCAGGCTGCACCGGCCTCCGCATCGTCGTCTCCGTCTTCCTGCCCCATTCGCTCGGGAGATGGAGCATGACCGGCCCCAATCCCTCATATTGCACATGAGGGGTTGCGGGAATGGGGGCACGCGGGTCGACGTCGACTTCCCGGCTCCTTGGGTCATGTACCTCCGTCGTGGGTGGAAGACGTTCGCTCGCATCCACAGCCCGACGGCGGGGCTCGTCCTCTACTTCAAATTAATGGAGGACGGCCTGCTCTCCGTCAAGGTCTTCGGAGAGTTCGGAACTCGCCTGAAGTGCTGCGTGGAGAGCTCCTCTGATGGAGATTCCGATGATGGAAGCTCTTCCTCGAGCGAAAGTGATGAGGAGGACAGCGAGGCAGATGACGGGGACGAGTCCGACTAGGCGTCGGACGCCCCGCGCCTGGGCGGGTGCGGCAGCAGCAGCATCTGCACCTGGCCGCTCCTCCGGCAGAGGTTTGCCGGGGCGGGGCCAGCTCCTTGAACTTCTCGGGGCCGTCTCCTTGGGCGGCTGGCGTCGGGAGGCTGCGGAAGAGGAAGAGGGCAGGCGGCAAGGCCGTCAACTCGGAGTACGCGGGCACTGACGCCTTCATCGCGTATTGCCAGTCCTGCCGCCTCGTCTTCCAGCTCCTTTCGCGGCACCGTCATCACCGGCCCACCCGTGGGCAGCCACCGAGGTGTTCTCTTGGTGCTTTCTGCTACTTGTAGCTCGCCTAGGCGCCCCTTTTGCCCTTTCTCCTCCTTGACCTGCCTCCTGAGGAGAGGGACAAGAAAGGGATTACGGGCATCTTATCTCTTTTTTAGTTTGTAAGCCTGCGGGCCTTCGTTAAATTTAGAACTTGTAATCCCCTTGCTCATGTTTTTCATTCTGTATGAACTGTACCTGTATGGGATGTTTTTAATGAAAAAGGGATGCTTGTCGGGTTTTTTGTTCGTGGGTAAATCCCGCGACAAGGAGCGAATCCTTGTTATTGTTTAAGATAAACGTTTTTCGCCCGGCAACAGGCGTTGCCGTCCCCCCACTCCACTCAACCGTTCTCGCGCTCTTGGCGGAGGCAGGGATGAAGTGGGATTTAGGCTCCTCGTTCTACCTCCTTGCCACCGCGGCTTCAACCAAATCCGGACCGAGGAAATAATCCTTAGGTATAGGAAAAAGGGGGGCACGGCAGCCTAGAGATAAAAACGAGGTTTCACATGCCCCAGTTCTATTCCGAAATGCATGACAGAGGATAGAAGACTTACCTGGATCAGCAGCCCCCCGGCAATCTCATCTTGCCACGGTTGGATCCTTGTGCTTGCAGCCCCCGGCAACTCTGGTTTGCCGGGGTCGGGACGCCGGTCTGTTTTCTTTCTTCCAAGTAGCTCGGCAGAAGTGCTCATGTGCCCTGCGAACCAAAAGAGGACAGAAGAGAAACAGATAGACGCGCACTCGACCTCTAAGCTAGGGGTTAGTCGCTGCTGAGCACTATCAACCCTAACCAAGGAAGAGCCTCGACCTAGCATGCATGTTATAACTTAGGGTGCCAGCGCTTCATTTATTTATGCTCAGGGTCTGCGCCTGGCTTTGTACAAAGGGTCACATGCCTTGCCGGCAAAGCTTGTACAAAAGGTGGCTTGCTGGGAGGCCCGGCAAGCCGCACCTTATGGGTAAAACTTGCAAAGATGCTCAATGTTCCAGGAGTTGCTCACTGGGACGGCATCTTCGGTCTCCAGGCAGACTGCGCCGGCCCTGGTGACTCGTATTACCCGATAAGGGCCTTCCCACTTTGGCGTCAACTTGTTCGTATTCTTGGCCGACTGAACACGCCGAAGAACAAGGTCGCCTTCCTCAACGCTTCGGGCATGAACCTTGCGGCTATGGTTGCGGTGCAAGGCTTGCTGGTAGCGCGCTGCTCTCACAGCCGCCCGAAGACGATCTTCCTCAAGGAGCGTCGCGTCATCTTGGCGCAACTGCTCTTGCTCAAGCTCATCATAAGCGAGCATTCGAGGTGACCCGTATATGAGTTCCGTGGGGAGAACTGCTTCTGCCCCGTAGACCAGGGCAAAAGGTGTCTGGCTGGTGGCTCGATTTGGCGTCGTGCTGATCGACCAAAGAACCGCCGGCAATTCATCAATCCAGCGCCTTCCGCTCTTGCGCAGCTTGTCAAAAGTCTTTGTCCTTAGGCCTCGCAACACTTCAGCATTTGCCCTCTCCGCTTGGTCGTTGCTCCGTGGGTGTGCCACGGAAGCAAAACAGACCTTGCTGCCGAGGTCTTGAATGTATTGCATGAAGGTGTGGCTCGTGAACTGCGTGCCGTTGTCGGTGATGACTCTGTTTGGCACACCAAAACGGCAGACCAGTCCCTTGAAAAACTTGACAGCTGACTGAGCAGTCACCTTTCTCACTGCTTCCACCTCCGGCCACTTTGTGAACTTGTCGATCACAACGTACAAGTACTCAAAGCCCCCGACAGCGCCGGGGAAAAGGGCCCAGTATATCGAGCCCCCAGACCGAGAATGGCCAGGACAGAGGGATTGTTTGAAGGGCTTGAGCTGGTTGATGAAGCTTCTTTGAATGGAACTGACAGGCTTCACACTTGGTTACTAGTGCCGTCGCATCCTGGAGGGCGGTGGGCCAGAAGAAACCTTGCCAGAACGCCTTCCTGGCAAGGGCCCTCGACCCTATGTGGGAGCCACATATGCCTCCATGTATCTCCGCCAACAGCTCCAGTCCTTCCTCCCAGGGGATGCACTTCAATTTCACACCATTTGGCCTTCTCCTGTACAGGACGTCATCGACAAACTGGTACAGGGCGGACCGACGGGCTACTTTTTCTGCTTCTTCCTACTCCTCAGGAAGCTCCCCTGTTTGCCGGAATCGGACGGTATGCCGCGCCCATGCCGGAGCCTGGGGCTCGGCGGCAAGGATCAAAGGCATTTCTTCCGCCATGGGAGCGGCTGTCTCTATGGCCAGGGCTTGACGCCCTGCCGGAGCCAGTTGCTCTTGGGCAGGCTCAGCGTCCGCGGCAGCACCCTTGCCGGCAGCCCCGGGGGGCTCGGTAGGAAAGTACTTGCCGGGACCTGACTTCCTCCGCTTGTTCTGCCCCGCTGATGGCTCGACGGATGGTTGAGTTAACCGGAGCAAAAAGGTACCTGGTTCCACAGGTAGCTTGAATGTAGCACGCTTTGACAGGTAATCGGCGATGTCGTTCTCCATTCGGAGGACGTGCTCCGCTTGGATACTATCAAAGCGTTCCTCCAGCTTCCTCACCTCATCTACGTAGGCCTCCATCAATGGGCTCTGGTAATCTTGTTGACCTGCCTAACAACAAGCTGCGAGTCACCCCTGACGATGAGCTTCTTAACCCCCAGGTCTGCCGCAATCCTCAGACCGGCGAGCAATCCCTCGTACTCAGCAGTGTTGTTGGTGGACATCTCCCTGGGGAAGTGCATCTGGATCACGTACTTGAGGTGCTCTCCGGTGGGCGCGATGAGCAGCACACCTGCACCGGCGCCTTGCAGCGAGAAAGCCCCGTCAAAGTACATGATCCAGTCGCGGTCTGCTTCCTTGCCGGGGAGAGTGGTCTCCTGGATGTCTTCGTCAGGCGTTGAGGTCCATTTTGCAATGAACTCCGCCAAGACTCTTCTCTGGATTGTCGAGGTACTTCAAACCGAAACTTGATAGCTCCAAGGCCCATTCCACAATCCTTCCGGTTGCATCTGGGTTATGCAGTATCCATTGCAACGGGAGGCGAGTGACGACAGTGATCTCGTGGGCTTGGAAGTAATGACGCAGCTTCCTCGAGGCCATAAGGAGGCCGAAGAGCAATTTTTGCACACCGGAATACCTCGACCTAGCCCCCTGCAAGAAGGAGCTGACAAAGTAAACCGGGTGTTGCATCATCTTCTTCTTCTGCACCACCTCACTTGATTGCGCGGGCACTGCCTTGGTGGCACCAGACTCCGCCGGGGGCCGTGCCTTGCCGGCACCAGGCCCTGCCGGGGGAATCTTTGGCTTGCCATCCACTAGTTCTGCCGCCGTCACTGCCTCCTCGTCGACCTCCCTCTGTCCCACCAGTGCGGCGCTGACCACTTGATTTGTCGCCGCCAGATATAGCAGCAACGGCTCTTGTGGTTTAGGTGCAACCAGTATTGGCGTGGAGGAAAGGTATTTCTTCAAATCCTGCAATGCTGCCTCGGCTTCTGGGGTCCACTCCATTGGGACTGCCTTTTTCAAGATTTTGAAGAAGGGAAGGGCGCGCTCGGTGGACTTGGAGATGAATCGGCTCATGGCAGCAACGCAGCCGGTGAGCCGACGCACATCTTTGATCCGCTTGGGCGCCTCAATCTGCTCAATAGCCTTGATCTTGTCTGGGTTTGCCTCGATCCCGCGCTGCGACACAAAGAACCCAAGAAGCTTGCCGGATGGAACGCCGAAGACACACTTCTCAGGGTTCAGCTTGAGGTTGATCTTGCGCAGGTTGGCAAATGTCTCTTCCAGATCTTGCACAAGAGTTGGCCCGTCCTTGGTTTTGACCACTATGTCATCCATGTATGCCTCCATATTTCTATGGAGCTGAGGTTCAAAACCAATTTGGACTGCTCTTGCAAATGTTGATCCAGCACTCTTCAACCCGAAAGGCATCCGTAAAAAGCAATACGTACCACATGGGGTGATGAATGTTGTCTTCTCTTCATCCTCTCTTGTCATGAAGATCTGGTGGTAGCCTGAGTAGGCGTCGAGGAATGATAACAGATCACACCCGGCTGTAGAGTCAACAATCTGGTCGATGCGCGGCAACGGGAAGGGGTCCTTAGGACAAGCCTTATTAATATCTGTGTAATCAATACACAGCCTCCACTTCCCATTCGCCTTGCGCACCACTACCGGATTGGCCAACCACGTCGGGTGGAGCACTCCTCTCACCAAACCTGCCGCTTCCAAGTTCCTGATCTCCTCTGTGATGAACTCCTGCCTCTTCAGAGCCTGCTTTCTGACCTTTTGCTTGACGGGCCGCGCGTGGGGGCAGACAGCTAGGTGGTGCTCAATCACCTCCCTGGGAACACGGGGGATGTCGGACGCTTGCCACGCAAACACGTCGACATTTGCCCGCAGGAAGGTGATGAGCGCGCCTTCCTATTTGCTGTCGAGGGTGGAGCCTATGGTAAAGGCCCCTCCCATGCCATCCTCCCCGACGGGCACCTTCTTGGTATACGGCGGCTCGGCTCTGGATCTCTTGCTCTTGTCGGTAGAGCTCTCTAGCACGTCCTCGACGGTAGCACAACACTCTGAGGAGGTGCGCTTGCCGGAGTGGGTGCGAGAGGTCTTGCCGGGCTCCTTCTTCCCTCCCGGGCCTTCAGCGGCAGGAGCAGGTGCCTTGACGGCAGCTGCTGCAACTGCTTCCCGGTAGAGTTGGTCGGCGCAGATCAGCGCGTCCTTCTTGTCGGAGGGGACGGATATGATGGTCAATGGCCCGGGCATCTTTAGCATGTTGTAGGCGTAGTGCGACACCGCCATGAACTTGGCTAGTGCCGGGCGGCCGAGGATCCCATTGTAGGGCAAGGGGATCTCGGCCACGTCGAAGACGATCCTCTCCGTCATGTAGTTCAAATCTCCTCCAAATGTCACGGGCAGTGTGACCTTTCCCTTCGGCTGGCTCCTCCCCGGATTGACCCCTTGAAACGTGCTCGTTTCCTCGAGGTCTCCATCAGGGATTTGCAACATTTGATCACGACAGGCGAGATCAGGTTCAGGCCGGCCCCGCCGTCAACCAATATCTTGTTCACCCTGAGGTTGCGTATCGTTGGTGAGACCAACAATGGAAAACACCTAACCGCGGCAGTGCGGTCAGGGTGGTCCTCAACGTCAAAGATGAGGGGCATGCTGGACCACTTCAGCGGCTTCTGAGCGTCGAACGACGGCTCTGCTGCTGTAATCTCACGTGCCCACTGCTTGAGCTAGCGGTGAGAGGTATGCAGCGAGGCGCCGCCATCGACGCACATGGCCTCCGTAGCCTTCTGGAACCCTTGCTCACCAGACTCATCGTCCTCGTCGTGATCATCATCTTCTTGTTTCTTGTCGCGGCCCCGGGCGGGCCTCTCTTGCTGGTTGTCCTTGCCGGGGCGGCCTCCTTGGCCGCCATGCTTCTTGTCGGATCCCTCAGCATCGTCCTGGTCCTTCTCCTTGTCCCGCCTCTCGTACTCAGCCTTTTGCTTCTCAGCAAGCAGCTCGACTTGTCGGCAGTTCTGGAGGTCGTGGCCCTTGGTGCGGTGGATCTTGCAGTATTGCTTGCCGGAGCTTCCTGGCTTGTCGGTAGCCGCCAAGGCCCGGCAGGCGGCGCACCCAGCAATCTCCTTGCCGGGTGCGTCTGCCTTGACCTTCTTGCCGGCACCGGTATCGTCAGATCCCTCAACGGCAAGCATGGCCTTGCCTTTGCGTTTCCTGTTGCGACGCCGGCCCTTCTTCGCCGGGGTGGCGGCGTCTTCATCGGTAGAGTCGGTTTCCGCGCCGGCGTCTTCGCCGGGGTACTTCCTTCCCTCTTCAGCCCGGGCGCACCTATCGGCCAGAATGTAGAGCTCGACCACATCCTTAACCTTGGTCATCGCCAGCTCCTCGCGCATCTTGCGATTGCGCATGTTCTGGTGGAACGCGCTAATCACAGCGGCTGGATGAACATCGGGGATGTTGTACTGCACCCGGCCGAATCTCTGGATGTAGTTGCGCAGGGTCTCTCCTTCCTTCTGGGGAATGATTGCAGATCACTGGCCTGGCCATGAGCTTGGTGGCCTCCTGTGAAGGCGCCAACGAACTCATGGCATAGATCTGACCAAGAAGAAATGGGATCCACCGGCAAGCGCATCAACCAAGACATCACATTGGGCTTGAGCGCCAGCGGAAAATAGTTGGCAAGCACCTTGTCGTCGTGAGCCCCAGCAGCCTGCATCGCGATGGTGTAGATGCTGAGGAACTCGGACAGATGGGTCTTGCGAGTGTACTTCTCGCCGACGTCGGGCTTGAACGTGCGGTGGGACGGCCACTGGAACTGCCGCAGCTAACAGGTAAAAGCCGGGCAGCCCACCTCGTAAGGTAGGCCGCCGGGACCCCTCGGGGCCGGGTGGTCCATAGAGGGCCCCGCCCACTTGTCCGACTGGCAGCGCGTTTCGCGCCGGCGCTCGATGGTGGTTCGAGCGTCTTCGTGAGCTCGCTCCCGAAGGACCCGGCGCTGGTCGCGGAGGGTCCGCGGGTCGGACGACGCTATGGAGATGTTATCACAAGCGTCGTCGCGACGGGCCGACGCCTGCGGCAGCTGGCGAGGAGGAGAGTGCACCGTGGCCGCATCTCCCTCGGTCCTCCCAGCGCCAGCATGTGGTGGCTCGGTGGAGCGCTGACCCAAGGGCCCCACCGGTCGCGGATCGTCTTTGTTTGCGACGGCGATGAGGCTCCGGATGGTGGCCCTCCACTTGTCAAGCTTCTCCGCAGCAGGAGGGAAGTCGAGGAGCAGCTGTGCGCGCGCCAAAGCTTCCGCTGGCGTGGGCGGCGGCGACAGCTGCATGGATCGCGGCGCGCTTCGACTTCTAACTACGTTAGAAGGAGCTTCGTTATGACCCGGCGGCTGCGTGCCATTTCCGCCAGCGCTTCGGCGAGCGTGCTGAACCCCTTCATCTTGTGGGTGACGCACAGGGCTCTTCCCACGGCGGTGCCCAGGGTCACCAACGTGGTGACGCTGCTCGGCGTGCACACCATGGGAAGAGCGCATGGTGGTCGCTGGTGTGAGCATCTTGGAGGTCGCTGCGCCGCCCGGAGGTGGCACAACGACACTCTTGGAGGGCCCCACGCCACCTGCGGGGGGCCCGGCTCCGTCTTCGGATCTGGCGGCGTGCGGCCGGTCGTCTGGCGCGCGAACGACACCGCTCGCCAGGCTCTGACTGCCTGGGCTATGCTGGTGCTCACGGACCGCGGCCCGGGTCCTGTCCGCGACCGTTCCACTGCTCGTCCGCACCAGCACGGGCCGTTCGGCTCCCAACGAGCCGATCGCCGTGGCCGTCTTCTTCTTAGGAGCCATGGCGACGAAGAACTGCTAGGCTAACTACTAGACCAGATTCTCACAATTGCGCCCCCTACCTGGCGTGCCAAAGATGTCGGTGTGGAACGACACCTATGGGATCACAAAAATCCCTACTACGGTTGCCGGGGCGCAGGGTTGTGAGAAGAGCAGGGCTAGTAGACAGCACAAGGATCGTTTACCCAAGTTCGGGCTGCGAGGATGCGTAAAACCCTAGTCCTGCTTTGGTGGGTGTATTTCAGAGAGTTCTTGAGCTCTCGAACTAGCCGTGGTCAGTGCGTGGTTCGAAAGAGCCGAATCCTTCTCCAGTCTGCCATGGGCCTCCTTTTATAGTCGGAAGGGGCTGCCACAGTGGCACACAGGAGGTGGAAAGGCGTACAGTGCTCTGAGCTTATCGCTCATATTACAGGACAAGACGCATTTAATGCGTAGCTTAGGTGTCCCCTTGCTTTATCTGGGACGGGGGCGAGGCCCATCCCATCCGTCGCCGCTCCTCCTTGCTTCGACACGCGCCTCGGTCAGTGATGCATGCGGTGCAATGTAGGCAGGCAGGCAGCTAAGGTGGCGCGGTGGTGGAGCCTTCACGAAGATCTGCATGCCGCCACGCAGGTGCTCGATGAGTTGGCCTGGGAGCTGCATGTTGCCACGCAGGTGCCCACCCAGCTGGTTGGGCTGGCAGCTGCATGTGAACAGCGGTGGAAGCTTGGTTAACGTGGGCCTGGCGGTGGCCCGGCTGGCGTCCTTGGTGAGTGCCTTGCCGGGTGGCCTGGCAAGGGTCTTGCCGTGTAGCCCGGCAAGGGTCTTGTCGTGGCGCGCTGTCGTCCCCGGCAAGGTGGCCTTCCTCGGCAAGGATCTTGCCGGGGCTGCTGAGGCTTCCCCCGGCAAGGGTCTTGCCGGGGGAACCTGCTTCGCCCCTCTGCTCTTTGTGGTCTTGGCCTTGGCGTTGCTCTGATTATCTTGAGCTTCGGTCTTACCTTGGCTCACTTCCCCTGTTTTGCTTAGCGTGACCGTAGGCGCGGCTCCGACTGCCCGTGCACAGGTATAGGGGTACAAAAATGCACCCCTCTTTTTGTACACCGACAGAGGGACTTTTCTCACAAATGCATGATCACAGCATGTTGGATATATTATTGCATTATTTATAATTGGTTAATTATCATGATATTGTTTGTCATTATGTTTATGCGTGTTGTGAGCTTGCAAGTACATTCAATGTACTGACCTGGCATGTCATGCCAGATTTCAGGGAAGTCTCGTTGGAAAGGAGTGATGTCCGAGTCTAGATCGTGTCCACATCGGTGTCCGTGTGCTATGGAGTTCCACTACGACGTTGTTCCGCTGCCACATAGTTGTTATGATCGAGGCCCCTTTATGTTCACTAAATAATGTACATATTCTTCAGCCGCACCGTGTGTGCCGCTTGGCCTCGCTACCTGTTGTAATATAAACTTTGATCCGCTAGCATCAATAAAGCGGTTGTTTTCTGTACCAAGATGTTGTGTGTTGCCAGAAGACATGGTCTCTGGGCTGGCAATGCATGGTAAACCGGTTGCTCTAAGCCGGGGTGCCACAACGCTTGGTATCAGAGCCGCGCTAACTGTGGGCCACGCTAGACTACGACATGTTAACTGGATGTTAGATACGAGTTTAAGTTGAGTGACGGTAGCATTTGTAGCTGGTTGTTGCATTGCATGCACTTGTTTTATTTTTATGCTAACCTACTAATGGTTGTGAGTGTAGATGGCTCCGGTGCCGTATCCGTGCCAGTTGCAGCGGATGTCGTACACGTCGCCGCATCTTCTTCGTAACGTGTGGCGTCGGCTGTACCCTCTCGGTGACGACCCAGTCTATCGTGTGTACCGGGAGCGTATAGCAGACTCGGTGTATGAGTATCACGCAGTGGTTACTCTGCGTACCAGTTCCGATTCCAGCACTTACACTCGTACCTCTCAGAGCGGTTACGCTTCTACCGCTTCTCAGGCTGTCCAGTTTGCTGCATTCGAGGTCCTTGTCGAGCTTTATTACAACGAGGTCCGGATGTAGAACCACCCAGGTTTCTACTACTATCCTTCTCTGCACGACAACGGTCGTGTCCGTTTCCCTATCATTGATCCGGAGTCTGATAGTGTTGCTAGCCACCTTGCTCCTTATATCACTACTAGCTATCTTATGATCCATGAGCTGGCTCGAGAGCTGACTCGTGCTCGTACTGCTTTAGCCTCTGCTTTAGTCTCTACTAGGTCTGTCACTGCTCCATCCTCCTTGGGATTTACTCCTTATATTCCAGCCAGTTCTAGTTCCCCTATTTTGCCGGTTACTCCTCCGAGTAGCTCGGGCGCCTCGACCGTGAATCCTCTCAGTGCTCCTGCCGAGTGGGTTTCACTTCTCACTACTCCTGTAGCCCCGATGCTTCACCCTACACCTGCCCCTGAGGGAGAGCCCTCGAGGCAGCGCCGTCGTGTTACCTTTAACCCGGAGGTTTCAGTTAACCTCATCAGTTCAGGATCCAAGTCCGCTTCAGGAGAGGACCCCGCAGCACCAGCAGAGCAGTAGAGCTTCTGAGTATTCGCAGTCATCAGGATGGTGTACGGATGTAGTCGTACGAGTCATGATGTTTCGTTTCCTGTATGAGAGTAGTTGAACCTGGCATGTTGATTATCTTTCATGTATGAGTCTATGTATAATTATGTTGGAACTCTATTTTATTTGCCGTATTTTCTTCGTCATTTCGGTTTTTCTCGGGCTTTGTTGCTGGCTTTTCCCCAATTTATTTTGAATGTTTCTCATCTCGGTTGCGTTGTCTTGGGAAAAATCCACAATAGGATGCCGCGGGGAGGCAGCAGTAGCAACGTTCGCGAGGGTACTCCTGTTCGTCATTCCGCAAGACAGGCAGGACACTCCCCCAAGCCGTATGTTCCACCACCGCCAAATCCGCCCTCCACCAAGCAAATTCTGCGTATGTTTGAGGAAAGGAGGAATAATGATCTGATTGAAATATTAAGAAGTGTGCAAGCTATGGTTGGACCGAATGGAAATCAGAACGGTCATCACTCCAAGCTGTCAGATTTTCAGAGGACCAAGCCTCCCAGTTTCGGTCAGGTTATTGATCCCTTGGATGCAGACGATTGGTTACGAACCATTGAGAGAAAGCTTGAGATTGGTCGTACTGAAGAAGATGATAAAATTCCATTTGCAACTCATTATCTTGAAGGCGCTGCTGCCATATGGTGGGAAAATACAAAAGCCATGTGGCCTGCTGATGAAGAAATCACTTGGACAAAATTCAAGGATCAGTTCCGGAAATATCATATCCCTACTGGAATTATGAAGACTAAGCAGCGTGAATTTCTCGCACTACTCCAAGGAAATCATTCTGTGGGTGAATATTTGCAAAAATTCTATCATCTGGCCTGTCACTCCCTTTATGACGTGGCCACCGAAGAAAGTAAGATTGACAGATTTCTTTGTGGATTAAACCCGCAACTCCGGTGTACCCTCGGTATGTTCGATTTCCCAGATTTCCAAACACTGGTGAACAAGGCATTCATTGCTGAAAGGGAGCACAAGCTCGTATCGGATAATAGGCCTTCTAACAACGACCACAAGCGCAAGTTTGAGCCAAGGAAGGAAGGGCAACCCGTGCAAAAGGCTCGTACCTGGCAGTACACTCAGGTGGAATACAAGCCCAATTGGCAACAGAATGTTAACAAGACCACCACCCAAGTCAAGAATGTCGTGACCAACCCAGTGCAGGAGGAGCGCCAGCGCAACAATTCTTGCTTCAGTTGTGGGCAAACTGGACATTATGCCAGATAGTGTCCCAAGAACAGCAAGGAGAATGCTTTATTCAGGCCACAAGTTAACTTTATGGAGTCATGCCCGAACCAGCAAAACATCACTGGGCACATTCATCACCTCTCCGCCGATGAAGCCCAAGAGAACCCCGAAGTCGTCATTGGTATGTTTTCTGTTAATAACATACCTGCAGTAATTCTATTTGACTCTGGGGCTTCCCACTCTTTTATTTCTCGGAGTTTTGTTACCCAAAACAAATTTCCTTGTTCGCTTTAGGGCAAGAATATGCTGGTACAAACCCCAGGATCTTTAATCAAGAGCAATCTGGTCTGCCGTAATCTGGAAATCAATATCAACAGAGTCTGTTTTCCAACTTCTTTGATAATCATTGAGTCTGTAAAGTTGGATGTTATCTTGGGTATGAATTGGTTGACTCAATATCAAGTATGCATAAATTGCGCGAACCGAGAAGGCACTTTGACCAGTCAGAAGGGGCAGACTACAAAATTCTATGCTCGCAGAAGCATACCCAAGAAAGAAATGGTCTTCACCGTTGTGGCTGAGTTGGAATTAATTCCTGTGGTCAGTGAGTTTCCTGATGTATTTCCAGAAGAACTGCCAGGCATGCCACCAGATCGAGAGCTTGAGTTTGCAATAGATCTTGTGCCTGGAACCGCATCGTTATACAAGAAGTATTATCGGTTGCCCTCATCAGAATTAGTGGAGCTAAAGAAATAGCTTGATGAAATGCTCCAGAAAGGATATATCCGTCCCAGCTCTTCACCATGGGGATCACCTGCTATCTTCGTGGACAAGAAGGATGCCAGCCTCCGCATGTGTGTGGATTACCGTCAGCTGAATGATGTCACCATCAAAAATAAATATCCGCCGCCAAGGATTGATGATTTGTTTGATCAGCTCAGTGGGGCCAAGGTATTCTCCAAGATTGATTTACGGACAGGATATCATTAGCTCAAGATTAAAAAGGAAGATATTCCTAAGACCGCATTCACCACTCGATACGGTCTTTATGAATATATAGTTATGTCCTTTGGTCTCACCAATGCCCCTGCCTTCTTCATGCATATGATGAACAAAGTATTCATGGACTTCCTCGATAAGTTCGTGGTAGTGTTCATCGATGACATACTTATTTACTCAAAAAGTGAAGAAGATCACAATGAACATTTCCGAGCAGTGCTACAACGACTCCGCGACCATCAGCTATACGCCAAATTCAGTAAATGTGAGTTTTGGCTCAAACAAGTTGGATTTCTTGGACATGTGCTATCCGCCGAAGGTATAGCCGTGGACCCGAGCAAAGTAAAGGATGTGCTCGATTGGTTGCCACCCACAACCGTATCACAGATCCGGAGTTTTCTTGGATTAGCCGGATATTACCGTCATTTCATTGAAGGGTTTTCCAAGATTGCTAAACCCATGACGGAGCTGCTCAAGAAGGATAAGAAGTTTGAATGGACTGAGGACTGTGAGAAAAGTTTCAAGGAGCTAAAGATACGGCTGACGACCGCATCTGTGTTGACTCTTCCAGATATCTACCGCAGTTTTGATGTGTACTGCAACGCCTCCAGACAAGGGATTGGGTGCGTACTTATGCAAGACGGCAAGGTAGTAGCATATGCATCACGACAGCTACGACCCCACGAGGGAAATTATCCTACTCATGATCTGGAATTGGCCGCGGTGGTTCATGCTCTAAAAATTTGGAGACACTACCTCATCGGGAAGAGGTGCCAAATTTTTACCGATCACAAAAGTCTCAAGTATATATTTACTCAGCCAGATTTAAATCTCCGTCAACGAAGATGGCTTGAGTTGGTCAAGGACTATGATCTTGGAGTAAATTACCACCCGGGTAAGGCCAACGTGGTTGCCGACGCACTCAGTCGAAAGCCTGTCAACCTAAATGTCATACTGAAATCCTTGCCTCCTGAACTTCAAGAGGAGATTGCTTAGCTCAACCTGGTCATAGTCGATGCTGGCCTTGCTAATATTTTGGAAGTTGCCCCCACACTTGAGGAAGAGATTTGCAAGGCCCAGCCAGCTGACACCGTCCTGCAGAAACGTGCCAAGAATATGGTAGCAGGACAGACCTCACATTTCTCAAAGGACCAATTTGGTACCCTCCGATTCCGTGGAAGGATTTGTGTACCCAATCAGGTAGAATTAAAGCAGAAAATCCTGTCAGAAGCACACGAATCTTCGTATTCCATTCACCCTAGAGGTACAAAAATGTATGAAGACCTTCGACAAATATTCTGGTGGGATGGAATGAAGAAAGACATTTTTGTGGCCTGTTGCGACATATGCAACAAGGTGGAGGCAGAGCATCAGAAGCCAGCCGGACTTCTCCAACCGCTGCCAGTCTCACAATGGAAATGGGATGACGTCTGCATGGATTTCATCACAGGACTACCTAAGACTCAGCGAGGCAATGATGCAATCTGGGTCATAGTGGACACCTTAACCAAGGTAGCTCACTTTATCCCGATCAGAACTACATATCGAGCAGATCAACTTGCACAACTGTATGTATCCAGAATAGTCAGTCTGCATGGAGTACCCCAAACCATCACTTCTGACCGAGGTTCACTTTTTACCTCCGGTTTTTGGTCACGTCTCCATCAAGCCTTGGGGACAGCGCTGAAATATAGTACCGCTTATCATCCTCAGACTGATGGACAGACAGAGCGGGTAAATCAAATACTCGAAGATATGCTACGGGCATGTGCTTTGGCCCAAGGACATAAATGGGAAGATTGTCTGCCATATGCCGAGTTCTCTTATAACAACAGCTTCCAGACCAGTTTAAAGATGTCACCGTATGAGGCTTTGTATGGACGTAAGTGCCGCACCCCTTTAAATTGGTCTCAAACAGGAGATAGCCGTATTTTCGGAACATATCTCATGATGGAAGCCGAGAAGCAAGTCAAGGAAATGTCACGACCGGTTTTTCAATAAAATAATTATTGAGAGACCAATCCCTTTTACGGACCAGTAAGGAAGAATTCCTTCTCACTGGTAGACAATATCTAGGTCACAGAAGAAAAATACCAGGAGTACTGAATATAATACAAGGTTGAGCGGAGACTGCCCAACAATTTATTACAAGCACGCCGATAAAACAAGACGGCGGATGGGGTGGCATAACTACTAACTCACAATAATAACGGTGGTGGAAATATCACCGCGAAGCGAGTGATATGACTCCTGAAGACTACAGCTCTTCGAGCGTCGGAGTGAGGCTCGAGGAGACTTATTGCGGGTGGCGGAAGCGTATATAATACAAGTGACCAATATCCGGGATCGCGCAGGACTGACTGGGACTCCTCTAGGCGTCGGACGCGCTATCAAACTCTTCATCCAAGAGATCGCCTTCGTCAACATCTGGCCAAATCAACAAGCCAGGTGAGTACTATGAAAGTACTCGCAAGACAGTTCGGACATAAGATATAACAAATGTAAACATGAAGCATATGAACAAATTAACCAGTGCGTTCAGACATAGAGATAGTAAATACTGGGTGCCAAACGAGGGTCTGAATGACTCCTCGATAGGAAACTGCAAGAGTAGTAATACTGGTGCCAAACGAGGGTCTGAATGACTCCTCGAGAGGAAACTGCAAGAGTAGTAATACTGGTGCCAAACGAGGGTCTGAATGACTCCTCGAGAGGAAACTGCAAGAGTAGTAATACTGGTGCCAAACGAGGGTCTGAATGACTCCTCGAGAGGAAACTGCAAGAGTAGTAATACTGGTGCCAAACGAGGGTTTGAATGACTCCTCGAGAGGAAACTGCGAGAATAATAATGCCACAGTCGGGCGTCGGGGCGACACCTCATAAAGGGCTTATAACAGAAAATAAAGGCAGTGCATGCCACAGTCGGACGTCTGAGCGACATCACATAAAGGGCTTATATTTAAAGTAAAAAAAAGCACGCCACAGTCGGACGTCTGCGCGACGTCACATAAAGGGCATATAATTAAAGTAAGAAACAAAAACACGCCACAGACGGACGTCTGCTCGACGTCACATAAAGGGCTTATATTGTAGCTCAATAATTCAGTAGCTCGAGATTATAAATTATTACAATTACGAGACAAATATAAGGTTAGTCCATCCACAGTAATAATAATTAAACTGGGTTTACCACTTGAGCTTGTTCTCCGGGGACAAGTTTTTTCCACGCGGATAGATATGGGTATACTGATTACACTACTTGATCATGGATACGATGACTTGGAAGAATTTAACTCTGCAGAGTTTGTACTTAACCACAGCCAACGGATTTCAGTAGTCACGGGGACTAGTTCCGTTTACGGTGTTTGGAAGAAACACGTCTAACCAGTACACACCCTTTCAATCTTCCGAAGCCAGGGATCACCCTCGGCAACGTTCAAGAAAAACCTTGAGACGGGGAGGCCACAACCTCGGCGTAGCATGGGATCAAATTTCTATACGCGCGCTCTAAGGGGGTGCCCCCCCTCTCGGTCCCAACCGGAAACACCCATGCCCCCTGACGGGATGACTGGCTTTAATCCTGGGCCAAGGAACCATCATCCCGGATCCTCTGTTTGGTGTGTACACGGAAAGAGGTTACCAACTTACTAAACCGCATCTTGGCAAAGAAACACGTGGTAGCACGGAGGCGAAAAGAACGATAACGTGACTCCGTCCACGTTAACGTCGGAAATTGTCGGATGACACAAGGCTGATATGCTACAACAGTACCACCTTGCTGCCCTTCATGTCACCACATGATTAGGCCATCTCTCATCAGAGATCATCGCAACTTTGGAACATGCGGGTAGTTGCCTCACAAGCAACGAGGTACTCACCGACACTCATATGCCACGCACAAACTTTCACGCAAACATGTAAAACACCTATCATATCAAAGGTTCAAATATGCTTGCCTGGTTCGGAGAAGTCGGAGTCTAGCTCGGCGAAGTTCGCGGCTCCGTCACCTCTTCCGGAACCTACGGCATAACGAAAACGGGTACTAACGTGAAAACCAACGCGTGCACAGAAACTTCTCGAAAAAATTTCCAAATAAATCCCATAAAAAACTAGACAAAATTTTAAGACTGTCAGAAAAAGAATCACTCAAAAATCTCTTTTTATTAAAAAGTTATAAAGGTTTCTGTCCAGGGACTCACCTGTAATGAAACGGAAAAGTTCCAGGGTTTAAACTGAGAAACCAGAAAACGCTTCGGAAAGAAATGCGCTAGCTAAAGAGGGAAAGCGTATTTTGCCCGAAGGCGCCAACAGAAAACGGTTCGAGGGAGAATAGAACAGAGGCTGACATGGGGGTCCACATGTCAGGTTTAAAAAGCTCGCCGGCGCCCGAAGACTGCGGTGGACGCCGGCGTCGAACCACGGCGAGTCAGGAGGATCGGAGGGTACCAAGAGCTTCAGCGTGTCCTTCCGCGTCGGTGGGTGGTGGACTCGACCGTCGGAGAGCACCACGTTGACGGCGACACTTTCTCCGGCGGACGGCGGCTCGGGTGATGGTGGAGAACTCCGGTGGAGGGCTGCAAACTTTGAATTGAAGCGCGGGTCAGAAGGAGGGATGCATAGTGAAGCTACTGGCAAGGGATGGGAGGCAGAGGCGCACGCACGGGAGCGAATCAAGCTGGATCCCGTGGCGGGTCGCGGCGGCCGGAGTTGAGGAAGGAGACCTCCTCGGGGCTCTTCCAGTGGCTAGGCGTGCTCTAGGTGGAGTGCAGGGATGGTGTGGGTTCGAGTTGAAGCTCGGGGCCTCTATTTATAGGCGGATCGACGAGGTGGCCGTGAACGGAGAATCTCTAGCGAGCAATTACGACGATGCAGTGGATTGGCAGGAGGTTTGAGTGGCCAGGCAGCATCGGTGGAAGTTACTGGTATCGTTCCCCCGCTAATCCTGGTCGGTCTTGGCGTAACGGCGCCGGTCCACGGTGGGGTGGCCGCACAGGCACGACGGTGGCAGAGAGCGCGCTCCGCGCCCAGCGGTTCACGACGAGAGTGGCAGCGCGTTCTAGGGAGTGGAAGGCCACGTGGCGACCTTCGGTGGCTTGGGCGGCGCTGGGTGGCGCCGTCTGCGCCGCGCCTCTCTCTGGCGGCCGCAAAGCTGCCGCTGGCGTCGGTCACGGGGCGGCGCACCTCCTGCTGCTCGTCGCCGACGTCCGCAAGCTGCCAGGCGTTCGTGCGGAGCGGGAACAAGGGGGAGGGGACGGGGAGCAAGGCGACATCGGGGCACTGTCGAGATCGACAACAAGTTCTGAAGAAAACGACAGTAGCACTGAAATGTTCTCTGAACTTTTCTGAACCTGATTTTGACAATGCACTGCAGGTGTTTGACAGAATGATTTGGCAATGAGAAAAATTCTCCTGGGGCTGGGACTTGGTGAGGTGACCACTCAATGCACCCAGGGGCTGCCTGATTTTACTTGGAATTTTTGGAGAAAGATTTGAATGAATTTCACCAAATTTGACAAATCTGGTCCAAACTTGCAGCAAGTGTAGTTTGAAAATTTTGAACTGAAGACCAGTGGATCTTCATGGATCTAGGTTGAGGGTTCAAGGGACTAGGAAGGGAAAAAGGTTTGGGAGCAAAAATCAAAACAGAAAAGTGGAGTTCCTTTGTAAATCACCAATGGCTAGAATAGAAGACAGAAATTTGTTTGAATATGATTTAAATGGGAAAATAAATCTAGGAGGAGGCTCAACTTGCTGGATTTGATGCAAAACATGATCCAAAGATGAGGGAAGGTTTAGGAGAGTAGATTTGCACTAAGGCCATGGCCAGAGAGAAATGTTGAAAGTGGCAAAGGATCATTCCAAAAGCCAGAGTGCAAATTTCAAAGAGATTTTCAAAAGGCATTTTTCTCAAGTGAAAAGTATTTTGTCTTGAGTCCAAATAAAAAGGCAAGGACCTCCAGGATCAAAAACAAGTCTTGGGTGAACCCAAATAAAATTCTTGCCATAAAAAAGTATTTTGAAAGGGAGAGTTCTTTTGAAGAGAAGAAAAATTTAAACTACCTCCCTCAAGTCCAATAAATTTTTTTTGAAAAATCCAAATAAAATTTTGGGTGTCACAACACCTACCCCCTTAGGAAAAATCTCGTCCTCAATATTTCTGCTGATCCTCAAATAGATATGGATACTCTGCCTGGAGAAAATCTTCCCTTTCCCATGTAGCTTCATCCTCGGTGTGGTTGCTCCACTGAACCCTGAAAAAATTTGTCGTTTTCTGACGGGTCCTCCTTTCAGACTCTTCCAATATCTTTACTGGCCTCTCTCTGTAGGTGAGGTCTGGTTGCATATCAATGCTCTCATGAGGTACATGCTTCTCCGGGTTACTCACACATTTCCTCAACTGTGAGACGTGGAATACGTCATGGACGTCTGACAGCTCCTTGGGCAAGTCTAGTTGGTAGGCTACCGTGCCTCTTCGTGCCTTTATACAAAATGGTCCAATAAATCTCGGGGCTAGCTTCCCTTTAATTTTGAACCATTGCAGACCCCTCATAGGAGATACTCGGAGGTATACGGAATCACCGGGTTCAAAGCTGACCTCACGATGTTTTTGATCATAGTAGCTCTTTTGTCGGCTCTGTGCTGTCTTGAGTCGGTCCCTGATCTGCTTAACTTTCTCCTCGGCCTCTTTAAGCATGCCTGGGCCGAAGATACGGCTATCACCTGTTTCTGACCAATTCAGTGGGGTACGACACCTTCGTCCGTACAATGCTTCAAAGGGTGCCATTTGCAAGCTGGCTTGGTAACTGTTGTTGTAAGCAAATTCGGCATACGGCAAACTCTCTTCCCAGCTGGATCCATAGGTGAGCACACAGGCTCTTAGCATATCCTCTAGGATTTGGTTTACACGTTCCGTTTGTCCATCAGTCTGAGGGTGGTACGCTGTACTGAAAGCTAGTTGCATGCCCAGAGCTTGTTGTAGGTGATCCCAAAATTTGGAGACAAATTGTGTGCCTCGGTCTGATATTATAGTCTTTGGGACTCCATGCAAGCAAACTATACGGGAGAGATAAAGTTTTGCCAGTCTTTGTGTGGAGTAGGTAGTCTTCACGGGAATGAAATGAGCAACCTTGGTTAGTCGGTCTGTGATGACCCATATGGCGTCATTTCCATGTTGTGATCGGGGTAGTCCGACGATGAAATCCATTCCTATTTCATCCCATTTCCACTCCGGTATCCTGTTTGGCTGGAGTAGCCCTGCTGGCTTTTGATGCTCGGCCTTGATGCGTTGACATGAATCGCAACAAGCAATGAATGCGGCTATATCTCTTTTCATACCATGCCACCAAAATCTTTCCTGAATGTCTTTGTACATTTTCGTTCCTCCAGGATGGATTGAGTATGGAGCGGTGTGGCTTTCGGTCAAGATTTGTTGCTTGAGTTCCTCAATGTTAGGTACGCAAAGTCTGTCTCCGTACCATAATATTCCTTCACTGTCTGTGATGAACTCTGAAGCCTTGCCAAGGTTCATTTTCTTCTTTATACCTTCGATGCTGGGATGTCCCTGTTGAGCCTTCTTAATTTGTTCCACCAGGGTGGGTTGTACCTCCAGATTTGATACGGTGCCCTCAGAGACTAACATCATGTTGAGCCTAGCAAACTCTTGCCGAAACTCAGGCCTCGGCTAGGGTTTCGACTAAGTGCATCGGCCACTACGTTTGCTTTCCCTGGATGGTAGTGAATACCGACATCATAGTCCTTGACCAGTTCCAACCAGCGACGTTGGCGTAAATTTAGCTCTGGCTGTGTGAAAATATATTTGAGGCTCTTATGATCCGTATATATTTCATAGCGATTTCCCAACAGGAAGTGCCTCCACTCCTTGAGTGCATGTATGACTGCTGCTAGCTCCAAGTCATGGGTTGGGTAATTTTCCTCATGTTTTCGCAGCTGCCTGGAGGCATACGCGACAACTTTGCCATCCTGCATTAGTACACATCCGAGACCTTTTCGGGACGCATCATAGTACACCTCAAAACTCTTGTGTATGTCCGACACGGTTAAGACCGGTGCGGTTGTCAGCTTCTTCTTGAGTTCTTGGAAGCTTTTCTCGCATGCTTCCGTCCATACAAATTTCTTGTCCTTCTTGAGTAACTGTGTTATAGGTTTTGCCACAGTGGAGAATCCTCCAATAAATCTTCTGTAATATCCGGCCATTCCCAGGAAACTCCGCACGTCTGTAACGTTGGCGGGTGGCTTCCAGTCAAGTATGGCTTTGACTTTTTCTAGGTCTACGGCCACGCCTTCTTGGTTCAATATGTGGCCTAGGAAACCAACTTGCCTTAGCCAAAATTCGCACTTGCTAAATTTGGCGTACAACTGGTGTTTTCTTAATTCTCCCAAAACAATTCTGAGGTGCTCAGCATGCTCTTCTGGTGTCCTTGAGTAAACCAGAATATCGTCAATGAATACCACGACAAATTTGTCCATGAATTTCATAAACACTTTGTTCATGAGGTGGACGAAATATGCGGGGGCATTCGTTAGTCCAAAAGGCATCACTGTAAACTCGTATAACCCATATCTGGAAGTGAATGCTGTCTTGGGGATATCGTCTGTCCGTACTTTCAATTGGTGATATCCCGATCTCAAATCAATCTTTGAGAACACCTTGGCTTGTGCGAGCTGGTCAAACAAATCATTTATCCGTGGCATCGGATATTTGTTTTTGATGGTGACCATATTGAGGGCTCGATAGTCTATACACAGTCTCAGCGTCCCATCCTTTTTCTTGGCGAACAACACAGGCGAACCCCATGGTGAGGAGCTGGCTCGAATAAATCCTTTGTCCAATAATTCCTTTATCTGCTTCTTCAACTCCACCAATTCTGAGGGTGCCATTCTATAAGGTTTCTTATAGATGGGCGCGGTGCCAGGTGCTAGTTCAATGCTGAATTCTATCTCTCGGTCTGGTGGCATGCCTGGTAGTTCTTCAGGGAACACATCAGGAAACTCGCATACCACTGGAACTTTTCTCAGTTCTGCAATGTCCATTTTGTTCAGTTTTGGTTGCTGTGATCGTGGCCTTTCTTGAGTTGTAACCTTTATGGTCTTGCCATGATGGTGGGTGAGAATCACGGTCCGATTGAAACAGTCAATGAATCCTTTGTTGGTGGTCAACCAGTCCATTCCTAAAATGACATCCAGTCCTTTACTCTCCAACACGATGAGATTTGCTTGGAAATGTAGTCCTTCGAACTCAATGACCACTCCTTGGCAGTAACCCTGAGTGATTTGCCTATTTCCGGGGGACTTGATGCTCATAGATTTTTCCAAAGGAAGTATCGGAAAACCATGTTGTAAAACAAAACTCTTCAAAACGAACGAATGGGAAGCTCCAGAATCAAACAAAACCGTGGCAGGTACTGTGTTGACAGCGAACGTACCGAGCACGATGTCTGGGGCATTCTGCGCTTCTTCCCTGGTCACATGGTTCAGGTGACCCTTCTTGTGGTTGTTGTTGGGATTGAAATTGTTGCGCTTGGGGGTTGGATTGTTTCCACCGTTGTTCGGCTTGGGGGCCGAGTTCCTCGGCTTTGGGCACTGTTTAGCATAGTGCCCTTCTTCTCCACAAGCATAGCATGTGACCCCTGGATGGTACGTGAAATCTTTGTCTCTGGCATGAAACTGTCTGACGGGCCTTGGATCGGTAGTCGTGGATCTCCTTGCTTCTGTCCTTGGGACCTCAGTCTTGCTTCGGTTGTTGCGAGCATGAGTCGTCTTGTCCCTCTTTCGCTTACGGAGATCTTCCAGACTACGGCGCTCATTCTCCAAGGTAATGGCCTTGTCAACCAGAGTTTTAAAATCTAGGAAAGTGTGAACAACCAGTTGGCATTTTAGTGCTGGTGCCAGGCCGTCCAGGAATTTTTCCATCTTCTTGTTTTCTGTCATATGCTCGTCGTAGGCATAACGGGATAGCTGGGTAAACTGACCATTGTATTCTGTCACTGACATGCCTCTCTGCTTTAGGTCATCAAATTCTCTCTTCTTGATTTTTATGATGCTCCTGGGGATGTGTGCCCCACGGAAGCCTTCCTTGAACTCTTCCCAGGTGATGTTGTGTTCACTGGGATGCATGTGTAGGAAGTTTTCCCACCATGCTGCAGCTGCTCCAGTAAGGTAGTGTGGTGCATAAAGCACCTTCTCATGATCTGAACACTGAGCAATAATCAGTTTCCTTTCAATGTCTCGAAGCCAATCATCTGCTTCTAGTGGCCTATCGGTGTGAGCAAACGTTGAAGGGCGAGTCTTCTGTAACTCAGATAACTTGGAATGTGGTTGATAGGGCTCACGGTGGTTTCCCATATTGATGACGTGTCTCATCATTTCTTGGTGCTGTTGCTGGCTTTGTTCGAAGAGACGGCATACTTGAGACAGGGCTGCTTCGCTATCCTGTTGACTGGACTGACCCTGAGTGAAATTGTTGCTAGTCTGTGTCCCATAAACCTCTTCTGGCTGATTGGGCATGGAGCGAGTCCATGGGCGAGACATCTTTCCAGTCTGGGGTATTATTTTACAAAACCGATGAGAAAAACTATGTGGCAAAAGGAAAATCTTGCAAGGGCCACAATTTAAAAGTCCTCAAGGTTTTCAAGAAAACATAAACGATTTTGCACGGAGAAGAACTGCTTAGCATATATCTTACACGCGAAAAGCAAACACACGATACAGCACTCAGGATGCGCGTACACATCCTGACATGTTATTTAGACTAGCGTACTCCTCCGGAAGGCAGCAAACACACCAATACAAACTAGCGTACAGAGGAAAGCACAACATACAAGCAGACATAACGCGCGGCTACTCGGCGCTCTCAGTCGGAGATGGTGACGATGTCCTTTCCCTTGCCGAGGGCAAGACTCAGCGGTCCAGGAGAATCAACCTCCACCTCCTCTCTAGCTGGCTCCTGGCGCGTAATGCTGCGCTGCGGTGATGGCACGGGAGCGACAGGTGGAAGAGCGGGTGCGGCAGGCGGTGCAGCTCTGACTGGAGTAGGAGGGATGACTCGGTCGAACTCCTCAGTTGTAGGCAGACGGCGAGCAGTGGCCAAAACAACCGGTGCATAAGAGGCTGAAGACGAGACGAATGTCAGAGGCGGTGCCGTGTGGAGAAGCTCCTTCCTGCTGGCAGGACCGCCCCGGACTAAGTCCATGCGGGCAGCCACAAGATCGTCCACGAGGTTGTCGAAAGACTCCTCCAGGGCCTTGAGATACTCCACAACCATCTCGATGGCTTCATCTCGCTCTCCCCGATGGCAGGCGAATGCATAGTGACTGATGTATGGCACATGGCAAGGGAGGTAGCGGTAGCGACGAGTCTTCATCGTAGGAAGGATGTCCCGAAGACGAGCTATCGCCTCACGGGCAGCCATTTGCATGGCATGCCTCTCCGTAGGCATGGCCCTTCCCACAAAACGGAAGTGGCGAGCTGCAGAACGTCCTCCCTTGAATTGCACCACAGCTTGGTGCATAGACACGTCGTCGCTGAGCTTGTGCTGGTAGAGCGTGAACTCCGGGCGAGCCGCTGGCTCGATCGCGAGCTTGGTGATGGAGATGAGGAGCTTGACAAACCCCTCGGGCACGTTCGTGAACACTCGATTCTCACAGCTGCTGCCAGCCATCTACAAAAGTAGGCAAAAATTCTGAGTAGTCATGTCATAAATTTATGATGACCAACAGAAAATAGCTACAATTGCAAACTGCTGAAAAAGCACAAAAGACGCTAATAACCGATTAGCGATCGCACCTAGTGGCTTCCTATAGTCAGCCTGGCTCTGATACGAAGCTTGTCACGACCGGTTTTTCAATAAAATAATTATTGAGAGACCAATCCCTTTTACGGACCAGTAAGGAAGAATTCCTTCTCACTCGTAGACAATATCTTGGTCACAGAAGAAAAATACCAGGTGTACTGAATATAATACAAGGTTGAGCGGAGACTGCCCAACAATTTATTACAAGCACGCCCATAAAACAAGACGGCGGATGGGGTGGCATAACTACTAACTCACGATAATAACGGTGGTGGAAATATCATCGCGAAGCGAGTGATATGACTCCTAAAGACTACAGCTCTTCGAGCGTCGGAGTGAGGCTCGAGGAGACTTATTGCGGGTGGCGGAAGCGTATATAATACAAGTGACCAATATCCGGGATCGCGCAGGACTGACTGGGACTCCTCTAGGCGTCGGACGCGCTATCAAACTCTTCATCCAAGAGATCGCCTTCGTCAACATCTGGCCAAATCAACAAGCCAGGTGAGTACTATGAAAGTACTCGCAAGACAGTTCGGACATAAGATATAACAAATGTAAACATGAAGCATATGAACAAATTAACCAGTGCGTTCAGACATAGAGATAGTAACTACTGGGTGCCAAACGAGGGTCTGAATGACTCCTCGAGAGGAAACTGCAAGAGTAGTAATACTGGTGCCAAACGAGGGTCTGAATGACTCCTCGAGAGGAAACTGCAAGAGTAGTAATACTGGTGCCAAACGAGGGTCTGAATGACTCCTCGAGAGGAAACTGCAAGAGTAGTAATACTGGTGCCAAACGAGGGTCTGAATGACTCCTCGAGAGGAAACTGCGAGAATAATAATGCCACAGTCGGGCGTCGGGGCGACACCTCATAAAGGGCTTATAACAGAAAATAAAGGCAGTGCATGCCACAGTCGGACGTCTGAGCGACATCACATAAAGGGCTTATATTTAAAGTAAAAAAAACACGCCACAGTCGGACGACTGCGTGACGTCACATAAAGGGCTTATAATTAAAGTAAGAAACAAAAACACGCCACAGTCGGACGTCTGCGCGACGTCACATAAAGGGCTTATATTGTAGCTCAATAATTCAGTAGCTCGAGATTATAAATTATTACAATTACGAGACAAATATAAGGTTAGTCCATCCACAGTAATAATAATTAAACTGGGTTTACCACTTGAGCTTGTTCTCCGGGGACAAGTTTTTTCCACGCGGATAGATATGGGTATACTGATTACACTACTTGATCATGGATACGATGACTTGGAAGAATTTAACTCTGCAGAGTTTGTACTTAACCACAGCCAACGGATTTCAGTAGTCACGGGGACTAGTTCCGTTTACGGTGTTTGGAAGAAACACGTCTAACCAGTACACACCCTTTCAATCTTCCGAAGCCAGGGATCACCCTCGGCAACGTTCAAGAAAAACCTTGAGACGGGGAGGCCACAACCTCGCGTAGCATGGGATCAAATTTCTATACGCGCGCTCTAAGGGGGTGCCCCCCCTCTCGGTCCCAACCGGAAACACCCATGCCCCCTGACGGGATGACTGGCTTTAATCCTGGGCCAAGGAACCATCATCCCGGCCCCTCTGTTTGGTGTGTACACGGAAAGAGGTTACCAACTTACTAAACCGCATCTTGGCAAAGAAACACGTGGTAGCACGGAGGGGAAAAGAACGATAACGTGACTCCGTCCACGTTAACGTCGGAAATTGTCTGATGACACAAGGCTAATATGCTACAACAGTACCACCTTGCTGCCCTTCATGTCACCACATGATTAGGCCATCTCTCACCAGAGATCATCGCAACTTTGGAACATGCGGGTAGTTGCCTCACAAGCAACGAGGTACTCACCGACACTCATATGCCACTCACAAACTTTCACGCAAACATGTAAAACACCTATCATATCAAAGGTTCAAACATGCTTGCCTGGTTCGGAGAAGTCGGAGTCTAGCTCGGCGAAGTTCGCGGCTCCGTCACCTCTTCCGGAACCTACGGCATAACGAAAACGGGTACTAACGTGAAAACCAACGCGTGCACAGAAACTTCTCCAAAAAATTTCCAAATAAATCCCATAAAAAACTAGACAAAATTTTAAGACTGTCAGAAAAAGAATCACTCAAAAATCTCTTTTTATTAAAAAGTTATAAAGGTTTCTGTCCAGGGACTCATCTGTAATGAAACAGAAAAGTTCCAGGGTTTAAACTGAGAAACCAGAAAACGCTTCGGAAAGAAATGCGCTAGCTAAAGAGGGAAAGCGTATTTTGCCCGAAGGCGCCAACAGAAAACGGTTCGAGGGAGAATAGAACAGAGGCTGACATGGGGGTCCACATGTCAGGTTTAAAAAGCTCGCCGGCGCCCGAAGACTGCGGTGGACGCCGGCGTCGAACCACGGCGAGTCAGGAGGATCGGAGGGTACCAAGAGCTTCAGCGTGTCCTTCCGCGTCGGTGGGTGGTGGACTCGACCGTCGGAGAGCACCACGTCGACGGCGATCACTTTCTCCGGCGGACGGCGGCTCGGGTGATGGTGGAGAACTCCGGTGGAGGGCTGCAAACTTCGAATTGAAGCGCGGGTCAGAAGGAGGGATGCATAGTGAAGCTACGGGCAAGGGATGGGAGGCAGAGGCGCACGCACGGGAGCGAATCGAGCTGGATCCCGTGGCGGGTCTCGGCGGCCGGAGTTGAGAAAGGAGACCTCCTCGGGGCTCTTCCAGTGGCTAGGCGTGCTCTAGGTGGAGTGCAGGGATGGTGTGGGTTCGAGTTGAAGCTCGGGGCCTCTATTTATAGGCGGATCGACGAGGTGGCCGTGAACGGAGAATCTCCGGCGAGCAATTACGGCGATGCAGTGGATTGGCAGGAGGTTTGAGTGGCCAGACAGCATCAGTGGAAGTTACTGGTGTCGTTCCCCCGCTAATCCTGGTTGGTCTTGGCGTAACGGCGCCGGTCCACGGTGGGGTGGCCGCAAGGGCACGACGGCGGCAGAGAGCGCGCTCCACGCCCAGCGGTTCAGGACGAGAGTGGCAGCGCGTTCTGGGGAGTGGAAGGCCACGTGGCGACCTCCGGTGGCTTGGGCGGCGCTGGGTGGCGCCGTCTGCGTCGCGCCTCTCTCTGGCAGCCGCAAAGCCGCCGCTGGCGTCGGTCACGGGGCGGCGCACCTCCTGCTGCTCGTCGCCGACGTCCGCAAGCTGCCAGGCGTTCGTGCGGAGCAGGAACAAGGGGGAGGGGACGGGGAGCAAGGCGACATCGGGGCACTGTCGAGATCGACAACAAGTTCTGAAGAAAACGACAGTAGCACTGAAATGTTCTCTGAACTTTTCTGAACCTGATTTTGACAATGCACTGCAGGTGTTCGACAGAATGATTTGGCAATGAGAAAAAATTTCCTAGGGCTGGAACTTGGTGAGGTGACCACTCAATGCACCCAGGGGCTGCCTGATTTTACTTGGAATTTTTGGAGAAAGATTTGAATGAATTTCACCAAATTTGACAAATCTGGTCCAAACTTGCAGCAAGTGTAGTTTGAAAATTTTGAACTGAAGACCAGTGGATCTTCATGGATCTAGGTTGAGGGTTCAAGGGACTAGGAAGGGAAAAAGGTTTGGGAGCAAAAATCAAAACAGAAAGTGGAGTTCCTTTGTAAATCACCAATGGCTAGAATAGAAGACAGAAATTTGTTTGAATATGATTTAAATGGGAAAATAAATCTAGGAGGAGGCTCAACTTGCTGTATTTGATGCAAAACATGATCCAAAGATGAGGGAAGGTTTAGGAGAGTGGATTTGCACTAAGGCCATGGCCAGAGAGAAATGTTGAAAGTGGCAAAGGATCATTCCAAAAGCCAGAGTGCAAATTTCAAAGAGATTTTCAAAAGGCATTTTTCTCAAGTGAAAAGTATTTTGTCTTGAGTCCAAATAAAAAGGCAAGGACCTCCAGGATCAAAAACAAGTCTTGGGTGAACCCAAATAAAATTCTTGCCATAAAAAAAGTATTTTGAAAGGGAGAGTTCTTTTGAAGAGAAGAAAATTTTAAACTACCTCCCTCAAGTCCAATAAATTTTTTTTGAAAAATCCAAATAAAATTTTGGGTGTCACAGGAAATCAGAGATAGATTGCAATTGGCCAAATCCCGACAGAAGAGTTATTATGATGCAAAGCACCGACAGATCAGTTTTGAACCCGGAGAACACGTATACCTCCGAGTCACTCCTATGAAAGGAGTCAAGAGATTCCAGACTCGTGGAAAGTTGGCACCCAGATTTATTGGTACATTTCCAGTTATGTCCCGAGTGGGTACTGTTGCATATCAGTTGGAACTACCCCCTGAATTGTAGGACGTGCACAACGTGTTTCATGTTTCACAATTGAGGCGATGCATATCGCCGCCTGAGAAAAAGACTGCTATGACTGAAATAGAGCTGGCAAGGATTTAACATATGAAGAAAGGCCGGTTAGAATTTTGTATCAGATGGAAAGGGTCACTCGCAGTAAAGTACGGAAGTTCTACAAAGTTCAATGGGAGCACCACACAGAGTCAGAATCAACGTGGGAACGGGAAGAATTTCTAAAGGCACATTATCCAGAATGGTTTTCCCAAGCAACCGAATCTCGAGGACGAGATTCATTCTAAGTGGGGGAGGTTTGTGACAGCCTGGTTTTTGCCCTCTTCTATTTGCCTGATTTTCAGTTGGTTTGACTTTGAAATTTGGATTTTTGAATCTTTTCATATGGACTTAAACACTTGGGTACCCCTTGACTTTCACCCAAGTGCCTCATTTCCCTCTCTAACTATCATTCCCTCTCTGGTTCACCTCAAAATAATATTTTGAATATTTTTCTTAAATGAAAAATATTCATTTCCCTCTCTTAAACCCTAGCTAGCTCAATGTGCTCCAAAGCAACCCCAATTTCTCTTCCCCACAAAAATCTAAGAAAATTCACAAATATTCTTTGAACCCTAGGGCACCTTACTGAGCAAAAATATTACCTCACTTTTTGGAATATTTTTGCTAAAGAAAATATTTTCTGTTCTGGACAGAAATGGTGGTTTCTACAGCAACTACCATTTTACTTGCTCCATTGTGGCTGATTTTCCTTGTGCATCATCACCTTAGTAGATGATTGCTAACCTCCAAAGCCCAGCTCCCAACTCCCAGTAGTTTGGCCATAGTAAGCTCTCAAAGTTACTGATCAGAAACTTACCAAGCAGTTGAAATCTATTCTACTGTGCCTGCGATCAAACCCAAGTGTGGTAAACTCTAAAACTACCACGAACAACATGCCAGACATGAAGTTTGGACTTAGGTCGGCCTGAGGGCAGAGTTCACGCGGTGACCACGCGTGTGCACGATGCCAACCTGCATGTCGACGCGCTCTGCGTCGCGCCCGAGCTTCTCTTGCTCGCGTGCTCGCTTCCCCGACTGCCTGACCTTGCCAAAACGTGCCACAATCCTCGTCCCGAACCTCTTAACTCCCTCCTGGCGCTCGCCGATGCCGGAGCTCGCCGCAGCGAGCACGGGCGCGGTCCGGCAAACACAACAGTGCGCGGCGCACTGTGCTCATCGCCTTCCCCTCGCCCCTGTGCTCGTCCCCGTTCGCCCACAGTTCTCGCGTGAGCTGCGTCGCCTTCTCCCTCTCTCACTGATGTCGTTCGTCGCTGGGCGCCGTGTCCAGGTGTCCATCGACGGAGCCCGAACGCCCCTCGACGCTCGGCTATAAATAGAGCCCTCCCCAGCCTCCTCCAGCATCACCCACTCCTCCCACACACTCCACGATCTTGCAGAAGCCGTAGCCCGGCCGGGCAGGCCGTGGGCTGCCGTCCCCGAGCTCGAGCTCACCAGCGATCCCCTCGGGTCACCTCCGTAGCTCCAGCCCCTCCCAGGCTCGGGCCTCCCTTCCAGGGCCTCCGCCGTGCCTCGGTGGTGTTGTTCCGCCTGGTTGGAGCCCCTGGAGTCGCCTCTATTCGCCGTCGTCTTCGTCTCCGGCGACCTCCGCTCTCTGCCTCCGCTAGAGAGGTTGATTCCGACGCCGTCCGACCACCCCTAGCTACTCTACGGGTACGTGCAGGTGCGCCTCCGTCTCCTCTCTCGATCCCTCCCTCTCGTTTTGGCCAAGAAGCCCTCGTCGCCGGCCTGTGCTCCGACGAAGCCGCGCCATCCTCTGTTTCCTTCTCCCCCTCCCCCTCACCTAACTAGCGGGGCCCGCTAGTCAGTCACTTGGTACGCGCATGAAGCGGTACGAGTGGTGGCACCCGTGAGGCTTTACGCCTTCGACGTCACCCCCCCCCCAGTCTGTTTTTATTTAAATTCAAATTTCATATTTTTTCAGAGAGCTTCAAACAGCCAAAACTCTTTAACCATAAGTTCAAATGAATTGATTCTTTTTGCATCGTGTTCTTTGTAAAGAAATCTAGCAGCTCACCAAAAATGGGATTTTTCCCTGCTGTCTAGATTTTCTGGTGAATTTCAGAAGGGTTCTTGATATTTTCTTTTTGTGTTTATAAATATTTTCAGAGTGAAGCTTGTCTTGAGGATCACCAGGAGGCTTGTGAACCTCATCTGCACTAAGGCAATCCACAGCAACATTTCTAGGGTGCCATTGCAATATTTGTGATTTTTACAACTTGAATGAATGATTTAATACATGCATTTAAATCACTATTATGTTATTTATATTCTGTTAGTTGCTTGTTTAAGTTAATATGCTTGATTTACAGAAGGTTTGAAGCTAACTAAGTTGGTAAAGAAACTAGAATTAAATTTTGTTATGAAAGAGTAATATGGTTATGAATATAAGTAATTATTTGGAGTTATTTTCTTGCATGAGAAAAATGATAAAAAAATTTAGAAAAGATTCTCTTTAAAGTGAGGTTTAATCCTAACCAGAGTAGTGTCATGAATTGTTGATGTTTATGCTTAGTGTGGATATAGTTGACCCAGTTATTTCCGATGATATATGATGCATATGTTTGTGTTGCACTTGCATCGCATGTTATGACACCGGTTACTTTCACGTTAAGTTGAACCTGTTAATAACTCAACTTGAATATATCGTTGACCGGGTCATGGTGCCACTGAATCAAGTTTTTCCCAGTGCAACCACATTTGCCTTTATGGGAAGGCCTTTATTCGGTCCGTTGTCATGCCTCTGGTCGGTGCCTCCAACGAAGGAAGGTTATGGGCGTGCGGTACCTTGGCCCGGTAAGCAGACATAACCTTGTGTGCCCATTGTTGAGATTATGGTACCGTGTCCCCGTGTGGGACGTTTATGTTTTGGCCACGACGGTGGTCGTTGGTGTCTTTGGTAGACACGGGGCCACCTAGGACTAGCCCAGTGGGGAGTGAGTCGGAGTGGCTGGGAGAGTGTCATGGCAATGGAGGGGTTTCATTGGAATGTCGTTGGTCCACCTGAATGGGATGACGAGGCCATGGGTTCTGTGGTGTGGGTACAGTGCGCTACCTCTGCAGAGTGTATTAATCTATCGATAGCCGAGTCCACGGTTACGGACACGCTCGAAAGTAGGTCACACCATGGGTCAACGTTTAATAAATCTTGCACAATAAGTTATGAACTTTGCACTATCAATGATGGCGGGAAGGTCATCTTGCTGTTTGAGACCAAGTGTTGGTCGTGGTTGTGATCGCCAGAAGGATCCCCGTTTGAGACCAAATGTTGGTCGTGGTTGTGGTCGTCGGAGAGATCACGAGATATCCCTAGTTAAGACCATGAGGTTGGTACATTTGTGATCCAAAAGCGATCACCGTTGGTAAGCCAGTCCGAGGGACTTTTCTTACAAAAGCATGATCACAGCATGTTGGATATATTGTTGCATTATTAATAATTGGTTAATTATCATGATATTGTTTGTCATTATGTTTATGCTTGTTGTGAGCTTGCAAGTACTATGATCGTTTAGTTTATTGCTATTGCTTTGTTCATGACTTATACATGTTCCTCTGACTATGAGATTATGCAACTCCCGAATACCGGAGGAACACCTTGTGTGCTATCAAACGTCACAACGAAACTGGGTGATTATAAAGATGCTCCACAGGTGTCTCCAAAGGTGTTTGTTGGGTTGGCATAGATCGAGATTAGGATTTGTCACTCCGTGTATCGGAGAGGTATCTCTGGGCCCTCTCGGTAATGCACATCACTATAAGCCTTGCAAGCAATGTGACTAATGAGTTAGTTGCGGGATGATGCATTACGGAACGAGTAAAGAGACTTGCCGGTAACGAGATTGAACTAGGTATTGAGATACCGACGATCGAATCTCGGGCAAGTAACATACCGATGACAAAGGGAACAATGTATGTTGTTATGCGGTTTGACCGATAAAGATCTTCGTAGGATATGTAGGAACCAATATGAGCATCCAGGTTCCGCTATTGGTTATTGACCGGAGATGAGTCCCGGTCATGTCTACATAGTTCTCGAACCCGTAGGGTCTGCACGCTTAACGTTCGGTGACGATCGGTATTATGAGTTTATGTGTTTTGATGTACCGAAGGTAGTTCGGAGTCCTGGATATGATCACGGACATGACGAGGAGTCTCATAATGGTCGAGACATAAAGATCGATATATTGGAAGGCTATGTTTGGACATCGGAATGGTTCCGGGTGAGTTCGGGCATTTACCAGAGTACCGGGGGTTACCGAAACCCCCCCCCCCCCGAGGAGTACATGGGCCTTAATGGGCCTTAATGGGAGAGAAGAGAAGGCAGCCAAGAGGGGGTGCCCCCCCAAGCCCAATCCGAATTGGGTGAGGGGGCCGGCCCCCTTTCCTTTCTCCTTTCCCCTCTGCCTTCTATTCCTAGTGGGACTAGGAAATGGGGAGTCCTACTCCTACTAGGAGGAGGACTCCTCCCCCCTTGGCGCGCCTAGAGAGGCCGGCCGGCCTCCCCCCTCCCTCCTTTATATACGTGGGGAGGGGGCACCCTAGAACACACAAGTTGATTGCTTTAGACGTGTGCGGTGCCCCCCTCCACCATATTCCACCTCGGTCATATCGTTGCAGTGCTTAGGCAAAGCCCTGCACCGGTAACTTCATCATCACCGTCATCACGCCGTCGTGCTGACGAAGCTCTCCCTCGACACTCAGCTGGATCTAGAGTTCGTGGGACGTCACCGAGCTGAACGTGTGCAGATCGCGGAGGTGCCGTACTTTCGGTACTAGGATCGGTCGGATCGTGAAGACGTATGACTACGTCAACCGCGTTGTCATAACGCTTCCGCTTTCGGTCTACGAGGGTACGTGGACAACACTCTCCCCTCTCGTTGCTATGCATCACCTAGATGGATCTTGCGTGTGCGTAGGAAATTTTTTGAAATTACTGCGTTCCCCAACAGCAAGATGGTGCTCAATCACCTCCCTGGGAATGCCGGGGATATCAGATGCTTGCCATGAAAATGCATCAACATTCGCCCGCAGGAAGGTAATGAGCGCGCTTTCCTATTTGCCGTCGAGGGTGGAACTTATAGTGAAAGTTCCGCCCGTACCGTCCTCCTTGACGGGCACCTTCTTAGTTTCTAGTGGAGCTGCCTTGGATTTCTTGCTCTTGCCGGTGGAGCTCTCTCGCACTTCCTAGACAGGAACGCAGCACTCCGAGGAGGTGCGTTTGCTGGAGTGGGTGCAAGAGGCCTTGCTGGTCTTCTTCCCCCGGGGAGCTTCAGCGGCAGGTGCTACAACTGCCTCTCGGTAGAGCTGGTCGGTGCAGATAAGTGCATCCTTCTTGTCAGAACCGATAGTGATAACGCTCATCGGCCCGGGCATCTTCAATGTGTTATAGGCGTAATGTGACGCCGCCATGAACTTGGCCAGCGATGGGCGGCCGAGGATCCCGTTATACGGCAATGGGATCTTGGCGACATAGAAAACGATCTTTTTCGTCCTGTAGTTCAGCTCACCACCAAATGTAACTGGTAGCGTGATTTTACCCTTCGGCTGGCTTCTTCCTGGATTGATCCCTTGAAACGTGCCCATCTCCTCGAGATCTTCATCGGGAATTTGCAACCTCTTCATCACATTGGGCGAGATCAGGTTCAAACCGGCCCCACCGTCAACTAACATTTTTGTTACTTTGAGGTTGCGGATCGTTGGCGAAACCAACAATGGAAAACACCCGACCGCTGTTGTGCGATCAGGGTGATCCTTAGCATCAGAAATGATAGGCGTGTTGGACCATTTCAATGGCTTCCGTGCATCGACCAATGGCTCTGTCGCATTAATCTCGCGCGCCCACTGTTTAAGTTGGCGGTGAGAAGAATGCAGTGAGGCGCCACCATCAATGCACATGGCTTCAGTAGCTTTTTTAAACTCATGCTCGCTAGACTCATCGTCCTCTTTGTGGTCATCATCCCCCGCTTTCTTGTCGCGGCCTCGAGCAGGCCTCTCATGTTGTTTGTCCTTGCCGCGGTGACCCCCTCGGCCACCGCGCTTCTTGTCGGACCCCTCAGCACCATCCTGGCCCTTCTCCTCATCTCGCCTTTCGTATTCAGCTTTCTGCATCTCGACAAGCTGCTCAACTTGCCGGCAGTTTTGGAGATCATGGCCCTTGGTGCGATGGATCTTGCAGTATTGCTTGTCGGAGCCCTCCGGCTTGTCGGCAGCCGCCAAGGCCTGACAGGCGGCGCACCCGACAACCTCCTTGCCGGGGTCGTCAACCTTGGCCTTCTTGGTAGTGCCGGGGTCGTCAACCTTGGCCTTCTTGGTAGTGCCGGGGTTGCCGGATTCCTCAACGGCAAGCACGGTTTTGCCCTTGCGCTTCCTGTTACGCCGCCGGCCTTTCTTTGCCGGGGCGGCGGCGTCTTCGTCTCCGGAGTCAGTTCCCGTGCCGGCATCTTCGTCGGGGTACCTCCTTCCTTCTTCAGCTCAAGCACATCTATCGGCTAGAACATAAAGCTCGGCAACATCCCTAACCTTGTTCATCGCCAGCTCTTCACGCATCTTGCGATTGCGCACATTCTGATGAAACGCGTCGACAACGGCGGTAGGATGAACGTCTGGGATGTTGTGATGTACACGGCTGAATCTCTGTATGTACTTGCGCAAGGTTTCACCCTCTTTCTGGGGGATGAGATGTAAATCACTTTCCTGGCCAGGAGCTTGGTGGCCTCCGGTAAAGGCGCCAACAAACTCGTTACACAGATCTACCCAATAAGAGATGGAATTTTCTGGCAAGTGCATCAACCACGACCTGGCGTTGGGTTTGAGTACCGACGGGAAGTAGTTGGCGAGTACCTTGTCGTCTCGAGCCCCGGCAGCCTGCACCGCGATGGTGTAGATGCTCAGGAACTCCGACGGGTGAGTCTGGCCGTCGTATTTCTCCGGGACCTCTAGTTTAAACGTGCGGGAAGTGGGCCACTGGACTCGCCGCAGCTCACGGGTAAAAGCTGGACAACCCACCTCATAAGGTAAGTCACCAGAATCCCCCGGCGCAGGCTTGTCTACAGTGGGCCCTGCGCGCCTATCAGATTGATGGCGCGCTTCCCGCCGCCGCTCGATGGTAGTCCGAGCGTGTTCTTTGAGTCGTTCCTGAAGGACTTGGTGTTGGTCGCGGCGAGCTCGCGGATCGGATGATGCCGCAGATCCATCATCGCGGGCATCGATCCGTCGAACTGGCGACCGCGGTTGTCGTGGTGAAGGAGAGTGCACCGTGGTCGCACCACCTCCGATCTTTCCGCCATCGGCACGTGTCGGCTCGATGGACCGCCGCCGCGAAGGGCCCGCCTGCTGCTGCCCATCTCTGTCGGCGAAACCGAAGAGGCTCTGAATAGCAGATCTCCATTCTTCAAGCTTCTTCGCAGCAAGAGGAAAATCCAGGAGCAGCTGCGCTCGCGCCAACGCTTCTGTTGGTGTAGGCGGTGGCGACAGGTGCGAAACGTGAGGTGCTCTGACTCCTAAGCGTGTTAGAAGGAGCTCCAACATGGTCCCGCGGTCGCGCGCCGTTTCCACCGGCATCTTGGCGTGCATGCTGGCCCCACACATCTCGGGAATGATGCAAAGGGGTCTTTCCATAGGGACGCTTGGGGTCACCAACGTCGCGGCGCTGCTCATCGCGCATGACCTGGGAAGGCTGCGGCGCATGCGCCGGCGTGGGTGTCTTGGAAGTCGCCTTTCCATCCTTGGAGGTAGCTGCGCCGCCCGTAGGCAGCACGGCTCTATCCTTGGATCTAGTGGTGCGCGGGTCGTCGTCGCGGCTGCGGACGGCACCGCTCACCTGACTCCGATCGCCAGAACGTCGTGGAAGCTCATGACCTCCACCTCCTCCTCCAGCCACATCCATCCCGTCGCCCGTCCGTGTTGGTACGGGCAGATCGGCCACAAATGAACCAATCATCGTGAGACCCTTCCTCTTGGGAGACATGATGACGAAGATGTTGGAGAAACTGACGCGTTGACTTCTAGATCAGGTTCGTGCAACCTCCCCCTGCCTGGCGCGCCAAAGATGTCGGGGAACGACACCTATGGGATCATGTGGATCCCTTCTACGGTTCGGCAGGGAAAAAGGTATGCACAAAGAGTCGATCCAACGACCAACACGAGGGATTTTTACCCAGGTTCGGGCCGTTGAGGAGCGTAAAACCCTAGTCCTGCTCTGGTGTATTGAGAGTTCTTGAGCTCTGACTAGTTGCTACGCATGCAAACTGGGCCAGAAAATCCAAAAGTCCCTCTTTGTCTCGCCTTGGGCCTCCTTTTATACGTCTAAGGGGCTACCACAGTGGCGTACAGTGCATAGAGGAGGTGTAAAGTTGCTACAGTGTACATGCTTATCACTGACGTCTTAGGACAAACACACTTAATGCGTCGTTTACGTGTCCCCAACTTTCTTGGGGACGGAAAAAGAGCCCGTCCCGTCCATCGCCGCCTCACCCCCTCTCGACACGCATCCAGGATGATGAGGCCTGCAATGCCAGGCTGGCAGGCTAGTCGCTGCGCTGGAGCGATGGCAGGGTGGCGGAACCTTGCCGGTGAGGGTCTTCACAAAGATCTGCATGCCACCACTCAGACGCTCCTGGATCTTGGCCTTGACATTGTCGATGGTGTCAGAGCTCTCAACCTCAAGGGTGGTGGTCTTGCTGGGGCTTCGCAAACCATCCAGGCAAGAAACTTGTCGGGAGCCCGGCTTTTGGTCTTCTGTTTTCTGATTATTGGCTTGGATGCTACCTTGGTTGTCTTGTATTCGCTTCCAGTTGTCCCCGTCAGCCTTGTCGCGGGTATGGCCGCAACCGCCTATGCACAAGTATGGGGTACTAAAGGGCCCAAACTTTAGTACACCGACACCTCACATGTAAATGTGACTCCACATGGCTAATAAAATGTAAATGTGACTCCATGTGATTTCCATAATTCTTCGGTTTCCCTCCTATCCTCCATGCACTCACATCTCTGTCATACGTTCACCACTGTGTATCGCGCGAGGGTTTTTCAGGCACAAGAACGTATGGAATAAGTGCATGCGCCTTCTAGGATTTTCTCGAGGTTTTCGACGGAGGAGGTGAGGAGAGGAAGACGCTGGAGAGGCCAAGGCAGGGAACCCCAATTTTACACTCTCTGTGTTAAACAGTGCGTTGGCGCACAGAGAGCACTGAGGTGGGCCGGCCCGATATGAGGTATGAGGTTGGGTGCTCCTCCAACGAGTTTCATTATTTTCTTTTGCTTTTCCAGTCCTTTAAAATATGAGCTGGATATTTTAGTTCATGAACTTCAAATATTCTCAAATTTTAAAAATTTCATGTTCTAAAACTTTAAAATTGTTCTTGAATTCAAAAAATGTTGTAAAATAAAAAAATGTTCTGGAATAAAAAAATCTCAAATTTGAAAAGGTGTTCTCGAATAGCCAAAAATGTCCCCAATTTTTTTAAATATTCTCAAATACAGAAAATATGCTCAAATACAAAAAAAAATGTTCTCTAATACCAATAATGTTCTTGAATTTTAAAAATATTCTTGAAATTTGATAAATGTTGTCAAATTCAACAGTCATGTATTTTAAAAAGAAATACCATATGAAATATGTGAGCATTTTTCGAAAAGGGGGCATTTATATAAATTTGAAACATTTTTTTAATGAAAAATATAAAAGAAAAACGAGAAAAAAAACCAAAATATTGGCACCAAAAAATAAAAGAACCAATAAAAGTAAAATAAACCTTAGAAGAGCATTCTAAAAGGTTCCTAAAAGCAACAAACATCGGATATGCATGGAACCTTCTCAAAACTGGTAACCCCACGTCTGTGTACGCTACCTGATTGGATCGCCTAGTTTTTTACTAGCTTCGCTCGTCTATGTGTTTCCTTGACACTTAGACGCAGTGAGCGTCAAATATAAAACACCCTAGGAGAGATACCTTGTATTTGTATGGTAGCATCGTTCATACGCACATACGCTACTACAGAACTGCTTATAGGTGAAAGCTTACTAGTGGTGAGTAGGCATGGGCATTCTATCTGGCCACTTACCAGTGGCGAGCTCCACTTTGCGCCTGCCATCTAGTCCTAGATTAGCTATGGATGCAATCTACCAGTGTCGGTGGCCACACTTGTAAGTGGAACCCCAAGCACATAACCTAGGTCGGTCGTACTATTTCCTCATTGGCTCACAGTTCCTCAAATTGCCATACCAATGTTGCTCCTCTGCTCCCCCCTCCTATCCACCGCCTCCCTTCTATCCTCTCCCTATCTCGGTCGACCAACCAACGACCACGCGTGCGACGCGAGAGCGACTCCCTCTGGTGGATCCTGGTGCCGAGGAGGTGCTCCTGCACGATCTAGGTTGGGCCATACTCTCCTTAATTTGGACACCGCCAGTGCTCACGTCAGGATGAACTCCGTAATTTTTCTAATAAATAGATCACGGTTATTATCAGTGACGGGCGCTTGTTGGTGCCCGACACTAGTATGTGGGATACTAGTGGCGGTCAGCTCCCTGCGCTCGCCACTGGTATCTGTATAACAGTGGCGGGGCAAGCATGCTCTGGGCCCGCCACTAGTGTAGTTTTTGCCCTTTTTAAAAATATTTGTCCTTGAAACTTTTTAGGGTTTAGGGTTTTTTTTTAGGATTTTATGGTATTGTATGAAAATTGTTTGAACTTTTTATGGTTCATTCGCTACATTTATTCATTTTATGGAAATCTATGTATTTAACTGGATATAATTCAAATTTTGAACTGCAAATACATTAGAAAAATCCAAACGTTGTTAGAAAATCATATTGAAGGTAGTTACCATATACTCCCTCCGTTCCTAATTACCAGATGTTTTAGATATTTTGATGTGGACTAAATACGGATCGAAATGGATGAACATACACACTAAAACACGTCTACATACATGTGAATCGGAAAAAGCTAAAGCATCTTATATTTAGGAAGGGGTATTTGGGTCATATGATACTAACGTTTGCTACTTTCAAACATGTATATGAAAATATTCAAACACCAACTTTTGAAGTAAATGGTTTTTGAATTTCTGAAGACCTAAACTTTGCAGGATGTCATTTTGTATGACATGTATAGTATGTGGTTAAATTTTATTTTGTTTTTAAAGTTATGATGTAGATTGCTTATAAACTGAAGACGGCCTCGAGGCATGTCGCATATCACACTAACCTATATTTTTTACAAGCATTTCTTGCATATGACTTAAATATATAGCTGATAACTTAAATATGAATTTTCTTCTAGTTTGCGGCCATTTTATATGTACATGCGTGCAAATTTGAATTATATACATTAAATGGCTAGAAATCCATTACATTTTCTTAAATATCAAATTAATCCAAAAAGTTCTCAAATGCTTACATGAAATTTACAGTGGTGTGTCTTCAACATGGAAAAGGTTTCAAGGGGAAATGAAAAAAAAAAAGAGTTTCCCTTCAAAACTCATATTCTTCCTCGGAGATTCTTCAGTTTCTGTAACTCTCTGATATTTTTACAACAATCTCTAGGAGACATACCATGACATTATGCCAAGTTTCATATTTTTTGAACTTTATTTACATTTATTTTTAAAAATCAATTATACCCATTAAATACCTTAACATTCATTTAGTGTCCTAAAATTTAGATTAGCCCCAAAAAAAGTGCCAAACATTAAATGCTATGCACGTGATACTTAGCTACTAGCAAGAAATTAAATGCTTATTTAATACTAAAGTAGCAATGGTCAAACTTAAATTGTGAGCCGTCCGATAAATAAATGAGATTAATTGCTTGGATCCTACAAGCTGACAATTTTATATGCTAGATTAGACTAGATGCTTAATTGCGTTTTGGATATAATTATGTACTCGCTTCGTTCCTAAATATAAGTCTTATTAGAGATTCCAACATGGACTACATACAGAGCAAAAATGAGTAAATCTACACTTTAAAATATGTTTATATACATCCGTATGCAGTCCGTATTGAAATCTCTAAAACGACTTATATTTAGAAATGGAGAGAGTATTCGTTTTCAGCCTTTGCTTTTAGATATTTTTTGTTATCTAAAGAATTAATTACTAATAGTAATAATTTTAAATAACATTTGCTCTTCCGGGGAGTATTTCATTAGGTGTTTTTTTTGGTAAATTGCATGATTGCTAGAGCTGCATATGGAATAATAGTGTTGTTTATGGATTGCCTAATTGAGCAGTTCGGTTCTAGGCTTTGAAGCACTACAATTATTAGATGATACCCCGCGCATTGTTGTGGGCATTTGTTACAATATATTTCAATGAGATTTGATTATGTAAAATATAAATATTTATGTTAATAACATGAACCAAAATTGAAAATATATATGACTTATTATATTTGATTATGTATAACTATAAAATATTTATTTGAATATAAGTATATAAATAGAATGAAAACTATTTTCTCATGCATTGTTGCATGTGGTGGTGGGTCTTATTCCATGTATGATTGAATTAATCTCATCCATAATTGTATGGTGATGTGATATGCTTGCTTATTGAGATAAATAAATAAGTGAGGATCACTCTCTTAGGTATATAAAGTATATTTGACTAACAACTAAATTCAGAGCTTATAAGAGTAGTCCTAAGGCTCCCAATGCAATGACATCACATCATAAATATTGTCTAAAACATGTCAATTTGTGCAAAAAAATGCATACGGTGCTCGAGCTGCAGGGAGCTTGTTTTCAAAATAGAAATCTCAACAACGCCAAATGTGCAAAATTTCATAACATCATGTTTTCACACGTGGCGTACAAACAAGGCAAATACGTATGTAGGCTGACCTTCTTTGTTGTTGGCCAGATTTTTTTTGTACAGCCTACAAGTCACAATTTCTAACGAATTTTCACAGGTTCATATGAAACACATATAAGTTTCCAAGAAAAAAATCATTTTTTGAAACTATTAAATGGGTTTTTTGACGTTTTGAAAACAATAGCCTCCCTGGTGCTCGATCACCAAAAGACCGCACTCTTCAAGTACTGACCCTTCATAGGGGTGTTGCTCTTGGATCCAAAAAATGGGAACATTTGGATCTCGCAGTTCTTGAACTCCTCGTTTGGCTCCTCCATCGACCTGACCATGCACCAAATACATCCAACATGTTATGTGAAATGTATGCATCTAAAAATTTAGGTTCAGAATCCCTGCCAGGTCATGTCAAATCAGTTTTTCTCATTCGCAGTTTATTGACGGTCATCAGATTTTTTTTAAATGGTCCCATAGGATCTCGATTCATAAAAAAAGAAGCGAGTTGCCCTGTTAATTTGTGGAAACCAAACAAAAACCATCACAACACGCCCTCAACGACACGGCACCCCGGTCGACCTGACTACCACACAAATACACACACACACCGTCGAGGTGGCTTCTAGTGCCATCGTCATCACTCCTCCGGAGGCCCGGGACTCCGAATCCACCATTGACGAAAACCAATGTAACCCTCACCGCAAAACAGGCGCCGAGATCCATGCTGGCCTAAGACAAACGGTTAAACCACCCAGGTCGGCAACCAGTCAGCTCCGACTATGTCATCATTGTAGGAGAAAATCGTTGAGCCTGTGTAGAGCAAGTACTGGAATCGATCATCCATCTCATGTTATTGTCGCCAAGAAGGTCCCTCCTCGGCAACTCCTACTTCAAAGGCAAAGTGAGGTATGATGGCCCCTCGAACACGTCGGATGAAACCGACTACCAAAACCCAGCCGCAACCAAACTCCGCTCGAAGCCGCCATTGTCGAAGAATAAGAGACCACGCCACACTGATCCATGGTCCAGGGGCGGAGCCTCTTGGGGACCATACCGGGCCACGGCCCGGTCTTCCCAAGCAGAAACATAGTTATGTAGCCCACTAAAATCAGTAAATGATGACCCATGTGAGATAAATTCCTTATTGGGCCCGTCCTAGCACTTTGGGCTTAGAGCGTCTCCAACAGGCACGTGGTTGCGTGGCGCGCTAACTTTTTTTCAGCGTCGAAATAGCGTTTTAGCACGCGTAGGAGGGTGTTTGCTTTACGAGGCGCTGCAAAATTTAGCGCGCCACTATAGCGCTTCAACAGGCGTTGCAAAATCCAGCGCGCGCGACCAGCCGATGCTTGAAAAAAAATGAAACAACACATACGAAAAAATATGAAACAACACATAGTTCAAATTCATAGCATAATTCAAGCCCCACACCACAAGCTAGTTCATACGATGCAAATAAAACTAGATAAAACGATGCGAATAAAACTAGATAAAATTACTCGTCCTCCTTGGTGGTGTAGTCCGACGACGTAAACGCGTCGACCCACCTAAGATCTTACTAGTTCCAGGTCGACGCAGGTCCCAGTTCGCACTGGGCTTCCGCCAGTTCCTTCCGTGCACGCTTGTCCGCCCGACGCGCGGCTCGCTCTGCCCTCCTCTGCGCAGAACTCGTTCTCGGCGACGACATCCTGCGGGAAGCGCTCGCGCCACACCGCCCGCGTGCTCATCTGTCTCGGCGATGAGGCGGCGCTCCTGCCTCCGCTGCACGCGGCGATCCTCCTTGGTGATTAGTCGCGGGGGAGGCGCGAGTTACTGTGCTTGCTCGCGCGTCCGCACGTCGGAGCAGTTCATCTGCGCCTGTGGCGCTGGAAGAAGCGGGGGAGAAGGCGCAGCGGTGGCGGGGCGCTGGAGAGGTGGGGGAGAAGGCGCAGCGGCGGGGGGGGGGGGCACCGGAAGAGGCTAGGAAGAAGGCGCGGCGAGAGGGGAAGGGTGGCGGTTGGCGGGCGCCTGCGCTCGGCTTTTAACCAGTGCGCTGGACGACGCACGCCAAAACTGCTGCGCGCGATGCTGCTTTTTCCCCGCGCGCCTTTTTTTCACGCGCCTGCTGAAGCGCGTCAAATTGGTGGTTTATCCAGCGCGCGGCTTATTCCGCGCGCCTGTTGGAGATGCTCTTAGTAATTGGTCCCTCCTACTTTGGTTGTCACGCTCTGCTACTTCCATGGTCGCCGCCATAGCATCCCCGCAACAAGCAGCGACAGGTCCTGCAAACCGACACCACTCCAAGACGATGCCCCAAGGAACGACAACCCCTTCAATAGTGCCAGTCTTCAGACATGTTAGCACGTACTCCCTCTGTTCTCAAATATTTATTTTTCTACACATTTCAAATGGACTATAATATACGGATGTATGTAGGCATATTTTAGAGTATAGATTCATTTATTTTGCTTCGTATGTAGTCACTTGTTAAAATCTCTAAAAAGACGAATATTTGGGAACGGAGGGAGTATAATGTTAGTTTATTTCTCTCCGCATCTTGCTGAGAATCTTCAGAAAATGTGAGGCTATCACGAAGACTGTGTACACAAGCAAACAAAACTTCAGAGCTGATACCTTCTCATTGATGTCAGCTTACAGATCATTCTCTCTTCTGCTCAAATTCAACAGATACACAACAACACAAAGGGCACAAAGAACAGCCACGAGCACCACTAATAATGCCTTCAACAGTGCTACAATTTCCTTGCCTAATTGTACTAATGCCTTCGTTGATCCTTCTTCAATCACACTAGTCTTTTCCAGCATGTGTTTTTCTTCTCCACCTGCATTTGGTCCATCAGGCCTGGTTGCCTCTGCTTGTTCATATGGAGGAGACACCCCTCGGAGCAGCTCGTACTCGACATAACCCTCGTCCCGTTTCCAAACTCGGCAACCATCTCGCTAACCACAAGCAAATAAATGAAATCATCAAAGTATCAAGCCACTGAACAATCACCACAAGAATGCAGAATACTAGCGTTGGCTTCCCGTCAGTATTACTATAGCAACTAGAAAAAAATATGACGTTCTGAAGCATCTAGTAATACTTCTCAAACTTTAACCACTAAGACTTTTTAAGCTATGTGGATGTGTTAGATATAAATTGTACATGAACATTTTTCACTACATAATTTACATACATTTTAGTGCAAAAAATATTTTCAGAAGTTGCTGATTGAACCATTTTCATATACAAGGCTACTTTGGTCCATCAGGCCTATGCAAAAAGATACTACCCATTTTCATATACAAGGCTACTTTGTTTTTCGTGTCAAACTTTGACTTATAATTTTGGTCAACAAAATATGGTTATATGTCATCAAAACTATATTATCGAAATGTTCTTTGAAATGTGTATCCAATGGCATACTTTTTATGACATATGACTCACATTTTGTTGGTAAAATTAATGATCAAAGTTGGACATAAAAATACAAAGTGGCCTTGTATTAGTAGATAGAGGGAGTAATTAATTAGACGATCATTTGATTTTCTCTCAGTGCACAATACAGATTGACCTGACCCACTAATTGCTATCGTCAAGCTCAACTAACAAAGGTATTCCTTCCTAATTCACGACTTCTATATTTGCTTCAAATATTGCCAATGAGTAGTTAATCATACAGATATGATCATGGGACAAAATCGAGCGAATGCCTCATGTTTGCCATCCAGCTATAATTGAAACAATTTGCAAGATACTAGTCGTAGACAATAAATGAGCAGGAGTTAATCAATGCTAATGATAAGTTTGCTATGACTTGGGTTTTGCACTATGCCCATTTCAAAATATTAAGAAATTTGTAATTTGACAAACCTTGTTAGCTGCATATCGACTAACAATAATTGGGCCAGATGTCTGTGAAATGGGCACTTCACTGCCTGAACCAACAAACAATTTGTGTTAGTAGGGATTTCCGTACAAGGGACATAAGTAGTTAACTCATGTAGGAGTCAGTGCATTCTTCTTTCATGTTTCTACCTTGGGTATCTCCAATGCTCTTAGTGTTGCTGTTGTCCTTGTTCTCCTGATCATGTTCATCAATATTTACAACCCTACCAGTGTTTTTTTTCAGAGCGCACAACAATAAATTACACTTCTGACCAACGATATAAATGCAACAGGAAAATGAATCAACTGTTGAGACCGTACAATGATATCGGAGCTGCAGGAGCGGCAGTTGTGGTTATTGTGGGAGTATCAAGAATGGCAGCTCCATCATCGGTAATATGAAAACACATCTCATCAGCATGTAAGTACTCTGCAGATGACAAAGGCGCGGGCTAGGCGAGGGAAGCGGGAAGCAGCCAAGGCGAAGGCGTAATGTTGTAGCGGGAAGTTCAAATATGTAACGGGCCTGATGGTCTCAGCGGTAGTGGGCCGGAGAGCCGTAGCAAGTAGGCCCATGTATCCTGCGGGTTATAAGCAGGCGGGCGAGGGAGAGAACGGTACGAAGAGATTTCTGTAATTCAAACTGTACCACTCACTTTCTATCTTATCCTCCTGCTTACGTCTCCTACCCCGGATCCCCTTCTCCTTCCTCTCCTCTCGAATTCGAGCAGTAGTTCGTCACCGGCCGGACTCCTCCACCGCGCGGTCGTGACAATCTGGTATCAGAGCCTCTTCTCTCGTTCCGCCGTGTGCCTGCAAAAAAATTTCTCGAATCGTACCCGGCAAATCCGAGGCGAAGGTAGCGGATCGCTCTCGGGCTTGATCTGCATAAATCCGGACCTGAGGTGGGTTGATTTGAGGAAACCGCGACCACGACGACGTTTAAGCCGAATCCGCAGACGCGCTTCCTCTCGAACAAGATGGAGGCGTTTCAGGAGCGGATGCTGCGGGAACTCACAGAGATAAGGGCGGCGCAGCGCAAGTTCGAGGTGGTCGACGGGATTTCCGCACAGCTGGAGGCCCTCGACGCCAAGTTGTCGGAGCAGTCCGCGCGCCTCGACCAAGTCCAAGTGAAGGTGGATTTGTCATGCGACACGTTGGGTCAAGTTCAGCAGAGCAAGTTCCACGCGGCGACGAAGGGGAAGCCACCAGAGGGACCGGAGAGCTCGTCGCCGACGGCAACAGAAGTATCAGATGGCATACTTGGAGCAGGGCCATCGTTCCCCACTTCCGCGCCGCCGCGCCCTGTTCAGTCACCGCACAATTTACCTGTTCCACAACCAGTTGTGCAATCGGTTCGGGAGGAAAGTTCAGGCAAACGTCAGTGGATGCCCAAGATTGATTTTCCTCGATTTGATGGCAGTGATGTCAGGATTTGGTTAGATAAGTGCGAGGCATTTTTCAAGCTGTACAACATACCTAACAGTTTCAAGCTTACTTCAGCCTCTCTGTACCTGACAGATAATGCAGCTCATTGGTACCAGGCGTTCAAACAAACTAGTGTTTATCATACTTGGCCTCAGTTTTGTGCAGCAATAGTGCAGGAGTTTGACGTCAATGTGTACAGACAGAAGATGAAAGAGCTCATGTCCTTAAAGCAGCTCGAGTCAGTAGAGGAATACAAACAGCAATTTCTACAGCTTGTTTACACGATCCGGTTGTATGAACCAGCACTCAGTGACACTTTCTTAGTGACACGCTTCATTATGGGTCTCTAGGCTGAACTTCGAGCAACTGTGGAACTACAGATACCATCATGTGTGCAATCGGCAGCGATGTTTGCTGCTGTTCAGGAAGGACTACTGCAACAGAAGTCTGTCAGGTCCAACTATGCAAAAACTCCCTTCACCAAGACTGACAGTCGACCTGCATTAGCTCCTGGGGAACTATGGAAGGCAAAACAGTTAAAGGAATACAGGCGGGCTAATGGCCTTTGTTACAAGTGTGGGGAGAAGTTTACACCTGGACATGTGTGCAGCCAAGTACTTGCTCCTGGAGCTCAGTTAAAGGCAGCTGAAGCAGTAGGGCAGAATGAAATCATATCAGATGCACTGTTAGATGCTCTGGTTGAGCAGTCAACAGCAGATTGTGCCACTATTTCAGTTACTGCACTTTCTGGAGCAGCTCATCCCAACACCATACAACTGAGGGCTCTAGTTGGAAACCAAGTGGTGCTCATTTTAATGGATTCAGGGAGCACCCACACCTTTGTGGACCAGGCACTTTTGAGCAGGATTTCTGTCACTGTTGATCAGTTGTCCCAGCCAATGAAAGTAAAAGTGGCAAATGGAGAAGTTGTGCAATGTACTGAAGTGGTTTCCCAGTTAACTTGGTGGATACAAGGGCACAACTTTACAAATGCCATGCATGTACTTCCTCTGGGAGGGCATGATATAATTTTGGGCATGGACTGGCTTGAGCAATGGGGAGTTATGCAGTGTCACTGGGCAGAAAAGTGGATTCAGTTCCAGTATGCAGGGCAGGAAGTTAAACTGCAAGGGGTGCTACCTGTCACACCAACAGTAATTGAGGAAGTATCAGTTGAACAGCTTGTTAAGTGGGAAAAAGGCAATGAGGTCTGGGCCACTGCTGTACTGAACAGGATTGTAATGGCACCTGAAACACCAATTCCTCCTACTATGCAAGAGTTGCTTGACAAGCACACAACAGTTTTCACAGATCCTCAAACATTACCTCCTCACAGGCCATTGGATCATGCAATTCACTTGGTTCCTGGAGCTGTTCCAGTTAATTATAGGCCTTACAGGTACTCTCCACAACAAAAAGATGAGATAGAAAGACAAGTAGCTAAGATGTTGAAAGCTGGTTTGATTACACCTAGCATTAGTCCATTTGCTTCTCCTGTCTTGTTGGTCAAAAAGAAGGATGGAACTTGGAGATTCTGTGTGGACTACAGAAGATTGAATGCTATCACAATAAAAAGCAAGTTTCCATTACCAGTAATTGATGAGCTGTTGGATGAGTTAGGAGGGGCCAAATGGTTTTCCAAATTGGATTTAAAAGCTGGATATCATCAAATTCGAATGAAGGAGGAAGATGAACATAAGACAGCATTTAAAACACACCATGGTCAGTTCCAGTTCAGAGTGGTTCCTTTTGGATTGGCTACTGCACCAGGGACATTTCAATGCAATATGAATGTGTTTATGGCTGGGCCTAACAGAAAATATGTATTGGTATTCATGGATGATATCTTGGTGTTTAGTTTCTCCTTGGAAGATCATATCCAACATCTGAGGTCTGTTTTTGAAATCCTAGCAGAAAACCAGTTACATGTGAAGCAGAGTAAGTGTGTGTTTGCTCAACAATCTATGGAATATTTGGGCCACATAATTTCTGATAAGGGAGTGGCTACTGATCCTGCAAAAACAGAAGCTATGATCAACTGGCCAGTACCTACCAATGTTACTGAATTAAGAGGATTTCTGGGGTTAACAGGATACTACAGGAAATTTGTGAGAAACTATGGCTTGCTAGCTAAACCCTTGATTGTCCTACTTAAAAAACAAGCTTTTCAATGGTCTGACACAGCTCAGGAAGCTTTTCAACACTTGAAGCAAGCTATGGCCACTACTCCTGTGTTAGCTCTACCTAACTTTGAGAAAACTTTCACTGTGGAAACAGATGCCTGTAACACTGGAGTAGGAGCTGTGCTCTCTCGGGAAGGGCATCCAATTGCCTATTATAGCAAGGCACTTGGAGTTAATAGTCAAAAGTTGTGCATATATGAAAAGGAGTTCCTAGCAATCATGATGGCAGTAGACAGATGGAGGTCTTACTTGGCCAGAGCCCCTTTTGTTATTAAAACTGATCATCAAAGCTTGTGTCATCTAGGAGATCAACTTCTAACTTCAGATCTGCAAAGGAAAGCAATGACAAAACTGGTGGGATTGCAATTCTCCATACAGTACAAGAAAGGAGTGGAGAATACTGTAGCAGATGCACTGTCAAGGGTGGCTCATTTATTTCCTTTACAAGCTATATCCACCAGCAAACCTGTTTGGATACAAGAGGTTTTAAACTCATACTCGGTAGATTCTGCTGCTCAAGGGATGCTGCAGAAATTGGCAGTGGACAGCAAGGCCTGTCCTGGGTTTCAGTTACAGGATGGTCTGATTAAACATGGGGACAAAATTTGGATTGGTGCCAACACAGGCTTACAGACAAAACTCATTCAAGCTTTTCATTCCACACCTGTGGGGGGCCTCTCTGGCATATTGCCTACTTACCACAGGGTTAAGCAGTTGTTTAGTTGGACTGGCATGAAGACAGATGTGGAAAATTTTGTGAAACAGTGCAACACATGTCAACAAGCAAAACATGAACTGTGCAAAACACCTGGCCTGTTGCAACCTTTACCTGTGCCAGATCGACCTTGGCAGGCAATTAGCATGGATTTTATTGAGGGACTGCCCAAGTCTGAAGGATTCAGTGCTATTCTGGTGGTTGTGGACCGTTTCACTAAGGTCAGTCATTTTCTGGCCCTGAAACATCCGTTTACAGCTGCATCTGTTGCTAAGGTGTTTCTGAATAACATAGTGAAACTGCATGGATTGCCATTGACAATTGTGTCAGACAGAGACAAAATCTTCACGAGTGCTTTCTGGCGCGAACTGTTCCGAGTGTGGGGCACTGAACTGCAGATGAGTACGGCGTATCACCCACAAACTGACGGCCAGACTGAACGTGTGAATCAATGCCTGGAGATGTATTTGCGTTGTGCAGTACACGATTCTCCAACCAAATGGGCAGCATGGCTACCTCGGGCAGAGTTTTGGTATAACTCTACATACCACTCGGCCCTGGGCTGCACTCCATACAAAGCACTGTATGGGCAAGATCCAAATGTTGGACAGTTAGCAGGTCAGTCTACTTCTCTGCACCCGGATGTTCAGACTTGGTTGGCCTCTCAGCCAGAGCATACAACACTGTTGAAGGATCATCTCGCTCGAGCACAGTGCAAGTACAAGCACTTCGCGGATAAGAAACGATCTGATCGCCAGTTTGCCGAAGGAGAAATGGTATACCTGCGCTTACAGCCATATGCTCAGTCTTCTGTGGTCAACCGTCCTTGTCCAAAGCTAGCTCTCAAATACTTTGGCCCTTTCAAGGTGTTTGTTGGGGATATACCCCGCGGTATGACCCGGCCGGAAGTATGACCCGGCCGGACTTGGCGCTTCACCGTGACCCGCCGGAGGACTGGCGACTCACGGGTCTGGCGGCTCACTGTCAGACGACTCACGGATGACCCTGACGGCGGGTCAAATAGAAGACTAGGCCCAAGGCCCAGATGGCCGGCTCATGTGATGGTGGGCTGGCTTAAGAAGAAAGGGATGACGAATATTTCCTTTACAAGGGAGCAAGACCCGGACTTGTAATTAACTTGTAAGAGAAGATAGACTAGTCCTAGTCCTACTAGGACTCCACATGTAACCCGCCCCTCTAACTTATATAAGGAGGGGCAGGGCTCCCCAAAGAGGGACAGGCAACAAGAAATAATCTCTAGGGCTAAACACCGAGAGCCGGAGCCGGCGACTCTCCCGTGATCATAATGAGACCTAGCCTCAAACAGCATGTAGGGTTGTTACCGGATGATGTTTCCCGGGGCCCGAAGCTGTCTAAACCTTTGTCTTGTGCGTTGATCCGCCCTGCGTCTCTCATCCCAATCAACCCCTCTCAAGCTACTACATAGATGCGCTGGCCTCACGACTAAGTCCTTACACCCAGGACATCTGACGTGTTAATTCCACGACAGTTGGCGCCCACCGTGGGGCCCGCGCACGGTGGTGTTGAGTTCTTGGAGGGATCTTTCTAAAGGGATCAAGAAGCTCGTTATTTTCCAGATGAAGAAAAGTGGGCACAGAACAATCACGCAAGATAACCCGGGCCAGAACAGTTGCCAAGCTCTTCAGAAATTCCTCCGCCGGGTGTTTTCCTAATTCTGTTGGTTAGTTTTGAAAGTTGGGGATATGAGATTTAAGTTCGAAGGAGATTAGGGTTGCATGTGTGCGTCGCCATAGGTGACCTAGCAATCTGCTGATCAGGAGCCAGATCGGTTTCGGGGGTTCTGCTTCTAGATGCCTGGACCAACAAGGTTAAAAAAATCGCCAGGGCAGCAGTGGTTTGTCCGGCAAAACATCTACAGTTAAATCGCGAGCCGCTGCCGTCAAGTTGCAGCTGGCGAAAGCAGGTCCCGAGACAGATTTGTACCGCAATCACCGAAGGCAAGTCAACTTGCGTGGGAAAACTGGACTAAAACTGGACTAAACGACGCATAGTCAACAATTGACTCGCCAACACGGCCTAGTGATCCGACAAGTTCTTTGTTACTGATTCAAGTACGGTGGAGAGCGACTCCTACTCGGACGAGGCCAGGCATCTGTTGTGCTTTAGGCCGTCCATGTTCAAAATCCACGTGAGGGCAAAAAGTAGCTATCACCAGATCAAGTGGAAAGCACCCATCAGTTATTATTTCTATAGCACATAGGAAAAGTGACTTGGCACAGATTCCTAGGTTTGGGATGAAGAACTGTACTCACATGGGATCGTGTACTAATCACACGAGGCCAAAATCAACTGCTCTGCCCCCAGGGTTCGCTGGCTGGAAAGTCAACCGCCGCTCTCCACGGCCGTGGCCCGTGCGCCTGCGTCCGCACGGCTCGAACACCTCCGCGGCCGTGGCCCTGCTTCACGGTTGCCGCCAGCCGGCTCGCCTGTTCAACCACCTCCGTCTTGGTGTCCACTGCGAGTCGCCGTCGCCTCTAGGCTACTGTGCCTCGAGTCGCCCATACATGGTTTTGCCTCTGAGCCGCTGCCCCCAGGCATGCTCTCCTGCTGATTGCCGCCTGAAGAAAGGAAAGGTGGAGAGCTGATTGGACGACTGGCAAAAAAAAGTCCTGAAGCTTGGCTGCAGCGCCACTGCAATTTGTCGTCGCGTCCTCCTCTATTGCGGCCATCCGAGCCACCGCCCGGCTCGTGCCCTTGTCCGAGCCGCCTCTGGTCGATCTGCTAGCGGAAAGTTGCTACTACAGTTCCCTGTGTTCGTTGTTGTGGCTACCCTTTAATATATCAGGTCAATTAACTCATGGCCAAAGTATGATCCGATCCTCGCGTGCTGTCATTGGAGGTCGCGTCTACATCCGCACTACGTCAAATTACTCAATGGACGTGCGCAAGACGCCGCCCCTGCGGCCCGGGCTACTTTGACTCACCGGGACCGTGCCTGCAATTGCCTCACCTGATCACGCTGACTTACAACGCCGTAGCCGGCCCGTCCGCCCTCGCGGCCGGTTCACGCGTCCGCGCCGGCTTACAACGCGGAGGACAGCTTGCTCGTCCGCACCGGCTCACAAACACCGTGGCCGGTTTATCTGTCTGCTCCCGCGGCCGATTCACCCGTGAAGGATTCCAGTTTCACCTAGTGATCATCAACTTCATGGCGGATTATTTTCGGCCTAAACACATCAGGTGATATCCATCTTAAATATATCTTTAGCACATATTATTTTTGTCAAAGAATAGTTTATCTTTGCCTTGGTCTGCAATGTTGCTTATACAGGGCAATTATTTATGACAAAAAGTGATATTATACTGCGGAGATGGAGGCACGCCAACATCTTTTGGCACAGGTGGTCTTCGTTATTCAACGGACCCTCGCACCGGCTTACAACGCCGTGGCCGTCTCTCGCGACCGCGCCGGCTTACCACGCCGTGGCCGTCTCTCGCGACCGCGCCGGCTTACCACGCCGTGGCCGTCTCGCGACCGCGCCGGCTTACCACGCCGTGGCCGTCTCTCGCAACCATGCCGGCTTACAACAAGGAGGACAACTCACCCGTCCGCACCGGTTTACAATGCCACGGCCGACTCATCTGTCTGTGCCGCCTCTGATGTTACGGTCGTCCTTACCGCCCGTCTCTCGCGGCCTGATCTACATCAACACACCAGGCCACACTTGTCTGGATGAGTTGTTTATTGATTATGAGCAAGTCACTACTTGGGAAGCCCGGTTTTCTTCCAACAAACTGGAGGCAAATTATCATATATTATCAGCCGTCGTCTGCACTGGATGGTTCAATGAGCAGGCGTACGAGTCGCCGCCACTACAGTTTGGTTAACTTCGAACAACCAGTTGGAAGGAGCCATTGGCCGAGTTGTTGACACGGCTCATATGGGATCATTTATAACCCGCCGCAGTCGCTTCAACCTTCTATGGGTTCACATCGTGTTATCAACACCAATGATATACAAGCTATGCCGGTTTATATCACAGGTAAATATGGAGAATCTCAAGCCAACTCCTTGAGTCATCTTGAGACTCGGGGGCTACAGTGACATGACTCGGGAACCCCGGGTCGTTGGAGGGAATGATAACCCGATTTCGGAGGCTGCTACCATATTGATGAAACTTTAAAGGCCGTCAAAAAATTGCCGGTTCAAATAAAGATTCCGGTTTAAAATCCGGTTCAAGAGATATCTTTCTCCCGCAAAGTTTTGAAGCTCTCAAATCCGGTTCAAACGTCCGGCTCAAGGTAAATTTATATCTTATAAAGCTTTGAAGCTCTTAATATCCGGTTTACAAATTTCCGGTTCAAAAAGAGGTTATCTCTCGCAAAGTTCGAGTTCTCAGGAAAAATTAAAGGGACCAAAGAGAGTCTGTTATAAAGCACAACTCAAATATAGGTACCCTGCTTTAATGACCATTGGGAGCTGATCGTATTTGAATTTAGCTTAACCCTTTTGGTGTGACCCTGATCGTATTCGAATCAGAGTCATTAAATATTCTCATGATCACTAGGGGGCTTCCTGTTCAAACATAGGTCGTATTCGAACCAAAGAGAACATAGCTGTCGATACCCTTTTGATCGGCACACTGCCGAGCTCATTGGGGAGTTTCTTGGTCATATTTGAACCATAGCTCAACCCCCTTTGGGAACCGACATGGATCGTATTCGAATCAGCGTCGTTAAACAACTCTCAAGGTCATTTGGGGGCTTCCTGTTCAAACATAGGTCGTATTCGAACCAAAGAGAACATAGCTGTCGATACCCTCTTGATCGGCAACGCCAAAGCCACTGGGGGCTATATGATCGTATTCGAATCTTAGCTTAACCCCTTTGGGACGGTTTTCTGATCGTATTCGAATCAGAAGCCTCAAAAATTTTGAAGTCTCTTTTTGCAAACAATTTTTGGATTTTATTTGAAGCTCTTTTTCATATATAAAGTGTATATAAGTGGTTGTTATTTAACCCGGCTTGATTTTCAATGGTAAATCGCCAGCTTATGGCAATCATCATCTATGTGGAAGCATTGGCTTCTAAGGATTGGGTTATCGCCCTTACTGCACAGGTCATATAAACCGGCAGTACAAAATCAATATCACAGTGGTTATATGTGAGATATTATGACCCGCCCTGCGGTAAACCGCCAAGGGATCTTGTGATCTACTTGTGTGCAGGATAAGATTACATTTGGGTGGTTACCCGCCCTGGCTTTTAACGTTAAGTCGCCAGGGCATATGTTGTTTAAACTCTGTGCAGGATTTACAGGGCTATGACTTACATAAATGGTTAAGTTCAAGCCCATCATCAAAGATTGAAATTGGTGTCTCAAAAGGGTTGTCAATTCTTGGTTTTCTCAAAGGCTATAAGCCGCCGGGTTATAAAATTTCCGGCTTACAATGGAGGCGTAATAAATCGCCATCGGCCAAGAGTCGCCGGGTGTTTAAACTCCGGATTTACTTGTCAACAAATAAGGTATTTGAATCTTTAAATAGCCAAACTTGGCTGGATTTTCACTATGATATTGAATGACTGAGGTTTCAAACCGGGTTATTCAAATGTTTAATAGCCAGCATGGCTGGACTTTTATTATGGTTATCATTAACTAATATTATGATTGAGGTTTTCAAAGTCGCTTTGGCGCAATGGCTATTATTTTATCAATGGATATGATTTATTCTACAATGAAAGGAATAGTCCCGAGTCGCTGCAGGCTTACAACCCGGCACTTGGGGGCTACATTATTCAAGTTGAGATTACATCAAATATGCAAGTCCCATGTCACTGCCAGCAGGCACCATGGCACTTGGGGGCTAATGCAAAGTCATTTTTTGCTCACTTCATTGAAGACCCGACTCATCACATTCTAAATGAGCCGGCCCTTGGGGCTACCAATTGCTCCTGGCAACAATTCAAGACAATTCAAGGATGACCCGGCTACACTACTATGACTATAGCCGACTCATGGGGGCTACACAACTGGATTTTATTTAAAGCCATGGTGATAAGTCCCGGCTTATTCATGCTGATTAAACCGGCCCTTGGGGGCTACAGGTAATATGGATATAAGGGAGAAATATTTTCAAATTCTTTGTTTTGAGCAAACCAGATTGACCCGGCGTCACCAATCATTATGACCCTGTGCCTACAACCCGGCGTCATCAATAATCATGAACTGGCGTTGGCAACAATCATGACCCGGAAGTATCAGCTTTTATAACCCGGCAATTTTGGTACTCATAAACCGGCAAGTTTTACATCTTTAAACCGGCTGAATATCGGATGAGTATTTCAAGACCAATATTTCTTAAGCCGGCGCTTTAAAAGCCGACTCAAGTGGATTATCTCTTACAATATTTCTCACCAAGAGATCAATGTCAGCAAATTGACTCTAAAGCTGGCCTGTTGACCCCGATTTTCAAAGGAAGTATCTGGATTTTTTGCATTGGCAAAATTTGAACATATCTGTTAAAAGAGATTTGCTATAAGATCTTGAGTATGCATCCAGGAGGAAATGACAAGGACTTAAAGATGACCAGGTGCCGGTTCAGGAAAATATTTAACCCGGAACACAACCTGTCAAATTTGTTCTTGTGTTTATATTGCAGATTAGTTTAACATGGATAAATCCAAATTAAACTGGGGGCTAATGTTGGGGATATACCCCGCGGTATGACCCGGCCGGACTTGGCGCTTCACCGTGACCCGCCGGAGGACTGGCGACTCATGGGTCTGGCGGCTCACTGTCAGACGACTGACGAGCCTGACGACTCACGGATGACCCTGACGGCGGGTCAAATAGAAGACTAGGCCCAAGGCCCAGATGGCCGGCTCATGTGATGGTGGGCTGGCTTAAGAAGAAAGGGATGACGAATATTTCCTTTACAAGGGAGCAAGATCCGGACTTGTAATTAACTTGTAAGAGAAGATAAACTAGTCCTAGTCCTACTAGGACTCCACATGTAACCCGCCCCTCTAACTTATATAAGGAGGGGCAGGGCTCCCCAAAGAGGGACAGGCAACAAGAAATAATCTCTAGGGCTAAACACCGAGAGCCGGAGCCGGCGACTCTCCCGTGATCATAATGAGACCTAGCCTCAAACAGCATGTAGGGTTGTTACCGGATGATGTTTCCCGGGGCCCGAAACTGTCTAAACCTTTGTCTTGTGCGTTGATCCGCCCTGCGTCTCTCATCCCAATCAACCCCTCTCAAGCTACTACATAGATGCGCTGGCCTCACGACTAAGTCCTTGCACCCAGGACATCTGACGTGTTAATTCCACGACAGTGTTGGAAAAAGTGGGAAATGCAGCATACAAACTGGAGTTACCCCGTGGCAGTATGGTCCACCCGGTGTTTCATGTGTCTCAACTCAAGGGCCATGTGCCGGATCATACTCCGGTGTTTACTACTCTTCCGGTTCCACTCGATCTATCAGCACCTGGTGTGATACCTGAGGAGATTCTGGATCGCCGACTGGTCAAAAAGGGCAATGCATCTTATCTTCAGATACTGGTCAAGTGGTCGTCGATTCCGGCGGCGTCAGCAACCTGGGAAGATTACCAAGTACTCAAGGAGCGCTACCTAGATGCACCAGCCTGGGGACATGCTGGTTCTTCAGGGGGAGGTATTGTAAGTACTCTGCAGATGACAAAGGCGCGGGCTAGGCGAGGGAAGCGGGAAGCAGCCAAGGTGAAGGCGTAATGTTGTAGCGGGAAGTTCAAATATGCGGTAGTGGGCCGGAGAGCCGTAGCAAGTAGGCCCATGTATCCTGCGGGTTATAAGCAGGCGGGCGAGGGAGAGAACGGTACGAAGAGATTTCTGTAATTCAAACTGTACCACTCACTTTCTATCTTATCCTCCTGCTTACGTCTCCTACCCCGGATCCCCTTCTCCTTCCTCTCCTCTCGAATTCGAGCAGTAGTTCGTCGCCGGCCGGACTCCTCCACCGCGCGGTCGTGACACAGCATTTCCACTTTCCTTACCTTGCTCATATGGCATCAGACTGTTAACAACATAGAGTGAAATTACACATCTGGCACAACAAATATAAATGTAACAAGAAAAAACAAAAAGATATTTATTATTCGGAATTTCAGATCATACTTTGGAAGCAATTTTGTGATGGGAGTATAAGGATGGTCCATCGGATAAATCTTGGCAGCAATGAGAGAAAGCCTTTTCCATAAACGTGGCCTTATGTCATCACAAACGTGAAGCCTTGCAAAGCAGTCCCAGCGGTTTCCATTAAGCAACTCGCGTAGAATATTAGCCTCCTTTTGCATCCCCTTCAAACCATCATCATTATACAATTGGAGCCAATAATTCAAATTACGTAAATCAAAAAAAAATTAGTAGAGGCATCAAAGCATACCAACATGAAAGCAGCAAGGCAGTCATAAGAAGGCCCTTTGTAGGTGCTCAGGATATGAAATACAGCGTGTCGGATATAATTGCTAATGTTGAGATTGTCGTCTTCCAATACCTCCATAATGAAACCATCCTCCTCCACATCGTTCTTGGTTCTACATGCCCACAACTCACACATGAATTCGGCCTCCTCTGCGATACACTTTAAGTAAATAAATACAAATTAGGTAAGACACACCACATGATCTGATTTGTAAGATGCAGACATGTACCATAAGACCAGCAGCTGCAACAGAAGATTCAAGATCTGACTCGATTATAAAGCACGCATATTGCTTGATCTCGTCGCTGAGTCTATAATGGTCAGCAGTGAAACCTTCTGCACAACTACTCAACTTCTCCTCCATTTCGAGACACTTGATACCATCGTTTCGATAAGATGTAAATGTCAGTTGATCAGCAAAGCAATCAATAACTTTAGTTCAGTTTGGTGTATGTAGGAGGAAACTTAGTAACTTACCCTAGTGGCTGAAGCGTGCAGGCTGAGAATAGCAAGAGCATTTCGTTGGAAAAAACTCATTTAGGTAATCAAATAGTCTTCCAAGAGAACATAACCAGAATCCCAGGGTAACAGCCTGTCCCAACTCCATGCGGTTTCCATAAGATCTTAATAGGAAGAACGACCCGTCAACTAAGATCAAATCCACTAATAATAGTAAATCATATTTGCACAGGGAAGAAAACCATTTTCCCTCCAAAAAGGGGGAAGAAATTCATTTTGATGGGATGGGATGGGATCGGAGGGAAATGGCAGCATCTGCAGACTCAACCACACAGGCAAGCAAAGGATGCCCACGGGATCATGGAGCAAATTAACCAGACAACGATTTCTAGACGGATCGAATGGAAACATATATAGTAAGTATACAAAATTCCCTACTGAGTAGAACGCAAATTTAACCTCGGTTTAAAATAACACGAAAAATAGAACATGTGGGTTCCTCGTATACCTCTGTAGTGGATGATATCCAATGGCGGCACATCCTTGACATGTTCGAATTCCCTCCTGTCTTCCATTTGCTCAAGAGACATCATCATGTGTTTACGGTTGGTCTTCGCCGCCAACCAGCGCCAGGACCGCCCATCGGATGAGTGCATATGTCACCTTGTAGGGTTTTCGAGATTGGATGGGGCGGGTTCGTGTGAATGGGATGGGTGGGGGGTCTGTGGTGCGGGAAACGGCGGACGGCGAGGAGAGGAAATGGCCGAGGACGCGAGGGAGGTACCCTTTATTTGTATGGTGACACAACTGGGCCGGCCCAGTAACCTGCGCTAGCACAGCGCGGCCACTCCTCGCCTATAAAAACCAAGGGAGCGATCCCTAGAAAAAAAAATCCTTAACGCTCCGTCTGGATGTAGACAGAGACTTGGCATTGCATTGGCTCCAATGCCAAATATCCCAGCACATTATATTGAACTCCAATGCCTAATTTTTTGTTTGGCTGTACATGTATTGGATAATTGGAATCTATGGAGAGCGCCGTCGTCCTCGCGTCCCGTACCTCGCCATCCCTGCCCGCGCTCCCCTTGAAGCGCAACACCAGGTCTCCTCTGGCGACACCACATACTCCCCGTCTTCCTCCACTCCTCTTACGCCGCACCCTCCTCCTCCTCCGAACGGTCAGCTCCTCTGTGATGGATTTCAGGGCCTCGTCCTCGAGGGCGTCCGACTCAACGACGGTCGCGCTGGTGCATTTGACAGTGTCCGATGCGGCGAGGGAGGTGAGCAGGAGGTGTGGGCGGGCGGCGCGGAGGCGGAGGCGGCATGAGACGGCCAAGAAGGGCACCCGAGGAACGGGTTGGGAAGGAGGAGGCGGCGAGGGCGCGAAGGGAGGCTGGACCGAGTTGGAGTGACGACATGTGTGCTTTAAGTGCAGGACGAAGAAAATATCGATTCAGCCGAAATCGTATGGGTGGAGCTTTGTATGCGGGAGGGGGTCGAACTAGTGTTGCACAGTCCTACTCAATATCGAGATAAGATTCCACGGTTGAATTCAAAGACTATCCAAACAATCGCATTCGGGTAAGGTGAATGTCACTGCCAAATTCTGTTGTCAAATATCAACATCCAAACATGCCATAAAAAAATCTAGTTGGAGGACACCACGTACGGGGGGGCACTTCTCCTAGCGTGGGAGTGCCCCAGCATGCCATGTGGCATCCTCTAGCGCTAGTACGTGTCATGCGCTGGGCCTTTTTCTTATCAGAGCATTCATTTTCGTGTTTTCCCATTCTTCTCTGATATTTTTTTTTTGAGTGGGGTTCACTTTTTGTTTTGTAAGGTGTTTCGGTTTGTGTTTGCCAGGAGCGTGTGCTTCTACGGAAAGCACGAGTGTGCTTTCTCTATGCGAAAAAATATATAGTTGTGTTGTTTTGCTTCGCGTATAGCACAATAGTACTTCACCTTCGGAGAATATAGTTGTGCTTCGTCGGGAAGCACGATTTAATTTGAATTGGGAGCACAGTTTTGGTTCAACTAGAAGCACAAGTTACTACTAGGTAGAAGCATAGATTTGTCAAAAAAAAGTTTGTCGGATCATATCAACATTGTTGGATTATGGATGGGCTTAGGCCCATATAAGACACTAATCCCTTGTTAATCTTGAGGCCCATGTATGAGATGTCAGGTGATGGGAAGTTTAGTCCCACTTTGCTAGTTGAGGAGAGTTGAGACCCCTTTATAAGGGCTGCTCTACCATTTGCCATTGGGAGCTTGGGAAGAGGAGTGGTACACGCGCGCTCCTCCTCCTCCGCCGCCCGCCTCGCCTCGTCACGACGTGACGCGCGCGCGCCGCGGGTTGCGGGAATGAATTAATTTGCTAACAGGTGGGCCACTGTCTGAGACGTTGGACTGTGGGCTGACTTGCGATTGCCGGGATTCGTCGACTCCCTTGCCGGGAGTGGGTCGACTCGGTCGTGGGCCTCCGCAAGGCCCACGACTTTCTTCCTTACGGACTATATAAGAAGGCTCTGGCCAGTGAAGTAACCTAGTTCGGTTCACTCACTCCCTCTCGCGTGACCTACCCGTCATCTACTGTTCCTCACTCTGTGTTGCCTCCGGCGATCCCATCCCGACGACCGCGTGCACGGTTGGTCGGGAGAGCAGGTGCCTCCGGAACCCTGTCATTCGAGATCCTGCCCGGGAGAACGGCAATAAGGTTTTTCGGGAGCGTCTCGACGCGACTGCTCCTGATCCGTCCCCAACTCCGTTCGCCTCTGCTTCCACTACTTCCCCTGCATCGACACCATGGCCAACGATGCCGCCGCTAAGAAGAAGGCCACGGACGACGCCGAGGCTGCTGCTGCCGCCGCCGCGTTGGCCTGGCCAACCGGAGGGTATGATCAGTTCATCCCTCGTTTACTCGTACTTGTACTAGCCATATTTGTGTTGCTCATAGATGGTTCGTTTCCATGTTCTGTACGTGCTAGTATGCTTAGGTATAGCTATGAGATGCATACCTTTTATGCTATGCTTACTGTTTACTCGTGGATAAGTCTAATCGGAAAAGTGCTAATATTTCCAACAATCCAAAAACCTTATTTTAGGCACTTTTCGATTCAAGGCTTTGCTGCTACTCTGAAACCGGAAAAGTTTACCGGGATGCATTTTAAGCGTTGGCAGATTAGGACCACCTTGTGGCTCACAACGATGAACGTGTTCTGGGTTGGTGGTGTGTCCCTCACAGAAACGATTGCTCCTGAACAGGAGAAGGCGTTTAGGGAGGCAACCACAATCTTTCTGGGAGTAGTTCTGAGTGTGATTGGAGACAAGTTGGTTGACGCCTATATTCATATGGGGGTTGCCAAAAACTTGTGGGATGCGCTCGAAGTCAAATTCGGCGCAACTGATGCTGGCAGTGAGCTGCATGCCATGGAGCAGTTCCATAGTTACAGGATGGCTGATAACCGTCTTGTATTGGACCAGGCTCATGAGATACAGTGCATTGCCAAGGAGCTGGAGCTCCTGAAGTGTGAGTTACCGGACAAGTTTGTCGCGGGTTGCATTATTGCAAAACTCCCTCCTAGTTGGAGGAACTTTGCTACTTCTCTCAAGCACTTGAGACGTGAATTCTCTGTTGAGGATGTCATTGGTCATCTCAGTGTTGAGCAGAACTCGAGAGCAAAGGACTCACACGTGAAAGGGGCAGAGGGTTCTTCTAGCGCCAATGTGGTGCAGAAGAACTTCCACAAGTTCAAGGGAAAGAACTCTGTCCAGCAGAATACTACCTTTAAGAAGAAGGGTAAGAAGAAAGACAAAAAGAGAGATGGCTGCTTTACTTGTGGTTCAGATGAACATTGGGCAAACAAGTGCCCAAACAAGTACAAGAAGCCAGCACAGGACTTCAAGTCTGTGAATGTCACTCTGAGCAACCATGCGGCATATGGGTATGGTAATCTGTTTACCATACTTTCAGTCTGTCGGTCCACAGATTGGTGGGTTGACACTGGGGCCAACATTCATGTGTGTGCTGATGTGTCTTTTTTCTTCCTACCAGGTCGCACGAGATTGTTCCGTCCTGATGGGGAATGGCTCGCATGCTTCTGTTCATGGTGTTGGCACGGTAGATCTGAAGTTTACTTTGGGAAAGATCGTGCAACTGAAGAACGTGTAGCATGTCCCCGCCATAAAGAAGAATCTCGTTAGTGGCTCCCTTCTATGTAAAGAAGTGTTTAAGTTAGTATTTGAGTCTAACAAAGTAGTCGTATCTCGGTATGGACTATTTGTTGGAAAAGGATATGACTGTGGTGGTTTGTTTCGCCTTTCCCTGGAGGATTTCTGTAATAAAGTCGTGAACCAAATTCATTCTAATGTGAACGAACCTGAGTTTTGGCATTCACGTCTTTGTCACATAAATTTTGGTTGTCTGATGCGGCTAGCTAAGATGGACTTAATCCTGAGTTTCACTTTAGCCAAAGGCTCTAAATGCCATGCGTGTGTGCAAGCTAAGCAACCTCGTAAGCCTCACAAGCTTGCGAAGGAGAGACACCTGGCACCATTAGAGCTCATACATTCAGATCTCTGTGAGATGAATGGTGTGTTGACTAAAGGTGGAAAGAAATACTTTATGACTCTGATTGATGATTCCACTAGATTTTGCTATGTGTATTTGTTAAATACTAAGGATGAGGCTCTACACTACTTTAAAGTCTATAAGGCTGAACTTGAGAACCAACTTGAGAAGAAAATAAAACGAGTCCGGTCTGATCGTGGTGGAGAGTACTTTTCTAATGAGTTTGATTTATTCTGTGCAGAACATGGTATTATTCATGAGAGGACGCCTCCCTACTCACCCTGTCAAACGGGGTTGCCAAACGGAAAAACCGTACTCTAACTGATTTGGTTAACGCCATATTAGATACATCGGGTTTATCCAAGGCATGGTGGGGGAGGCTGTATTGGCATCTTGTCATGTCCTGAATAAAGTTCCCACAAAGGATAATGAGACTACTCCCTATGAGCAATGGGAAAAGAAAAGAACTACACTCTCTTACTTGCGCACTTGGGGCTGCTTGGCGAAAGTCAACGTGCCAATAATCAAAAAGCGCAAGTTAGGACCAAAGACCGTGGACTGTGTTTCTCTTGGCTATGCCAAGCATAGCGTTGGGATTTCTAATGGTGAAATCTGAGGTATCTGACCAGAAGGTCGGTACAATTATAGAGTCTAGGGATGCTACATTCTTTGAGGATATTTTCCCCATGAGAGATATGCAAAGCATTTCTAGACTGGAATCTAATGAGACTCCTGAACCTGCCATTCTGATGGAATATTATGAACATAAAAGTAATGAGAGTTCCACAGAGGATGACGAGGAAGCTCCTGTTAGGAGCAAGAGACAGAGGACTGCAAAGTCCTTTGGTGATGATTTCCTCGTGTACCTCGTGGATGATGATACTCCCAGCTCCATTTCAGAAGCTTATGCATCTCCTGATGCTGACTACTGGAAGGATGCGGTCCGTGGCGAGATGGATTCCATATTGGATAACGGGACATGGGAAATCACTGATCGTCCTTATGGTTGTCAACCATTGGGATGTAAGTGGGTGTTCAAGAAGAAGCTTAGGCCCGATGGTACTGTTGAGAAGTACAAGGCTAGGCTTGTGGCCAAGGGTTATACCCAAAAGGAAGAAGAAGATTTCTTCGACACTTACTCACCTGTGGCTAGGCTGACAACCATTCGAGTGTTACTCGCTTTGGCTGCCTCGCATGGTCTTCTCGTTCATCAGATGGACGGTAAGACGGCTTTCCTTAACGGAGAGCTAGACAAGGAAATTTACATGCAACGGCCGGATGGCTTTGTAGTAAATGGTCAGGAAAGAAAGGTGTGCAAGCTAGTGAAATCTCTGTATGGCCTGAAACAAGCGCCTAAGCAATGGCATGAGAAGTTCAACACTACTCTGACATCTGCTAGCTTTGTTGTGAACGAAGCTAACAAATGTGTATACTATCGCTATGGTGGGGGCGAAGGAGTTATATCGTGTCTGTATGTCGATGACATACTGATATTTGGGACCCACCTCAAGGTCATTGAGGAGGTCAAGGCTTTTCTATCTCATAACTTTGAGATGAAAGACCTGGGCGTGGCTGATGTTATCTTGAACATCAAGCTACTGAGAAATTCTGAGGGTGGAATTACACTTCTGCAATCCCACTATGTTGAGAAGATTTTGAGCCGTTTTGGATATTCGGACTGCAAACCTTCTGCAACACCATATGATCCTAGCGTGCAGATTCGAAAGTTCGAAGGCACGGCTGTAGATCAATTGAGATATTCTCAAGTGGTTGGTTCACTGATGTACCTAGCATGTGCTACTCGTCCTGAGATCTCATTTGCTGTGTGCAAACTGGCCCGGTTTGTTTCCAATCCGGGAGATGTGCATTGGCATGCTGTTGAGCGAGTGATGCGTTATTTGCAAGGTACTGCGAACTATGGAATTCACTATTCTGGGTACCCGACGGTACTTGAGGGGTATAGTGATTCGAATTGGATATCTGATGCTGATGAGATGAAAGCCACAAGTGGACATGTCTTCACACTTGGTGGTGGTGTTGTTTCCTGGAAGTCTTGCAAGCAGACGGTCTTAACCAGATCGACTATGGAAGCAGAACTCACAGCATTAGACACATCATGCGTCGAAGCAGAATGGCTTCGAGAGCTTTTGATGGATTTGCCGATGGTTGATAAACCAGTGCCGGCTGTCCTTATGAACTGTGACAATCAAACGGTGATTGCCAAGGCTAAGAGTTCAAAGGACAACATGAAATCCATGATACGTCTCCGTCGTATCTATAATTTTTGATTGTTCCATGCCAATATTATACAACTTTCATATACTTTTTGGCAACTTTTTATACTATTTTTGGGACTAACATATTGATCCAGTGCCCAGTGCCAGTTCCTGTTTGTTGCATGTTTTATGTTTTGCAGAAACCCCATATCAAACGGAATCCAAACGGGATAAAAATGGACGGAGAATATTTTTGGAATATTTGGAGAATATGGGAAGAAGAATCAACGCGAGACGGTGCCCGAGGTGGCCACGAGGGAGGGGGCGCGCCTGCCCCCCTCGTGGGCCACCCGTAAGGCGTTTGCTGCTCTTCTTCGGCCGCAAGAAAGCTAATTTTTGGGGGGAAATCTGGGCGAATGTTTCAATCCAATCGGAGTTACGGATCTTCATATATATACGAAACGGTGAAAGGGCAGAAGACCAGAACGCAGAAACAGGGAAAGACAGAGATACAGATCCAATCTCGGAGGGGCTTTCGCCCCTCCCATGCCATGGAGGCCAAGGACCAGAGGGGAAACCCTTCTCCCATCTAGGGAGGAGGTCAAGGAAGAAGAAGAAGAAGAAGAAGGGGCCCCCTCTCCCCTTCTCTTCCGGTGGCGCCGGAACGCTGCCGTGGCCACCATCATCACCGCGATCTTCACCAACACCTCCGCCATCTTCACCAACATCTCCATCACCTTCCCCCCTCTATCTACAGTGGTCCACTCTCCCGCAACCCGTTGTACCCTCTACTTGAACATGGTGCTTTATGCTTCATATTATTATCCAATGATGTGTTGCCATCCTATGATGTCTGAGTAGATTTTCGTTGTCCTATCGGTGGTTGATGAATTGCTATGAATGATTTAATTTTCTTGTGGTTATGTTGCTGTCCTTTGGTGCCCATCACATGAGCGCGCGCGTGGATCACACCATAGGGTTAGTTGTATGTTGATAGGACTATGTATTGGAGGGCAAGAGTGACAGAAGCTTCTACCTAGCATAGAAATTGATGCATACGGGATCGAAGGGGGACCAATATATCTTAATGCTATGGTTGGGTTTTACCTTAATGAACGTTAGTAGTTGCGGATGCTTGCTAATAGTTCCAATCATAAGTGCATAGAATTCCAAGTTAGGGATGACATGCTAGCAGTGGCCTCTCCCACATAAAACTTGCTATCGGTCTAGTAAAGTAGTCAATTGCTTAGGGACAATTTCGCAACTCCTACCACCACTTTTCCACACTCGCCATATTTACTTTATTGTGTCTTTATCTAAACAGCCCCTACTTTTTATTTACGTGCTCTTTATATTCTTGCAAACCTATCCAAAAACACCTACAAAGTTCTTCTAGTTTTATACTTGTTCTAGGTAAAGCGAACGTTAAGCGTGCGTAGAGTTGTATCGGTGGTCGATAGAACTTGAGGGAATATTTGTTCTACCTTTAGCTCCTCGTTGGGTTCGACACTCTTACTTATCGAAAGAGGCTACAATTGATCCCCTATACTTGTGGGTTATCAAGACCTTTTTCTGGCGCCGTTGCCGGGGAGTCATAGCATGGGGTGAATATTCTCGTGTGTGCTTGTTTGCTTTATCACTAAGTAATTTTTATTTGTCGTTCTTAGTTGTTTTCTATCTTTAGTTATGGGTAGGAAACGCAAAATACCAAAAAAAATAGTTGTACCTACTGAACCAATGGTTGAAGAACCACTCAAAATCTATCACACTCCTGAAGCTTATTACTTGGATCATCTTCGATCCCTATGTGCTCGTGCTGAAACCCCAACTAGCTTAGTTGAGGGCAAATCTTTAGATGAGCATGCTTGTTATGTGCGACACCGCATATCTGAAAAAGGGAAATGTTTACTGGATCAAATTCATCCTTTGCAATGCTATGCTTGGAATTTATGCGAAATATATGATATTACTTGTTGTTCTAAAGACCCTAAGAAACACCTTCCCTACCAATGTTTGTTTAGTGATAATGGAATCGTATCTTCTTATGCTAAGGGTGTTTATAATTACTATGATGTTCAACAAATTGAAGAATTTATTGCTTTTAAGGGTGCTTATGAAATTGCTTCTTTGTTGAAAAGTATGATGCTACTCTTTACAAGTCTGAAAATTTTGCCATACTTGAATATTTTTATGAGAATTATGCTTCTAATGTCTATGTTAAACCATATATTGAGGACTCCTCTGCTGTCCAAGAAGAGACTAATATTATGCAGGAGTCTATGGAAGAAGAAATTGATGAAACTGTGAGCTCATTGGATGAAAAAGATGATGAGGAGAGCGAAGAACAAAAGGAGGAAGAGCGGATTAGCTAACCGTGCCCACCTTCTAATGAGAGTAACTCTTCAACCCATACATTGTTTAATTTCCCTTCGTGCTTATCGAATGATGATTGTTATGATGATTGTTATGATCCCGCTGATTCTCTTGAAATATCCCTTTTTGATGATGCTTGCTATGCTTGTGGCCAAGATGCCAATATGAATTATGCTTATGGAGATGAACTTGCTATAGTTCCTTATGTTAAACATGAAATTGTTGCTATTGCACCCATGCATGATAGTCCTATTATCTTTTTGAATTCTCCCGACTACACTATATCGGAGAAGTTTGCCTTTATTAAGGATTATATTGATGGGTTGCCTTTTACCGTTGCACATGATGATTTTGATGAATATAATATGAATGTGCTTGCTGCTCCAACTTGCAATTATTATGAGAGAGGAACTATATCTCCACCTCTCTATGTTTCCCACACGAAAAAGTTGCAAGAAACTGTTTATACTATGCATTGGCCTTTACTTTGTGTGCATGAATTGTTCTTTTATGACATGCCGATGCATAGGAAGAGAGTTAGACTTCATTATTACATGATATATGTTACCTTGTTCTCACTACTAAATGCTAAATCATTGTTAATTAAAATTGGCTTTGATATACCTTGGGATCCGGGTGGATTCACTACTTGAGCACTATATGCCTAGCTTAATGGCTTTAAAGAAAGCGCTGCCAGGAAGACAACCGGGAAGTTTTAGAGAGTCATTTATTTCTGTTGTCTGCTTTTATATAGTTTAAAAACAAAAAAAACAAAGAGGGGAACCCCAAAACTTTTCAAAAAGAAAAGTGAAAGTGAGATAGACGAGCATTGTGAAAGTGGGGGACGTCCTTGAACTTTGTTCATGCCCATGGAAACTTTGTGAATCTTAATTACATAAAATTCTCAACAAAAATAATCATCCCCTTGTACAATTCCATTTTATTATAAAAATAATGTGCCGAGGTTTGCCTTTAGGATGTTTACAATCCTTGTTGGTTTGTACGGTGCAGGACAGAAACTTTGGCTGTAGTGCGCGATTTTACATTTTTTACTGGAACGTCAAATGGTTCTGAAACTTTTTGCACTGTCTTTCTATACAAATTTTTTATTTTTTCTAAGTTTGGTAGAATTTTTCAAGTATCATAAGTATGGTGAATGCTCAGATTATTACAGACTGTTCTATTTTAGACAGATTCTGTTTTTGATGCATAGTTTGCTTGTTTTGATGAAACTATCAATTCCTATCAGTGGATTAAGCCATGGAAAAGCTATATTACAGTAGACACAATGAAAAAACAAAATATGAATTGGTTTTCAATAATACTTAGAGTAGTGATTTTCTTTATTATACTAACGGATCTTACCGAGTTTTCTGTTGAAGTTTTGTGTGGATGAAGTGTTCGATGATCGAGAAGGTCTCGAGGTGAGGAGAAGAAGGAGAGGCAAGAGCTCAAGATTGGGGATGCCCAAGGCACCCCAAGTAAATATTCAAGGAGACTCAATCGTCTAAGCTTGAGGATGCCCCGGAAGGCATCCCCTCTTTCTTCAACAAGTATCGGTATGTTTTCAGATTCGTTTCGTTCATGCGATATGTGCAAATCTTGGAGCGTCTTTTGCATTTAGTTTTCACTTTTCTTTTATGCACCATGCTGGTATGATATAGTCCTTGGTTGATTTGTAGAATGCTCTTTGCACTTCACTTATATCTTTTGAGTATGGCTTTATAGAATGCTTCATGTGCTTCGCTTATATCATTTGAAGTTTGGATTGCCTGTTTCTCTTCACTTAGAAACCCGCCATTTGTAGAATGCTCTTTTGCTTCACTTATACTTGTTAGAGCATGGGCATATCTTTTTTAGAAAGAATTAAACTCTCTTGCTTCACTTATATCTATTTAGAGAGATGACAGGAATTGGTCATTCACATGGTTAGTCATAAAATCCTACATAAAACTTGTAGATCACTGAATATGATATGTTTGATTCCTTGCAATAGTTTTGCAATATAAAGATGGTGATATTAGAGTCGTGCTAGTTGAGTAATTGTGAAATTGAGAAATACTTGTGTTGAGGTTTGCAAGTCCTGTAGCATGCACGTATGGTGAACCGTTATGTAACGAAGTCGGAGCATGAGGTGTTCTTTGATTGCTTTCCTTATGAGTGGCGGTCGGGGATGAGCGATGGTATTTTCCTATCAATATATCCCCCTAGGGGCATGCGTAGTAGTACTTTGCTTTGAGGGCTAATAAACTTTTGCAATAAGTATATGAGTTCTTTATGACTAATGTGAGTCCATGGATTATATGCACTCTCACCCTTCCATCATTGCTAGCCTGTTCGGTACCGTGCATTGCCCTTTCTCACCTCGAGAGTTGGTGCAAACTTTGCCGGTGCATCCAAACCCCATGATATGATACGCTCTGTCACACATAAGCCTTATTATATCTTCCTCAAAACAGCCACCATACCTACCTATCATGGCATTTCCATAGCCATTCCGAGATATATTGCCATGCAACTTCCATCATCATCATATACATGACTTGAGCATTTATTGTCATATTACTTTGCATGATCTTAAGATAGCTAGCATGATGTTTTCATGGCTTGTCCGTTTTTTTATGTCATTGCTATGCTAGATCATTGCACATCCCGGTACACCGCCGGAGGCATTCATATAGAGTCATATCTTTGTTCTAGTATCGAGTTGTAATATTGAGTTGTAAGTAAACAAAAGTGTGATGATCATCATTATTAGAGCATTGCCCCAGTGAGGAAAGGATGATGGAGACTATGATTCCCCCACAAGTCGGGATGAGACTCCGGACTTTAAAAATAAATAAAAGAGGCCAAAGAAGCCCAAATAAAAAAAAGAGGCCAAAGAAGCCCATCCAAAAAAAGAAAAAAAAAGAAAAAAAAAGAGAAAATACAAAAAATGAGAGAAAAAGAGAGAAGGGGCAATGTTACTATCCTTTTACCACACTTGTGCTTCAGAGTAGCACCATGTTCTTCATATAGAGAGTCTCTTGAGTTATCACTTTCATATACTAATGGGAATTTTCATTATAGAACTTGGCTTGTATATTCCGATGACGGGCTTCCTCAAATGCCCGAGGTCTTCATGAGCAAGCAAGTTGGATGCACACCCACTTAGTTTCAGTTTGAGCTTTCATACACTTATAGCTCTAGTGCATCCGTTGCATGGCAATCCCTACTCCTCACATTGACATCAATTGATGGGCATCTCCATAGCCCGTTGATTAGCCGCGTCGATGTGAGACTTTCTCCTTTTTGTCTTCTCCACCAAACCTCCATCATCATATGCTATTCCACCCATAGTGCTATATCCATGGCTTGCGCTCATGTATTGCGTGAGGGTTGAAAAGGCTGAAGCGCGTTGAAAATTATGAACCAATTGCTCGGCTTGTCATCGGGGTTGTGCAAGATTTGAATGCTTTGTGTGGTGAAGATGGAGCATAGCCAGACTATATGATTTTGTAGGGATGAGCTTTCTTTGGCTATGTTATTTCAATAAGACATAATTGCTTGGTTGGTATGCTTGAAGTATTATTGTTTTTATGTCAAAAGATAGACTATTGCTTTGAATCACTCGTGTCTTAATATTCATGCCATGATTAGATACATGATCAAGATTATGCTAGGTAGCATTCCACATAAACAATTATCTTTTTTTATCATTTACCTACTCGAGGACGAGCAGGAATTAAGCTTGGGGATGCTGATACTGTTGGAAATATACCCTAGAGGCAATAATAAATAGGTTATTATTATATTTCCTTGTTCATGATAATCGTTTATTATCCATGCTAGAATTGTATTGATAGGAAACTCAGATGCATGTGTGGATACATAGACAACACCATGTCCCTAGTAAGCCTCTAGGAGACTAGCTCGTTGATCAATAGATGGTTACGGTTTCCTGACCATGGACATTCGATGTCGTTGATAACGGGATCACATCATTAGGAGAATGATGTGATGGACAAGACCCAATCCTAAGCCTAGCACAAGATCGTGTAGTTCGTTTGCTCAGAGCTTTTCTAATGTCAAGTATCACTTCCTTAGACCATGAGATTGTGCAACTCCCGGATACCGTAGGAATGCTTTGGGTGTACCAAACGTCACAACGTAACTGGGTGGCTATAAAGGTGCACTACAGGTATCTCCGAAAGTGTCTGTTGGGTTGGCACGAATCGAGACTGGGATTTGTCACTCCGTATAAACGGAGAGGTATCTCTGGGCCCACTCGGTAGGACATCATCATAATGTGCACAGTGTGACCAAGGAGTTGATCACGGGATGATGTGAGTTACGGAACGAGTAAAGAGACTTGCCGGTAACGAGATTGAACAAGGTATCGGGATACCGACGATCGAATCTCGGGCAAGTAACATATCGATAGACAAAGGGAATTGCATACGGGATTGATTGAATCCCCGACATCGTGGTTCATCCGATGAGATCATCATGGAACATGTGGGAGCCAACATGGGTATCCAGATCCCGCTGTTGGTTATTGACCGGAGAACGTCTCGGTCATGTCTGCATGGTTCCCGAACCCGTAGGGTCTACACGCTTAAGGTTCGATGACGCTAGGGTTATAGGGAAAGTATGTACGTGGTTACCGAATGTTGTTCGGAGTCCCGGATGAGATCCCGGACGTCACGAGGAGTTCCGGAATGGTCCGGAGGTAAAGATTTATATATGGGAAGTCCTGTTTTGGTCACCAGAAAAGTTTCGGGTGAAATCGGTAATGTACCGGGACCACCGGGAGGGTCCCGGGGGTCCACCAAGTGGGGCCACCAGCCCCAGAAGGCTGCGTGGGCCAAGTGTGGGAGGGGACCAGCCCCAGGTGGGCTGGTGCGCCCCCCCACCAAGGCCCAAGGCGCATGGGAGAGTGGGAGGGGGCAAACCCTGGGTCCAGATGGGCCTTAGGGCCCATCTAGTGGGGCGCCCCCCCTCTCCTCCCCTTGGCCGCCCCCCTTGATGGGATCTAGGGCTGGCCGCCTCCTCTTGGGGGTGGAAACCCTAAAGGGGGCGCAGCCCCCTCCCCCCCTATATATAGTTGAGGTTTGGGCTGCCCAAGACACATGAGAACGTCTCTCTTCGGCGCAGCCATACCCCTCTCCCTCCTCCTCCTCTCCCGCGGTGCTTGGCGAAGCCCTGCGGGATTGCCACGCTCCTCCATCACCACCACGCCGTCGTGTTGCTGCTGGATGGAGTCTTCCCCAACCTCTCCCTCTCTCCTTGCTGGATCAAGGCGTGGGAGACGTCACCGGGCTGCACGTGTGTTGAACGCGGAGGCACCGTTCTTCGGTGCTTAGATCGGAATCAACCGCGATCTGAATCGCTTCGAGTACGACTCCCTCATCCGCGTTCTTGCAACGCTTCCGCATCGCGATCTACAAGGGTATGTAGATGCACTCTCCTTCCCTTCGTTGCTAGATTACTCCATAGATTGATCTTGGTGATGCGTAGAAAATTTTGAATTATTGCTACGTTCCCCAACAGTGGCATCATGAGCTAGGTCTATGCGTAGTTTCTATGCACGAGTAGAACACAAAGTAGTTGTGGGTGTAGATGTTGCCAATTCTTCTTGCCGCTACTAGTCTTATCTTGTTTCGGCGGCATTGTGGGATGAAGCGGCCCAGACCGACCTTACACGTACGCTTATGTGAGACAGGTTCCACCGACTGACATGCACTAGTTGCATAAGGTGGCTAGCGGGTGTCTGTCTCTCCCACTTTAGTCGGAACGGATTCGATGAAAAGGGTCCTTATGAAGGGTAAATAGAAATTGGCATATCACGTTGTGGTTTTACGTAGGTAAGAAACGTTCTTGCTAGAAACCTATACAAGCCACGTAAAAACTTGCAACAACAATTAGAGGTCGTCTAACTTGTTTTTGCAGCATGTGCTATGTGATGTGATATGGCCAGAAGATGTGACGAATGATATATGTGATGTATGAGATTGATCATATTCTTGTAATAGGAATCACGACTTGCATGTCGATGAGTATGACAACCGGCAGGAGCCATAGGAGTTGTCTTTATTTTTTGTATGACCTACGTGTCATTGAATAACGCCATGTAAATTACTTTACTTTATTGCTAAGCGCGTTAGCCATAGAAGTAGAAGTAATTGTTGGCGTGACAACTTCATGAAGACACAATGATGGAGATCATGATGATGGAGATCATGGTGTCATGCCGGTGACAAAGATGATCATGGTGCCCCGAAGATGGAGATCAAAGGAGCAAAATGATATTGGCCATATCATGTCACTATTTGATTGCATGTGATGTTTATCATGTTATGCATCTTATTTGCTTAGAACGACGGTAGTAAGTAAGATGATCCCTCACTAAAATTTCAAGAGACGTGTTCCCCCTAACTGTGCACCGTTGCGAAGGTTCGTTGTTTCGAAGCACCACGTGATGATCGGGTGTGATAGATTCTAACGTTCGAATACAACGGGTGTTGACGAGCCTAGCATGTACAGACATGGCCTCGGAACACATGCGAAACACTTAGGTTGACTTGACGAGCCTAGCATGTACAGACATGGCCTCGGAACACAAGAGACCGAAAGGTCGAACATGAGTCGTATAGCAGATACGATCAACATGGAGATGTTCACCGATGATGACTAGTCCGTCTCACGTGATGATCGGACATGGCCTAGTTTGACTCGGATCATGAATCACTTAGATGACTAGAGGGATGTCTATCTGAGTGGGAGTTCATTAATCAGATGAACTCAATTATCATGAACATAGTCAAAAGGTCTTTGCAAATTATGTCATACGCTTTAGTTCTACTGTTTAAGATATGTTCCTAGAGAAAATTTAGTTGAAAGTTGGTAGTAGCAATTATGCGGACTGGGTCCGTAAACTGAGGATTGTCCTCATTGCTGCACAGAAGGCTTATGTCCTTAATGCACCGCTCGGTGTGCTGAACCTCAGCGTCGTCTGTAGATGTTGCGAAACATCTGACATACACGTTTTGATGACTACGTGATAGTTCAGTGCGTAATGCTAACGGTTTAGAATTGTGGCACCAAAGACGGTTTTTGAAATGTCGCAGAACATATGAGATGTTCCGAAGACTGAAATTGGGATTTCAGACTAGTGCCCACGTCAAGAGGTATGAGACCTCTGACAAGTTTCTTAAGCCTGCAAACTAAGGGAGAAAAGCTCAATCGTTGAGCATGTGCTCAGATTGTCTGAGTACCACAATCGCTTGAATCGAGTGGGATTTAATCTCCCAGATGAGATAGTGATGGTTCTCCATAGTCACTGCCACCAAGCTAGTAGAGCTTCGTGATGAACTATAACATATCAGGGATAGATATGATGATCCTTGAGCTATTCGCGATGTTTGACACCGCGAGAGTAGAAATCAAGAAGGAGCATCAATTGTTGATGGTTAGTAAAACCACTAGTTTAAGAAGGGCAAGGGCAAAAGGGATACTTCATGAAACAGCAAGTCATTTGCTGCTCTAGTGAAGAATCCCAAGGTTAAACCCAAACCCGAGACTGAGTGCTTCTGTAATGAGGGGAACGGTCACTGAAGCAGTACTACCCTAGATACTTGGTAGATGAGAAGGCAGGCAAGGTCGACAGAAGTATATTGGATATACATTATATGAATGTGTACTTTACTAGTACTCCTAGCAGCACCAGGGTATTAGATACCGGTTCGGTTGCTAAGTGTTAGTAACTCGAAATAAAAGCTGCGGAATAAACGGAGACTAGCTAAAGGTGAGATGACGATATGTGTTGGAAGTGTTTCCAAGGTTGATGTGATCAAGCATCGCATGCTCCCTCTACCATCGAGATTTGGTGTTTGCGTTGAGCATGATTGGATTATGTTTATCGCAATACGGTTATTCATTTAAGGAGAATAATGGTTACTCTGTTTATTTGAATAATACCTTCAATGGTCTTGCACCTAAAATGAATCTCGATCGTAGTGATACACATGTTCGTGCCAAAAGATATAAAATTGTAATGATAGTACCACATACTTGTGGCACTGCAATTTGAGTCATATTGGTATAGAACGCATGAAGAAGCTCCATGTAGATGGATCTTTGGACTCAGTCGTTTTTGAAAAGATTGAGACATGCGAACCATGTCTATTGGTATATATGCATGAAGAAACTCCATGCAGATGGATCGTTTGGACTCACTTGATTTTGAATCACTTGAGACATGCAAATCATACCACATGGGCAAGATGACTGAAAGTCCTCGTTTTCAGTAAGATGGAACAAGAGAGCAACTTATTGGAAGTAATACATTTTGATGTATGCAGTCCAATGAGTGCTGAGGCATGCAGTGGATATCGTTATGTTCTTACTTCACAGATGATTTGAGTAGATGCTGAGTGTATTTACTTGATGAAACACAAGTCTGAATTATTGAAAGGTTCAAGTAATTTCAGAGTGAAGTTGAAGATCGTCGTGACAAGAGGATAAAATGTCTGTGATATGATCATAGAGATGAGTATCTGAGTTACGAGTTTGGCACACAATTGAGACATTGTGGAAAGTGTTTCACAATTAATACCGCCTGGAACACCATAGTGTGATGGTGTGTCCGGACATCATAGCTGCACCCTATTGGATATGGTGCATACCATGATGTTTCTTATCGAATTACCACTATCGTTTATGGGTTAGGCATTAGAGATAACCGCATTCACTTAAAAAGGGGCACCACGCAATTCCGTTGAGACGACACCGTTTAGAGAAACCTAAGTTGTCGTTTCTTAAAAGTTTGGGGCTGCGAAGCTTATGTGAAAAAAGTTTCAGGCTGATAAGCTCGAACCCAAAGCGGATAAATACATCTTCATAAGAATACCCAAAACAGTTGGGTATACCTCCTATTTCAGATCTGGAAGCAAAAGTAATTGCTTCTAGAAACGAGTCCTTTCTCGAGGAAAAGTTCCTCTCGAAAGAATTGAGTGGGAGGATGGTGGAGACTTGATAAGGTTATTGAACCGTCACTTCAACTAGTGTGTAGCAGGGCACAGGAAGTTGTTCCTGTGACACCTACACCAATTGAAGTGGAAGCTTATGATAGTGATCATGAAACTTCGGATCAAGTCACTACCAAACCTCGTAGGACGACGAGGATGCGTGCTACTTCAGAGTGGTACGTGATCCTGTCTGAGATATCATGTTGTTGGACAATACTGAACCTACGAGCTATGGAGAAGCGATGGTGGGCCCATATTCCGATAAATGGTTAGAAGCCATGAAATCCGAGATAAATGGATCTTTGAGAAGAAGACGGACGTGGACGGTAATGTTACCGTCTATGAAGCTCGACTTGTGGAAAAGAGTATTTTCACAAGTTCAAGGAGTTGACTACGATGAGATTTTCTCATCCGTAGCGATGCTTAAGTCCGTCGGAATCATGTTAGCATTAGCTGCATTTATGAAATCTGGCAGATGGATGTCAAAACAAGTTTCCTTACCTGTTTTCGTAAGGAAAGGTTGTATGTGATACAATCAAAAAGGTTTTGTCGATCCTAAGGATGCTAAAAGGTATGCTAGCTCCAGCGATCCTTCCATGGATTAGAGCAAGCATCTCGGAGTCAGAATATACGCTTTGATGGAGTGATCAAAGTTTTTGGGTTTATACAAAGTTTGTTAGAAACTTGTATTTACAATAAAGTGAGTGGGAGCGCTGCAACATTTCTGATAAGTATATGTGAATGACATATTGTTGATCCGAAATGATGTAGAATTTCTGGAAAGCATAAAGGGTTGTTTGAAAGGCGTTTTTCAAAGGAAGACCTGGATAAAAGCTGCTTACATATTGGGCATCAAGATCTATAGAGATAGATCAAGACGCCCGATGATACTTTCAAAGAACGCACACCTTGACATGATTTTGAAAGAGTTCAAAATAGATCAGCAAAGAAGGAGTTCTTGGCTGTGTTACAAGGTGTGAGTATTGAGTAAGACTCAAGACCTGACCACAGCAGAAGAAAGAGAAAGGACGAAGGTCGTCCCCTATGCTTTAGACGTAGGCTCTACAGTATGCTATGCTGTGTACCACACATGAAGTGTGCCTTGCCATGAGTTGGTCAAGGGGTACAATAGTGATCCGGGAATGGATCACATGACAGCGGTCGAACTTATCCTTAGTATCTAGTGGACTAAGGATTTTCTCGATTATGGAGGTGAAAAGGAGTTCGTCGTAAAGGGTTACATCGATGTGAACTTTGACACTAATCCGGATGGCTCTGAGTAGTAAACCGGATTCGTATAGTAGAACAATTATTTGAAATGGCTCCAAATAGCGCGTGGTAGCATCCACAAGATGACATAGATATTCATAAAGCACACACAGATCTGAAAGGTTCAGACCCGTTGACTAATAACCTCTCTCACAAGCATAACATGATCAAACCAGAACTCATTGAGTGTTAATCACATAGTGATGTGAACTAGATTGTTGACTCTAGTAAACTCTTTGGATGTTGGTCACATGGTGATGTGACCTGTCAGTGTTAATCACATGGTGATGTGAACTAGATTATTGACTCTAGTGCAAGTGGGAGACTGTTGGAAATATGCCCTAGAGGCAATAATAAATAGGTTATTATTATATTTCCTTGTTCATGATAATCGTTTATTATCCATGCTAGAATTGTATTGATAGGAAACTCAGATGCATGTGTGGATACATAGACAACACCATGTCCCTAGTAAGCCTCTAGGAGACTAGCTCGTTGATCAATAGATGGTTATGGTTTCCTGACCATGGACATTGGATGTCGTTGATAACGGGATCACATCATTAGGAGAATGATGTGATGGACAAGACCCAATCCTAAGCCTAGCACAAGATCGTGTAGTTCGTTTGCTCAGAGCTTTTCTAATGTCAAGTATCACTTCCTTAGACCATGAGATTGTGCAACTCCCGGATACCGTAGGAATGCTTTGGGTGTACCAAACGTCACAACGTAACTGGGTGGCTATAAAGGTGCACTACAGGTATCTCCGAAAGTGTCTGTTGGGTTGGCACGAATCAAGACTGGGATTTGTCACTCCGTATAAACGGAGAGGTATCTCTGGGCCCACTCGGTAGGACATCATCATAATGTGCACAGTGTGACCAAGGAGTTGATCACGGGATGATGTGAGTTACAGAACGAGTAAAGAGACTTGCCGGTAACGAGATTGAACAAGGTATCGGGATACCGACGATCGAATCTCGGGCAACTAACATATCGATAGACAAAGGGAATTGCATACGGGATTGATTGAATCCCCGACATCGTGGTTCATCCGATGAGATCATCGTGGAACATGTGGGAGCCAACATGGGTATCCAGATCCCGCTGTTGGTTATTGACCGGAGAACGTCTCGGTCATGTCTGCATGGTTCCCGAACCCGTAGGGTCTACACGCTTAAGGTTCGATGACGCTAGGGTTATAGGGAAAGTATGTACGTGGTTACCGAATGTTGTTCGGAGTCCCGGATGAGATCCCGGACGTCACGAGGAGTTCCGGAATGGTCCGGAGGTAAAGATTTATATATGGGAAGTCCTGTTTTGGTCACCGGAAAAGTTTCGGGTGAAATCGGTAATGTACCGGGACCACCGGGAGGGTCCCGGGGGTCCACCAAGTGGGGCCACCAGCCCAGAAGGCTGCGTGGGCCAAGTGTGGGAGGGGACCAGCCCCAGGTGGGCTGGTGCGCCCCCCCACCAAGGCCCAAGGCGCATGGGAGAGTGGGAGGGGGCAAACCCTAGGTCCAGATGGGCCTTAGGGCCCATCTAGTGGGGCGCCCCCCCTCTCCTCCCCTTGGCCGCCCCCCTTGATGGGATCTAGGGCTGGCCGCCTCCTCTTGGGGGTGGAAACCCTAAAGGGGGCGCAGCCCCCTCCCCCCCTATATATAGTTGAGGTTTGGGCTGCCCAAGACACATGAGAACGTCTCTCTTCGGCGCAGCCATACCCCTCTCCCTCCTCCTCCTCTCCCGCGGTGCTTGGCGAAGCCCTGCGGGATTGCCACGCTCCTCCATCACCACCACGCCGTCGTGTTGCTGCTGGATGGAGTCTTCCCCAACCTCTCCCTCTCTCCTTGCTGGATCAAGGCGTGGGAGACGTCACCGGGCTGCACGTGTGTTGAACGCGGAGGCACCGTTCTTCGGTGCTTAGATCGGAATCAACCGCGATCTGAATCGCTTCGAGTACGACTCCCTCATCCGCGTTCTTGCAACGCTTCCGCATCGCGATCTACAAGGGTATGTAGATGCACTCTCCTTCCCCTCATTGCTAGATTACTCCATAGATTGATCTTGGTGATGCGTAGAAAATTTTGAATTATTGCTACGTTCCCCAACAGATACGTCTCCATCGTATCTATAACTTTTTTATTGTTCCATGACAATATTATACAACTTTCATATACTTTTTGGCAACTTTTTATACTATGTTTTGTACTAACATATTGATCCAGTGCCCAGTGCCAGTTCCTGTTTGTTGCATGTTTTATGTTTCGCAGAAACCCCATATCAAACGGAATCCAAACGGGATAAAAACGGACGGAGAATATTTTTGGAATATTTGGAGAATATGGGAAGAAGAATCAACGCGAGACAGTGCCTGAGGTGGCCACGGGGCAGGGGGCGCGCCTGACCCCCTCTTCTTCGGCTGCAAGAAAGCTAATTTTCGAAGAAAAATCTGGGCGAAGGTTTCAATCCAATCGGAGTTACGGATCTCCATATATATACAAAACGGTGAAGGGGCAGAAGAGCAGAACGCAGAAACAGAGAGAGACAGAGATACAGATCCAATCTCGGAGGGGCTTTTGCCCCTCCCATGCCATGGAGGCCAAGGACCAGAGGGGAAACCCTTCTCCCATCTAGGGAGGAGGTCAAGGAAGAAGAAGAAGAAGAAGAAGAAGAAGAAGGGGCCCCCTCTCCCCTTCTCTTCCGGTGCCGCCGGAACGCTGCCATGGCCACCATGATCATCACCGCGATCTTCACCAACACCTCCGCCATCTTCACCAACATATCCATCACCTTCCCCCCTCTATCTACAGCGGTCCACTCTCCCGCAACCCGATGTACCCTCTACTTGAACATGGTGCTTTATGCTTCATATTATTATCCAATGATGTGTTGCCATCCTATGATGTCTGAGTAGATTTTCGTTGTCCTATCGGTGGTTGCTGAATTGCTATGATTGATTTAATTTGCTTGTGGTTATGTTGCTGTCCTTTGGTGCCCATCATATGAGTGCGCGCGTGGATCACACCATAGGGTTAGTTGTATGTTGATAGGACTATATATTGGAGGGCAAGAGTGACAGAAGCTTCTACCTAGCATAGAAATTGATGCATACGGGATTGAAGGGGGACCAATATATCTTAATGCTATGGTTGGGTTTTACCTTAATGAACGTTAGTATTTGCGGATGCTTGCTAATAGTTCCAATCATAAGTGCATAGAATTCCAAGTCAGGGATGACATGCTAGCAGTGGCCTCTCCCACATAAAACTTGCTATCGGTCTAGTAAAGTAGTCAATTGCTTAGGGACAATTTCGCAACTCCTACTACCACTTTTCCACACTCGCTATATTTCCTTTATTGTGTCTTTATCTAAACAGCCCCTACTTTTTATTTATGTGCTCTTTATATTCTTGCAAACCTATCCAAAAACACCTACAAAGTACTTCTAGTTTTATACTTGTTCTAGGTAAAGCGAACGTTAAGCGTGCGTAGAGTTGTATCGGTGGTCGATAGAACTTGAGGGAATATTTGTTCTACCTTTAGCTCCTCGTTGGGTTCGACACTCTTACTTATCGGAAGAGGATACAATGGATCCCCTATACTTGTGGGTTATCAATCCACAAAGCACATAAGAAGAAGATTGAAATCTGTCAGAAAATCAAGAAACTCCGGAGTAATAGCGTTGGATTATATCCAGACGGCTAAGAATCTGGCAGACCCTTTTACGAAAGGGCTATCACGGATTGTGATAGAAAATGCATCGAGGGAGATGGGTATGAGACCCACGTAAGTTGCCATGGGGGTAACCTGTAACACCCCGAATGTAACTTTCCATATTTGTAACTCCAACTCTTGCCATTTTCGGCTATGTGTTATGATATTCCCTTCGTGGTCGGGTTTTGTCTTTCGTTTTGCATTTTGTTCATGTCAGGCATTTCAGATCATGTCATCATGTGCATCTCATTTGCATACGTTTTCATCTCATGCATCCGAGCATTTTCCCTGTTGTCCGTTTTGCAATCCGGCACTCCCACACGCACCGGCGCACCCCTCTTGTCTCTTTTCGTGAGCGGGTGTTAAACATTCTCGGAATGGACCGAGGTTTGCCAAGTGGCCTTGGTACACCACCGGTAGACCACCTGTCAAGTTTCGTTCCATTTGGAGGTCGTTTGATGCTCCAACGGTTAACCGGGTAACCGCAAAGGCCTTTTGTGTGTTGCAGCCAAACACCCCTCCAAACAGCCCAATAACCCATCTAAGCCCCTCCATGCTCTCGGTCGTTTGATCACAATCGTGTGGGCGAAAACCGCACTCCATTTGGGTCTCCTAGCTCCCTCTAGCTATAAATATGTGCTTCCCCCGGAATTTTCGCGCAGCCAAACCCTAGCCTCTTCCTTCTCCCGCCGCCGGACGCGTCCACCCCGCCGCCGGACACGTCCGCGCCGTCGCCCCGGCCAATCGCGCTCCGCCACGTCAGCACCTCCGGCTCCCGCGCTGTCGGCCCGCCAGCCCGCAGCCGGCCCGCCACCAGGCCGAACCGGGCCGCGCCTCCGCCCCCGCGCGGCTCCCCGAGCCCGCGCCCAGCGCCTTCGTCCTCCGCCGCCGGACCTCGTCGCCCGACCGCCGCCGCCTCGATCCTCGCCGTCGCCAACCACCGCCGTCCTCGCCGCCCGCGCCTCCACGCCGGCGCGGTCCGAGCTCGCCGCCGCACGGGTGCGCCGCCGTCTTCGGCCGCTCCTCCCGCGCCTCGCCGCCCTTCGCCGCCTCGTCGCCGATGCCGTCTCCTTCCAACTCCGGCGAGCCCCGGCCCCGCCTCGACATCCGTGCCCGAAGCCCCAGATCCAGATCCAAAACCGGTTGACCCCGAAATTCCTCCAAGTCCCGAATATATCATATTATGTTTCTCTGTTCATCATGGCATATCTCATTGCATACTGCTCCGTTTTGCGTTTATGATATATAGACATGTTCACCACGAGATGCTCTTAATTTTCTTCCATTGAGCCATGCTCGTTTGAGTTCATCTTGATGCCCAAATCTCTGGTGCAAGAGTGATATATGATGTTTACTGCTGTTACTTATCAGAACTTGATGTTTTGTTATTTTTGTTGCATTTGATGTGTGCATCTTATGGGCATGAGCTCTACATGTGTTTTGATCTATGCCATGCCATCTTTATAGGGGTGTATGCCATGTATTTTTGTGATTTATGTGGTGACTAGCACAAGTATGCAAACTAGGCTTCGTGATGTTTCTGTTTTCAGGGACAGGATTTTGCTTAGTCTTTTACTGCTGTTATTTTGATGCCATGTATCCATGTGTCTACAGTGAGATCCATGCTTATTTTGATTATGTTCATTAAGGATGTTTTGGACATATTGTCATGCTCTATCCATCCATACCCCTGTTTGCAATTATGGAGTGCCCTAGCATGTCTCAATCTTGTTCTACTTTTGCTATAAAATGTTCCTGGCAGAATGTTAACATGATATTCAATTTTGCCAAGGTTGTTGTAGTTGATCCATACATGCTATGAACTTGCTCTTGCCATGGTTAGCTTCATGAACATGTCATCTTGCTGTAGGTATGCTTGTTTTGTCATGCATTGCTTTGTGATGAGTGAATCGAGCTCACAAAGATGCCTTCATAATTCTGTTAATGGCATGCTCTGTTTTTTGCTAAGTCTGAAACCTGTTAACGATACTTGCTATGTTTACATGGGTGCCATCATATCTTCTGTGCATTTTTGGCTCATGATCAGTAAGGGACTTTTGTTCCATGCATTTAGTACATTCCTGCCATGCCTTGTTTTGCTATGATAAGTTCCTGTAGCATGTTGATTGCTTGCTCTGAACATAGTTTCCTGATGTTATTTCTAGCATGTTCAGTATTTTCACGAAGTCTGTGAAGCTGACATCTTTTGCACTTTTGCCATGCTTGTTTGAACCTGTTATTGTGTGATTTAGCCGTAGCTCAGTGTTCATCTTTTGTCAAGCATCTCTTTTAGATAACTGTCATATGCTTTGTTGCTATGTTGGGGTGCTGTAGCATAGTTACTTGATGTATTCTAAGTGCTATCATGCTGTTAATCGCAGAATTATGTCATCCTTGTTTTGCTTGCCATTTACAAACCGTGCATCCGTTTCCGGTGATCTTTATATCGATTTCGACCGAAATCATCTCATCTTTCCATTGGCATACTTGGTTTGCCAAGTTGGTGCCTTGTTCGTCCTTTTTCTTCCGGAGCACGCATATGCATCGCATATCACATCTCGCATATCATGCATGTATTGCATCATGTTGCTTGTGCATTTCCCGTGATTGATTGTGGTTCCATTGCTTGTGTTCTTGCTGTGGGTAGAGCCGGGAGACGAGTTCTTGAACGAGGAACCTGTTGAGTATGCTTACGAGGATCAAGCTTTCAACAACTCTGAGAACCTTGCAGGCAAGATGACCATACCCTCGAAATCACTTCTGTCGTGGAATTGTCACGGCAGATGTCCTTAGTGTCAGGACTTAGTCGCGAGGCCAACGCATCTATGTGGTAGCTTGAGAGGGGTTAAGAGGAATCGAGAGACGCAACACAAGACAATGATTTAGACAGCTTCGGGCCCCGGGAAACATCATCCGGTAACAACCCTACATGTTGTTTGAGGCTAGGTCTCATTATGATCACGGGAGAGTCGCCGGGAACCGGCTCTCGGTGTCTAGCCCTAGAGATTGTTTCTTGTTACTCATCCCTCTTTGGGGTGCCCTGCCCCTCCTTATATAAGTTAGAGGGGCGGGTTACATGCGGAGTCCTAGTAGGATTAGGACTAGTCTATCTTTCTTTATAAGTTGAATACAAGTCCGGGTCTTGCTTCCTTGTAAAGGAAATAATCCTCACACCTTTCATCTTAAGCAGGCCCACCGGAGTATAAGCCAGCCTGCTGGGCCTTGGGCCGTGGCGTCCGTCTGATCCGCCCGCCGGGTCTCCAGTGAGTCGTCTGGTCCATGAGCTGTTTGACCAAGGAGCCGCCAGACCCATGAGTCCGGCCGGGTCATCGGTGAAATGCCAAGTCCGGCCGGGTCATCTTCCGGCCGGGTCATACCGCGGGGTATATCCCTGACATTAGCCCCCAGTTTAATTTGGATTTATCCATGTTAAACTGACCCTGCAACATAAACACAAGAACAAATTTGACAGGTTGTGCTCCGGGTTAAATATTCTTGTAAGTCGGCACCTGATCATTCTTAAGTCCTTGACATTTTCTCTTGGAATATCCAGGTCAATAGTCCAGCTTCATAATCCATTTGCTAACATTGGTTCTTGTAAAGAAATATTATAAGAAATAGTCCATTTGAGTCGGCCTTCAATGCTCTGATTTGACAAAAATATTAGTCTTGAAATATTCAACTGATATTCAGCCGGCTTAAAGATGTAGATCTTGCCGATTTATGACTGCTAAAATTGTCGGGTTATCAAATGATGCCGGGTCATGTAGCTGATGCCGGGTTAATCTTAAGATGACGCCGGGTCATAAACTTTGTAGATTTCTCCGATAATAATACCAGATTTGCTCAAAACTGAGAACTTGAAGTTATTCCTCTCTTATATGCATATCACCTGTAGCCCCCAAGTGTCGGGTTGTCATGCTTGCAGCAACCTAGGACTTGTAATTGCCTTATGCTCATAAAAAGTTGAACCAGTGTAGCCCCCAAGGGCCGGGTCATTATGCAATAATGAGCAGGGACTTTGTAAATATGATCATGTAAACTTGACCAGCAACGTGTAGCCCCCAAGGGCCGGGTCAGTAAGATATTACCGAGCTGGGACTTTGTATATGATTCATTGATAATAACAGCATATGATGTAATCTCCACCATGGGGCTTGAACCCACGTCCACAAGGTTAAGAGCTTTCTACCAATTGAGTAGTGGATCTTTCAATATAATGGATTAAGGCTTGTGTACCTTGAATTTTCGACAGGAGCAATTGGTAGCCCCCAAGAGCCGGCTCATTTAGAATGTGATGAGTCGGGTCTTCAATAAGTTTGAGCAAAAAATGACTTTACATTAGCCCCCAAGTGCCATGGTACATGCTGGCAGTAACATGGGATTTGCATATTCGATGTAATATCAATTTGAATAATGTAGCCCCCAAGTGCCGGGTCGTAAGCCTGCAGCGACTCGGGACTATTCCTTCCATTGTAGAATAAATCATATCCATTGATAAAATAATAGCCATTGCGCCAAAGCGATTTTGAATACATCATCTGTTGATAAGTAAATCCGGAGTTTAAATACCCGGCGGCTCTTGGCCGATGGCAATTTAATACGCCTCCATTGTAAGCCGGAATTTTTATAACCCGGCGGCTTATAGCCTTTGAGAAAATCAAGAATTGATAACCCTTTTGAGACACCAATTTCAATCTTTGATGATGGGCTTGAACTTAATCATTTATATAAATCATAGCTCTGTAAATCCCGCACAGAGTTTAAACAACATATGCCCTGGCGACTTAACGTCAAAAGCCAGGGCGGGTAACCACCCAAATGTAGTCTTATCCTGCACACAAGTAGATTACAAGATCCCTTGGCGGTTTACCGCAGGGCGGGTCATAATATCTCACACATAACCACTGTGATATTGAATTTGTACTGCCGATTTACATGACCTGTGCAGTAAGGGCGATAACCCAATCCTCAGAAGCCAATGCTTCCACATAGATGATGATTGTCATAAGCTGGCGATTTGTCATCGAAAATCAAGCCGGGTTAAATAGAAAACACTCATATACACTTTGGATATGATCAAAAGAACTTCAAATAAAATCCCAAAAAATTGTTTGCAAAAAGAGACTTCAAAAATTTTGAGGCTTCTGATTCGAATACGATCAGAAAACCGTCCCAAAGGGGTTAAGCTAAGATTCGAATACGATCATATAGCCCCAGTGGCTTTGGCGTTGCCGATCAAGAGGGTACCGACAGCTATGTTCTCTTTGGTTCGAATACGACCTATGTTTGAACAGGAAGCCCCCAAATGACCTTGAGAGTTGTTTAACGACGCTTATTCGAATACGATCCACGTTGGTTCCCAAAAGGGGTGGAGCTATGATTCGAATACGATCAAGAAGCCCCCTAGTGAGCTCGGCAGTGTGCCGATCAAGTGGGTACCGACAGTTATGTTCTCTTTGGTTCGAATACGACCTATGTTTGAACAGGAAGCCCCCTAGTGATCATGAGAATATTTAACGACTCTGATTCGAATACGATCAGGGTCACACCAAAAGGGTTAAGCTAAATTCGAATACGATCAGCTCCCAATGGTCATTAAAGCAGGGTACCTATGTTTGAGTTGTGCTTTGTAACAGATTCTCTTTAGTCCCTTTAATTTTTCCTGAGAATTCGAACTTTGCGAGAGATAAATTCTTTTTGAACCAGAAATTCTTAAAACGGATATTGAGAGTTTCAAAGCTTGGTGATAGACAAATTTACCTTGAACCGGATTTGAGAGCTTCAAAGCTTTGTGGCAGATAAATTTCATTTGAACCGGATTTTAAACCGGATATTAAGAGCTTTAGTGCTTTGTGGGAGATGACAAGTCTCTTGATCCGGATCTAAACTGGAATCCTTCTTTTTAAACCGGAAATTTTTCTCACGGCCTTTAAATTTTCACCAATATGGCGGTATCCTCCGGGACCGGGTTATTTTTTCCTCCAATGACCCGGAGTTCTTGAATGCATTGAAACCGACCAATGCTGCCGAGTCATATCATTGTAGCCCCCGAGTCTCAAGACGACTCGAGGAGTTGGCTTTGAGATTCTCCATATTGACCATAGCATAAGGTGTATATCATTGGTGTTGATAGCGCGATGTGAATCCACAAAAGGTTGAAGTGACTGCGGCGGGTTATAAATGATCCCGTATGAGCCGTGTCAGCAACTCGGCCAATGGTTCCTTCCAACTGGATGTTTTGAAGTTAACCAAACTGTAGTGGCGGTGACTTGTGCGCCTGCCCATTGAGCCACCCAGTGCAGACGGCGGTTGATAGTATATGATAATTTGCCTCCATTTTGTTGAAAGAAAACTGGGCTACCCAAGCTGTGACTTGCTCAAACAGCTCATGCAGACAGGTGCGGCCCGGTGTGTTGATGTAAACCAGGCCGCGTGAGACGGACGGTAAAAACGACCCCATCATCAGAGGCAACATAGATGCGGCCCGGTGCAGTCTGGTGAACCGGCTGCGGGGGCGGATGGGTGAGTTGTCTGCGGTGTTGTAAACCGGCGCAGACGGGTGAGTCGGCCTGGGCGTGGTAAGCCGGTGCGGACGAGAGAATCAGCCGCGGCATTGTAAGCCGACGCGGACGAGAGAGTCGCCCGCAGCGTCGGAAACGGCTCGGCCGCGGGCGCAGACGATGAATCAGTCGCGTGTGTTGATGTAGCGGGAGCGGCAACTTGCGCATGTATCCGTCCAGCAGCACGACACGGACAAGCGCTAATGCCACAGTAATATTGGCGCATGTCCCTTTGCGATACTTTTGTAATGAATAATGGTCCTGCGAAAAAATACCAACCACAGACCAGAGTGATTGTTCTCAGCGAATTAATAGGCTGATAAAATACAGAGGAAAGATATCACCTGATGTTCTGTTGGGTGAACGCCATATTCCAGTAATTATAAACTTGTAGTCTCGTTTCTCTGTTTGATGTGACACCCATTCGTGTGCTTGAAACACCTCCCTAGAAACAATACATCCAACTTTGAATAGTCTTGCCTTATCCCCAATCCTCAAAGGCCTTGACGTTGGAATGGAAGGCGTTGACATCTTAAAACAAAAGGCTGAAACTGCATCTGGCCCTTGCCGGTGCGACAGCTCAAAAGCGAGGCTTGCAGAGATGAACCGGCACGGGAGCAGCCAGCAGGAGCAGCAGCTGTGAGCCGGCGCCGGCCGGAGCAAGTCAGATCGTGGCTGTCGAAGGTGCAGCTGTAGTTGAGGACCCGCAGCACCGCAGGGCGAAGAACGACGACCCACGGCCACGCCGGCGAGTCGGCAGGAGGAGCATGGAAACCAGGGAGGCCCGGACGCGTGGAGGCGACTTGCAAACGGACGGCGGCTCGAGGTGTGGTCACTAGTGGAACTCGGCATTGAAAACGGGGCGATCCGGCGCAGCGGGTTGGAAAGTCTCGTCCGGGTCAGCGGCTTCAGGCTTCATGACCACACGGGGCCAGCTCGAAGAAACAGAGGGATCCGCGGATGATGCGAAGCGCGTGTGGCCTGGCGAGTCCGAGGCGGAGATGGTATGGGGTGGCGCAGGAGGCCAGCATGGCCGGTGTGGCCGAATTCAAGGGGCGGCTAAACCGCCAAAGTTACCACAGGCAGAAGACTCCTCAAGGCGAGCTGAAGCGACCGGGGACCGACGAGGGCGGCTCAACCGTGAGGTCGCGGCTGCAGGGCCGGCTCAATCCGGCGGCGGCGGTGGCTGAGCAAGGTCGTGGCTGCGGAAGTTGCTTCCGAGTCGTAACCGATTGAATAGATTAGGTCGTGGCCTTCCTCTTTTTTTTTCTCGCTGACTCATGGTATTTTGACCTTTGACCACTTGCGTATTAGCAATAACATCTAGTACCATGATGGATTGTCTTACCACGTGACATCTTCAGTCTTCTTGGTGTATATTTTCTGTATGAATTTTTGCAAAGGCAGATCTGATCTGGTTGCTCCCCCTAGATTGATCGATTGGAGGAAAACGAGGCTTACGTGGACTTGACCATAGCACAGGATGACTTCGCGTCGGCCTCGGTGTATATGTCCCTTAATCCAAGAAGGAAAAACTGCAGCGAAAAGTTTTAATCTCGGTCTCGATGACTTTTTTGGACGGCCGCGGCGGAGCCGACGCAACCCTAGCTTCCTCAAGATCATAATCTTGTACCCGATGGCTCCGAAGTTTAATCACGATTCTAATCGCCGGCTGTGCTCAAGGTTGTCCGGCCTCATGTTACCCTGCGCGATTGCTTAAAGCCGACTCTTCTTTGTCCGTCTATTCGCGAGCTTCTCGATCCCTAAAGAGATCCCTTCAAGAACTCAACACCACCGTGCGCAGGCCCCACGGTGGGCGCCAACTGTCGTGGAATTGTCACGGCAGATGTCCTTAGTGTCAGGACTTAGTCGCGAGGCCAACGCATCTATGTGGTAGCTTGAGAGGGGTTGAGCGGAATCGAGAGACGCAACACAAGACAAGGACGCAACACAAGACAAGGATTTAGACAGCTTCGGGCCCTGGGAAACATCATCCGGTAACAACCCTACATGCTGTTTGAGGCTAGGTCTCATTATGATCACGGGAGAGTCGCCGGGAACCGGCTCTCGGTGTCTAGCCCTAGAGATTGTTTCTTGTTAGTCGTCCCTCTTTGGGGTGCCCTGCCCCTCCTTATATAAGTTAGAGGGGCGGGTTACATCCGGAGTCCTAGTAGGATTAGGACTAGTCTATCTTTCTTTATAAGTTGAATACAAGTCCGGGTCTTGCTGACTACGCTTACGAGGATCAAGCTTTCGACAACTCTGAGAACCTTGCAGGCAAGATGACCATACCCTCGAAATCACTTCTATCTTTGCTTTGCTAGTTGTTCGCTCTATTGCTATGCTGCGCTACCTACCACTTGCTATATCATGCCTCCCATATTTGCCATGTCAAGCCTCTAACCATCCTTTCCTAGCAAACCATTGTTTGGCTAAGTTACCGCTTTTGCTCAGCCCTTCTTATAGCGTTGCTAGTTGCAGGTGAAGTTGAAGTTGGTTCCATATTGGAACATGGATATTTTGGCATATCACAATATCTCTTATTTAATTAATGCATATATATATTTGGTAAAGGGTGGAAGGCTCGGCCTTATGCCTGGTGTTTTGTTCCACTCTTGCCGCCCTAGTTTCCGTCATACCGGTGTTATGTTCCTTGAGTTTGCGTTCCTTCCGCGGTTGGGTGATTTATGGGACCCCCTTGACAGTTCGCCTTGAATAAAACTCCTCCAGCAAGGCCCAACCTTGGTTTTACATTTGCCTACCTAAGCCTTTTTCCCTTGGGTTTTCGCGAGCCCGAGGGTCATCTTTATTTAAACCCCCGGACCAGTGCTCCTTCGAGTGCTGGCCCAAACCGAGCGATGTCCGGCGCCCCCTGGGCAACCAGGGTCTATGCCAACCCGACGTCTGGCTCATCCGGTGTGCCCTGAGAACAAGATATGTGCAGCTCATATCGGGATTTGTCGGCACATTCGGGCGGCTTTGCTGGTCTTGTTTTACCATTGTCGAAATGTCATGTAAACCGGGATTCCAAGACTGATCGGGTCTTCCCGGGAGAAGGTTTATCCTTCGTTGACCGCGAGAGCTTATAATGGGCTAAGTTGGGACACCCCTGCAGGATATTATCTTTCGAAAGTCGTGCCCGCGGTTATGAGGCAGATGGGAATTTGTTAATGTCCGGTTGTAGAGAACTTGACACTTGACTTAATTAAAATACATCCACCGTGTGTGTAGCCGTGATGGTCTCTTTTCGGCGGAGTCCGGGAAGTGAACACGGTTTGAGTTATGCATGAACGTAAGTAGTTTCAGGATCACTTCTTGATCATTTCTAGCTTCGCGACCGTTGCGTTGCTTCTCTTCTCGCTCTCATTTGCGTATGTTAGCCACCATATGCTTAGTGCTTGCTGCAGCTCCACCTCATTACCCCATCCTTTCCTATAAGCTTAAATAGTCTTGATCTCGCGGGTGTGAGATTGCTGAGTCCTCGTGACTCATAGATTCTACCAAAACAGTTGCAGGTGTCAACGATACCAGTGCAGATGACGCAACCGAGCTCAAGTGGGAGTTCGACGAGGAACGTGGTCGTTACTATGTTTCGTTTCCGAATGATCAGTAGTGGAGCCCAGTTGGGACGATCGGGGATCTAGCATTTGGGGTTATCTTATTTTCATTTGAATTTGACCGTAGTCGGTCTATGTGTGGATTTTGGATGATGTATGAATTAATTTATGTATTGTGTGAAGTGGCGATTGTAAGCCAACTCTCGTTATCCCATTCTTGTTCATTACATGGGATTGTGTGAAGATGACCCTTCTTGCGACAATACCTACAATGCGGTTATGCCTCTAAGTCGTGCCTCGACACGTGGGAGATATAGCTGCATCGTGGGCGTTACAAGTTGGTAATCAGAGCCATCCCCGACTTAGGAGCCCCCTGCTTGATCAAATCGCTGGCGTTGTTGAGTCTAGAACAAAAATGTTTTGAGTCTTAGGATTATATATATCAGAGAGTAGGATTGTTTTTACTCCCCAGTCCCTTCGTCGCTCTAGTGAGGCCTCCTGACGTAGAAGTTTTGACTCTCCTCTCCTCAAATTTCACTAAAAAAAATTTAGGATCACACGGGTATCTTGGAATCGTTCCGATGGTTTTGTGACGAGGACATTGTTCTTGGTGCCTCCTGACATTTAGGGGTTGTGGCAGTGTCCCAGGGAGTTGAGCTCTGAGGTGTTGTCGTCACAATTTTATCGTTGCAGTTCTGGAATACCTGAGTTTCGCCGACATCAAAAATCTCTTTTATGCAGTTGTTGGTGAGATCACCTCGACACCACCCAGTACTGGGGCGGGAGTTCGGGAGTATTGCCATAACTCGTATAACGGATGCTTTTCGAAGGTTGAGGTACACGATTTCCGAAGGTTTCCTGGTTATGTGTTGACGGATGGATACAGCTGGATCTAGGGATTGCTAGTTTGGGTGATATATTTTGTGTCCCCTGTATCCCCAACACCAGATTGCATAACCAGAAAGTTTCGGGAGTTTATAGGTGGGATTCAAGTAGCTCTTAGCATTTCTTCCCGCAGATATTTGGTTTGTGATTGGGTAATCCTTACCACTTATTTGTTCCACTCGTACCTTGTTATTTTATTCATCAACCCTTTATCAAGTGGCTTCTCACCTTAATGGAAGTGTGATGATTTACTGTGGAATTCATTCGTTCATCCTCGTTCGAATGTTTATTGTGAAGACTATATGTTGCAATTTCTATCCGTTGATTCAATTTGCCTATCTGTCTATCAAGATGCTAACGGATGTCACCCTCTTCAGGATGGCTCCGCCAACGCGTCAGAATCCGGAACACAATGATGGGAGTCAGGCGAGCCCTCCGCCACCACCTCCGCCCGGAGGCATGGCAAGCTATCATGACAGCCACCAACACCAATGCTCAGATGATTTTGCAACTCTTGCAAGAGCGCACCCAAGGGCAAGGCAATCAAGGAAATCAAGGCCAAGGCAACAATCAGCCTCACTTCGCTACCCTCAACCAGTTCCTCGCAAATCAGCCGAAGTCTTTCAGCTACTGTGCCGAGGCCACAGACGCCGATGATTGGCTCGTGGACATCAACAAGCATTTTGAATGTAGCAATGTCAGGCCTGAGGACTTTGTCAAGTTCGCTTCTTTTCAACTCAAGGATCAAGCTGCCGAGTGGTATCAACAATACAAAGATTCCAGAGGAGGTCGTGTGATTACCTGGGATGATTTCCGCCGAGACTTCAAAGCTCACCACATTCCACAAAGTGTTGTTGAGAGCAAGCGTGAGGAGTTCCGCAATCTCAAGCAAGGCAGCATGTCCGTGTATCAATACAATACCCAGTTTCAGAAACTCGCTCGCTTCGCTAAGCAAGACGTTCCTGATGAAAAGAGCATGATCTATCAATTCAGAGGTGGCCTCAGAGAAGATCTGCAATTACCTCTTGTGCTTTTTGAGCCGACCAAGTATGATCATTTCTACAATATGGCACTGAAGCAAGAGGCTGCTCAGCTCAAGTGTGAGGCTTCTAAGAAGAGAGTCAGGGACGCAGTTCAGTCTTCTTCTTCCTCACTAGTGGCTGCTAAGCAACAGAAGTTCTGGTTGCCTCCTCCTCCTCCATTTCGTCAGCCTTTCCAGCAGAAGAACAAAGGTGGCCATGGATCTTCCCACCCACCCAACCCTGGCTATCAGAACAAGTCTCAGAATCAAGCTCCAAAGTCGAATGCTCCTTATCATCGTCCACTCTCAGAGGTGACTTGCAACAAGTGTCAGCAGAAAGGTCACTATGCTAACAAGTGCTTCAACCAAAGGCGCCTTCCGCCTCCTCCTCCTGTGAGATCTTACAGCAATGCGGTGGTCAAGCATAATCCCAAGTCTGCAAAGGTGAACATGATGAATGCAGCTCAAGCGGAGGAATCTACTGATGTGATAATGGGTAATCTCTCAGTTAATGATATTCCTGCAAAAGTTTTATTTGATACTGGTGCATCGCTTTCTTTCATCTCTAGACCTTTTGCATCTAAGCATGAGTTGGTTTTTCAAGATTTGCCAAGACTGTTATCAGTTGTCTCTCCGGGTAAATTCATGAATGCAAGCTCCTTGGTTCGGGATATCTCTATCAAGATGGGCAATTATAAATTTCTGTCTTGTCCAATTGTCCTTGGTGACTCGGATATTGATCTAATTCTCGGGATGGACTGGCTTTCTAAGCACAAGGCTCAACTTGATTGTGCTGCCAGGGAAATTCAATTGACACACTCTTCTGAGGATGTGATCATCTATGCCGCTCGTGATGAGACCATTCGGTTATTCTCTCTCAATGAGAAGGGCGAGTTGGATGCTATTTCTCAAATTCCAGTCGTTTGTGAGTACCAAGATGTCTTTCCAGAAGAGCTTCCGGGTATGCCTCTGTTGGAAATATGCCCTAGAGGCAATAATAAATGGTTATTATTATATTTCTTTGTTCATGGTAATCGTCTATTGTTCATGCTATAATTGTATTGTCCGGAAATCGTAATACATGTGTGAATACATAGACCACAACGTGTCCCTAGTAAGCCTCTAGTTGACTAGCTCGTTGATCAACAGATAGTCATGGTTTCCTGACTATGGGCATTGGATGTCATTGATAACGGGATCACATCATTGGGAGAATGATGTGATGGACAAGACCCAATCCTAAGCATAGCATAAAAGATCGTGTAGTTTTGTTTGCTAGAGCTTTTCCAATGTCAAGCATCTTTTCCTTAGACCATGAGATCGTGCAACTCCCGGATACCGTAGGAGTGCTTTGGGTGTGCCAAACGTCACAACGTAACTGGGTGACTATAAAGGTGCACTACGGGTATCTCCGAAAGTGTCTGTTGGGTTGGCACGGATCGAGACTGGGATTTGTCACTCCGTGTGACGGAGAGGTATCTCTGGGCCCACTCGGTAATGCATCATCATAATGAGCTCAATGTGACTAAGGCGTTAGTCACGGGATCATGCATTGCGGTACGAGTAAAGAGACTTGCTGGTAACGAGATTGAACAAGGTATTGGGATACCGACGATCGAATCTCGGGCAAGTAACATACCGATTGACAAAGGGAATTGTATACAGGATTGATTGAATCCTCGACATCGTGGTTCATCCGATGAGATCATCGTGGAACATGTGGGAGCCAACATGGGTATCCAGATCCCACTGTTGGTTATTGACCGGAGAGGCGTCTCGGTCATGTCTGCATGTCTCCCGAACCCGTAGGGTCTACACACTTAAGGTTCCGTGACGCTAGGGTTGTAGAGATATGTGTATGCAGAAACCCGAAAGTTGTTCGGAGTCCCGGATGAGATCCCGGACGTCACGAGGAGTTCCGGAATGGTCCGGAGGTAAAGAATTATATATAGGAAGTCAAGTTTCGGCCACCGGGAAAGTTTCGGGGGTTACCGGTATTGTACCGGGACCACCGGAAGGGTCCCGGGGGTCCACCGGGTGGGGCCACCTATCCCGTAGGGCCCCGTGGGCTGAAGTGGGAAGGGAACCAGCCCCTAGTGGGCTGGGCGCCCCCCCATGGGCCTCCCCCCTGCGCCTAGGGTTGGAAACCCTAGGGTGGGGGCGCCCCACTTGCCTTGGGGGGCAAGTCACCCCCCTTGGCCGCCGCCCCCCACCCTAGATGGGTTGTGGCCAGCGCCCCCCCCCCCCTCCCAGGGGGCCTATATAAAGGGGGGAGGGAGGGCAAGAAGATCTCAGCCTTGGGCGCCTCCCTCCTCCCCTGCTACACCTCTCTCTCTCGTAGAAGCTCGGCGAAGCCCTGCCGGCATCCCGCTACATCCACCACCACGCCGTCGTGCTGCTGGATCTCCATCAACCTCTCCTTCCCCCTTGCTGGATCAAGAAGGAGGATACGTCGCTGCACCGTACGTGTGTTGAACGCGGAGGTGCCGTCCGTTCGGCACTCGGTCATCGGTGATTTGGATCACGGCGAGTACGACTCCGTCATCCACGTTCATTGGAACGCTTCCGTTCGCGATCTACAAGGGTATGTAGATGCACTACTTTCCCCTCGTTGCTAGTATACTCCATAGATGCATCTTGGTGAGCGTAGGAAAATTTTAAAATTATGCTACGATTCCCAACAGCCTCCTCACCGGCCAGTTGAGTTCGTTATCGATCTTGAGCCTGGCACGGAACCCGTTTGCAAGCGTCCTTACAAGCTTGGACCCAAGGAGCTGAAAGAATTGAAGAAACAGCTTGATGAACAAGATCGTCTGGGTCTGATCAGACCGAGTTCATCTCCATGGGGTTGTGGTGTTCTCTTTGTCCAGAAGAAGGATGGCACGGACCGACTTTGTGTCGACTACCGTCCATTGAACAAGAAGACAATCAAGAACAAGTATCCACTTCCAAACATCAATGAGCTATTCGAGGAACTTAAAGGTGCTAAAGTATTCTCCAAGCTTGACCTTCGGATGGGTTATCATCAGATTCGCATTCGTGAAGAAGATATTCCCAAGACAGCATTCAGAACAAGCTTTGGTTCTTATGAATATACTGTCATGTCTTTCGGCCTTGTCAATGCTCCTCCAACATTCTCTCGAATGATGAATTTCATCTTCAACCCCTATACCAATGAATTCGTCCTGGTGTATCTCGATGATATCTTGGTCTTCTCCAAGAATAAGAAGGGTCATGCCAAACATTTACGATTGGTGCTCGACAAGCTCAGAGAGTATCAATTCTATGCGAAGTTTTCCAAATGTGAGTTTTGGCTTGATGAAGTTCTTTACCTTGGTCATATCATCTCTGCCAAGGGCATCGCTGTTAATCCCGAGAAGGTGTCCGCAATTGTGAATTGGGAACCTCCTCAGAATGTCAAGCAGCTCTGCAGTTTTCTTGGGCTTGCAAGCTATTGCCGAAGATTCGTTGAGAATTTCTCTAAGATTGCAAAGCCTCTTTCCAACCTCCTCTAGAAGCATGTCAAGTATGTCTGGACTCCTGAGTGTGACGTTGCTTTCAACACTCTGAAAGAGAAACTCGTCACAGCTCATGTCTTAACTCCTCCTGACGAATCCAAGCCATTCGAAGTTTTCTGTGATGCTTCTCTTCAAGGTCTCGGTGTTGTGTTAATGCAAGAGAAGAAAGTTGTGGCCTATACCTCTCGTCAGTTGAAGCCCAACGAAAAGAACTACCCCACTCACGATCTTGAGTTGGCGGCAGTTGACATGCATTAATAACATGGAGACATCTCTTGTTGGGAAGAAAAGTGGACATATTCACCGATCACAAGAGTCTCAAGTACATCTTCACTCAGCCCAACCTCAACCTCGGGCAAACTCGATGGGTCGAGATGATTCAAGAGTACAATCCGAGTATTGAATATACTCCAGGCAAGGCCAATGTCATTGCAGATGCTTTGAGCAGGAAGGCTTATTGCAACAGCTTAATTCTCAAGCCATTCCAACCGGATCTTTGTGAAGCTTTCCGCAACTGAATCTCCAAGTTGTTCCTCAAGGCTTTCTTGCCAACCTCCTAGTCTCTCCTACTTTGGAAGATCAAATTCGTGAGGCACAACTCCTAGATACCATGGTGAAGAAGGTGAAACGTGGTATCGACAAGGGTCTTTCCAAATACATGTGCTATCGCATTGATGACAGAGACACTTTATTCTTCGAGGACCGGATTGTAGTTCCTAAAGGTGATCTAAGGAAAGTCATTATGAACGAGGCGCACAATTCTCTTCTTTCCATTCATCCTGGAAGTACGAAGATGTATCATGACCTCAAGCAGTCGTATTGGTGGAGTCGAATGAAGCGAGAAATCGCTCAATTCGTGAACGAATGTGATGTCTGTCGAAGGGTGAAAGCAGAACACCAACGACCAGTTGGTCTCCTCCAACCTCTTGCTATTCCAGAATGGAAGTTTGATCATATCGAAATGGACTTCGTGACTGGATTTCCTAAGTCCAAGCACGGAAATGATGCTATCTTCGTTGTCATCGACAAGCTTACTAAAGTGGCTCATTTCCTTCCAATAAAAGAATCTATCACAGCAGCTCAGTTGGCAGAGCTATACACCTCCAGGATTGTCTCCTTGCACGGCATTCCACAATTGATATCTTCAGATCGTGGAAGCATCTTCACTTCTAAGTTCTGGGACTCCTTCCAGAAGGCCATGGGCACCAACATTCGCTTCAGCACAGCTTTCCATCCTCAAACTAGTGGCCAAGTCGAGCGAGTCAATCAAGTCCTTGAAGATATGCTCAGGGCTTGTGTCATTTCCTTTGGCATGAAGTGGGAAGATTGTCTTCCATATGCCGAGTTCTCCTACAACAACAGCTTCCAAGCGAGTTTGGGCAAGGCCCCATTCGAGATTCTCTATGGCAGAAAGTGTCGTACTCCTCTCAATTGGTCAGAGACTGGTGAACGCCAACTTCTTGGCAATGACTTAATCACAGAGGCTGAAGAAATGTGTAAAGTCATCCGTGAAAATCTCAAAGCCGCGCAATCGCGCCAGAAGAGTTACTATGATAGCAAGCACCGTGACTTGGCTTTCGAGATCGGAGACCATGTCTACCTCCGCGTCTCTCCAGTGAAAGGCCCTCGTCGCTTCGGTATCAAAGGGAAGCTTGCCCCTAGATACGTGGGTCCTTTCAAGATCATTGGCAAAAGAGGCGACCTCGCCTATCAACTTGAGCTTCCCTCCAACTTCGCGAACGTGCACGATGTGTTCCACGTGTCACAGCTTCGCAAGTGCTTCAAGACTCCTGAGCGCACCATCAACTTTGAAGAGATTGACCTCCAAGAAGATCTGTCTTATCATGAGCACCCCATTGCTATTCTTGAAGAAACTGAGCGCAAGACTCGCAACAAGTCAATCAAATTCCTGAAAGTGAAGTGGTCGCACCATTCCGACCGAGAAGCCACCTGGGAGCGCGAGGACCACCTCCGTTCTGAATATCCGGAGTTCTTTCAGTCCTAGATCTCGGGATGAGATCCTCTCGTAGTGGTGGAGTGTTGTAACACCCCGGATGTAACTTTCCATATTTGTAACTCCAACTCTTGCCATTTTCGGCTATGTGTTATGATATTCCCTTCGTGGTCGGGTTTTGTCTTTCGTTTTGCATTTTGTTCATGTCAGGCATTTCATATCATGTCATCATGTGCATCTCATTTGCATACGTGTTTGTCTCATGCATCCGAGCATTTTCCCTGTTGTCCGTTTTGCAATCCGGCACTCCCACACGCACCGGTGCACCCCTCTTGTCTCTTTTCGTGAGCTAAACGTTCTTGGAATGGACCGAGGTTTGCCAAGTGGCCTTGGTACACCACCGGTAGACCACGTGTCAAGTTTCGTTCCATTTGGAGGTCGTTTGATGCTCCAACGGTTAACCGGGTAACCGCAAAGGCCTTTTGTGTGTTGCAGCCAAACACCCCTCCAAACAGCCCAATAACCCATCTAAGCCCCTCCATGCTCTCGGTCGTTCGATCACGATCGTGTGCGCAAAAACCGCACTCCATTTGGAGTCTCCTAGCTCCCTCTAGCTATAAATATGTGCTTCCCCCGGAATTTTCGTGCAGTCAAACCCTAGCCTCTTCCTCCTCCCGCCGCCGGACGCGTCCACCCCGCCGCCGGACACGTCCGCGCTGTTGCCCCAGCCAATCGCGCTCCACCACGTCAGCACCTCTGGCTCCCAAGCCGCCAGCCCGCGAGCCCGCAGCCGGCCCGCCGCCAGGCCGAGCCGGGCCGCGCCTCCGCCCCCGCGCGGCTCCCCGAGCCCGCGCCCAGCGCCTTCGTCCTCCGCCGCCGGACCTCGTCGCCCGACCGCCGCCGCCTCGATCCTCACAGTTGCCGACCACCGCCGTCCTCGCCGCCTGCGCCCCCACGCCGGCGCCGTCCGAGCTCGCCGCCGCGCGGGTGCGCCGCCGTCTCCGGCCGCTCCTCCCGCGCCTCGCCGCCTCGTCGCCGGTGCTATAAATATGTGCTTCCCCCGGAATTTTCGCGCAGTCAAACCCTAGCCTCTTCCTCCTCCCGCCGCCGAACGCGTCCACCCCGCCGCCAGACACGTCCGCGCCGTTGCCCCAGCCAATCGCGCTCCACCATGTCAGCACCTCCGGCTCCCGCGCCGCCGGCCCGCGAGCCCGCAGCCGGCCCGCCGCCAGGCCGAACCGGGCCGCGCCTCCGCCCCCGCGCGGCTCCTCGAGCCCGCGCCCAATGCCTTCGTCCTCCGCCGCCGGACCTCGTCGCCGACCGCCGCCGCCTCGATCCTCGCCGTCGCCGACACCGCCGTCCTCGCCGCCCGCGCCTCCACGCCGGCGCGGTCCGAGCTCGCCGCCGCGCGGGTGCGCCGCCGTCTCCGGCCGCTCCTCCCGCGCCTCGCCGCCTCGTCGCCGGTGCCGTCTCCTTCCAATTCCAGCGAGCCCCGGCCCCGCCTCGACATCCGTGCCCGAAGCCCCAGATCCAGATCCAAAACCGGTTGACCCCGAAATTCCCCTAAGTCCTGAATATATCATATTATGTTGCTCTGTTCATCATGGCATATCTCATTGCATACTGCTCCGTTTTGCGTTTATGATATATAGACATGCACCACAAGATGCTCTTAATTTTCTTCCATTGAGCCATGCTCGTTTGAGTTCATCTTGATGCCCAAATCTCTGGTGCAAGAGTGATATATTGTGATGCCCCCGATTTGACCGTACACTAATCATGCACGCAAATGTGTACGATCAAGATCAGGAACTCACGGGAAGATATCACAACACAACTCTAAAACATAAATAAGTCATACAAGCATCATAATACAAGCCAGGGGCCTCGAGGGCTCGAATACAAGTGCTCGATCACAGACGAGTCAGCGGAAGCAACAATATCTGAGTACAGACATAAGTTAAACAAGTTTGCCTTAAGAAGGCTAGCACAAACTGGGATACAGATCGAACGAGGCGCAGGCCTCCTGCCTGGGATCCTCCTAACTACTCCTGGTCGTCGTCAGCGGGCTGCACGTAGTAGTAGGCACCTCCAGTGTCGTAGGAGTCGTCGTCGACGGTGGCGTCTGGCTCCTGGACTCCAACATCTGGTTGCGACAACCAGATAGAAAGGAAAGGGGGAGGAAAGAGGGAGAGAAGCAACCGTGAGTACTCATCCAAAGTACTCGCAAGCAAGGAGCTACACTACATATGCATGGGTATATGTGTAAAGGGGCATATCAGTGGACTGAACTGCAGAATGCCAGAATAAGAGGGGGATAGCTAGTCCTGTCGAAGACTATGCTTCTGGTCATCTCCATCTTGCAGCATGTAGAAGAGAGTAGATTGAAGTCCTCCAAGTAGCATCGCATAGCATAATCCTACCCGGCGATCCCCTCCTCGTCGCCCTGTTAGAGAGCGATCGCCGGGTTGTATCTGGCACTTGGAAGGGTGTATTTTATTAAGTATCCGGTTCTAGTTGTCATAAGGTCAAGGTACAACTCCGGGTCGTCCTTTTACCGAGGGACACGGCTATTCGAATAGATAAACTTCCCTGCAGGGGTGCACCACATAACCCAACACGCTCGATCCCATTTGGCCGGACACACTTTTCTGGGTCATGCCCGGCCTCGTAAGATCAACGCGTCGCAGCCCCACCTAGGCACAACAGAGAGGTCAGCACGCCGGTCTAACCCTATGCGCGCAGGGGTCTGGGCCCATCGCCCTATGCACACCTGCACGTTGCGTACGTGGCCGGAAGCAGACCTAGCCTAGTGGCGTTCCAGTCCAATCCGGCGCGCGCCACTCAGTCGCTGACGTCACGAAGGCTTCGGCTGATACCACGACGCCGGGATACCCATAACTACTCCCACGTAGATGGTTAGTGCGTATAGACCAAATGGCCAGACTCAGATCAAATACCAAGAACTCGTTAAGCGTGTTATGTCGAAGTAACCGCGGACGTCGTCCAGGGCCAGGCCCACCTCTCACCTAGGCGGTCTCAACCTGCCCTGTCGCTCCGCCACCAAGGTCCACTTGCGGGTACTCCTACGAGCCGACCCGACTTTAGTCATCACATGTGTCATATATATAGTATATAAGTATATACCCGTGATCACCGCCCAGGTGATCACGGCCCGATAGTATAGCATAGCAGACGGACAAGAATGTAGGGCCACTGATGGAAAACTAGCATCCTATACTAAGCATGTACGATTGCAGGTGAAGGTAACAACAGTAGTAGCAAGGATAGGCTATGCATCAATATAGGATTAACGGAAAGCAGTAACATGCTACACTACTCTAATGCAAGCAGTATAGAGAAGAATAGGCGATATCTGGTGATCAAGGGGGGGGCTTGCCTGGTTGCTCTGGCAAGTAGGAGGGGTCGTCAACTCCGTAGTCGAACTGGGCAGCAGCAGTGTCGGTCTCGTAGTCTACCGGAGAGAAGAGGGGGAAGAAACAGTAAATACAATGCAAACATAAACATGACGATGCGTGACATGACAATGAGCAGTGCGAGGTGTGTCCTAACGCGACAGTAGGTGGTACCGGCGAAGGGGGGAACATCCGGGAAAGTATTCCCAATGTTTTGCGTTTTCGGACAGATGCAGCGGAGGGGGAAAGTTGCGAGTTTGATAGGTTAGGGAGGTGTGGTGGACGAACGGACTGCGTATCCGGATTCGCCTCGTCGTTCTGAGCAACTTTCATGTTGAAAATATTTTAATCCGAGTTACGGATTAAAAGATATGATCTTCTAAAGATTTTATTAATTTCTGGAATTTAATTAAATATTTAATTTAATTCGAAAATGGATTTATGACATCAGCATGATGTCATGCTGACATGCAGTCAACGTTGACCGTTGACCTGGTCAACCTGACAGGTGGGTCCCACCTGTCAGTGACTATTAGTTAATTAACTACTGTTTAGTTAAATTAATTAACTAATTAGATTAGTTTAAACAGGATTAATTAACTTAATTAATTTAGTTAATTAATTAATTAATTGATTAATTTTATTTTTATTTTTATTTTTATTTTCTTTATTTATTTATTTATTAAATTTTATTAATTAATTTATTATTATTATTTTTAACGTTCTCAGGGGGGTGTGGGGCCCTTAGTCAGTGGCCCAAAGGGCCACCGCGGGGCGGGTGCTAGTGGGTAACGGGCGCAGGGCGCGTGGGCGCCAGCGCCGGCAGAGGGCGTAGCCCGGCATGGCGGGGCGAGGCTCGCCGGCCGGCCGCGGCAGGCGGAGGCGGGGGGCGAGCGACGGCGTGCGGCGGCTTGGCCGGAGCAGAGCCGCAGCAGGGGACGGGCAGCGGCGGCCACGCGCGGCCACGGGCGCATGCGGGGGTAGGGTGCGGGGCGAACGGACGGCGTGCGAGGCCACCGCGGGCGGGCGGCTGTGGGCGCACGCGACGGCACGCCGGGCGAGGCGAGGCCGCGGTGAGCGCGGTCGGTGCGCGTACAGGCGATGGTCAGGGGCGTGCGAGCGCGTACGGGTACGAGGGGAGAGAAGAGGCCGGGGGCCTCACCGGCGTTCGTGGGGTCTGGGCAGCGAGCTCGGAGAGGGGGACGAGGAAGGGGCGGCGTTCGGGTCGCCGGCGACGAGTGCGGCGGGGTGACGGGGTCGAGGGCGCGGCGCCGGAACGGCGGCCTCGGCTCGGGACGACGAGGAGGTGAGGAGGCGAGGGGCTTCAGCGAGGTGGTGGCGACGACGGGCGACGCGGTCGTCGCGGCGACGGGGGCGATTCGGGGGCGAGGTGAGGCAGCGGCGGCGGGGTCGAGCCCTCCCCGATCCAGATCGAGGGGAGAGGGGAGTGAACGTGGGGGAGGGCGAGTGGGGAGTGGGGAGTGGGTGCGGGGGCTAGGGTTTCGGGTGTGGGGTGGTTAGGTGTAGGGCTGGGGTGGGCCGGCCTGGTGGGCGGCCTGGCTAGCAGCTGGGCCGGTTGGCCCAGTGGGGGGGTTCTATTCTTCTATTTTTTTTCTCTTTCTGTTTGTTTTCTCTTTTGTATTTTCTTTCATTATTTCTTTTCTGTTTTAATTCATTTAAAAGTATTTAGGCATTTTATAAAAATGTGTTTACTTCACCATAATTACCGATGCAATAATTGACATAGTCCGAACATTTTTATTTTAATATTTGAAAACTTTTGTCGTTTGACTTATCTAGGATTTAAATTTGAAACGGTTTTGATTTAACCCGAGATTAATTACAGTGACAGAGGTGACGTGCCATCATTAACGTGAGATTACTGTAGCATGATTATCCGGGCGTTACAAATCTCCTCCACTACAAGAAATCTCGTCCCGAGATTTAGGAGGTAGAAGGAAACAGTGCGGGGTATTCTTCGCGCAGACGATCCTCTCGTTCCCAAGTGGCCTCATCTTCAGAATGGTGCGACCACTGGACTTTGAGAAACTTGATCGCCTTCTGACGTGTGCGGCGTTCAGCTTGGTCGAGAATGCGGACCGGATGCTCCTTATAGGAGAGGTCTTGCTGCAATTCGAGCACTTCATGATCCACTACTCGGATTGGGTCCTTGAAGCAACGGCGGAGCTGTGACACATGGAACACATCGTGAACCTGAGAAAGGTTCGGCGGAAGCTCCAGTTGGTATGCCACTTTTCCACGCCTTTCGAGAATAGTGAATGGGCCAATATATCGAGGAGCTAGTTTGCCCTTGATCCCGAAGCGGTGAGCACCCTTCATAGGTGTGACTCGAAGATAAGCCTTTTCGCCAGGTTGATAGACCATGTCTTTATGATGACGGTCATACTGACTCTTCTGACGTGACTGAGCAGTCTTGAGATTCTCACGGATAATGCGGACTTGTTCTTCGTCATCTTGGATAATATCCGGACCAAAGAGTGGACGTTCCCCAGTTTCTGACCAGTTCAGAGGGGTTCGGCACTTTCGTCCATATAACACTTCGAAGGGGGCCATCTTCAGACTAGCTTGATAGCTATTATTATAAGAGAACTCAGCATACGGGAGAGATTCCTCCCATTTCTTGCCGAAGGAAATAACACAAGCTCGAAGCATATCTTCGAGAACTTGGTTGACGCGTTCAACTTGCCCTTGCGACTGAGGATGAAATGCAGTACTGAATGACAGATGAGTCCCCATAGCTTCTTGGAAACTTGCCCAGAATCTTGAAGTGAATAAGCTACCATGGTCTGAACTGATAACCAATGGAATACCGTGGAGTGAAACAATCCTGGACATATAGAGCGTTGCCAACTGGCTAGCAGTGATTGTTTCTTTGACCGCCAGAAAATGTGCAACTTTGGAAAGCCGGTCAATGACAACAAGAATAGCATCATTACCTTTTTGTGATTTGGGAAATCCAGTGACGAAGTCCATCTCAACATGGTCCCATTTCCATTCAGGAATAGAGATAGGTTGCAGAGTTCCAGCAGGCCTTTGATGTTCTGCTTTGATACGACGGCAAACGTTACACTCAGCAACATAACGAGCAATGTCCTGCTTCATATTAGACCACCAGAATCTCTGACGGATGTCTTGGTACATCTTTGTACTACCAGGGTGGATACATAGAGGCGTATCATGAGCTTCTTTCATAACTTCCTGTGTCATATCCAGGTTTTTCTCTGCACATGGCACCACTAGGCGGCCCTTGAAGTATAAGGTGCCATCTTCAGCAATAGTGAAGAATGAGGGCTTTCCTTCTGCGAGGTAGCGCTTAATCTTGTGGGCTTCAGAGTCATACTTCTGTAGCCTTTTGATGCTGTCCATGAGATCTGGTTTAGCAACTAGGGTATTGAGGGAACCCTGGGTAACAACGTGGAGGTTCACCTTGCCAAACTCCTTAGGAGGGGGAGCGAGTGCACCCGGAGGAACAATATGGAGGTTCAGCTTCCTGAATTCTTCAACAAGCGAGGGCTGAACTTTGTGAACCTGGAGGTGGTTGCAGTAAGACTTGCGGCTCAAGGCATCAGCCATTACATTAGCCTTGCCTGGCGTATAGGAAATACCCAAGTCAAAATCTGCAACAAGCTCCATCCATCTCTGCTGACGGAGGTTCAGGTCTGGCTGAGTAAACAGATACTTCAGACTTTGGTGGTCAGTGAAGATCTCGCAACAATTACCGAGAAGGTAATGTCGCCACTGCTTCAGCGCATGAATGACAGCAGCAAGTTCGAGGTCGTGAACTGGGTAGTTCTCTTCGTGAGGGCGCAATTGCCGAGAGGCATAAGCAATCACTTTGCGGTCTTGCATTAGGACACAGCCTAATCCTTGACGTGAAGCGTCGCAGTAAATGACGAAGTCCTTCTTAGTATCAGGTGGAGCTAGAACTGGGGCAGAAGTCAACTTGTCTTTGAGTGCCTGGAAACTTTCCTGACATTTGTATGTCCATTGGAACTTGACGCCCTTATGCAACAGGTTAGTCAGAGGCCTGGCGATCTTGGAGAAGTTCTCGACGAATCGACGGCAATAGCTGGCGAGACCAAGAAAACTTCTGACTTGCTTAACGTTCCTGGGAGGAGTCCAATCAAGGATAGCCTGGACTCGTTCAGGGTTGACGGAAATACCATCCTTAGAGATGACATGCCCAAGATAGGTTACTTCCGGTAGCCAGAATTCACATTTGGAGAACTTGGCATATAGTTGATGCTCTCGTAGCTTTTCCAGCACAAGTCGAAGATGTTCAGCATGTTCTTCTTCGTTCTTGGAAAATACCAGGATATCATCCAGATAAACCACAACGAACTTGTCGAGGTAATCCATGAATATATAGTTCATCAGACGAGAGAAGGTGGCTGGAGCATTGGTTAAACCGAATGACATGACGGTGTATTCGTATGAACCATAGCGAGTCACGAAGGCGGTCTTTGGGATATCCTCTTCGCGAACACGGATCTGGTGGTAACCCAACCTCAAGTCGAGCTTAGAGAACACTGACGAACCCGCCAGTTGATCATACAGATCATTGATCCGAGGAAGAGGGTATTTATTCTGAATGGTAGCTTGGTTTATAGGACGGTAGTCGTGAACTAACCGGTTTGTCCCATCCTTCTTCTTGACAAAGAGAGAAGGTGCTCCCCAAGGAGAGCAACTTGGGCGAATGAATCCTTTGCGAAGAGATTTTTCGATTTCCTCCTTAAGCTCAAGGAGGGCGGCATTTTGTAGGGTCGCTTGGCTATAGGAGTGGTGCCTGGTTTCAAGTCGATGATGAATTCGACAGCTCTAGTAGGGGGAATCCCTGGAAGTTCTTCAGGAAAGACGTCGAGGAAT